>NC_054838.1:19340733-19947137 GCF_018345385.1 Vulpes lagopus
AATATTTAAACTGGTATTTGCCTGTCAATAAATGTTAGCTAGTTACTCATCCTATTACTTGAGAGGAAGTGGACTTACCATACATTTCAAATGTTATAATTTCAGCAAACATCTCTGAGATTTCTGTATAATTGATCTCCTACTTTGAACTGAGATACTAAAGTACAGAAAGACTCACAGAATTTAACAAGTAAAAATACTTGCCTTATGTAATTTTAATTTTATTACATATTATTATATGTTAAACATTATCATACATACGTTTATAATTACATTATTATATTATTCTCATAGATTAGGAAATATAAGGATAAAAATTTAGAGTAATTTCTATGAACTTGTATAGCTCTTAAGTACCGGGCATGGAATTTGTTTTTTGTTTTGTTTTGTTTTGTTTTGTTTGAACCCATCTCTTTCAAACCATACATTGTTTATGGGATTAAAAAGGACTAAATTTAGAGAAAGTAAAAATGCATAGTGTAGGGGAAGAGAAAATAGTTCAAGAGGGCAATAGTTGGCTATCCATGCAACTATGTGGTTGAGTTATGGTAAGAACAAAATGGAAAAATAAGCTAGAGCTGAACTATGTAGAGCTGAAGTATAAGGGGGCTTGTACGAGAGATCATTAATTTAATTCTGACAACGAGGGTGAATTGTTGGGATTTTAAACAGAAAAATGACAGATTTTCACATGTACACTTAGAACTCTAGAGACAGTAAGAAGGATGCATTAGAATGAGGTGCATATGTGAGTCTGCAGTATAACTAGAGGCTGGTGATCAGTTAGGAGGCTCCAGCAATAATCCCAGTGGGAGATGTAAGCCACTACCCAAGCCTCATCTCCACAAGGAGCTTCATCTCCACAGGATTTGTTGAAACCTTGGCAATGGATGGGATGTCTAAGAGATCGTACACAAGGAAGACAGAAGAAAAGGGCCAACCTCTGAACTCCCAAAGTATAGTTCAAAAGGACTTGAGAAATAATAGGAAAGAATCTGCACTTGGATATGTGGGGGGGCGGGGTTGGTGGGACAGCAAGGAAATTCATGGTTATGGAAAGCAAGAGGACAAAAAGTTCCAAGGACAATATTCCATTTACACAAGCATCAAAGAAAACCTGAAGAGCATTTGATTTCCTCAAGAATCTCTGGCCTGAGTCTGGGATCACTGGACTCTGTTGTCATTCTTCCTCTCTAAGGCCTGGGTCCCTCTGGACCTCTATCTGCAGAATCAGTCTCTGAGGGCCAGAGGAGACCCTGGGGACCTGAGAGTGAAAGCCTAGGAGTCTCTGCTAAAAGGGGGTTAGCTCTCTCCCCCTCTGATGCAGCTCTGATGCAGGCTGAGCTCTGTTCTCCCTTGGCTTCCATCCTCACTCTCCCCCACCCCTGGGGTTGCAGACTAACCAGCCTATTAATGAGCAGTCACAGCCTGTGACTCATTAAAAAGTTGTTAATGAGGCACACTGCTGCTCAGGGAGCACAACTGACTGAGGCTCCCAGTGGCCTGCCCTGGGGCCTGGAGGGAAAGCTTAGGTGAATAGGTAGCATCAGATCCAGGGAGAGGGCTAATGAACTCAGGCTGCAGAGCCACACCTCCTGATGAACTCCTCTGGGCAAGCAGGTCAGCGTTGAAGCTCAAATCCCTGTTGGCCTGCCAGGTGACAGGAGTGGATGCAGTCCAGAGCAGCAGTGATTTCATTCTGATCTTTCAGCTCTGCTGCATGCCTGCTCTGCGAACCATTGATGGAGGACTTCTAGTTCTTAGATGAAGAGGTGGTCTCATGTTATACTGAGTTTGTGGCTCATGAATAAGTTATAAGCATTTTGACTGGTCTCTATCCCATAGGCTTTGTCCCATGGCACACATTCTGCATCCTAATTCCAGGACAGGTTTTTCAAGCATACAGCTTGGTTACATCATGCTTACAATCTTTTAATAGAAATAGTTCACGTCAGAACATGAGACTCCTAACTCTGGGAAACAAACTAGGAGTGGGGAAAGGGGGGTGGTGGGCAGGGGTGGGGGTGACTGGGTGAGGGGCACTGAGGGGGGCACTTGATGGGATGAGCACTGGGTGTTATTCTATATGTTGGCAAATTGAACACCAATAAAAAATAAATTTACAAAAAAAAGATTAAAAAAAAAAAAGAAATAGGGCCAACCTCTGAACTCCCAAAGTATAGTTCAAAAGGACTTGAGAAATAATAGGAAAGAATCTGTACTTGGATATGTGGGGGGGGGGGGGGCGGGGTTGGTGGGACAGCAAGGAAATTCATGGTTATGGAAAGCAAGAGGACAAAAAGTTCCAAGGACAATATTCCATTTACACAAGCATCAAAGAAAGGCTGAATGATGAAAATGATCACATGAGAGAAGTCTGGAGGAGATCAGGGTAAAGTTATAGACAGGAGTCAAATATTCAAAGGACTATAGTGCCGAAGGCTTTAAATTTATTACGTGAACAATTACATCATGCTTACAATCTTTTAATAGAAATAGTTCACGTCAGAACATGAGACTCCTAACTCTGGGAAACAAACTAGGAGTGGGGAAAGGGGGGTGGTGGGCAGGGGTGGGATTCTATTTTTAATAGAATTTCTTTCTATTAAAAGATTGTAAGCATGATGTAATTGTTCACGTAATAAATTTAAAGCCTTCGGCACTATAGTCCTTTGAATATTTGACTCCTGTCTATAACTTTACCCTGATCTCCTCCAGACTTCTCTCATGTGATCATTTTCATCATATTACCACCACTCTCATCATCATCATCATCATCATAATTAATATTTCTATAGTGCTTATGCATCCTGCAGTGTTTTATATATATTAACCATTTACACTTCACAACAAATCAATGAAGTAGTGCTGCAGTAATCTTCATTTTATAGATGTCCTTAAGTCAAAAGGTACCATATAACCTGTCCAATGTCTTACAACTACTCAGAAAGAGCCAGAATTATGAGCCCAGGAATTTTGGCTTCAGAGTTTACATTCTTACCCATTTGAAGTTTTAGACTCCTGCACCTTTTTGCATTTGCTACTTATTTATCTTAGAATGTGTTATCTCACATACAGTCTTAAGCCTTGGCTCCAACTCCTTCTCACATTTCTTGCTACTACTTCCAATCATTATGCATATATTATTATCCAGAGCCCTGATGTTTATATGTCTGTCTTCCCACTGGACTGAAAGTTCTTGTACACCAAGGATTGAGTTGGGTTCAGTAATCATTATGGTTTTATTGAATCTTTCACTATTTATTATATTAGTTTTAACATACGCAATATTGTGCATGCTTTGCAAATCTATAAACTGAATTCTTGAACTTTCTTTTGCTGCGATGCCTCTGCTGCCATATATACTCATCCTCTCTCTTCAATCTTAATAAAAGGAACCTCTAACAATCTGTTGCTTATCCCAGAAATATAAGTGTAGTCTGTGGTACCTATCCGAAAGTAAACCATCAGCAGCTCTCACCTGGTCCACTGCCATTCCTCCTAGTTTCTCTCTTTATACTCTTTCCACCTATAATAAGTTATCTACCCAGTAGACATGTTTATCTTTTTAAAAAATTACCCCTTATTCAAAATTCTTCAATTGTTTTCCATTGTATTTACATTAGATCCAAAATCTGTAACATGGCCAAAAACTCTGTATAGTCTGATCTTATTTAGTCTGTACAATCAATTTTAACTTTTCTTGCCCTTATTCACACATTTCAACCAAATAGATTTTCCCCTCATTTTGATATGCTAATACTGATCCCCAGGGTAAGTTGGGAAATATTCCTTCCTTTTAATTTTTTGTAACAGTTTGGGAAAGACTGGTGTTAATTAATCTTTAAAAGCATGGTAGAAGAGCAATAAAGCCACCTCGCTGGCTTTTCTTTGTGGGAAGGTTTTTGATGATAAATTCCTGTTCTTGTTATCAGTCTATTGAGACTTTCTATTTTTCTTTAGTCAGTTTTGGTAGTTTGTATCTTTCTAGGAATTTTCTCATTTCATCTAGGTCACCTAATTTGTTGCCATGCAGTTATTCAATAGAATCCCTGTAATCCTTTTCATTTTGGTATGGTTGGTGATAATGACTCCTCTTTCACTCCTGATTTTAGTAATTAGGGCTATCTATGTTTTTCTTGAACAGTCTAGTAAATGTTTGTCAATTTTGTAGGTATCTTCTAAGAACTTATTTCTGGTTATGCTGATTTTCTGTATTTTTATTATACATTTAAATTCTGCTAAAAATTTAAGTATCTTAATCATTCTCCTTCCTTTTGCTTACTTTGTGTTTATTTTGCCCTTTTATTCCTGACTTCTTGAGATGGAATATGAGGAGTTTTTGAGATCTGTCTCTGTTTTCTGAGGTGTAATCAACACAGAACATTAGTTTAAGAGATACAACATAAAGGGTCAATATTTGTACATATTACGAAATGATCACCAAAATAAATACAGTTAACATCCATCACCACACATAGTTACAATTTTTTTATTATGAGAACTTTTAAGTTTTACTCTCTTAGCAGCTTTCAAACATGCAATATATTATTAACTATATAGTCTCTATGCTGCATATTATACTCCCATAACTTATTTACTTTATAACTGGGAGTTTGTACCTTTTGATGCCCTTTACCCATTTTACCCAACTCTACCCATGTTCTCTGGCAATCACTAATCTTTTTCCTGTATTCATGAACTCAGCTTTTTGTTTGTTTTTATTTTAGATTCCATATATAAGTTAAGTTATATAGTATTTGTCTTTCTCTGTCTGACTTATTTCACTTAGCATAAAGCCCTCAAGGATCATTCATATTGTCACAATGGCAAGATTTCCTTCCTTTTGTGGCTGAATCATATACCATTATGTGTATATACCACATCTACTTTATCCATTCATCCATTGATGAACACCTAGACTGTTTCCACATCTCGGTTATTATAAATAATGTTGCAATAAAAATAGAGGTGCCTATATCTCTCAATTTAGTGTTTTCATTTTTTTGGATGAATACTCAGAATTAGATTTGCTGGATTATATGGTAGTATTTTTTTTTCATTTTTTAAGGAGCCTCCATACTGCCTTCCATTGTAGCTACACCAATTTGCATTCCCACCAACAGTGCACATGCGTTCTCTTTTCTCCATGACCTCACCAACACTTCTTATTTCTTGGCTTTTTGATAAAGACACTCCAACAGAGGTGAGCTGATATATCATTGTGATTTGTATTTGCTTTTCTGTGATGATTAGTTCTGTTGAGTATTTTTCATGCACCTGTTGGCTATCTGTATGTCTTCTTGGAAGAATGTATATTCAAATCTCTGTCCATCTTTCAATCACATTGTTCTTTTTTATTACTGAGTTGTATATCTTCTTTATGTATTTTGGATATTAATCTCTTATGAGACACATGGTAAGCAAATATTTTCTGCCACTCTATAGGTCACCTTTTTGTTTTGTTGATGGTACCTTCATTGTGCAGGAAGCTTTTTAGTTTGATATATGTTTGCTTTTGTTGCCTCTGCTTTTGGTAACAAATCCAAAAAATCATCACCAAGATCAATATCAAGGACTTTACACCTAAGTTTTCTTCTAAGAATTTTATAGTTCATGGATTTATATTCAAGTCTTTAATCCATATTGAGTTAGTTTTTGTATACAGTGTGAGATAGTGATCTAATTTGATTCTTTTGCATGTGGCTGTCCAGTTTCCCCAACACAATTTGTTGAAGAGACTATCCTTCATATTGAAAGATAAACTGCAGGAGGAGAGAGCCTCCATAAGTTGAATACTGTAAAGTATTATAAGCAGTGGAGTGCAAAATCAGAACTTCTAGAAGTCTGCCTGAAAAGTGCTCAGGTGGCAAAGCAGGGCGGAATCCAGGATCCCCAAGGTAACAAAAAGAATAGGGATGCCCGAGTGCAGCAGAGTTCCCAATCTTTGGAGCCAGGCACTGGCTTTCTGTTTGGTGTTGCCATGCTGCAAACTCTTGCAAGGTTGAGTGACTGCTCTCCGGGCAGGGACCCAGCATGAGGTAGAACCATGGGGAAGACCGCCCAACCCACAAGGTGGAATGGTGCAGTCCGTGTCCACACTACAGGTATTTGTAGTTTGGAGACATGAAACAAGGTCGCATGCCTGAGGTAACAATGATGGATCACAAGCTACGTGAACACAGAGTTCAGAAGGAAACCATAGAGATAAGAGTGATTGCTTTTCTGTGAGGGTTCAAAGGGGGGTGGTGGTGGTGGTGCGAACTTTCAGCTCCAGGGTTAGAAATCAGGGCATAATCATTTTCATTCCCTGATCAGTGCTGAAAACTTTCAGGGAGTGAAACAGTCACACAGTGCAATCTGGAGTAGTTTACAGAAAGCCTGGCCCCCTAGCTAGGGAGTTGGAATGTGCCCAGGAAAAGATACCTAAGAATCAACACAACAGGCCCTTCCTCCATAAGACTAGCAGAACGTCTGGCTAAATACTGATTTTACTGATCATAGAGAACAGCAAAACTCCAGCTCTTGGGGAGAACAGAATATAGCATTCATAGTTTTCTCTTATTATTCTTTAGTCCTTCGGTTTTATGTTTTTTTTCTTTCCAGCTATTTTCTTATTTTGCCAGTTCTTTTTTAAGTCTTTTTTAATTTTCATTTTTACATTTATGTTTTATATATTTTTTTCAATTTGGATTCATTTCATTGTGCTCAATTTTGTTATATATATAATATATATTATATTATATATATTATATTATATATTATATATTATGTATTATGTCTTATATATTATATATTATAGATAGATAGATAGATGTTATTCTTTCCTATTTGGGGATCTAGTCTCTTATAACAAACAGATGAAAATACATGTAGGATCTAGTTTGTTGTTCTGTTCTATTTCTTGTTTGATTTTACTCTCATTTTCTTCCTTTTAGTTTTTGTTTTCTCCTGATTTGTTCAGCGTATATTTTTCTGGTGTCATTGCTGCTATTTTTGTATTTTTCCTCTTTTATCTCCCGTTTCTGGACATAATGACAAGACAGAAAACCTTACCCCAAAAGAGAGAACAAGAAGCAGTATTCACTACCAAGGACTTAATCAACATGGATATAAGTAATATGTTGGAACTAGAATTCAAAACAATGATTTTAAAGATACTAGCTGGGCTTGGAAAAAGAACCAAAGACACTAGAGAATCCCTTACTGAGAAATAAAAGAAATAAAATCTAATCCTTTAAATGGAGGCTCTTGGATAAAAGAGGCAAAATAGAGAGTCAGTGATAGAAGACAAAATGATGGAGAATGAGGAAGCTGAGAAAAAGAGAGATAACTACTGGATCACAAAGGAGGATTCAACATATAGGCAATACCGTAAAGTGAAAGAATATTGGAATAATTGGGATCCCAGAAAAGAGAAAAGAGAGGGGGAGGCAGAAAAATGTATAGCTGAGAATTTCTCTAATCTGTAGGAGGAAACAAGTATTCAAGTCCAGAAGGTACAGAGAATGGCCCCCTCAAAATACATAAAAGTAGGTCCACACTTTGACATATAATAGTAAAACTGCAAATTTCAGAGATAAAGAGAAAATGTTGAAAGCAGCTCAGGACAACCAGCCCATAACCTACAAAAGTAGAAACATAAGACTGGCAGCAGACCTGTCCACAGAGACCTGGTAGGCCAGAAATGACTGGCATGATATATTCAAGATGCTAAATGAGAAAAATATTCAGCCAAGAATATTTTATCCAGCAAGGCTGTCATCCAGAATAAAAGGAGAGATAAAGAGCTTCTAGACCAAACAGAAACTAAAGGATCTTTCTGATCCATCTGATAACTTCTGATCACTAAACCAGCCCTGCAAGAAATATTAAAGGAGATCCTTTGAGCAAACAGAGAGCCCAAAAGTAACAAAAACCAGGAAAAGTGATAATATATAGAAACAGTGATTTCACAGGTAATACAATGGCACTAAATTTGTATATTTCAGTAATTACTCTGAATGTAAATGGACTCCAATCAAAAGACACAGGGTAACAAATTGGATTAAAAAACAAACAAACTAACAATACCCACTGATATATTGTCTACAAGAGACTCATTTTAGACCCAAAGACATCTCCAGATTGAAAGTCAGGAGGTGGAGAACCATTTATCATGCTAACGGACATGAAAAGAAAACTGGGGTAGAAATCCTTATAGCAGACAAATTAGATTTTAAACCAAAGACTGTAATAAGAGATGAAAAGGACACTATTTCAGAATAAAAGGGTCTATCCAACAAGAAGATGTGGCAATTCTAAGTATGCTTCTTACTGTAGGAGCAGCCAAATATATAAGCCAATTAATAACAAAATTAAAGAAACAGATTGATAATAACACAATAATAGTAGGGGACTTTAACACCCCACTCACAGCAATAGACAGATCTTCTAAGCAGAAGATCAATAAGGAAAAAGGGCTTTCAATGACATACTGGATCAGTTGGACTTCACAGATATATTCAGAGCATTTCAACCTAAAGCAACAGAATATACATTCTTCTTGCATGTACATGGGATATTCTCTAGACTAGATCACATTTTGGGTTACAAATCAAATCTCAACTGGTATCAAAAGACAGGGATTACCCCCTGAATATACTCAAACCATGATGCTTTAAAACTTGAACTTAATCACAAGAGAAGGGATCTCAGGGTGGCTCAGCAGTTTAGCGCCTGCCATGGGCCCAGGATGTGATTCTGGAGACCTGGGATCGAGTCCCACATCGGGCTCCCTGCATGGAGCTTGCTTCTCCCTCTGCCTATGTCTCTGCCTCTTTCTCTGTGTGTGTCTCTCATGAATAAATAAATAGAATTTAAAAATCACAAGAGAAAATTTGGAAAGAACACATATATGTGAAAGCAAAAGAGCATCCTACTAAAGAATGAATGGATCATTCAGGAAATTAAAGAAGAATTTTTAAAAATTCATGAAAGCAAATGAATATGAAAACACAACAGTTCAGAGCCTTTGAGGTGCAACAAAGGTGGTCCTAAGAGGGAAGTATAGACCAATTCAAAGCTTCTGAAGATTCAAGAAAGGTCTCAAATACACAAGCTAACCTTAGACCTAAAGGAGCTTGAGAAACAATAGCAAATAAGTGTAAACCCAGGAGAAAAGAATTAATAAGAATTAGAACAGAAATCCATGAAATAGAAACCAGAAGAACAGTATAACAGATCAATGAAACTAGAAGTTAGTTCTTTGAAAAAAATAATAAGATATATAAATCCCTAGCCAGACTTACCAAAAACTAACCAAACAAACAAACAAACAAACAACAACAACCCAGAAACAAACACACACACCATGATAAAGGATCCAAATAACTAAAATCATAAGTGAAAGAGGAGTGATCACAACCAACACCAAAAAAAACACAAACAATTATAAGAACATATTAAGAGCAACTATATGCCAACAAATTAGGCAGTCTGGAAAAAATGGATGTATTCTTAGAAATATATAAAGTACCAAAACTGACACAGAAAGAATTAGAAATCCTAAGTAGACCCATACCCAGCAAAGAAATTGAAACAGTAATCAAAAATCTCACAATAAGCAAGAGTCCAGGACCAGATAGCCTCACATCAGAATTTTAACAAACATTAAAGAAGAATTAACACCTATTCTTCTGAAGCTGTTTCAAAAAATAGAAATGGGTCAACTAATATTCGACAAAGGAGGAAAGACTATCCACTGGAAAAAAAGACATTTTTCTTCAATTTCCCATCATGGAAATACAAATCAAAGCCACAATGAGATATCACCTCACACCAGTGAGAATGTTGAAAATTAACAAGGTAGGAAACCACAAATGTTGGAGAGGATGTGGAGAAAGGGGAACCCTCCTGCACTGTTGGTGGGAATGTGAACTGCTGGGAATGTGAACTGGTGCAGCCACTCTAGAAAACTGTGTGTAGTTCCTCAAAGAGTTAAAAATATACCTGCCCTACAACCCAGCAATTGCACTGCTGGGGATTTACCCCAAAGATACAGATGCAGTGAAACACCAGGACACCTGCACCCCGATGTTTATAGCAGCAATGTCCATAATAGCCAACTGTGGAAGCAGCCTCAGTGTCCATTGAAAGATGAATGGATAAAGAAGATGTGGTTTATGTATACAATGGAATATTACTCAGCCATTAGAAACAACAAATACCCACCATTGCTTCAACGTGGATGGAACTGGAGGTTTAATGATGAGTGAAATAAGTCAATCGGAGAAGGACAAACATTACATGGTCTCATTCATTTGGGGAATATAAAAGATAGTCAAAGGGAATAAAGGGGAAAGGAGAAAAAATGAGTGGGAAATATCAAAAAGGGAGACAGTACATGAGAGACTCCTAACTCTGGGAAACGAACTAGGAGGGGGTGGAAGGGGAGGTGGGCGGGAGGGGGGGGTGACAGGGTGACAGGCACTAAAGGGGCACTTGATGGGATGAGCTCTGGGTGTTATTCTATATGTTGGCAAATTGAACACCAATAAAAAATAAATTTATATAAAAAAACAAAAAATAGAAATGGAAAGAAAACTTCCAAACTTATTCTATGAGGTAATTTTGATCCCCAAACTAGACAAAGACCCCACTAGAAAGGAGAATTACATACCAATACCCCTGATGAACATGGGTGCAAATTTTCTCACCAAGATACTAGCTTATAGCTCCAACAGTACATTAAAAAGATTGTTCACCACGACCAAGTGGGATTTATTCCTGGAATGCAAGGGTGGTTCAACATCTGCAAATCAGTCAATCTGATACACCACATTAATAAAAGAAAGGACAAGATCATATAATCTGGATAGATGTAGAAAAAAGCATTTGACAAAATACAGTATTCTTTCTTTTTTTAAATTTTTATTTATTTATGATAGTCACAGAGAGAGAGAGAGAGAGGCAGAGACACAGGCAGAGGGAGAAGCAGGCTCCATGCACCGGGAGCCTGATGTGGGATTCGATCCCGGATCTCCAGGATCGCGCCCTAGGCCAAAGGCAGGCGCCAAACCACTGCGCCACCCAGGGATCCCCTACAGCATTCTTTCTTGATTAAAACTCTACAGTGTAGGGATAGAGGGAACATATGTCAATATCATAAGCAATATACAAAAACCCACGGTGAATATCATTCTCAATGGGAAAAAAACTGAGAGCTTTAATTCTGAGGTCAGGATCACAATAGGGATGTCCATTCTCACCACTGTTGTTCAACATAGTAATGGAAGTCCTAGCCTCAACAATCAGGCAACAAAAAGCAATAAAAGGCATCCAAATCAGAAAAGAAAAAGTCAAAATTTCACTCTGCAGATGACATGATACTCTATGTTGAAAACCCCAGAATATACATCCCAAAATTGCTAGAACTCATACAGGAATTCAGCAACCTGGCAGGATATAAAATCAATGCACAGAAATTAGTTGCACTTCTATACACTAATAATGAGACAGAAGAAAGAGAAATTAAGGAATTGATTGCAATTAAGGAATTGATACCAAAACCCTAAGATACCTAGGAATAAACCTAACCAAAGAAGTAAAGGATCTGTAATCTGTAAACTATAGAACACTTATGAAAGAAATTGAAGAAGACACAAAGAAACAGAAAAACATTGCATGCTCATGGATTGAAAGAACAAATATTGTTAAAATGTCTATGCTACCTAGAGCAGTCTACACGATCAATGCAATCCCTATCAAAATATCAACATTTTAGATGGAACAAAGAATCCCAAAATTTGCATGGAACCAGAAGAGACCCCCAAATACCCAGAAGAATATTGAAAAAGAAAAGCAAAGCTGGTGTCATCACAATTCCAGACTGCAAGCACTATTACAAAGCTGTAATCATCAAGAGAGTGTGGTACTGGCACAAAAAAAAAAAAAAACAGACAAATAGATCAATGGAACAGAATAGAAAACCTAGAAATGGACCCTCAACTCTATGGTCAACTCATCTTCGATGTAGTGGAAAGAATATCCACTGGAAAAAACTGACAGTTTCATCAAGACAGGGTGTTGAGAAATTGGACAGCCAAATAAAGAAGAATGAAACTGAACCACTTTCTCACATAAACTCAAAACAGATGAAAGACCTAAATGTGAGACAGGAAACCAAAATCTGAGAGAACACAGGCAGCAACCTCTGTGACCTTGGCCACAGGAACTTCTTGCTAAACACAAGAAGGCAAGAGAAAAAGGCAAAAATGAACTACTGGGGTTTCATCAAGATAAAAAGCTTTTGCACAGCAAAGAAAACAGTTGACAAAACTGAAAGACAACTGATGGAATGGGAGATGATATATGCAAATGGGAGAACATATATTCAAATATCTTATCAGATAAAGGGCTAGTATCCAAAATCTATAAAGAACTTATTGGCTGGTTCAACACTCGTAAAATAATCAACGTGATTCATAATATCAACAAGAGAAAGAACAAGAACCATATGATCCTCTCATTAGATGCAGAGAAAGCATTTGACAAAATACAGCATCCATTCCTGATCAAAACTCTTCAGAGTGTAGAGATAGAGGGAACATTCCTCAGCATCTTAAAAGCCATCTACGAAAAACCCACAGCAAATATCATTCTCAATGGGGAAGCACTGGGAGCCTTTCCCCTAAGATCAGGAACAAGACAGGGATGTCCACTCTCACCACTGCTATTCAACATAGTACTGGAAGTCCTAGCCACAGCAATCAGACCAACAAAAAAGACATTAAAGGCATTCAAATTGGCAAAGAAGAAGTCAAACTCTTCCTCTTCGCCGATGACATGATACTCTACATAGAAAACCCAAAAGCCTCCACCCCAAGATTGCTAGAACTCATACAGCAATTCGGCAGTGTGGCAGGATACAAAATCAATGCCCAGAAGTCAGTGGCATTTCTATACACAAACAATGAGACTGAAGAAAGAGAAATTAAGGAGTCAATCCTATTTACAATTGTACCCAAAAGCATGAGATACCTAGGAATAAACCTAACCAAAGAGGTAAAGGATCTATACCCTAAAAACTATAGAACACTTCTAAAAGAAATTGAGGAAGACACAAAGAGATGAAAAAATATTCCATGCTCATGGATTGGCAGAATTAATATTGTGAAAATGTTAATATTACCCAGGGCAATTTACACGTTTAAGGCAATCCCTATCAAAATACCATGGACTTTCTTCAGAGAGTTAGAAAAAAATTTTTTAAGATTTGTGTGGAATCATAAAAGACCCCACATAGCCAGGGGAATTTTAAAAAAGAAAACCATAGCTGGGGGCATCACAATGCCAGATTTCAGGTTGTACTACAAAGCTGTGGTCATCAAGACAGTGTGGTACTGGCACAAAAACAGACACGTAGATCAATGGAACAGAATAGAGAGTCCAGAAGTGGACCCTGACCTTATGTTCAACTAATATTTGACAAAGGAGGAAAGATTATCCACTGGAAAAAAAAGTCTCTTCAGTAAATGGTGCTGGGAAAATTGGACATCCACATGCAGAAGAATGAAACTAGACCACTCTCTTGCACCAGACACAAAGATAAACTCAAAATGGATGAAAGATCTAAATGTGAGACAAGATTCCATCAAAATCCTAGAGGAGAACACAGGCAGCACCCTTTTTGAACTGGCCACAGTAAATTCTTGCAAGATACATGCATGAAAGCAAGAGAAACAAAAGCAAAAATGAACTATTGGGACTTCATCAAGATAAGAAGCTTTTGCACAGCAAAAGAAACAGTCAACAAAACTAAAAGACAACCTACAGAATGGGAGAAGATATTTGCAAATGATGTATCAGATAAAGGGCTAGTATCGAAGATCTATAAAGAACTTATTAAACTCAACAGCAAAGGAACAAACAATCCAATCATGAAATGGGCAAAAGACATGAACAGAAATCTCACAGAGAAATACATAGACATGGCCAAGAAGCACATGAGAAAATGCTCCACATCACTGGCCATCAGGGAAATACAAATCAAAACCACAATGAGATACCACCTCACACCAGTGAAAATGGGGAAAATTAACAAGGCAGGAAACCACAAATGTTGGAGAGGATGTGTAGAAAGGGGAACCCTCCTGCACTGTTGGTGGGAATGTGAACTGGTGCAGCCACTCTAGAAAACTGTGTGGAGGTTCCTCAAAGAGTTAAAAATAGACCTGTCCTATGACCCAGCAATTGCACTGCTGGGGATTTACCCCAAAGATACAGATGCAGTGAAACGCCAGGACACCTGCACCCCGATGTTTCTAGCAGCAATGTCCACTGTAGCCAAACTGTGTAAGCAGCCTGTGTCCATTAAAAGACGAATGGATAAAGAAGATGTGGTCTATGTATACAATGGAATATTCCTCAGCCATTAGAAATGACAAATACCCACCATTTGCTTAAACGTGGATGGAACTGGAGGGTATTATGCTGAGTGAAATAAGTCAATCGGAGAAGGACAAACATTATATGGTCTCATTCATTTGGGGAATATAAAAGATAGTCAAAGGGAATAAAGGGGAAAGGAGAAAAATGAGTGGGAAATATCAGAAAGGGAGACAGAACGTGAAAGACTCCTAACTCTGGGAAAGTAACAAGGGGTGGTGGAAAGGGAGGTGGGTGGGGGTGGGGGTGACTGGTTGACTGGCACTGAGGGGGGCACTTGACGGGATGAGCTCTGGGTGTTATTTTATATGTTGGCAAATTGAACACCAATAAAAAATAAATTTATTAAAAAATATTTATGTAAAGAACTTATGGGGGATCCCTGGGTGACTCAGCGGTTTAGCGCCTGCTTTTGGCCCAGGGCGTGGCCTGGAGACGCAGGATCGAGTCCCGCTTTGGGCTCCCGGCATGGAGCCCGCATCTCCCTCTGCCCGTGTCTCTGCCTCTCTCTCTATGTCTATCATGAATAAATAAATCAAATCTTTAAAAAAAAATAAAAGAATTTATCGAACTCAACACCCAAAAAACAAATAATCCAATCAAGAAATGGGCAGAAGACATGGACAGACATTTCTCCAAAGAAGACATACAAATGGCCAACAAACACACGAAAAGATGCTCAGTATCACTAATAATCAAAGAAATACAAATAAAACCCACAATGAGATACAATGAGATACCATCTCACACCAGTCAGAATGGCTAAAATTAAGAACTCGGAAAATAACAGATGTTGGCAAGGATGCAGAGTAAGAAGAACCCTCTTATTCTGCTGGAGGGATTGCAAGCTGGTACGGCCACTCTGGAAAATAGTATGGAAGCTCCTCAAAAAGTTAAAGATAGAACTACCCTATGACTCAGCAATTGCACTACTAGATATTTACCCAAAGGATACAAATATAGTGACTTGAAGGGGCACCTGCACCCTGGGGTTCATAGCACCAATGTGCAGAATATCCAAAATATGGAAAGAGTTCAGAAGTCCACTGACAGATAAATGGATTTAAAAGACATACTAGGGACACCTGGGTGGCTCAGCGGTTTGGCACCTGCCTTCGGCCCAGGGAGAGATCCTGGAGGTCCTGGGTCAAGTCCCACATCAATCTCCATGCATGGATCCTGCTTCTCTCTCTCTGCCTGTGCCTCTGTCTCTCTCTCTCTGTATCTCTCATTAATAAATAAATAAAATCTTTTTTAAAAAGACAGTATATAGATATATATGCAATGAAATATTACTCAGCCATTAAAAAAATTGAAATCTCAAAATTTGCAATGGTGTAGATGGAACTAGAAAATATTATGCTAAGTGAAATAAGTCAATCAGAGAAAGACAGTTATCATATGACTTAATTCATTTATGGAATTTAATAAACAAAACAGGATCTTAGAGGAAGGAAAGAAAAAATAAAATAAGGTGAAATAAGAAAGGGAGAAAACTATTAAGGAATCTTAACTATAGGAAGCAAATTGAGGGTTGCTGGAGGGAGGTGGATGGGGGCAGGGTAATTGGGTAATGAACATTAAGGAGGGCATGTGATGTGATGAGCCCTGGGAATTATATGCAACTGATGAATAACTGAACTATATATAATAATACAGTATATGTTAATTGAGCACTGGGTGTTATTCTGTATGTTGGCAAATTGAACACCAATAAAAAATAAATTTATTATAAAAATAAATAAATAAATAAATAATCTCTTCTGAAAAAAAATTAAAATAAACAAAATTTTTAAACAGTCAAACTCAGAAAATTAAGAGACTATCCTCCTGATGTATAATCTTGGCTCCTTTGCCATAAGTTAATTGACCATAGATCCACAGTTCTTTTCCATTGATCTATATGTATTTCTATGCTAATACTATACTGTTTGGATACTATAGCTTTGTAATATAGTTTGAAATCAGGAAATATTAGGCCTCCAGCTTTGTTTTCTTCTTTCTTTTTTTTTTTATTTTTTGTTTGTTTGTTTGTTTTCTTTCTTAAGATTGCTGTGGCTAGAGCAGCCCTGGTGGCTCAGCGGATTAGTGCCACCTTCGGTCCAGGGCATGATCCTGGAGACCGGGGATTGACTCCCACCTTGGGCTCCCTGCCTGGAGCCTGCTTCACCCTATGCCTGTGTGTCTGCCTCTCTCTCTCTCTCTCTCTCTCTCTCATAAATAAATAAATAAATAAATAAATAAATAAATAAATAAATAAATAAAATTAAAAAAAAGATTGCTGTGGCTATTGGGGTCTTTTGTGGTCCTGTACAAATTTTGCCTGATTCTGTGAAAAATACCATTGGAATTTTGTTTAAGTTTATTCCTAATATGTTATTCTTTTTGATGCAATTATAAATAGGATTTATTCCTTAATTTCTCTTTGTGATTGTTTTTAGTGCATAGAAATATAAATGATTTTTTTTTATGATAGTCACAGAGAGAGAGAGAGAGGCAGAGACACAGGCAGAGGGAGAAGCAGGCTCCATGCACCGGGAGCCCGATATGGGACTCGATCCCGGGTCTCCAGGATCGCGCCCTGGGCCAAAGGCAGGCGCCAAACCGCTGCGCGACCCAGGGATCCCTATAAATGATTTTTTTATGTGACTTTGTATCTTACAACTTCACTGAATTCATTTATTAGTTATAATAGTTTTTTGGTGAAATCTTTAGGTTTTTATAATATATTGTGTGATGGTTTTACTTCTTCCTTTCCAATTGGATTGTTTTTATTTCTTTTTCTTGCCTAATTGCTGTGTCTAGCACTTCCAAAACTGTCTTGAATAAAAGTGGCAAGAGTGGGCAGCATTGTCTTTTGCCTGATCTTAGAGAAAATGCTTTCGGTTTTTACCTTCGAGAATGATGTTAGATATGGGCTTCTCTTATTCTGTTGAAGTACATTCTCTCAATACCTACTTTGTTTAGCATTTTAATCATGAATGGATATGAACTTGTCAGTTTTGAATACTGTCAGGTGCTTCTGCATCTATTGAGAGGTTCATTTGATTTTTATTCCTTATTTTGTTAATCTGGTGAATCACATCAACTGATTTGTGAATGTTCACCCATGTTTGCAAACCTGGAATAATTTATAATTATTTATAAATAAAATAATCCTGTCCTATTTTCATATAATCCTTTGTATTTCATGTATTGGTTTTATGTCCTCTCTCATTTCTGATTTATTTCTTTACTCCTCTTTTTTCTTGGCGATTCTAGCTAATTGTTTGTCAATTTTGTTTTTTTCAAACAAACAAACAAAGAAACCACCCTCACAGTTTCATTCAGCATGTCTAGTGTGTGTGTGTGTGTGTGTGTCTGTGGCTGTGTGTCTGTGTGTCTCTCTCTATTTCACTTATATCTGTTCTGACCTTTATTTCCTTCCTTCTGCTAACTTTGTGCTTCATTTGTTCTTATTTTTTTCTAGTTCTTTGAGATGTAGAGTTAGGTTATTTATTTGAGATCTTTCTTATTTCTTGATATAGGCATATATTGCTATCAACTACTCTCTCAGAACTGCTTTTGCTGCATCCTGTAAGTTTTGTTATCTTATGTTTCCATTGTTAATGGTCTCAAAAGATTTTTTTTAATTTACCTATTTGTTTCTTCTTTAACCCACCTGTTCAGTAGCATGTGGTTTAATCTCCACATTTTTGCATATTTCCTAGTTTCTATTCTTGTATTTGATTTCTAGTTTCATGCCATTGTGGTTGGAAGAGATGCTTTATTTTATTTCAATCTTCTTAAATTTATTAAGACTTGTTTTGTGCCCTAACATATTATCTATCTTAGAGAATGTTCCTGTGCACTTGAATAGAATGTGCATTCTATTGTTTTTGGGTGGAATGTTCTATATATGGCCTGCATGTGTTGTTTAAGGCCAATGTTTTCTTATTGATTTTCTGTCTGGATAATATATTCATTGATAAAGGTGAGGCATTAAAGTCCCCCTCCTGTTATTATATCTTCATCTCTTTCTCCCTTTACTTAGATCTATTAATACTTGCTTTATATATTTCGATACTCCTAGTGGGTGCATAATAAATGTTATATCCTCTAGTTGGCTGGACTCATTTATCATCATGTAATGAACTTCTTTGTTTCTTAGTACAGTCTTTATCTTAAAGTTTATTTTACCTGATATTAGTACAGCTACCCCAGCTTCTTTATGGTTTCCATTTGCATAAAATATCTTTTTCCATCCCCTCACTTTCAATTTGTGTGTGTTCTTACACCTAAAGGAGTCTTTTGTAAGCAGCATCATATATGCATCATCTTTGTTTTACTTTGTTTTTTATCCATTCAGCCATTCTGTGTCTTTTGATTAAAGAATTTAGTGTATTTACAAGTAAAGTGATTATTGATAAGCATGTAGTTATTTCCATTTTGTTTATTATTTTCTGGTTGTTTTGTAATTCCTTTGTCTCTTTCTTCTTTTACTTTCTTCCTTTATAATTTGATGACTTTTCTGCAGTGGTATGCTTATATTCCTTTCTCTTTCTCTTTTGTGTATCTGCTATAGGTTTTTGCCTTGTGGTTACCATGAGGCTTACATAACAAGTTATAACAGTCTATTATAAATTGATAACAACTTATGTTTAATCCTATCCTACAGCTCTACATTTTTTCACCCCCCGCCATGTTTTATGTTTTAGGTGTCACAATTCACATCTTTTTATCTGTGTGTTCCTTAACAAATTATTGTAGGTATAGCTGTTTGTACTTTATTATCTTTTAACCTTTATCCTAGCTTTACAAGTACTTAACCCACAACTTTTATATTAGATTATTTTGAATTTTATTATATATTTACTTTTACCTGTGGGATTTATACTTTCATATGTTAACTTGTTACTAACTAGTGTCCTTTTACTTCAGCATTTCAACTTAAAGAAGTCACTTTAACATTTCTTGTAAAGTCAGTCTAGTAGTGTCTTATTTTTTTTTTCCTTTCAGCATTTTGAATATAATATGCACTTCCTTCTGGCATGTAAAGTTTCTGCTGAAAAATCTGCTGATAGTCTTATGGGGGTTCCAGTGTATGTAACAAATTGTTTTTCTCTTGCTGATTTTAAGATTTTCTCCTTGTCTTTAACTTTTGATACTCTAATTATAACATTTTTTGGTGTGGAGAATTGGGAATTGGGTTTATCTTACTTGAGAACTCTCTGGGCTTCCTGAATCTACCTGGCTGTTTGCTTTCCCAGGTTAGGGAATTTTCAGCCATTATTTTTTAAAATAGGTTTTCTGCCCCCTTTTCTCTCTCTTTTCCTTCTGGGATACCTATAATGTGAATACTGTTCCACTGATGTTGTGTCATAAATCCCTTAAAAGCTATCTTCATGCTTTTTCATTCTTTTTTTATTTTTTGGCTGCTCTAATTGGGTGAGTTCCACTACCTTGTCTTTGAGTTCATTAATCCCTTCTTCTGTTTCATCTAATCCACTGTTGAATCCCTCTCATGTTTTTCAGTTCAATTATATTATTCTTCAGGCACTTGACGGGATGAGCACTGGGTGTTATTCTATATGTTGGCAAATTGAACAATAAAAATAAATTTATAATAAAAAAATATGTAACTTCTATTTGTTATTTATATTTTCTTTATCTTTGTTGAAATTCTCACTTTGTTCATCCATTGTTCTCTTGAGCTCAATAATCACCTTTATGACTGTTATTTTGAATCTTTATTGGGTAAATCACTTATATCCATTTCATTAAGATCTTTTTTGATGTTTTAGCTTGTTTTTTCATTTGTAATACATTAATCTGTTTCTTTCTTAGATAAAACAGCCACCTCTCCCAATTTTGAAAGAGTGACCTTGTGTAGAAGATGAAATTTATTGATCAACCTTGCCCCAGCTCTTGAATGTCTCTTAAACATTTGTGACTGCCTAAGCTTCCTACTTTATTCTTAGTGGCCTCCAGTAAATAGGGGTATGCTAAGACCTGTGATGTCTCACTTACGTGTCAGCACCTAGATTCGGGGTATTAGAAGCCAGACTCTCAGGCAATGGCTTTAAAATATGCAAATATACCTCTTTCAGGAAGACTGGAATATGGGTGTTTCTGTATCCTCTTTCTGCACTGAGCCCTAGCATGACAGCCAGTTAAGAACTGTTCATTTATTTTTACCATCCCATTGCATCTGCAAACACAAGTATCACTGGTCACTTGAGCCAGGCTATGAAAGGATATGTCCTCTGGGTGGCGGCCACAAAAGCCAATGTGCCAGACATATAGCAACACCTCTCTTGGAGATACTGACAGGCTGAGGTAAGACAGCAGGAGGATGTGAAGATGGCATCTCTCAGATTTTCCTTTTTTTTGGAGAGTACTACACTTGGCCCCTATATATGTGTTTAATCTTTGTCATAGGAAAGTACTTCAGTAGGCTGCCTGACATGTGTTTAATTAGAAGCCTACCTCTCAGGCCACAGCGATGAAATAGCTAATGGCTTCTTTCACAGAAGGTGGAGTCTGTTGCTTCTCTGTCGTGCCTTGAAGTATAGTCAGTTAGAGACTGTTTCTCCATTTGTTATCGTCCTAAATGAATGAAAGCTCCACTGGCCACTGGAGCCAGGAGATCAAGGAGTATCCCCTGGGCAATTGTCACAAAAACTGGGGCACCATACATAAAAACTAGCAAACCAGATATGTGCATAAATTCCTTTCCAGCAGATACCAGTGATCTGGAACACAGAAGAGGAAGAGTGTGAAGATGGCATTGAGAGGATTACAGTAGGCCCTTAGGTATGTGTCTAATTGGAAGCCTGCGTCTCAGGCCACAGCTATGAAGATAAGCCAATAGGCCTCTTTCATAGGTAGACTAGATATCTCAGTCTGTTGCCTCTCCTCTGTGGCCTGAGGTGTGGCCAGTTAAGAGCTCTTTCTTCCTTTTATAAGCCTATAGGACCTATAAGCATAAGCCTGGCTGGCCATCATAGCCAAGTGATCAAGAGATGTCTGCTGGGGATCCCTGGGTGGCACAGCGGTTTGGCGCCTGCCTTTAGCCCAGGGCACGATCCTGGAGACCCGGGATCGAATCCCACGTCGGGCTCCCAGTGCATGGAGCCTGCTTCTCCCTCTGCCTGTGTCTCTGCCTCTCTCTCTCTCTCTCTCTCTCTCTCTCTCTCTGTGACTATCATAAATAAAATTAAAAAAAAGAGATGTCTGCTGGGTAGCAGCCACAAAAATGAGGGTGCCAGACAAGTACACAAGCTCCTTTCCAAGAGATACTGGCAATCTGAAGTGAGGCAGAGGAACAGTGTAGAGACAGCACCCACCAGCCTTTGTCTTAGGAAAGTACTTCAGTAGGCTGCCTGACATAGCTCTGTTGGTTTCAGTGCTAGATGTTTGAGACACCTGGGTGGCTCAGCAGTTGAACGCCTGCCTTTGACTTAGCGCATGTTCCCCAGGTCCCAGGATCAAGTCCCGCATTGGGCTTCCTGTATGGAGCCTGCTTCTCCCTCTGCCTACATCTCTGCCTCTCTCTGTGTGTGTCGCTCATGAATAAATAAATAAAATCATTTTTTTAGGGGATCCCTGGGTGGCGCAGCGGTTTGGCGCCTGCCTTTGGCCCAGGGCGCGATCCTGGAGACCCGGGATCGAGTCCCACGTCGGGCTCCCGGTGCATGGAGCCTGCTTCTCCCTCTGCCTCTCTCTCTCTCTCTCTCACTGTGTGTCTATCATAAATAAATAAAATAAAAAAAAATCATTTTTTTAAAAAGCTAGATGGTTTTGTACAACACTAAAATTTCAGTGCTTTCATCAACAATAGTTTATATTTTACTGATGCTCTATTTTCAGTATAGGTTATTGCACTGTTGCTCCATGTTTTCTTCACTGGAGGACCGAGGCAAATGGAGCATCCTCTATCTCAAATATGTCTCATGACTAAGGAAGGATAGAAAGGTGGAAAACTACAAGATGCTATTAAAGCTTCAACTCAGAAAGGATATAGATTTTCACATGCATTTCGTGGACCAAAATGAAGTCAAATGGCTAAATCTGAATTTAACAGGAAGAGATGTAAATTTCTTGTACCAAGAAGAGGAACAGCAAGTCACATGCCCATGTCAGACCTCAGCATTGCAGGGATATATAATTGCTCTAGAGAGAAAAGAATTGTAAACTGTAACATAATATGTCTCACTGTCTGTCTTATCTTTTGGAAAGTTAAAATTTCATAATTGAAATGGATAATCTTCAACAAATGTCTTGCTTAATATTCAGATAATACAGCCATGTAACTAGACTGGCAGAAAGTACCTTCATTTGTAACAGATTCTTAAAGTTGTTTCACCTGCCAGTTTTTTATTTGTCACTGAAATTTACACTTAATGGTTTACAGAGGGATAGGAAATGTTGTTACATCAATGATGTATTTTGAAACTAGTAGCTCTGATGTGTTCTTTTCTTTTTTAAAACATTCCAAACATTCCATCTCTTTTCACTAAAAATGTATTTGACAATCCAATTTTTTTCGTTTTCTCCAGGAAAAAAAATTTCTTTTCAAATACTGACACTTTCAAAGAATTAATTTCCAATGTCTGTAAGTAAATACATATTAGTATTTTAGTTTTGAATTTATGACTTTAAAAATAGTATGCATATGACAAGTCACAAATTTTAAGAGAAGTTGATTTTTATACAAACAAAAATTCTAAACAATAAGCAATTACTTTAATGTAATTAGGGAATCACTATATAGTGATCTACAGAATTTACTGTGTGGGTTACCCATGATAAATGAATATAATACTACATTATGAGGTCTGTCATGATAAAAGTACTTATAGATTAAAATTGAAAACTGAGCAAGTATAGTCTTAAACAGAATGAAAATTATATGAGCTATAACATGAATTGCTAAATTTGGCTACCTAAATAATACTGATAAAGATTTTTATTTTTTATTTTAGTATACTCACTTATCTGTATATAGACCAGAAAAGAAGCACATTATGTTCAATTTTTTTACATCCCTACTGAATTTTGTTTAGTTATTATATCAACTACTGAGAAAGGATTGGTGAAAACTCCTTCTTTAATTATAAAATTGTCTATTTCTTTTTAAAATTCTGTCATTTTGGCTTCACACATCTTGAAGGCATTCAAATTATGGATTATTATATCAATGGATGAATTTATTTGTTTAGTATTAGGAAATTACTTTCTTTTTTTCATTGGTAGTATTTATTTTTCTGCAAATCCTTGATACAGTTTATTAACTCAGCTGCTCCAATTTTCTTATAATTAGTGTTTGTTTATAAACCACTTATTCATTCGTTTTTAACAGTGTATTTGTGTCTTTATATTTAAAAGGCATTTCTTGTTGACAAGAATATTTGCGTCATGCTTTTTAATCCAGAGTGATAATCTCTGCCTCTTGATAGGAATAGTCTATTTCTATTAAATAGGAATAATTAGAGTAAATATGGGGAATGTTTATTCTCTCTCTTTTTTTTTTTTTTTTTTTGGAATACAGATATTTATTTATTTATTTATTTTTATAATAAATTTATTTTTTATTGGTGTTCAATTTGCCAACATACAAAATAACACCCAGTGCACCATCCCGTCAAGTGCCCCTCTCAGTGCCCGCCACCCAGTCACCCCCACCCCCGCCCTCCTCCCCTTCCACCACCCCTAGTTCGTTTCCCAGAGTTAGGAGTCTTTATGTTCTGTCTCCCTTTCTGATATTTCCCACACATTTCTTCTCCCTTCCCTTATATTCCCTTTCACTATTATTTATATTCCCCAAATGAATGAGAACATATGTTTGTCTTTCTCTGATTGACTCATTTCACTCAGCATAATTTATTCTCCAATTTTAATCCATAAGTATTTTTATCATGATAGGCATCATAATATAATACTACTATTCAATGATCATGAATAATCAACAGATCAAACTTTATAAATATAAAGATTACTACAAAACGACTCCCAAATTACATTAAAGCAATTTCTTATTGTGAAATTTGTCTGCATAAAAAACAATTTCAATTAAAGCAGACTAAACTTACAATTAATTTTGATATGGTTGGGTTTGTGTCTGCCATCCTTTCCAGCCTTCTTTTAAATTGAGTACTTTTCTTCTCTTTTAGTATTTTAACGATGTTTTAACTATGCCTAAACAAATTATTGTTTGTTTGGTTATGTGTTTGCTCTAGGGATTATCATATGCATCCTTAACATTTCACAATCTACCTTGAGGTAATATAACCATTTATGTGTAAAGTAACATTTTTTAAAGGTAGCTTTCCATTTATCTTTTTTTGCTATATTGCAGTCACATATTTTACTTATACATATTCTACAAATTTCAAAACACATTGTTATTATTTTGCTATAAAAATTGATTTCTCGGGATCCCTGGGTGGCGCAGCGGTTTGGCGCCTGCCTTTGGCCCAGGGCGCGATCCTGGAGACCTGGGATCGAGTCCCACGTCAGGCTCCCGGTGCATGGAGCCTGCTTCTCCCTCTGCCTGTGTCTCTGCCTCTCTATCTCTTTGAATATCATAAAAAAAAATTTTTTTAAATTGATTTCTCACTTTTACTGATTCTGTCCAGTAATCACAACTAACAACCTAGACCATTATATAGAAAACATAAAACTCTGAAAGGTGGAAGAAAGGTTGACTAGCCAGGAACCCCATGGCCCAAGGAATGAAATGCTAGTGACTTCTCTGGTTTGTATTTGGCTTTACATATTCCAGACCTGATACTGAGAAGCCAGAAATCTAGACACGTGAATAGGTACAAACAAAAAACCTCCAACCAAAGTGTGTTCTAACTAAAATAACCAGGAAAGGGACAAACTAGCAAGATAGAATGTTTTAGACAATGATCAATCTACGATAATTAGATTCACACCCTCAAATAATTCATAAAAGAATAATTGATACAAACTTCTTCAATATTAAAAAGGTTTTCTCTGTGAAAGACTGTTAAGGGGCTCAAAAGAGGGCTCCCTCTTACACTCTTGACGGGAATGCAAGTTGGTACTGCCGCTCTGGAAAGCAGTATGGAGGTTTCTCAAGAAGTTAAAAATTGTATGATAAAAAATTATCATAGATTTACTTATTCATGAGAGACACACAGAGAGAGGTAGAGACATAGGCAGAGGGAGAAGCAGACCCCCTGCAGGGAGCCTGATGTGAGACTTTATCCCAGGACCCTGGGATCACGCACTGAACCAAAGAGAGATGCTCAACCACTGAGCCACCCAGGTGCTCCTACATCTACCTTTTAAATATGTATTATTCATTTCTCTCAAGTTGTATTATATTGACAAAAACTGCCAAAGCAATATGAAATAATGGGTATAAAGAATATTTTGCTATCTTTTGTTATAACAAGAACACATCTAATATCTTCCCCACTTGATCACTTGATATATGCATTTGTTTTTAAATAGATACAGATTCCGTAGCCATTACCTGCAATTCAAAACTCCAAGCAGCTTTGGAAACTATTTCCCTTAAGCTTGGGTCTAAACTCATTAGATGGCAAACAAATTATGAACTGACATGGGATTGTTTATTATTGTCTTTCTTTATTCCACCCTGTAGAAATAGTTATATATTTTGCTGTAGAGATATTAATGTGTTAGATTATGCGATGCTGCTAAAGATGCTTCAGAAATCTCTGAAGGTGTTAGGAAATGTATGGTGCATGCGGCATATTACCTTTCTAAAATCTGAAAAATTCAAGTGCCCCATTTGTTTTGGATCAAAGAATCTGGACCTATATATTTTTTTATCTTAAGGATGTAGTCCCTCTATCCTTCTGAATATTGAATTTATCAAGTAAATTAAACAGTACATATATTGAAATGATTATGGTTTTTTTCATTTAGCCTATTGATGTGGTCTGTTGACTAGTAATAATCGCCAAAGGCAAACTGACATTAACCTCAATACATCTAAATTTTTGCCAAAATTCCCTATTTATGTAATTCCACTATATCAATAAAATTGATGCTAATTCAACAAGCTGCTGGCTTTGATGATTTTACAACTCATTGTACAGTATGTTAATAACATTTATATACATACATATTTTTCATTTATTCAAAATAAGACTTACTATCATGTCTATGGCATATGATTTTATACAAAATTATGCTTTTTTTCTGGGTTGTGCTGTCTTGCTCACATTTTATTTTTTTATAAATTTATTTTTTATTGGTGTTCAATTTGTCAACATATAAAATAACACCCAGTGCTCATCCCATCAAGTGCCCACCTCAGTGCCCGTCACCCAGTCAACCCCACCCCCCGCCCACCTCCCCTTCCACCACCTCTAGTTCGTTTCCCAGAGTTAGGAGTCTCTCATGTTCTGTCTCCCTTTCTGATATTTCCCACTTATTTTTTCTCCTTTCCCCTTTATTCCCTTTCACTATTTTTTATATTCCCCAAATGAATGAGACCATATAATGTTTGTATTATAGGGACATTTGCATATATTCTTTTATGTTCTACCCCTCCTTATCACTGCATAATTTTATTCTGGCTTGGTCACTTCCCCATGAATTCCTCAGAATCTTTTCCCTTTCTGGAGCACTGAGCTTTGTTTGTTCCTATCATGGAATCAGTAGAGGCTTATGAGTAACACATTGATCCAGATAATGATAACTGCCAAATCATACTCATTTTATATTGATTATTTAAATTCTGAGAACTGTTTCCTCCCAATTATTTATGAGACTCCCTCTTAAATCCTAAATCTCAAAGACTCTTCTCTTATATCTTTAATATTCCCACTAATAATTTCTCTCTAGTCACAAGAGACTCAAATTTAACAAATATTTCTTAAACTCTAGCTAACATTTATAGAAAAATACCACACTCCAGGTACTGTTCAAAGAAACACTCATCCATATATTAAATCTTTACAACGCTGTGAGATTATTAGGATTATTCCCATTTTACAGTTAAGAAAATGGAGATACACAGAGATTAAATAATTTTCCCAAGGTCACATAGTTAAACAGAAGTGGTATGACTGTGGAGCACACAGTATCTTTTTTTAAAGATTTTATTTATTTGAGAGAGATCATGAGTGGTAGAGAGGGGCAGAAGGAAAGGGAGAAGTGGGCTCCCTGATGAGCAGAGAACCCAACTCAGGGCTTGATCCCAGGACCCTGAGATCATGAGCTGAGCTGAAGGCAGATGCTTAACCAACAGAGTCACCCAGGTGCCCCTGGAGCCCACATTATTAATCTCTACTTATACTGCTTACTATGGACTGAGACTGTGCTAAATATATACATATATATATATATATATAATTGTCATTTTATTATATATGTCATTTATATATAACATATATATAACATATATATAATTGTCATTTTATGGAAAATAAACTGATTTTAACAAACCTGAGATTAAACAAAGTATCAACTACAAACATGAAACTAAAACTCAGAAAGCTTAACTAACCTTAACTTCTATGACATCATGGAATTAAGAAATGTTACCCACATCGTTTCAGAAGATAGAGGAAGAAACAGTCTAGCATCGTTGAGCACCTGTAATGTTTCAAACACTCTTTATATCTCATAACATTAACTTTTCTCAGCAACTCTGTGGGGTACATTAATTCCACCTTATAGATTAGTAATCTAAGGCTCAAAGATGTTAAATTAATTGTCTAAGATTTCATGAGTGAGCTAGAATATGAACCCAGATTGGCCTGGCCCAAAGCTAAAGGGTTTTCTTTGAACAGGAATGTGGCATGATAGAAAGAAGTGAAGACTGACAAGGAAGAAGGCAAGGGAGAAACCATGCAGTTGTAGGGTATTGTGACATTTTCTCCTTCATGTAGCTTTCCTGATAAACTTCTGTTTCCTAAGTTTCCCAAACAAATACTTTTTGCCTATCCCAGTCTTTTTTTCTCTTGTATCTCTTTTGGTCTCATGGGTTTCTGCATCAAAGCCATCCCAAAGCATCAGAAGGAGGAGGGCAAAAGGGAGACTATAGGAGGGAGGTGCAGCATAAAAGAATCTTTCCTGATTTGGCTATATTCTCTGATCATGGGAGAAAGAGAAGATGGATCTATACCATCTTTCTATACCATCTTTCTTTGTCCTGATGCATCAATTTTCTTTTATACACATTTCGTAAGTCTTTTTTTAACTAGCCTGGTCATCTTAGGAGGATCCTGAGTCAAAGACATCTGAATAAAGTGAGTGTATTCTATTATCTGCTTCATTTCTATTCAAGTGGTCAATTTCCCCATATTTTCTTTCTGTCCAATACACACTTCTTCATGTTACTCTCTACACCTAATAAAACCCAAATTCATATCAGCATTTTCCACATCTGGCCCATCCTAATACTCAAACTAATATTACTTTCTACACCAATTTAACTCATAGCTGGTTTCTTCATTTATTCATACTCTGCTTGGCCTCCCTACAATTTTTGTAATCCTCCATTCATAGGAGATTCTTTCTATATTATAGATATCTTCACCAAATATTCTTTCATTGGATCTGTGGTCTATATAGCAAATTTATCCTAACCAAATATCATCTAGATAACTACAGAAGTTCTAATTTCATGTACTTAATCTAACTTCCTTATATTTTATCTGGTCCCTGAAAATTTTTTCATTTGTCTACATTCATTTCCTTACATATTATTCCAACTGTCAAATTTTCTAGTAATCCATTTAAATTCCCTACTCCTTATCATTTCCAACCAATTCCTTTTTTTACTTCTTCTTTATATGCCATTCCTATCATCTGCATCTCATTAGTTCTGCCCATATTATACCTTTCTCCATTTTCACATCCATCCATATAACCATTCTAATACCTTTACTAATCAGTTACTAAAGCGGAGCCTGTAATAAGACCTATTGTCAAAAGAGAGACATAAATATCAGTAAATAATCTATGTCTAGAAATATGAGTAGTTTCGGAGCATGATAACTAGCAAACTGAAACATGAATGATAAGAATTTCTAGGAGCAGGGTTGGGTGTTTTTGACAGAAAGAAGACTATATGCAAATCACAAAGTTAGAGAATATCATGACATATTTAGAAAAACAGAAATAGTGGGCAATGACTATATTATTGTAGGACAGTTAATAAATATATTTTGGGGGAGTTATCATGTATTTTCCTCAAATTGGATGTATTTGGGGTCAACAATATGGTTAGATTTCTGTGTAAAATTTCATTCTAGACATAAATGGCAGTTAGATTGATGAGGGTTGAGGTTGGAGGAAGAAAGATCAAATAATAGGCTACTGAAATTGAGAAAAAACAAGGACCTAGTGGGCATAAGGGATTAGGGAGAAGGGACTAGAAATAGGACAAGAGAAAGGGACAGACATGGGAGATAATTAAAGAAGAAGTTGAGGGATGCCTAGGTGGCTCAGAGGTTGTGCCTCCAGCTCAGGGCATGATTCAGGAGTTCCGAGATCAAGTCCCACATTGGGCTCCCTGGGAGGAACCTGCTTCTCCCTCTGTCTGTGTCTCTGTCTTCTCTCTATGTCTTTCATGAATAAATAAATAAAATCTTTAAAATAAAAAAAGAAGAAATTGAAATAGAACTTGGATTAGTTGTAGGTGAGATATGGATTTGGCTAGGGAGAGTAGGTATAGAAGACATGGGAAACTTTCAGATCTCTAGTATAAGTGACTGTATGGAAACTAATGTTATTGATTGTGATAAAAGAATAACAGGCTCAGAAAATGTTTTTTTAGATATTTTGTACTTAAGGAATTCATGTGACATCAAGAGAATTATGTCGACTCCTGGATACACCATAAAGGACATATAGGGCACTTTGGCATAAAGTTCCTCCTTTTTGTCCACCTGAGTAATAGTAGTAGTGATATAGCTAGTAAAATAAGACCTAATGGGTCTTTCACAGGCTCTAATGAAAACAGTAATGAGTTGAACTTCACCAAACCGGTGTCAGGGAAAGGAAAGGACAATTGCTCTTCAATGTGGAGATGCCCCATGAGCAAAGATATGAAGGTTAATTAGGAGTTAGCTACCCTCACGGAGACTGCAACATGAGCAAAAGTATAGAGTGATAGTCACACTGTATGCCAGGAGCTGCAAGGTATAAAATACAATGTGGGCAAGAGATGAGGTTTTGGTAATAGTAATGGCATATCATGAAGTACTTATATGCCCTGTTAAAAAGCTTGCACATTATTGTATAGGCAGTGGGATACTACGGAAGAATTTTAAGTAGGGAAGTGAAATGGTCAGAGTTGAGTTTCAGGGAGAGACTATAGGCAGTGATAGCAATTAGGAGTTCATGTGGGAAAGGCTTCTTTTTCTCTTCTTCTTCTCTTCTTTCTTCTTCTTCTTCTTCTTCTTCTTCTTCTTCTTCTTCTTCTTCTTCTTCTTCTTCTTCTTCTCTTCTTCTTTTTAGCATGCAAAGCACGCTAAAGGATAGAGGATAGAGAAGATTAAAGTATCAGCAAAGAGTCTGAGGCCAAGAGGGTCAAATGCACAATAAATGGTATATGAGGCAGTTATAAGGAGAAAGGATCAAGGGTAAGGATATGAATGATAATTGTAATTTTGAGGTTCCTTTTATGAATCTGGTATATAGTATAGGGGTAGACATAGCAGTTAAAACTTTCAAGGATGAGAAGATGAAGATACATCCCTACTGCTAGATTATAAGCTACTTTAAGACTTAGTAAGTCTCTTATTTATTTTTCTTTGATGTGTCAGATCTCTGAGTCTGTGGCCTGGAACACAGTTGACCCATCATGAATTTTGAAATAAATAAAACTTTGAGTTTGGATGTCAAGGAAGGGAGTGATGGAAAATGCAAGCCAGGAATATGGGCATTTCATAGTTGCATTAAAGTACTTTAATACTTAGAGAAATACCAAGGGCTAAAGTTCTTAGTAATGGTCAAGCACTGACGGCAAAGCATAAAGAGAAGAGAAACTCAAGTATAAAATCATTAGCAGGTTTGATGTCTTTAGATTCCATATATAAGTGAGATATGTAGTATTTGTCTTTTTCTGTCTCGCTTATTTCACCTAGCAAAATGCTTTCAAGATCCATCCATATTGTCACAAATGTTAGGATTTCCTTCTTTTTTATGACTGAATACTATTGTATTTTACATATAGTATGTATATGTATACATGTAGATTATATACATATATATCACATTTTACATGTGTATTATATACATATACATATACATATACATATATATCACATTTTCTTTATCCACTCATCCATTGATTAATACTTAGGTTGTTTCCATATTTGGCTATTCATCGATATAGAGAGTAGAGTTAGAATGGTGGTTGCCAGGGGCTGGGGAGTGGAGGAAAGGAGATATTGGTCAATGGATACAAACTTTCAGTTATAAGATGAATAGGGGGATCCCTGGGTAGCGCAGCGGTTTAGCGCCTGCCTTTGGCCCAGGGCACGATCCTGGAGACCCGGGATCGAATCCCATGTCAGGCTCCCGGTGCATGGACCCTGCTTCTCCCTCTGCCTGTGTCTCTGCCTCCCTCTCTCTCTCTCTCTCTGGGACTATCATAAAAAAATAAAAAATAAATTAAAAAAATAAGATGAATAGGTTCTGAGACTTTAATGGAAAGCATGGCCACTATAATTAACAATACTGTATTGTTTACTTGAAGGTTGCTATGACAGTAGAGCCTTACTGTTCTCATCATCACAACAACAAAATGTTAATTGTGTAAGGTAAACATTGTGGTAAACATTTTGCAATATATACTTGTATCAAATTGTCACATACCTTATACAATGTTATCTCAATAAATCTAGAAAAAAACATTAGCATGTTAAAGTTTGATATGTGAGCACATTCTGCCCCTGCTAACCCCAGAGTAACAGGCCTGAAACTAAAAAGTAAGGAAATAGCTGAGGGGAAATACCATGCTGGTGTTTAGCTGATTCTCTCCTATTCTTTCTAATCTCTGCACTCCCTTCCAATGCTATGACCATGTAGAGACTGTCACTAGGGGGACAGTAACCCTTTCTTAATTCCAACCGAATATGTTCATTTCTGTTTTCACATCAAATCCAGAAGAAGTTTTGAAAGAGCAAATTTTATTTTTGATACCAAGGTAAACAGAGTACTCTATTATATGTATGCTTTTTAAAAAAATATTTTATTTATTTATTTGGCACAGAGAGAAAGCACAAGCAGAGGGGAGCAGCAGGCAGAGGGAGAGGGATAAACAGGAGCTCTGCTGAGCAAGAAGCCTGCGGTGAGGCTCTACCCCAGGATCCTGGGATCATGACCTAAGCCAAAGGCAGATGCTTAACCGACAGCGCCACCCAGTGCCCACATATATGTTTTATATTGGTCTTGTTACTGCCAAAATATTTAAACAAGGAGGACATTAGATTGAGATGGCTCTTGTGCCTTGGTTGCCTACTTAAGCAAACCAAAACTTAAGCTAGAGTCAATTACAAATGTGCTCATAACCAAGAAAATAAAATTTAAGAACAACCAATCACAAATGCCAATGAAACTGTCCCAAATAAGGTGACTACTTAAACTATAGCCAATCAAATAATGCCCTTACTTTGTTTTTAGAAGCTCATCAGCTTCTTTCAGTAGATCACACTTTACCACTCTCAGTTTGGTGCTGCCCAATTTAAATCAATGTTGCAAATAAACTCTTAAAAATTTTAATATGCCTCAGTTTAATTTTTAACAATACTAAAGGAAGGTATTCTACTCTCATTCCAAGGGAGGGAGCACAACTTTCAGAGCTCATTCACAGTTCTTCTGCCATCCAGAATCCACTTTCTGATATAATTTCTAGATGGGTCCCAAGTCCTCCTCTTAAGTGCTAGGTTACATAGAACTTTATTTCTACAGATGCTGTAACTTTCTTAGGTTCTAGTTTATTCCCTCTTTCTTGTAGTATGGAGTCACTTCTGTAGCTGAGCTCTAAAGATTCTCTCCCTTAGGTGTAAATCCAGGATGTACCTTACAGCCCCTCCTTCATATTGCCTCAATAATTTTGAACTTCTGAGGTCCTGACTTCCTGGTTTCCTTCTCTTACTATTCATGTGACCTGGAACAAGTTACTTAATCTCCTTATGCTTCAGTTTTCTTAGGTATTAAGTGGGGTTAATAATAATACTAACTCACAGGGTTCTTTTGAAGAGTGAATTAAAATCTACAAATATTTTAAAACAGTGCCCACATTATCAATGTATAGTAAATACTCAATTGGGTTATACATTATTGTTACTCCTCCACTGTAATTCATTTCCTCAAAATAGAGTCACAATTTAGTTCACAAACCAACTCTCACTATAGGGCAACCTAGACTCTCTTCGTATATTTGGTTTTGATCTATATTTTTCAGGGACTAGTATCACTTTTACAAGTATTTATCAGTATATGCTTCTCCAAGGGCCATAACAGACTCTTATCCTATCCCCAAATGAAGCAATTTACTTTTTGTTCACTTTTGTCTTAGCTCATTTCCATATTACAGAAGAAAGTGATGGCTTCAGTTCAGTGATGAATTACATGTATTCCATACATTCTGTCAATATAAACCCACCAAGAGAAAAGCTGGGTTCTTGCTGTTGCCTCCTGAAGATCCTCTGTTCTCTCTCCTAAAAAGCAGTGGGTAAGACTGACACCATGGAGCAGAGCAACCAGAGTGGAAGGGTAAGTGAGTTTGTGTTGCTGGGCTTCCCAGCTCCTGCACCACTGCGGGCACTTTTATTTGCCCTTTCTCTGCTAGCCTATGTGTTGGTGCTGACTGAAAATGCCCTCATCATTATGGCAATTAGGAGCCACCCCACCCTTCACAAACCCATGTACTTTTTTCTGGCGAATATGTCCTTCTTGGAGATATGGTATGTTACTGTCACTATTCCAAAGATGTTAGCTGGCTTTGTTGGGTCAGAACAGAGCCATGGACAGCTAATCTCCTTTGAGGGCTGCATGACACAGCTCTACTTTTTCCTGGGACTGGGCTGCACTGAGTGTGTCCTTCTTGCTGTTATGGCCTATGATCGTTATGTGGCCATCTGTCATCCTCTCCGCTATGGTGTCATTGTCAGTGGCCGGCTGTGTGTGCAGCTAGCAACTGGCTCCTGGACTGGAGGCTTTGGCATCTCCATGGTCAAAGTTTTTCTCATTTCTCGCCTCTCCTACTGTGGACCCAACATCATCAATCACTTTTTCTGTGATGTCTCCCCATTGCTCAATCTTTCATGCACTGACATGTCAACAGCAGAGCTTACAGACTTTGTTCTGGCCATTTTTATCCTGCTGGGGCCACTCTCTGTCACTGGGGCCTCCTACATGGCCATCACTGGTGCTGTAGTGCGCATTCCTTCAGCTGCTGGGCGCCATAAAGCCTTTTCCACCTGTGCCTCTCACCTTACTGTTGTGATCATCTTCTATGCAGCCAGTATCTTCATCTATGCCCGGCCAAAGGCACTCTCAGCTTTTGACACCAACAAGCTAGTTTCTGTACTCTATGCTGTCATTGTACCATTGCTTAACCCTATCATTTACTGTTTGCGCAATCAAGAGGTGAAGAGAGCCCTACGCCGCACTCTGCACCTCTACCAGGGCCAGGATACTAAGCACAGGAAAGCTAGTAGAGGTGGATAGAAAATGCTCTTAAACTTGGAATCTATATCTTCTATGAAGTGCAGAGAAGCTCTTATGGCCTAAATTAGAGACTAGGGTTCAAAAACACCATCAAGGAACTAATCCAGGAGGAGGAAGAAGAGGGATGGATTGCAAGCTGGCACCAGGATTTCTGCAGGACAGCACTGTAAATACATGCTAGAAATTCCCATGTTATCTGCCTTATTGTAATTTACATAGAACAGGTTCATGAATAATGCATCCTGGTGGGGTAGAAAGGATTGAATCTGAAGAGAAGACTGATTGCCCTTCAATATTTAAATAAGCAAACAAATGCAGAACTTGTATCTCTCTGAATGACCTTTCCTGGATTTGCTCTTTGCTTTAATTCTGAGGCTGAAAGTGTAGAAAGGGAAAGCAGAGGAGGAAGCCATTCAAGGAACCACAGGCTTCCTTATGGAATAGTATTCGGAGACTTCTGGTAAGATTTCTTTTAGCCACAAGCCACTGACTGTAGCCTATGAAGTAGCAGACACCCAGGTGATTATTCTATTATGAATTACAAAGGCAAACATATAGGAAACAGAATTTTTGTATTGGAAACATATCACCTCTTTGACTACAGGGATTTCTAGCTTCATTTCCTGATTTACCTAGGTCAGTGCCCACATGGAGCTAGTGACTGAGTGCAGTTATTTATTCAATCTTCTGTCTCCATAATTAGGGAATTATTATACTATAAACTTATAGTTTATACATTAAATGAAATAATATGTAGGTATTAAAATAACATGATCTACACAGCACTAGTGACAGAAAAATATTACATGAAAATATCAGGTTAAAAAAAGAAAATATCAGGTTATATAACAGCAAAAAAAGTATCAGGCTTACAAATGGATAAGGAAGATATGATATAGATTTATATACACCTACACACTGAAATATCAGTCTTTTAAAAGGATGAAATGTACCATATGCAACAATATGGATGGACCTAGTGGCATTAGACTAAGTGAAATAAATCAGATCAAGACAAATACCATATGATTTCATTCATATATGGAACCTAAAAAACCCCACAAACGAATAAACAAACAAAAAGTAAAATTGTAAGTACAGAGAACTAACTGATGGTTGCCATAGGGAGGGTGGGTACAGGATGGGCAAAATGGGTGAAGAGGAGTGGGAGATATAGGCTTTCAGTTATGGAATGAACAAGTCACAGGAATAAAAAGCAGAGCATTGGGAATACAGTCAATGATACTGTAATAGTAATGTAGTAAAACTGATGGTAGCTACACTTGTGAATGTAGCATAACATATAGAGAAGTCAAATTATTATGTTGTCATCAGAAATTAATATACCATTGTATGTCAAATGTACTCAAGTTTTAAAAATAATTTTAAAAAAGATTGTGACAGCCCAGCATAAAAGTAAGCATAGGCTTTTAAAAAAAATTTTTTTAAGTAGGCTCCATGCCCAGCATCACCTGGCTTAAACTAATAACCCTGAGATCAAGACCTGAGCTTAAGTCAAGAATTGGACACATAACCAACTGAGCCACCCAGGTACCCCATGCATGTGCATTTCTGAGCAAAGAATACTGTGAAACAGCACAGATATTATACCTGTGAAGCAGATCCTGGATCTACCTGCAGAAACACATCTAAAATCTGTTCATCTCAAAAAAAAAAAAGAAGAAGAAGAAGAAAAAGTATCAGTTTTATTTATTTGTTTGTTTAAATTAGACTAGAAGGAAATTAACTGAAATGTTAGCTGTAACTATGCAATGTAGCCCTTACTCTTACAAATTGCATTCTGTGGAAAAGGTGTTGTTACCAATATTTATTTAAATAAGCATTTATTACCTAATAAAATGTACAACTTTGTTCATCTGGACAGAGGTGACAGGGTTATCTCAATATGATTTTTAGAAATTTAGCTCCCAAGACCAGAACCCTGAGGACAACGGCCTTCAAGAAGCTTTCCTCTCCAGATGTGGGAGTCTTCTGTTGTTACAGCCTGTCTTTCCATAATTTTCTGCTGCTTAATAAAGTATGAAAGGCTACTAGCAAGGAAATAAAGCATTATTTGCTAGATGCTACTTATTAAAAATTCTAATATAACATTCATATCTTTTGTGCCAAAACAATTACATAACCTTATAAGTATTTTTATTATAACTTATTTTTATATTGTATTATGCTATTGTAATTTATATTTTAATTTATATTTATAATGACTAGATATAAGTTCATCAAAAGCTTATCTCCCAACTATGTCCATAGAACAAATTTCTGAAATGGGGTTACAGTTGTGATTGGAGTGCCATCCTCTGGGCATCACTGTCTAGCTCCTTATAGGTTAACTGGTTAGTAGGAAGTAAAAAGATGATGTTGATTTTCTTCATTGTGCTCTTTTTATTTTCCAAGCTTTTCACAGTAAAATGCATTATTTTTTGAGTTTAAAAAAAAACACCTCTAATTCTGATTTCAAAATTTAAAACCAATTATTTTAGGTATAGGAAAAGTGTTTAGCAGTTTCCTGCATATATTCATTTTTCTATAACAATGAATGAAAAGATATTTAAGTCCATGTGAATTATGGCAATATCAAAACTTCTCTTGACTTGGACTGTATTTTCATAATTAAATGATCCTCATAGTTCATTTTGAATTTGATGTCATAAAACCTAAGATTGTTCACATAAACTATTAATTGTCAGATGAAGTATTCCTCATCCTCCATTGATTAATTAATTCTGCCCCAAACCTAAAGAGAGTACTTTATATTATCCTTGTTACATTTGATCATGTTTGTTTCAGACCATGTTTATAGTCTGCCATTCTTTGAAAATACTACATAGATAATGTGACTATTTGATAATTTCCTTTTTAAAGGACAGTGTCTGGGAGAGTCTCTAATCTCCTTGATCATTATAGGAGGTAAGAGTACTGATCCAGACTGGGTCTTTCAGGTAGGAGAGATAGAGTGGCCAGAGGTAACTCACATCTACAGAACAAATGAGGACCAACATAGAGGGCCTCTATGCTCAAAAATATCTACTGGTTCCCGTCACTTTTGATAAACTTGTTTTGTCTGCCTTTCAAGTTCTTCACAGTGTGGTCTGTTTTCTTTTTGGTCTTCTTCCTCCCTTTTGGTCTTTAATTTCTTGCCTATTACAACATTGTGCAGATGAATTTTAGATTGATTTTTTTACTTGAACGTTATAATCCAATCTTTTTATAATTTGCTAACATTTCACATTGAACAGAGTCAGAAAATATCCAAGAAGCTTTCTGGAAAAGAACATTTTAGAAATAACAGCTCTTCTATAGCACTGAAAACTCTGTTTTCCTTAAAAAGCCCTATAGTTATGAAATATAAGTAAAGACTAAGAAACTATCAGAAGGTATTTAAGAAACAAAATACCTAAATGGAATGTGATATTTTAGTTTGAATCCAGTGACATAAAAAGAATAAGGAAAAAGATGTAAAATCTGAATAAAACCTGGAGTTTAGATAACAATAATATACCAGTTTGGGTTTCTTACGTTTGAAAGTGTACAGGGCAATGTATTGTAATAATAATAGGGGAGACTGAGACTGGGGGAGGAGAATGTGAGAACTTTCTTTACTATCATTAAATTTTTTCTGTAATACTAATATCCCAAAATAAAATTTTACTTAAATGAGAAATAAATTATTAGTCTTTTTATACCAAATAATTTAATAGACCTTGATTGATTTCAATGACTTAATACTAAAAGTAAGTTGTACCTTTTTTCTTATGTCAATACATACAGCGAACATTTGGCTTTGATGCTGAAAACCTTTTTTTTTTTAATTTTCCTGGATTTTTAATTCTCATGAAATTCAAATTGATGCTGTTTTATTTTGCTGATTAATAAGAGAAAGAGTATATTTGATAAATAGTTCTTGCTTTACATTTAGTAACTAATAAAACTACCAGTTCTTTCAGATAGCACCATTTGCTGCCTATTTGCATGCAGACCGGACAGTTTCATGCACTGCAGAAAAGAGAATGCTTATATAGCATAGGTGTTTTCATTTTCTTTTAGAGTCATTCCTCAGAGGATAATTACCCTCCCTGATTTTCATGTTCCATAGTCTCATTTCATGAGGACCCAGTGGTCCCAGCCTTCCCAGAATTAGTGCCAACTCACCATATGCCTTTAGACAAAGAATATGAGACAGTGGGGAAAGAGCTCGATCCATCCTTCTCCATCAAATTCCAATTTAGATACTTTCTAGGATCTAAAGTTTCTGTAGGATGTCTCATTTTTTTTAGGCCTCTGCTTCACTCCCTTTGTCCACCTTTGGTTACTCACAGAGACACAAGTATATTTCCTGGGCTTTTCATTCTAACGAAATTTCTAGGACTTGATTCTTAATTTTATGGTTACTGACAACAATTAATAGCAGAGACTATGGGCTAACTCCTCTGTGAATAACTTGACAGACAGGAGTTGTCATTTGACACTGCTCTTAGCACACAGCACGTGCTTCACAAACGTTCATCAAATGACTGCTTCCTGGAATCCAAGGTTGCTGTGTGTGACCTAGTCACTGCAGAGGCCTCATTATCCCATTGTTTCATTTCTCTCTATATTCTTTCCTGTGCTAGTGTCTTTACACTGAAAGGCCTCTCTCCGCATTTCTTCTGATCAAATCATGGCTGTGATTCACATTCCAACACAGGTAATATTTTACATTTGTGTAGTTATCACAAAGCTGTTTTAGAATTGTTTTCATATGCATATCACTTTTGAAACTAACATTAATGATATGATATTAACAAGTGAATTATTGTTATCCCATTTTATGGGTGAATAAACTGAGGAATAAAAACAATTTTATAAAGTCAAAGGTCTTAAAAATGGTAGAACCTGGATTAGGAACCAGATCTTCTTCATGCTGAACCAGAAATATTTCCCCATCACACTACTTTCACACTATCTTCCTGCATGAGTCTGGAATGACACTTCTTGATGAATCTTTTTCTAAATTTCTAAGTTAGAAAGCATTACCCCCTCACTGGAGTTCCTAGAGTGCTTTGTACCTCTCTTTTGGTACACGTCACATTCTAAGCTCATTATAGTGTATATTTATTATTTTATTTAGAACAATACAAGTTCCTGAAGGGCAGAAACCATGACTTATGTATTTTTATTCCAAAGAATATATATCACAGCATACTACCCATAATAAGAGCTCAATAAAAGCTGGTTGTGACTTTGTGAATAAGCAAATGAATGTATTGGTTACCTTATTAACCCACTTAATTTTCTTATCCTGGTTTTTGAATAACTTGATGTCGCATCACATGCATATAGTACTAAGAGAAAAGGACAAAGGACGCATCCTACTCACAGATATAAATAAACTTGGTCCAGTTATAAACAGAAACTGGTAGGTAAGTGGAGATTCAGCTTCCCTGCCCAAATCCCCTGCATAGTCTTAGCAGTGCATACAGAGTTTCCCCAGAGCCAGGAGAGACTTTCAAGTGAGCCTCCTGGGAAAAAGACATGGGCAAGAGGTAGGGAAGTGTTAGATATATTCTCCTGCCTCAGCTCCAGTCTTGTCTTAATGCTGCAATACCTTTCAAGCAGTCTAAACAGAGACAGGATGTGGATCTCTAGCAAGTATAAAAATATGCAACTCAGTCTGCTTTTCTATGATTAGTGCAAATATCTGCAGAATCCTTCACTCTTAAAGAGAGGGCAGTTGTACCATGGTGAGTGGCTGAAAGTTCCAGATGACATTGATTGATATGATCTTGATTCAAGAAATCTCCTTGAAGAGGAAGATGAAGAGGGATGTAGGGGAAGTGGCTACAAGTGCCATGATTGGACAAGAGAAAGGGTCCTGTGGAGAATGGGAAAATGAAAATTCACTACTTCTTTGCTCAACATTGAGGAAATGTGGGCAGCTGTAGGATCTTTCAGGTGTTGGATCATACCCAAAAGATATGCTTCTTATTCCAGAAGAAGTCTGTTGGTGTCCATGTTGTCTCTTGAAAATAAGAACATGCAAGACTGGAAAAACAGTTCTATAATACAAATGAAAGGATTTCTTTCCTCAGATATCATAGAAGAGACCTCAGAGCTTAATGCTTTCAGTTCTGAAGACAAGGAAAATAGTAAGAGAGAATTTTTCATTTCTCCATGAAACAAAATAAATCTACTAAGAGGTACATCCATGGCAAAAGAGTGGAGGAAAATATGAAATAACAAGGGTATGCTTGATTATATAAAAGCAATGTGCTAGAGAGAGGATAAGAAAGAGGTATGAGTGATTTGTAACTCAGAACTCTTCAAATATGTTATAGCCCTTTTCAAAAATTTGGCCCTAGAATATAACAGAAAAAAGATGACTAAAGAAGAGAGATGGATGTCTATGTGTTTATATTGACACATGTAAGTAGCATGTGTGCTTCTAGTGTGACATAATATAATAAGAGTTAACACTTATAGAGAAAAACCATGGACCAATTCCTGTGTTAAGTGCTTTCTGTGCATTATCGCATTTATTTTCACAGCAAACCAGGAAGGTAGGCATTATTAACATTATTCTATGCAATGAATAGAATACAGCAATGGATCTTTAAGCCTATAATTGTTGGATATTCTGTTCAGGATGACACATCTAGAAGCCTTGTTTGACTCTAAAGTCAATGCTCTTAACTAGTAGGCAAGGGTGAACGTGTGGGAAATTCTGTGGCTGATGGTGAGAATGTGGAATGTTACACATGCCCTGATGGAAAGTCTCTACATTCTTCCCACTGAGACTAGAACATGGAAAAGTTCACTATCTTCTGCTCCCAGGATTAGTTGTTTTTACCAAGGAAAAGAATTAGGTCAAAGGCATTGAAAACTGTGGCCAGAAATCACTTACTAATGAACTACTTTGGGGTGAAAGTGCTGGTTGGAGGTCTGGAGGTAAGGTACAATCTCTTTCCACCCAGCAAGCAGTGCTGAGCTCTGCTGATGTATGCTGCTATAGAAAGAAGGTAGTGGTGTCAATATTATGTATTTCAGAGCCTCATCTTTCCGTCCCTTGCTATGAACCATGACCAGAAGATCTCTAGTCCAATGAGTCCCTCATCAGCCTCTCACCCTCTGTTTCATGTGAAGAGTATGATGCACAAACTTTTTGGCAGAAAGAGTGAGCAATGTTCTAAAGGCAGAACCTGATCTCAGTCTTTATGGATGAGTACAATATTATAGAGAGACACATTCATTCATGTGTTTCCAAAAGATATCCTGTGACCACAGGATAAAATAGTTGGGCTACCTCACAAATATTCTTTCTTCCAGCATTATAAGATCTGCCTGTCCTTATGCTATATGCCCTAATGTCCTTATCCACATGCCCTCTTGCCTCTCTTCTCCTTACTCCTCTAGGAGAACCTGAGACACTGGCTGATATTTACAGACCCGACCTACCAAGTAACCAGAAACCAGGAATACACTGTTTTGAGACCCTGTGGATATGTTTGCTGTGGTAGTGCCCTGGATATGCAAGCTGAGGCTGTGTCCAAAGATGTATAGCCTGATAGATAGATGCTCTGTCAGGAAAGTACCCTGAATTCACATTCCTCTGCCCCTGATCTATTTCCTGTGGATCCCAAAGCTCCATGGGATTCATTAATTCACTTGTTAATCCATATTAATTTCCCCCCCCCCAATTTTATTGAGATATAAGGGCATATAACATGTGTAAGTTTAAGATGTACAATGTGAGGATCTGATGTATATATATTGTGAAATTATTATCATAATAAGGTTAGGTTTTAACTCCATCACATCACATAATTATCACTTTCTGTGCGTGGTGAGAACACTTAAGATATACTCTCAGTAACTGTCAAGTATATGATACAGTATTGTTAACTATAGTCATCTTGCTGCACATCAGATCCCCAAAGCTTACTCATCTTACAACTGGAAATTTACACCCTTTTGCCAATATCTCCCTGAGTTTTGGAAAATCGCAGTGTAATGGAGAGTAATCTCAACATGTGAAGGGGTTGTGCACTGGGAGCAAATGCTTTTGAAGCATTTGACTGAGTTTTGGTGAGATGTCTCCTAAGTGGAATTTTGAATCTTCAATCAGCCAATAAATACTGGAAGATAGGAAGAAGGAAGAATGTAAGCAAAGCGTGAGAGTGATTAGTGTGTTTGGGAAGGAAAAACTAGCTGAATATGTCTGGATCATGGAAACCATTTAGAGGATCATGAGAGATGAGGCTGAAGAAATACATTGCTGGATCAATATATGAAGTGCCTCCTATGTATGATATCGAAAATATTTCCATTTTTATCTGAAAACAACTGGAGTGTCAGTAAGGAACTTGCCAAGAATTACTACTTTTTATTTCCACAAATAAAGTCTGAGGAAACTGGGCTTATCAAAGGGCTACAGCCAATGCATCATCCAAATATTAAACTTTGAAACTTCTTCTGATATGATGTTATCCTTCACATTTCCTTTAGGAAGGAAAGAAATCTTCTGCAGTGAGTTCCTAATTAAACAGAGATCTGGCACCAGCAAGGGAGAGACTATCTATCTTCGTTGACAAAGGACCTGGGAATGACATGAATAGTGACATTCAAATATTTCATCAGGTGAGTGAGAATTAGGGATGGGAAGTTTTTTTTTTTTTTAATTTAAAGTTTAAGTAGTTAACATACAGGGCAATATTGGTTTCTGGGAGTGCATTTTGATTCTGGGAGACTTTCATTAAAAAAACAGACACAAAAAGAACATCAAAAAAAATGGATGGAAATGTAAGCTTTCACATTTAAAGATTACTTTGTATTAACAGAAGTTTTTTTTATGAATCATTTCCAGTAAAGTCTGATTTACTAACTTCTTTTGGTCTCTTGTCTGATAGCATAATCATCTTCATTATTTGTAGTGTTGTTATATAAGACTTCAGTACGTCTCAGTGCTTTTAGCCATGCTGGAGAAAAACATCACTCTGGTCAGTGAGTTCATCCTGGTGGGCTTCCCCACTGCCCCGTGGATACAAGTCCTGCTCTTCTTCCTTTTCCTTGTGGTCTACTTGCTGGTGGTAGTAGAGAATCTTATCATCATGCTCACTGTTTGGATCACTGCCTCCCTCCATAAACCCATGTACTATTTCCTGAGTAGCTTGTCTTTTCTGGAGGTCTGGTATGTTTCCGTCACAGTTCCCAAGATGCTGGATGGATTCCTTCTGCAGAGACGACACATCTCCTTCACAGGTTGCATGACCCAGCTCTACTTCTTTATCTCATTAGCCTGCACAGAATGTGTGCTTCTGGCAGCCATGGCCTATGACCGCTATGTGGCCATCTGCCACCCTCTCCAATACCCAATCATTATGACCACAGGCTATTGTGTACAGCTGGTGGCTTTCTCCTATGTGAGTGGTTTCATGGTCTCTGTCATCAAGGTTTATTTCATTTCACATGTTGCCTTTTGTGGTTCCAATGTCATGAACCACTTTTTCTGTGATATCTCCCCAATTCTCAAGCTGGCTTGCAAAGACATGTCTACAGCTGAGTTAGTGGACTTTGCTTTGGCTATCATCATTCTTGTCTTGCCACTCATCACCACTATCCTTTCCTATGTCTACATTGTCTCCACCATTCTGCGGATACCTTCCACCCAAGGAAGGAAGAAAGCCTTCTCTACCTGTGCATCACACCTCACTGTAGTCATAATTTATTATACAGCCATGATTTTTATGTATGTTCGGCCCAGAGCTATTGCATCATTTAATTCCAACAAACTAATCTCAGCTGTGTATGCAGTGCTCACACCAATGCTAAATCCTTTCATCTACTGCCTTAGGAACCAGGAAGTTAAAAATGCTATCAAAAAGACTATGGGGGTTGGACAGTGCCTCCTGCTTCGCTAAACCTTGCCTCCTTGAGGAGGAGACAGTGTCTTGGCAAAGATATCATTCCTGTGACACTTCATGGTTCTGCTTATAAGTTTTATTCTACAAATCTACATTCTTAAAGAAATCATAGCATTGAAAGAGAGGGAAAAAATTAAAACTAGAAACAGGCCACATTATGTATTTCTTTAATCTTGAATTAATTTTAATACATACTGTATATATTTAAAAATTACTTTGACATGACAGAGTAATAAAAATAAATATTTGACATATATAACTTGGTGTTATTAGCACTTTACACAGAATAAACTATTTTATTATCGTAACACCTCTATAAATTAGTCATGATTACTTGCCTGATCTTATGGATCAGGAAACTGAAACACACATAGAGAGGTTAAATAAATTCTTCAACATTGCATAGTTAATAAATATCAAAGCCATTATTTGAACCTGCGGACTCCAGCTCCACAATCTACTGTATTAGATTCTCTCTATATCTAAGAGTCTATGATAGTAGCTCTAGGGGCACATAAGTTAACAAATATTGATGCTTGGAAGAAACAAGCAATCTAGTCAGTAATATATGTGTAGATGTGATGATAAGTGATAACGGTGTGGTAGTGGTGGTGTTATTAGTGACAATAGTGATAATGATGTTTGTGATTGCATTGGGTTAGTGATGACCAACTACCACTAATATTAATAATATTGTTGATCATTGCACAGTTTTTTACAATTTTTCCCTCCTTCTAGGACTGTACCAGCTCATTTTTCATTAAAGAGATGGAATCAATAGTTTCATAAGAGATGAAATAATTTGTATTACTGCAACTTTTGCAGTTGATATCTGTCTCTTGAGAAATTATCTTTTGGCTCTTGGATTTTCGTGGCCTTCCATGCTGTAATACGACTATTATTAGCAAACAAATGGAATATCATTACATCAATATATGGTTAAGCTGAAAGCTTAATATAATGATATAAAGTATATCCTACACATAAATAAAGTGAAAAATGAATACAAAATTTTTTAAGACAAATGATATTGTTAGATACGATTGAGGGAGCTGATGATTAGAAAGAGAAATGTACCAGGGAGAATTCTATAGAATTGAAACTGAAATTGAGAGAAAACAGAAACCAAAATATGAAAAAAAAATCAGAAAGAGCTACCTTGCCTCTTTATATCCTACCCATTTTAAGTAGGAGTCTAAAATTGGTCTCCTGAATGTTGAATGTTGTTCAACATTTGTGGACTAAACTTTCTTATATGTAAATTGCTCTTATAATGTCACTTTACCACTTAAGAATTCTCAATATAAATTAAATAGGACCTACTCATTCTATTTATTATTATTGCTTTAGAATCACTCTAGCAATCACAAACCTCAATAATATATAATCTTTTCACCACCTACACCAGCTCCACTTTGTTTTTTGCTGATCCTCAGAATGAAACATCATTTTGTTATTAGTCACCTTAACGTGCTCAATACTTACAATATACTAAATCTTATCTTGCTTAACTTCATGCACTCATTTAGTCACTCATTCATTCGGTATTTTTTGTGCTCCTATTCTTTGGACTGTGATAGTCCCATGATGATATACTGGTCAACAACAAAAACAACAACAAAAGACACAGATTCTTCCTTCAAACAGGTCGGAGATGAGTAGGGGAGATAAAGGCACAATTACCTTCAGTGTTATAACTGCGATGATGCAAATAAAGAGAAAATGTTCCAGCAGAGATAACATTTAGGCTAACACTTGAAGGAATTGGATGAAAAATGGTGGGTAGTAGAAGGTCAGGAGTTGCAGAGATAAGAAAGACTGAGTGGCAAGAAAAATAACAGCATACTCAAAGATCTAAAAGATAATTAGCACAAAGTGACATGAGGAATAAAGGGATCACATGAGGAAATAGATTCATGCAGATTTATTGCATCTTACCAATTAGTGGATTTCCTTACTATATAGGTTTGTGAACATAAAGTTCTATACAGGCATTTTCAGTTTCTGCAAGTACTAGATCTTAGCTCGTAGCACTTCTACGGGTGAATGGTAGTCACTGAGAGAGTAAAGCAGAAACAAGGCCTCAACTACAGCACCTTTTCATTCTGATTGATAGATGACAGTTTGCATTTGACTCCTCACTAGATTGTGAGTTCCTCTAGGGCAGAAACTAACCTTATTTATAGTTGAGTCTACAATACCAACCACAGTCCCTGACACAGTAGGCAATTGTGCCGGTTATTCTCTATGCCCCTACTTCCTAGTTATCTATTCTTTGCACTCCTCTAACCCTTTGTGTACCCCAGCTCTGAGGGGATGAGAGGAGCTGATTTTGTTGACTGTACATTCTGGCTCTGTTGGCCTCTGGCTTCCAATTTGGTTGAGCCAGTAGGAAGCACTAATAGGAAATTGAAGGATGCCAGTCAAGAGATGACAAAGAATTCATTTCTGCTTCCCTGGGTGGATGGCTGGCAATAACTATAGCTCCTGAAACAAAGGTACTCCTTCTGAGGCTGCAGCCATCGCTGGGTTTCTGCACTGCTAATCTTTATGTAGCTCAACATCCTTCTTTGTTTTTTTTTTCTTTTTTAAGATGTCATGTCTGAGAGAGACATGTATTTTTAATGTCACAAGTCATGTCATCACTCATAATGTAAGCATCAGGAAAAGGCCTCTGAGTACAAAAGTGGGAGACCTTGGTCCCAAGGAATAGACAGGAGAGTGTTGAAGAGAAGGAAAAATGAGTATCTCCCAAAGGGATGTTTGCTGGGTGGAGTTGAGTGGAGCTGGAATTACTTCACAGGAGGTGAAGCAGCCTGAGCAGGGGTTTTGAAAGCAACATAGTATATGTGTGTATATATATATATATTTATATGCTATATATATATAGTATATGTATATATAATGGAATTTCACTCAGAAACTACAGGGGTTTCTCCACAGATCATACATTCACAGGTGCATGATTTGCTTAACAGGGAGAAAGGCTCTGGTGTGTTCTCTGTAACAATATCCACTTCACAGTGTAAACAGGTACTAGCATTGTGTTCTCAACTTACAATTCCAGAAGGAAAGGCACAATGTAGCAAAAAAAGTTTTTGGATCCTAGAGTCAGGCGCAATAACACAGACGAACTTTTGTTAACAGTCTTGATCTACTTTTCCACAAAGAAGGAGATTTCTCCACTCGGAAATTAGGGTCTTTCTTTCTCCTTCCTTGTTCAACCATCAGAGCATGTTTCATCATTACATATACAAAAAGGGGGGGTGGGGGCGAGAGTTAAAAAAAGATATTTTCATGATTCTTTTTTTTTAACTCTCAACATCCTTCTTTGATTGTCATTATCTTGCCCAGCTTCAGTGAGTTAGTCATGATATGTAATTCTACTCAAAAATTTCAGCAAACGTTATTTTCTGTTTCTTACTGGAATCCTGACTGATATGCCATGGATAAATATTAGTCAAATTGAAATATATCTCAGTAAGAATGCTTGGAATAAATATACCATTTTAAAAAGTCACATGTGTGTAGATTTTGAAATCAATAACATAACACAGGCAAACCTCATTTTCTGCTTAAGTATGATATATGACAGAACTTGAATTAAAATACAAAACCATTTGTTCCACTTTATTTTTCAAGTATTTCTCCATAAATACCTTCTACTTTTCTTCCATTCACATGATGCCACTACCAAACTGAATTGATTCTAAGAGGCCTAAGTAACTCATTCAGTAAATATAAACTCAGGTATTGAATATATTTGGTCAGCTTTTCTGTCACTTATTGTAAGACTGTGGCCATTAGGAAATACTTAGTTCGTCTCATAATCAGCATAAGTTAGTTTACTGCACAGAACTAATCCCTTACTCTTTCCTTCTTAGATTGCACTTCTTTTCTTATCAGCATAAGTCAGGCCATATTTTAGGATCTATAAAAGAATTTCCCCAATATACTTTTCTAGGGGCTTCTAATTCATTCACTCAGGTTTACCAGTAAATAATATCATCAGGCTTTTAAAACAGTCTGACTGGCAATTGGGTACCAGGGAAAATAATTGGGAGGCAAATATTTAGCTTCAGATTTGACATTACTAGTTGTCAGCTTTGAGTAGTTCTTAAAACTTTGATTTCTTTGAGTTTCAGTGTCCTCATTTGTGAAATATGGGTCATAATATCTACCTTCAAAACCCGGCATGAAAATTAAATCAAAATAAATATATGTGATGAAGAATAAAAATCATATGGTCATCTCAGTAGATGCAGAAAAAGCATTTGACAAAACTTAACACCCATTCATGATAAAAACGCTCAACAGAGTAGGTTTAGAGGGAACATAAATCAACATATTAAAAGCCATATATGAAAAACCCACAGCTAACATCATACTCAGTGTTGAAAAACTGAGAGCTTTTCCTCTAAAATGAGAAACAAAACAAAAATGTCCACTCTCACCATTTTATTCAAGCTAGAAGTCATAGCCACAGCAATCAGACAAAAAAGAAATCAGAGGCATCTATGTTGGTAAATAGGAAGTTAATCTGTCACTATTTTCAGATGACATGATACTATACATAAAATCCTAAAGACTCCACCAAAATTCTACAATAAATAATAAATATTCAATAAAGTTGCAGGACACAAAAGTAATACCCAGAAATTAATAGCATTTCTGTGCATGAATAATAAATTAGCAGCAAGAGAAATTAAGAAAACAACTCTATTTACAATTGTGCCAGAAAGAATAAAATACTTAATAATAAATTTAACAGAGGAGGTGAAAAATTATACCTCTACAACTGAAAAACATTGAAAAAATAAACTGAAGATGACACAAACAAATGTAAAGATTTTCCATCCTCATGAATTTGAAGAGTTAATATTGTTAAAATGTCCATATTTCCAAAAGCAATCCACAGATTCAGTGCAATCCTCAACAAAATACCAACAGCATTTTCCATAAAGCTTTTAGTCCCCAAATAGACAAATTTGGCTATATAGCCAATTTCCCAAATAATAATTTTGAGAAAGAAAAAAAACCTGAAAAAAAAAAAGAAAAACAAACTTGGAGTTATCACTATTCCAGATTTCAAGATAGACTACAAAGCTGTAGTAATAAAAACAGTGTGGTACTTGCACAAAAATAGATCAATAGAATAGAATAAAGAGCCCAGACATAAACTCACATTTACATGTAAATCTATGGCAAAGAAGGCAAGAATATATAATTGGGAAAAGATGGTCTCTTCCACAAATGGTATTGAAGAAACTGGACAGCTACATGCAAAAGAATCTGAACTATTTTCTTACAGCATACACCAAAATAAACTCAAAGTGGATTAAAGAACAAATGTGAGGATTAAAACCATAACACTCATAGAAGAAAACATAGATGGTAATTTCCTTGATATTGGCCATAGAAACATTTTTCTGTATATGTCTTCCCAGGCAAGAGAAGCAGAAGCAAAATTAAACTCTTGGGATTATACCGAAATAAAAATTTAGCTTTTGTACAATGAATAAAACCATCAACAAAACAAAACACCCTACTGAATGAAAGAAGATATTTGCAATATATCCAATAAGAGGCTGATAATATATATGATATATATATAATATATATTATATATCATATATATATATGATATATATATATATATATAGAATTTATACAACTCAGCACCAAAATAGAACCCCAAATAATTCGATTTAAAAATGGGCAGAAGACTTGGAGCACCTGGGTGGCACAGTTGGTTGAGTGTCTGGTTCTTGATTTTGGCTCAGGTCATGATCTCAGGGTCATAGGATCAAGCCCCAAGTGGGAGTCTGCTTCAGATTCTCTACCTTTGTCCCTCTGCCCCTCTCTGCTGTACTCAATCACTCACTGTCTAAAATAAATAAATAAACTTTAGGGGAAAAAAATTGGGCAGAAGACCTGAATAAACATTTTACCAATAAAGACATATAGATGCCCAACAGACACATGAAAAGATGCTCAATATCACTAATCATGAGAGAAATGCAAGTCGAAACCACAATGAGATATCATCTTACAATTGTCTAAATGGCTAAAGTGAAAAAGACAAGAAATAACAAGTTTTGGTAAGGATGTGTAGAAAAAAAGGAAACCTCATGCACTGTTGGTGAGAATATAAGTTGCTATATCCACTGTGAAAAACAGTATGGAGGTTCCTCAAAAAATTAAAAAAAGAAACACCATATGATCCAATAATTCCACCACTCAGTACTTACCTAAAGGAAACAAAAACACTAATTCAAAAAGATATATGTTGGCCATGTCTATGTCTTCCTCTGTGAGGTTTCTCTTCATATCTTTTGCCCATTTCATGATTGGATTGTTTGTTTCTTTGCTGTTGAGTTTAATAAGTTCTTTATAGATCTTGGAAATTAGCCCTTTATCTGATATGTCATTTGCAAATATCTTCTCCCATTCTGTAGGTTGTCTTCTAGTTTTGTTGACTGTATCCTTTGCTGTGCAAAAGCTTCTTATCTTGATGAAGTCCCACTAGTACATTTTTGCTTTTGTTTCTTTTGCCTTCGAGGATGTATCTTGCAAGAAGTTACTGGTGTCCATCAAAAGATGAATGGATAAAGAAGATGTGGTTTATGTATACAATGGAATATTAGCCATTAGAAATACTCAGCCATTAGAAATACTCAGCCATTAGAAACGACAAATACCCACCATTTGCTTCAACGTGGATGGATCTGGAGGGTATTATGCTGAGTGAAGTAAGTCAATCGGAGAAGGACAAACATTGTATGTTCTCATTCATTTGGGGAATATAAATAATAGTGAAAGGGAATTTAAGGGAAAGGAGAAGAAATGTGTGGGGAAATATCAGAAAGGGAGACAGAACATAAAGACTCTTAACTCTGGGAAACGAACTAGGGGTGGTGGAAGGGGAGGAGGGCGGGGGATGGGGGTGAATGGGTGCTGGGCACTGAGGGGGGCACTTGACGGGATGAGCACTGGGTGTTATTCTGTATGTTGGTAAATTGAACACCAATAAAAAAAATTTATTAAAAAAAAAGATATATGCATGTGGGCGGGGGGTGGGGGTGACTGGGTAACAGGCACTGAGGGAGGCACTTGATGGGATGAGCACTTGGTGTTATTCTATATGTTGGCAAATTGAACACCAATAAAAAATAAATTTAAAAAAAAGATATATGCATCCTTATGTTTATTGCAATATTACTTCTAATAGCCATGATACAGAAGCAACCAAAGTGTCCATCAGAAGAAGAATAGATAGGGAAGATGTGACATATATATATATATATATATATATATATATATGAATAATACTCAGCTATAAAAAAGAATGAGATCATGCCATTTGCAACAACGTGGATGAGTATTATCCTAGGTGAAATAAGTCAGTCAGAGAAAGACAAATACAATATAATTTCACTCATATGTGGAATCTAAATAGCAAAACTAATAAGTAAATAAGCAAAGGCAGACTCAGACCTGTAAATACAGAGGACCAACTGATTGTTGTCAGAGAGGAGAGAAGTAGGGGCAAAATGGCTCAAGGCAAATGGTAGATACAGGCCTCCAATTCCGGAATGATTAAGTCTTGGAAATAAAAGACATAGCATTGGAACATAGGCAATGATAATGTAATAGCACTGTATGGTGACAGATGTTAGCTACACTTGTGGTGAGCATAGCATAACCTATGAACTTGTTGAATTACTATGTTGCACACCTGAAACTAATGTAACATTGTGTGTCAACTATACTCAAAAAAATTATAATGGAAAAACGTGAGCACATCTGGCACATTGTGTGATACATACTATTTTAAACTATTCAACAAAATGTAAGATAAAGAGGGCTGCTCATAATATCTTTAAAACTTGGGCTGGAGTCCCAAGTCTTCCATGAAACTTACCTCATTTTTTCCAACTTCTAGCTCTTGCTTATTTATCCCCACACTATTAAAAAGAAATGATCTCTAGCTGCACTTAACTCCTGTTTAGTGTAACAATATCTTGGTTATAACATTCTTCCAGGCTATCTTATGCTGACAATGATTCAAATACACATATTGTTTCTCATACTAGATTGTAAGTTTCTTATATATCATAGACATTTCTGTATGACTCACAATTACTGAAAATTGTTTCTATTTATTATCTATTCTATAGTCAGTAGATACTTGATGAGTAAATCCCTGTGTAATTGTAGGTCATACTCTCAGTTGATAGCCACAGTGCCCACACCTTCCAAATTTTCTGGTATAATTCCAGTTTTTAAATACTCTATTTTTTCAAACTCTTCCAGGTTTTATTTTTATTTTTTAAATATTTTATTTTTTCATAAGAGATACAGGTAGAGACATAGGCAGAGGGAGAAGCAGGCTCCCTATGGGAAGCCTGATGTGGAGCTTGATTCCGGGATCCTGGGATCGTGACCTGAGCCAAAGGTAGATGCTCAACCACTGAGCCACCCAGGTGCCCCGAAACTTCCAATTTTTAGACCAAAGTAAATATCATGGATTAGTTCTTCATACCCACTTCAATACTTTCTAACATGCTGAGGCTGGGAAAACTTTAAACTACAGTTCTCAGGTTTTCATTCATTTTTAGTTTCCTCTCTAGTGTGCTTTTTATGAGACTCTGGTTTTTTTAATAATAAATTTATTTTTTATTGGTGTTCAATTTACCAGCATACAGAATAACACCCAGTGCTCATCCCGTCAAGTGCCCCCCTCAGTGCCCGGCACCCTTCACCCACACCCCCGGCCCTCCTCCCCTTCCACCACCCCTAGTTCGATTCCCAGAGTTAGGAGTCTTTATGTTCTGTCTCCCTTTCTGATATTTCCTACCCATTTCTTCTCTCTTCCCTTCTATTCCCTTTCACTATTATTTATATTCCCCAAATGAATGAGAACATACAATGTTTGTCCTTCTCCGATTGACTTACTTCACTCAGCATAATACCCTCCAGATCCATCCACGTTGAAGCAAATGGTGGGTATTTGTCGTTTCTAATGGCTAATATTCCATTGTATACATAAACCACATCTTCTTTATCCATTCATCTTTTGATGGACACCAGTAACTTCTTGCAAGATACATCCTCGAAGGCAAAAGAAACAAAAGCAAAAATGTACTAGTGGGACTTCATCAAGATAAGAAGCTTTTGCACAGCAAAGGATACAGTCAACAAAACTAGAAGACAACCTACAGAATGGGAGAAGATATTTGCGAATGACATATCAGATAAAGGGCTAATTTCCAAGATCTATAAAGAACTTATTAAACTCAACAGCAAAGAAACAAACAATCCAATCATGAAATGGGCAAAAGATATGAAGAGAAACCTCACAGAGGAAGACATAGACATGGCCAACATGCACATGACAAAATGCTCTGCATCATTTGCCATCAGGGAAATACAAATCAAAACCACAATGAGATGCCACCTCACACCAGTGAGAATGGGGAAAATTAACAAGGCAGGAAACCACAAATGTTGGAGAGGATGCGGAGAAAAGGGAACCCTCTTACACTGTTGGTGGGAATGTGAACTGGTGCAGCCACTCTGGAAAACTGTGTGGAAGTTCCTCAAAGAGTTAAAAATAGACCTGCCCTAGACCCAGCAATTGCACTGTTGGGGATTTACCCCAAAGATTCAGATGCAATGAAAAGCCGGGACACCTGCACCCCAATGTTTATAGCAGCAATGTCCACAATCGCTTTTATGAGACTCTGATTCAAACATAAGCCATATGCAGAGGGCAGAAGAGTATGGGACATTGATTTAGCTGATGTAAATTATGGCCAAAGTTCTGGAGCCAGTAGATTCTGGTTCATTAGCCCTAGGGATGAAGCACCAGTAACAGCAGTAACTTTCTCTATTGTGATTCAGATGAGGGGATTCTGGAGGCTGAAGTTTGTTCCTGGGGTTCAACCTAAAGTCCCCTATTGCCAGCTCTCACAATAATTCTAAAGAACCAAATTCTCTTTCCACCTAAACTAGCTAAGGTGAATTCCATTATTTGTAACAGAACACTGATGATACAATCACCTGGGAAAAATTGTTATTTATTCTAAACCCTGATTTTCTTGCTTGAAAACTGGAAATATAATAGCATTTTATAGAGTTGTTGGAAGCGTTAAATTAAATAACACATGTGAAGTTGTTAGCACATAACAAGCATACAACTTATTAATGTTAGTCCCAGTTTTCTGTAAAGAGTTGCTCTTGCTCTTGTGTATTCACAAATGTCCTTATATCCCTACTGATGGTAGACCTTGAATCTTTAAAAATAGAAATGACCTTAGTCATTTGATTGACTGGGATGTTTTGGGATGAAGGAATTAAAGTTTAGAGTAAATCAAAGATTTCTGGCATGAGAGCTTGAATGGATAGTTTAACTACTTTCTAAGGAATCTGAAATTATTCTAGAATTCCAGTGTTTCAGCTATTGGATAGTCAAATTAACCAAATCAGTAAAATTTATTAATATTAACAGAAGCAGAGTTCCTTACAAACATAAGTGGAACAATATCATGTAAGCCTTCACAGTAGATGAATGATGAAAATAACCACATAAATATAGTAATAACTATTTCTCTGTTGAATTTATTTTTTCTTAAAGATTTTGTTTATTTATTTGACAGAGAGCACAAGCAGAGGGAGTAGCAGGCAGAGGGAGAGGGAAAAGCAGGCTCCCCACAGAGCAGAGACTGTGACGCAGGTCTTGATCTCAGGACCCTGAGATCATGACCCGAGCTGAAGGCAGACACTTATCTGACTGAGTCATCCAAGTGCCCCTTCCTGTTGAATTTCATAATTATTTCACCTAAATTTACTTTTAATAAAGGATATTAATTGAATGGATAAAGAGATACATTATTATATAAATTGACATATATAATTATGTGTTTGTATAAAAATAAATCCACACATTAAAAAATCATCTTTGTTCTTGCTCATGAATTTTAGCCCAGAAAATACGTTCACATGAATGCTGTATAGATGGCACCAAAATTCTACTTATGCTTGATGGTCCTATCTCTAATCGAAAAGTATTTAACAAGGAACTAACAAATTTTTCAAATATTGGACAATAACCTTCAGCTGCTGCTACCACACTTCTTGCTTTCAAAGAGAGATATATGCAGAAGGGATATTGCAGGTAAAGACACATTCTGTTGTATGTTAGATATGTGTCCTCAGCCTTTTTTTTTTAATCTTTTTTTTTTTTTTTTATGATAGTCACAGAGAGAGAGAGAGAGAGAGAGAGAGAGAGACAGAGACATAGGCAGAAGGAGAAAGGAGAAGCAGGCTCCATGCACCGGGAGCCCGACATGGAATTCGATCCCAGGTCTCCAGGATCGCACCCTGGGCCAAAGGCAGGCGCCAAACCGCTGCGCCACCCAGGGATCCCGAGTGTCCTCAGCCTCTTAATTGGTGAGCAGGCCTGGACCAGATTTGAGACACAAGGTCATTTCTTGTCCTGCTGATCTAACTCCTAGTAACAGCCTGAGCAGCCTCTTTGTACTTTCTCCCTAGGCCCACAGTCTAATCATGGCCCTCAAGGTCTTGACACTATGGTGGTTAAAGGAGACATGGCAAGTTTAAATGAGCAAGGAGAAGGTTTCAATCTTAAAGGTTAGAGCAGAGATGTTATCAGCTTCCTGTTTCATGTGCCCTTTGCCTTGCCTCCTGCTCTCCTTTGCTTTGGATCCCAGCTAAAACCTCTTCCTCAGGCTAATTATTCATGAAAATATACCAAATAAATAAATAAATAAATTTATGTTTTACATAAAATACAGAAGAAAGGAGTAATATAAAACCTTCCAAAAGGAAGAGCCAAGATGAGAGAAGTTTCCTTAGAAGATAAGGGACAGGGCAGCCCTGGTGGTGCAGCGGTTTAGCACCACCTGCAGTCCAGGGTGTGATCCTGGAGACCCTGGATGGAGTCCCATGTCAGGCTCTCTGCATGGAGCCTCCTTCTCCCTCTGCCTGTGTCTCTGCCTCTCATTCTCTCTGTGTGTTTCTATGAATAAATAAATAAAATCTTTTTTTAAAAAAAAGATAAGGGACAGGGGATGCCTGCGTGGCTCAGCGGCTGGGTGTCTGCCTTTGGCTCAGGCTGTGATTCCGGGATCCAGGATCGAGTCCCACATTGGGCTCCCTGTGTGGAGCCTGCTTCTCCTCTGCCTGTGTCTCTGTCTCTCTCTCTTTCTCTCTCTCTCTCTCTCACTCTGTGTGTGTGTGTTTCTCATTAATAAATAAATAAAATCTTTTTAAAAGATAAGGGACAAAATTGGCTACTTCTACATTTGCTTTACCCCCCCAAACCTTGATCCCTAGCACTATGTATAGTTGTTTGTTTTGGATGCTTTGGAGTATTCTTTTCTTGAGTGAAAAGAATAGAGAGAAAGCTGTGCTTCTCCCTAGAGTTTAGCTTGTACTATTAACACTATTTATTTATTTATTTATTTATTTATTTATTTAATTTTTATTTATTTATGATAGTCACACACAGAGAGAGAGAGAGAGAGAGGCAGAGACATAGGCAGAGGGAGAAGCAGGCTCCATGCACTGGGAGCCCGATGTGGGATTCGATCTCGGGTCTCCAGGATCACGCCCTGGGCCAAAGGCAGGCGCCAAACCGCTGCGCCACCCAGGGATCCCCCTATTAACACTATTTAATCATATTTTGTGTATTTGAGCCTCTAACCAGCACCCCTCTGATTAATATTAATGCCTTAAAGTCCTAGACCATGAGTAATAATTACTTCCCAAACAACCAGAGAGAAGAAGGAAAACCAAGGATTGGGGTCAGGATTAGGATCAATCACTTGGCTGATCTGCTATGAAGCTGTTGCTGTTCTGTTTCTCCATCTGATAATCATCTAGCATCCTCTCTGTTGACCTTGGGAGATCACTAGGGAAATTTCTCTAATTTCTTTCTCACTGTTGCTCTTGAAAATCCTATAGCAATTGTGAACCAGATCCCCAAGGATGTGTCTTTAAAGAATGGTTGTCTCTACTGAGCAGTGGGCTCATTGCATCCTTACCTATTCATCTCTAGGTTCTGCCTGAATGAGGTCTGTGGGAAGAATTCACATGCAAAGCCAGCCGAAGTTTAATGGCAGAGAAAGAGAATGAGAGCAAGAGGGAGGAATGGGAAAAGATACACATCAAAATAGCTACAGAAAAAAACATATAAAACAGAAAAATCTCTTCTCATTTGGACTATCATTCAACAGAGGCATCCAACAGACCCAGAAGTAATCTTTGCATTTTGGCTGCTGCATTTTCTTTGAATTAATAGCAGAGTAATTTTTCATTTCTTTATAATTCATCTGGACCCCAGAGTCTTTCTCAGGCAAGGAGAATCACAAAGTCATAGAACTCTTGACTTTCATAGAGAAACAATTTTCCAGGATTTAGATCAGGCTAACCAAAAGGTTCTTTTTTATTCCCTTTTCTCTTTTCCTTTCTGTAATGAATCTGCAAGTCCTTTCAGGTAGAGAGATTGGCCGTATTTTCTGAGTACCCTCCACAGATCTGACCACTGGGCAACTGAACCAAGGTCTCCATACCAGACTCAACCAAGACAATCTACTTCACCCAGATCCCTAAAGAGAAGTAAACAGAATGCACTATGGTGAGACACCTTTCTTAATTAAATATCACAAATTATTTGCTTATTGAGTGCCAACCATGCATCAGGAACTATGCTGGACACGAGACATAAAAAGACAAGACAAAAACAGGATAAAATTGGTAGTTTCAAGGAGTTAACAAATCTAGTAGTGGTGAAAGGTAAGCAAAGTAATACATGTTATCATGATATGATGCTCTTAGGTCCAAAATGTTACAAAACCAGGTAACTAGGGATTATGGGAAGAAGGTAGTGATAGTAAAGAAGGAGATTTATACAGAGAATGAATCTGAGTAGGCAAAAAAAAAAAAAAGAATCTGAGTAGGCATTTGCCAGATGGCAAGAGCTAAAAGAATTTCAGGTAGAGGATAGACTATATACAAGTGCACAGTCTTAAAGAAGGATGTTGCCCTGAAAATCTACAAATTCTTTAGTGTGGCTTGAGCTTCAGTTGAGTATCTAACAAAGGAATTAGATATGAGGAATGTGGGGGTCAGATCGTGAAAGATTTGCTATGCAATGTAAAGAGTTCAAATGTACACTTGTTAATATCACCCGATCATATTTATTTTAGCAAAATCAGTCTGAAGACAGGAATACTGTTTAGTATCTATATGTTTTGTCTTAAGTGGACAATAGTCCTTTTTGCTAGCCTCTATATGGGTTCTAGCCCTTTTCTTTTTTTTTTTTTTCTTTTTAATTTTTTTTTTAAAATTTATGATAGTCACACAGAGAGAGAGAGAGAGGCAGAGGCACAGGCAGAGGGAGAAGCAGGCTCCACGCACCGGGAGCCTGACGCGGGATTCAATCCTGGGTCTCCAGGATCGCGCCCTGGGCCAAAGGCAGGCGCCAAACGGCTGCGCCACCCAGGGATCCCTCTAGCCCTTTTCAATGCATGCCCACTCTACCTCTGCTGAGACCTGAACTTCCAATTTTTTTTTTCCATCCTACCTTCCACCCCAACTACACAAACCACCTCCCTTTATTTGCACTATTCTCCTAGTTCTCATCTAACTTCCCCTTCCTTCTATTTCCCACCTGTAGCGTCTTTCAAGAAATACACATCAATCTAAGGGTACTTGGGTGCCTATGTCTGTAAACATCTACCTTTGGCTCAGGTCATGATCCAAAGGTCTGGAGGAGTCTGCTTCTCCCTCTCCCTCTGCCCTTCCCCCACCCAACTTGTGCTCTCTCTCTCTCTCTCTCTCTCTCTCAAATAAATAAAATCTTTAAAAATATATACTTGAATCTATTCCTTTGACTCAGGCAGTGAGCCTCTCCTCAGACTGAGCCACTCTTTTCCTAATAAAGACCTTCAGATTTAGGAAAGAGTGACTAGGTGGATCATACCAGGTCAATGGGCTGGATTAGAGGTCAATGTGCAGTGGGAAAAGCCACATAGATGCAGATACATATGGAGGTCTAACTGGGGATTGGCTGAAAAGCATCATGAGAACTAGGAGGTCTTGAATGTTACACATACTTAGGAGGTAAGTTACTATGGGAAATGTTTAGATAAATCCGGTTTTGGAACTTCAGACTGATCACAAAGGCTCACATTGGGGTAAGAGCTTTGAGGAGCTTGGACATGGAAGACTTGACTAAAAAGGAATATTGGGGGTAGCCCCAGTGGCTCAGCGGTTTAGCGCCACCTTCAGCCCAGGGTGTGGTCCTGGGGACCCGGGATGGAGTCCCGCTTTGGGCTCTCTGCATGGAGTCCTCTTCTCCCTCTGCCTGTGTCTCTGCCTCTCTCTCTCTGTCTATAAATAAATAAAATCTTTAAAAAAAAAAAGGAATGTTGGGTTTAGTATGAGGGTCAAGACTGAAGATCGAAGATTGGGTGAGATAGTAAAGAAATTAAGGAAAGAGCAGATTGTGGATTCACAATATTGGGGTGTGAACTGTAAGTGTGGCAGTGGGAAGAGAGAGAGGTGGGAGGCAACACTTAAAGAAAGAGGATTATTGCTCAATAGAAAGAGTATGATCTTTGGGCACTAACAGTTTTAGGTTATAATTCCTTCTCCACCACCTTTTACTTGTATGAGTTTAGTCAAATTATTTACCCTAATATCTGTAATGTGGGACCAAAAATGTCTACCTTATTAGGTTGTAATGAGAATTAAATGAGTAAAAATACAGGAGGAACCTAGTACAAATTCTGCCATATGATAGATACCCAGTAAATGATTAATATTTTTATTACTAGATTATATTGGGGAAGGCAGAGATGAGGAGTGATGAAGGCCAAGTAGGAAAACTGGGAGAAGTGAAGGACAGGAGTCCCATGTGCCCCTCATTCATATACTCAGAAAAGGAGTGTATGCAGAGATCTAGGTCATGCTGGAGGAAATATAATAATATCAACTTACTCAAGTTTCAAGAATAAAATACAAATCTTAAAAATCAAGGGAGTTCAGGCTAAAATTAGAGAATATACAAATGAGACTCATCTTGTTTTCCACATGTGGTCAGTGTGACACAAGGTATTTTGTGAGATGTTGTAAGACTCAGTATGTTCAAAATGGGGAGGGATAGTAAAAAGTTATAGGAAAAAGTGTGAAGAGGACTAATCATATATAACCTCATGCTCCAGCCTTATTTTAATCCATTTCCCTCCTCCATGCCACCAATTCTTTCTTTTTTTTTTTTTTTAATTTACTTATTCATGAGACACATACAGAGAAGAGAGAAGCAGAGACATAGGCAGAGGGAGAAACAGGCTCCTTGAGAGGAGTTCGATGCAGGACTTGATCCAAGGTCCTTGGGATAAAAACCTGAGCCAAAGACAGACAACCACTGAGACACCCAGGTGCCCCACCACCAATTCTTTCTAATCAAAATGCAACTTATTCCTTCCTTAACTTTTTATCTCTATTTTGTGCTTTTTATTGTGTCTTCTTGATATTTCTTCTCCTCTCCAAAACTGTGCAAGCTTCATTTCACTTTGTACTCATGTTGGTACCTCCTTGGTGAAGGCTGTCTAGGCTGACAAAAAGTTATTCTTTACCCTGGGCTCCCAATACTTAGTATTCTATTGAGAATTAGAACACTCAATATTCTATTTCAATGTTTATCATATTATATTCTAATTCTCTGTTCTCTTCTCTTTCTCCCTTACTAAATAACTCCAATGTCTATTTGTCTTAGTGTTCTCAGTACATAGAACTGTCACAGTAGGGTTGAAGTTGTGGGGACTAAGGTTAGTGAGGAGGTTTTTTTAGATTTATTTATTTGTTTGTTTGTTTGTTTATTTATTCATGAGAGACACACAGAGAGAGAGGCAGAGACATAGGCAGATAGAGAAGCAGGCTCCACCCAGGGAGCCCAATGTGGGTACTCAATCCTGGGACTCCAGGATCACGACCTGGGCGAAAGGCAGACACTCAACCCCTGAGCCTCCTAGGCATCCCATGGTTAGTGAGGAGTTAAGGAATGGGAAACTAAAGCAAACATTTTTAAAATACTAACATTACCAGAGAGGTAGTAGCAGTAGAAATCGAAGGAAATCGAAGGAGAGGAAGGAGAGGGATTAATTAATGGTACAGTGTTTTTAAGCAAATGTGAAAATATGACCAGTAAAGAAGGATTATTTTTAGAAAGAGAGATAATCATTAAACACCTAAGAGTTTTGGGAAGTGATTCAGATATGAAGAACCTTCCAGAAGAATCCTTAAAACATCAATAAGATCAGGTTATTCAACTGCTCTAAACCTTTCCAAGTGTCCCCAGTCTATTCAGAGTAAAAGCCAACATGAGTACAATTGCTTAAAAGACCTATGGTGATCTGCTCATCATCAGCTCTCCTACCCCTTACTTCTCTGATTTCATTTCTCTCTTCCACTCACTCTACTCCAATCATATTGGACTTGCTGTTCTCACATTTTATCTCACTTTAGAGTCTTTGACCTTTTCCCTTTGCCTGGAAACCTCTTCTATCAGACAGCCAGATGGCATGATTCTGCTCAATGAGGCTTATCCCTATCATTCTATTTGAAATATGAAGCTGATCAACTATATATACTCCTAATTTTCCTTACCTTGCTCTATTTCTCCACAGAAATATTATCAATTCTTATATTTACACCCTCATCATATTTATTCAAAGTTTTGAGAAGGACTGTATTTTACTACCTGTATCCCTTCACTAAGATATGGCATCTCAAGATAAGGGTTTGTTGTCTGTTTTGTGCAGTGAGCTATTTCAAGTATCTAGAATAATGCCTGTCACATAGTAGGTATTCAATGATTTTTTTGTGAAAAAGTATGAATTTAATGTCAAAAAGATATCTCTGATAGGTGATTTTCCCAAAAAATAGGATGTATAGAGCAGATGGAAGATCTGGTTTTAGATAAGAAGAAGGAATGAGCAAAGATGTCAGAAGGTGAGCATGATGATTTGATAGTGGGAAGCTGAAGAAATATGCATCCTGTAACCTCATTTGTAAAATAAAAGCTAAAATTGTCAGCTAAGAATTAGAAAAGAGAGTAGGGGTGGCAGATTGGAGAGCAGAAGCAAGAGTCTTTGGGAAATATGGAGAGTGAATTAATTTAAAACATAGTGTAGGATAGCCAGCTATTGTTTGTGAACCAGTTGAGTTCTATGACCATAAGTTTATGGCAGTATCATTTGTCTTCTTTTGTGATTTTTCTCTAGCAGGGCTCAGCTGCCTAAGTGCAGATAAGAAAGCCCCATTGCTTTCTTTGAAGGCCACTTCTAAAGGCAATATTAGGACCTTCCTCATATGGGCTACTTGAGTATGTGTCTTTCTTATGGCTGTAACATACTGGACTATAATGGCTTGTTTACTTATTTTATCTCTCAAGAATTTGAATAGGGAAATCTGATCTTTTCATCTTTATATTTTCAAAATGCAACGTGGGACCACGCCCCCAATAAGTACTCAATAGATCTTTCTCTTAACCACTTACAAATGCTATAAATTTTCTGCATTCATGGTTTATTGAATTTTTAAATATTTTATCCTTTTTCACTCTCAAGGGAATTAAAATTTGGATAACCTGGGGTTTACTTCAGAGTATAAAGTTAGGATGACATAGATTATGGACTAGAACTTAGGTCTTAAAATTATTTGTTCCAGTGGTCTGTAGTTTTCTTCATGCTTTATTCATTTTGAGTATTGGGGCTCCTTCTGCCAATGCCAAGTCTCTCATGCTACTCCTTTGTTTTCTGTAATTCCTAAAATCTCAGACATGAATGAGTGTACATTCACACGGAAAAATTCCATTACAGTCTGGTTCTGTAATTGTTCCAATTTAGTCTAGGTGCTTCCATACTGCCTTACAATGGGCAAAAATTACCTCCCTGAGAGAGTTGTTAAAATTAATTAAAAGATAATTCTTCTTAGTAGAGAAAGAAGTCAAATTTGAGTATTGTCTTACTGTGGTAATTTTTCCAAAACATATAACCAACTACTTTATTGGAGATCTAGGGGTTTGGTCCACACAGTACATAATTAATCAGAAATCACCACTAAACATCTAGGAAATTCCATGTCTTGTCCTTTTCTGGTCCCTTAATTCTGTCTTTCCCTTTCCAGGTCATCTCTACTGGTCTCCTTGAAAAATATGTTTCTCTTTTCAGATTAATTGTATTTAAAATGTCAAGCCAACTTTTATGTCTACTTTTCTCTTTCTTCTATCCCTACTTGTGAAGAAAGCATTTTTAAATTTCAATTCTCTCCTCAGATCCTATTGTGGCCTAGGAAGCCCAAAACCCTTCTGAGTTGTGGAAGTTCCTGACTCCCCACTCTCAAGGCAGCTCCTTAAATGCAACTTGTGCTCAGCAGTGTCCATATTGATGAGTCTCAGAGTCAAGGAGAAGATACAATTAATCAGGTAACACTTCTTTTGGTGGTATAAAAATTTTGAGCCAGTCCTTGAGGAGGATATAACTGTACAAATTAATTTAGGATCAAATGTTTTATAGATATATAAAATCATTATTATTGTTAGGAGCTGTCTAAAAAAATCAAAATGTATTAAACTGCCCAAGAGAGCAGACATTTCTTCATTCAACTTTTTAAGCTGTGGCCCTAAAAATAGGCAAGTAATTGTTAATTACTTTTGCCAGCATCTTCAAAAGACATAAAATATAACTGAGGAGTAGGGCAAAGTCCGCAATTCTCCTGTCAGGAGAGTGTTTTTCAGTTGATATTCTGCTTTTATTTCCTCCAGAATTTGAACTACCTGCTTCCCTGTCCTGCTCTAGACCATCCTTGGCTCTTATTCCAATCATGATGGTTTCCTGATTTATAGCTGTCTGTGAAAGCTGGAAATACACCAATAAGGAAAGTATTTACTCCTCATACTACCTGAAGACCTCTTTCAGAACAAGATCTGAAGGCCTAAGTCCTGAATCTGACCTCTTGATTCTGCTTTGAGACTCTTAACTTTGCATCTTTAGTGTATTTGTTTTCAGGTCCTATTCTGATGTCTGATTTTCTGGAGAGGATCTTGTAGTGTCACGTGACTCCCACATCACAACAGATTGAGGCACTAGGGTTAAGTTTAATGATAAAGTACCTGTAGCCCAAGGGTCCCTTGCTGCTAATGTGGATCTCACTCTTCAATTTGTGCTATTTTCATTAAATACTTTGTCTTTTGGTGTTCTAGCCATGTCAAAGGAAAATATCACCCATATTCATGAATTCATCCTGGTGGGCTTCCCTACTTCCCCTTGGCTACAGGTTCTGCTTTTCCTCCTCTTCCTCATCACCTACCTGTTTGTCCTGTTGGAGAATATGATCATCATTCTCACTGTATGGGTCACTGGGTCCCTGCACAAGCCCATGTACTATTTTCTGGGCACTATGTCCTTTCTGGAGACTTGGTATGTATCTGTCACAGTCCCTAAGATGTTGGCTGGATTCCTACTTCATCCCAATACCATCTCCTTCCTGGGATGCATGATCCAACTCTATTTTTTCATCTCACTTGCCTGTACTGAATGTGTGCTCTTGGCTGCCATGGCCTATGACCGTTACGTGGCTATATGTTGTCCTCTTCGTTATCCAGCTATGATGACCACAGAATTTTGTGTGCAGCTGACCATAAGTTCCTGGGTGAGTGGTTTCAGCATCTCCATGGCAAAGGTATACTTCATTTCCCAAGTTGCCTTCTGTGGCAATAATATCTTGAATCATTTTTTCTGTGATGTTTCCCCCATCCTCAAACTGGCCTGCATGGACTTTTCTATGGCTGAGATGGTAGACTTTGTGCTAGCCATTCTCATCCTTGTGTTTCCTCTCTCAGCCACTGTTCTTTCCTATGGCTTCATTGTTTCTACCATCCTGCACATTCCCTCAGCCACTGGGCAGCAGAAGGCCTTCTCCACCTGTGCCTCTCACCTCACAGTGGTGATCATCTTCTATACAGCTGTGATCTTCATGTATGTCCGACCTCGGGCCATTGCTTCATTCAATTCTAACAAGTTGATCTCAGCCATATATGCAGTTTTTACTCCCATGCTCAACCCTATTATCTACTGCCTGAGGAACAAGGAAGTCAAAGATGCCATCAGAAAAACCATGTCAAGTGGCCAAGCCCTTTTTTCGAGAGATTCTTTTTGCTAAAAAGATTCAGACATTCCTTCTCTTCTCATTCGACTTAATCTCAAAAACACCGACATTAGGTAAAAGCCTGCAATTATAAACATACTGACTGAATACACAATTAAAGGAGAAGAGGCCAGATATATATATATATATATATATATATATATATATATATAAAGCTCCTTTTCTTTCAGGCTTTAATTAAATGCTTCCTTTTATAATGCAGTAAGTGAAATAACCAGAACTTTATGAGACATATATCGGTACTGGAGTTATAAAATAAATTTACTTTTATGAAGATGCTAAGGAATAGTCAGTTATTATCCAACTAGTTTTTAGAGTTCTATTGGTGAGACTTCTCCATTTTGATTTTGTTTTGTTTAAAAAATCTCTTTGTCTTATGAGGAGTACACAGAAAGAGGTTCTGCTATCATCAATTTCATGGCTAGGACCTGTTTATTGCTCCCTAGAGGGTTAGGACCTTGGTTCCTTTTATAATCAATTGGTGATATTCCATTTTAATTACTTCTTCAAATTTAAGAAAATATGAAATATGAATTCCTTTTAGGATGTAATAAAAACACCATAAGGTAGACAGCATGCAAAACTTATCATGGCAGAAAGAAAACAAGATTAATATATATGTGTGTGTGTGTATATATAGTCATATGTTATTATATACATAAACTTATATATTATTTATACATAAAAATATATAATTTATATAATTTTATAACATAAAATGTATACATAATGTAGAAGTTCCAGCAAATACGTATGTATTATAAATATAATATATAATTTCAGGCTTGGATTTTCTTCCTTTGTTGGAATTTCTACATAAATAATTTTTACATATATAACTCTTGAAAGCCATGAGCTAGACCCTCAGAAAAACTGGTAGCAATTCATTAAAGCCCATTCCTTTTCAGGTAAAAGAAGCATTGACATTGACAAGAGGTCACAAGAATGCCCTTGTTTAGATGGTACTTGGCCTGGATGTGCAGGATTTTCTAAGGTTTCCAAAACATCCCTCTCTTATTTGTTTTCCTTTTGATTTTGGAAAGGTGGATGCAGTACCCTAGTATGTGCTTTCATTCAGCTATTATGAAATTATAGAAAAGACATGGATTCTGTCTGGCTCAGCAACAATATTGGATAAGTGAATTAATGAAATATAGTCTGCCAAGAGTTTAAGGGTTGCAGGCATACGATTTCACCCCAACACTTTGGAAATCACATTTCACAAGTTTTAATCAGGTTATTGACTTAAATACCATATTTGCTTTGCTTTAACTTTATTTAAATTGTAACTGCATAGTCTTCTGATTTTTTCTTCTGATTTTGTATTAAGTTTTTGTATAAGGTCACATGAGATTGCTTTATTTTATATAGATTATTATATTTTATAGACTGTGATAGTTTCCAATTTATCTAAACTTGTTACATTCTCCTGGCCTTCATTACTTTTAGCCTAACAATTGTATATTCATAATAATATGTACTATTTTTCTTAAGTTAAAAGAAGCATTACGGTCCAAGGCCCTCACACAGGCACTAAAAATAATATAAGACGCTCTATTTTGAATCATAGAATTTCTTACCCCTGTGTTAGAATTTTCTAGTCTTTTTTTTTTTTTCAAGAAAAAGCAGTGTTATGCTATATATATTTCTGCTCAAAAATCTTTGTTAATTTCTAATAGACAATGTTATTTTGAAATCTCACAAGTTTAATTTTCATTCTTAAAATTCTTTTCAATGTTGGTTAAGCAGCTCTGTGGTCATTTATTATTATAACCTCAACTATCATCTATATTTATATAACCTGACAGTCTATACTGGTCTGGTCTATACGTCTGACTTTTAAAGTTTTCTATATAGCCATTAGATCATTTGTTATACAAATCCTCTGCACTTACTTATCTTCTGCTTTATTTGATGAACTCGATTCCTTTATTTTTTTTTTTTGCTTGAAGATTTTATTTATTTTTTCATGAGAGACACACAGAAAAAGAGAAAGAGACAGAGACACAGATAGAAGGAGAAGCAGGCTCTACGTAGGGAGCCCAATGTGGGACTTGATCCCAGGACGCCAGGATCACAACCTGAGCCAAGGCAGACGTTTAACTGCTGAGCCACCCAGGCGTCCCAAATGAACTTGATTTCTAAGAAAGTTTCTTTCTCCATTTATGATGTGTTTTCTTATGTTTCTTTTATGTTGACACTTAAAATATTTTACTTTTATATGTTTGGAACACTCAGAAAGTAGAAAAGTAGTAAAATTAACAACTTCATCCACAACTCAGATTTTTAAAATTGAAGACCAAAAGCTGTATATAGATTTTATAATTATGCTACATATTTAATATTGTACTCCAATTACAACTACATTACGTTATTCAAAACTGGAAGAGTGGCATTCAAAAAAAGGAAAGACAGAATGACCTGTAGCTGAATCGAAGTCTGCAGAGGAGGTGGCTAGGAAAAAGCTATGATTTTCCTGGACATCTATCAAGTAGTGAACCAGCAAGAAAGTAATAGATAAATTGTCAAAACTGAGAGTAGCAGGAAGTTTTCCAGATGACTAAGTTGGTAAAAATTCCCCTTTGTTGCAGAAAAAATTGTATTGGGGGATCCCTGGGTGGCGCAGCGGTTTGGCGCCTGCCTTTGGCCCAGGGCGCGATCCTGGAGACCCGGGATATAATCCCACGTGGGGCTCCCGGTGCATGGAGCCTGCTTCTCCCTCTGCCTGTGTCTCTGCCTCTCTCTCTCTCTCTGTATGACTATCATAAATAAATAAATAAATAAATAAATAAATAAATAAATTTTAAAAAAATTAAAAAAAAAAAGAAAAAATTGTATTGGATGTACAAGAGTTCAACCAAACAGAAAACCAGTAGAAGATATATATTAAAATATTTATTATGTGGAGCTGGCTTATGCAGTTGTGGGGACTGGCAAGGCAAATCTGAAATGTATAAGGCAGGCGTCAGGAAGGGCAGCCTGGAAGTCTCACGCATGGGCTGAAGCTGCTTGCCACAAGTAAAATTTCTTTTATCTCAGGGAAGTCTCAGTTCTGCCCTTATAGCTTTTCGATTGGTTGAATCAGGCTCCTCTAGATTATCTAGAATAATCTTCCGTACTTAAAGTCAACTGATTATAGACTTTAATCACATCTACAAAATACCTTCCCAGCAACACCTAGATTAATGTTTGATGGAAAAACTGGGGACTAAAGCCCAGCCAAGTTGACACATAAAACTGACCACCATGGTCCAACTCTTGGCACTCATTCACATCTCTTTAAACCACAAAATCTATAAATCAAGACAACAACAAAGTCATACTTCCACCTACCACAATACAACTATCCTGTATAAAACTGAAAATATATTCGCCCTTGCCCCAGAAGATGCAAAGTCCTTGGAGAATGTGTGCTCTTCTCCTTTGATATGCTATAACTTAAATACTATGATATAAAGTTAACTTATTAGATATCTTATGTTAGATGGTACAGGGATAAAGGAGATTAGAAAATGAAAACATTTGTTATTTAGATATATGTATATTCATATACCAAATATTATGTGTGTATTCATAATAGAAGAAATATGAATAACTATTAAACTATTACAAATCTCATTTCATTTCTGCAACTGCTCATAGGGTCATAACTACTATTTGTGAGTGCTTTCTTCAAGTACCCATGCCATATTTTTTTGCTCTCAAAAAGCATCTCAGTGGTTCATAGTTCTTTGCCAGGCAGGGTAACCCAAACCTTCATTTCTGAAAAGTCTGAACCATTAGAAGCACTGCCTGAACTAGATTGTTAGAATTTTCTATTAACAATAATCACAGTCATGGTGGTTCTGAGAGATACCTAAAAGCTCTCTTGTAAACTGGACATACTCTTCCTTACCTCCATTATATAGTAGCAACCAATTTCCCCTTGGATCAGGATCAGTCACCTCCCAGAGACACAAGGAGACCAAAGTGGCCAGGTGGCAGTCTCAAATCCCAGTTCAATGAAATTATTGTATCTTCTAGTGGAAATAGCCCTTCCTCTGGAACTCGGACATGTAGGCCACAAAAGCCACAGAGACAGGAAGCAAAATTTTTACTAAGACTTACTAGGGGTAATAAGGAATGGAGCCACTCCCATTTTTACCCCTTGATTCCTGGACATATGAATATTGGTAGTAGGAGAAACAGCAATATCTACTGGATGCTAATTCAGATCATAGACAGCATCTTAGAGGACACTGCTCCAGCCCTACAAAGCATTGCCATTTAGCTGGTAATGTAACTAAATCTTTAAAAGGGCTTTCTACCATACAATCTAACCAGCTACTTCAGGGATAAGTAGGTGGGGAACATGATAAGATCAGTGAATTCCATGAGGATGGGGCCATTGCTATAGTTCATTTATTGTGAAGTGTACTTCTTTATTGATCAGAAGCAATGCTATGTGAAATAGCATGACAGTACATAAAGTCATTCTGTAAGCCCACAGATGGTAGTTTTGATGGAAGCATTGCATTTAAAAAGCAAATCTATATCCAGAGTTAATGTCTCTCCCAATGAGAACATAGTTCTGTCTCTTCCATGTTACAAGTGCTCCAATATAAGATCCAGAACAGAGGAGTAGTTGTCTATTTTTTTCATTGCTATATAATTTAGCCTCTTGCATCTAGCACACAGGAGTTCAATAAATAATGAATGAGAGAAATTTAAAAAAGAAAATAGCTGTGGAGGGAAAACAAAGCAGGAAACTCTATATGTATTTGTTCCACTTAATTTACTTTAAGATACTCACTTACGTTCGATAAGACAATTACATTTTGGAGAAAAATTAAGACAGTCCTGCTTCCACAGCTTTTCTGAGACCATGTGGGGTCTTCACTATACCCTGGGACTTGGGGCAGATTGGCAGTACTAGCCCAAGGCATGGTCACTAAGTACACAGCCAGAGAATGGACCATGAGAATGGTCCTTCATGTTTCCTTTTCAGGTGGAGGGTTCCCTCTGGACAAACGTATCTCATTTACTGAGAGGAGAAAGCAGAAGTGGAGGGTCAGGAATCACACCTAGGGAATTTATTAAAATCCCTTCTCTTAGACTAGTATTTTCAGCAAGGGAACATGTCAGCTGGGGAGAGATTTCTCTTTAAATCAGTGGAAGGAAGGGATCCCTGGGTGGCTGAGCAGTTTAGCACCTGCCTTCAGCCCAGGGCTTGATCCCAGAGTCCCGGGATCAAGTCCCACGTCGGATCGAGTCCCACATTGGGCTCCCTGTGTGGAGCCTGCTTCTCCCTCTGCCTGTATCTCTCCCTCTCTCTCTCTCTCTTTCTCTGTCTCTCTCTGTCTCTCTCTCTCTCTCTCTCTCTCTCATGAATAAATAAATAAAATCTTAAAAAAAAAATAAATCAGTGGAAGGTCAAAGTCATTGTTATCACACAGGAAGGCAGAAGAACCACCCTCAAAGACAGGGCCCCAGCTCACTGTGGCCTCCAAGGAAAGCAAGGCCAGGCATTGTAAGTTCTTCTTTTGGGTCTTCTTCTCACACTCACTTTTTCCTCTTTTTTTTTTTTTTTTCAAAGATTTTATTTATTCATGAGAGACAGAGAAAGAGGCAGAGACACAGGCAGAGGGAGAAGCAGGCTCTCCGCAAGAACCCGAAGTGGGACTCGATCCCGGACCCCAGGATTATGCCCTGAGTCAAAGGCAGATGCTCAACCACTGAGCCGCCCAGGCATTGCTTTTTCCTCTTTTTAAAATGAATTTATTTATTTTTTTAGTTTCCTTTGTTTGTTTTTTTTACAATAAATTTATTTTTTATTGGTGTTCAATTTGCCAACATACAGAATAACACCCAGTGTGCATCCCGTCAAGTGCCCCCCTCAGTGCTTGTCACCCATTCACCCCCCACCCTCCGCCCTCCTCCCCTTCCACCACCCCTAGTTCATTTCCCAGAGTTAGGAGTCTTCATGTTCTGTCTCCCTTTCTGATATTTCCTACCCATTTCTTCTCCCAATTACTCAACATATAGTGTGTCATTAGTTTCAGATGTTGTGTTCAATAATTTGTCAGTTGCACATAATACCCAGTGCTCATCACATTAAGAGCCCTCCCTAATGCCCATCATTCAATTACCCCATCCCCCCACCCACTTCCTCTCCAGCAACCCTCAGCTTGTTTCCCAAAGTTAAGAGTCTCTCATAGTTTGTCTCCATCTCTGTTTTCTTCCCATTCAATTTTCCTTCCTTTTTCTATGATACTCTATGCTGTTTCTTATATTCCACTTATGAGTGAAACCATCTCATATCTTCTTTCTTGGATTTTTCCTTTATTCAGCTTTTCCTTCAGGGCCCAGTAGGAGTGAAAAAGTGTTTTTAAAGGACTAAGCAGTGATCTTATCCTGACAATTGCTTGGTGGCTAGAAAAATTCTATTCTATATGTTGGCAAATTGAACACCAATAAAAAATAAATTTATTTAAAAAAAAAAAGGAAAAGAAAAAAAGAAAAATTCTTTCACAGGGTGACCCGGTCAGAGAAGCAGTCTGTCCTAACTCCCCACAAGAGGAGACAGGCAATCTCTTGTTCTATGTGCCTCTTCTCTTGGTAGTGTTTGCCATTCAGACACAAGGCTGCCCATTCCCAGAGAGGATCTGCAAAGCCAGAAGAATGGAAGGGCCTTGACTCACTGATATCACATAAATCCTCACAGCTGGTACCTGCCCCATTACCGGCAAAAAGCTACTTTATTACCAATTTCTATTTGCACTCCTTGGCTCCCTAAAACAAGCTACTACATCTTACAGTAAAATCTACCAGCAGTGTGTCTAATCCATCTGAGGTAAGAATTTTATCTATGTTTCAGGGAATATTATGAGGTAGGTGTCTGTGAGTAATTATGAAATGAGAAGGATCCTAGCTAGGAAATGTGACTGGTTACAAACTGTTATCTATCCCTTAGGCCATCTCAGTAATGTTGGTCTCAGTAATGAACATCTCTAGTAATGTTGGTCTCGTTCATTCATTCATTCATTCATTCATTCATTTAACAAATAGTCATTAAGGATATTCTATAATTCAGACACTGTGCTATATATTGAGCAAACACTGTGAATAAGATACAAACCCTATATTTAAGGATCTGTATAAGAATATTTAAATAGTCAGAGTACCTCCTTACTCTGAGAAGAAAGGCAAGCTTCTAGGAAGTAGTGACAGCTAATGTTCTGGAGTACCAGGAAGCTGTAACCAAGAAAAAAGATCAAGGGTATGAAGGAAAGAAAATGAAGCATTCAAGGCAGAGGGACATGCAGGTGCAAAGGCCTAGAGACAAGAGAAAACAGTTTCTTGGGGAACTCCAAATTGATCAGTATGGAGGGAAGTTGTGTCTGGATAGGGATAGAAGAAGGAGAGGAGGCTAATGGCCACTGTAAGGAATGATGTAAGAGAGTTCAGCCTAGCCAGATTATGAGCTATGTTGCATAACATGCCAAGAAGATTGGAGTGGATCTTGAGGGCAGTCATTAAAGTATGTTAAGCAACAGAGTAACATCAAAGTTATAATGTTAAGATTTTTATAACAGTGTATAAATGGATTGCAGAGGATAAAACTGAATCCAGGGAGATCCAGATGGGGGTAATTTCCAGTGAAATTGATAAGGCTTTGGAAGAGATAAAGCCTAATTTGGGAGCTAGTGAGGAGCTCAAATCAATAGGAAGTCATGACCTCAGGGACACCTAATTTAATTTACTAGGCTTCACATTCCTGATATCCTTGGTCACCATCTAAATTATAAATGGCTATAATTTCAGCTACTCTTCATATTTCTCTGAGTTTGCCCTCCCCTGACCCAACTTGTTACTGTACCCCTTTCACCCTCTTATCCAAGAATAACACTTTATGTTCCCTGAATCCTTTGGTCCTTCTTATAGAAATATTCCCACATTTCTTAATCTACAGCATTCTCCTTCCACTTCCTTGACTACAATAATCCTGACTCTTCCCTAAGAAACCTGTACTCCTGCTCTACTCTTTTTGGTGGATTCTGATCACTCTTCAACACCCCATTTATCTGTGAGTTCAGAGGTGACTTAGCATTCTCTTTGTTTCCCAGCAGCACTTTCCAAAGCATTATATCTCTATTTGCATATAACAGTATCTACTACTTGAGGCTATTCCATTCCTTGTCATTTTTATTTCCCACCTTCCTGGTCATCCTTTCACACTTTTTGTAGACTTCGGCACTTAGATCAGAGTTTCCTAATTCCTTAATTCTGCCATTGCCTTGGATGAATTTAGTGTCCATAGGAATGACCTTAGTTCCATATTTTTCAAACTCAGATAACTTATATGTTAGACAATTTTAGCCACATATTCCAATGATTCACTATTTTGATCATGACCTGAGCTGATGACAGATGCTTAACTGACTGAGCCAGCAAGGCACTCTGCTTTCATAACAGTTTTCAACCTCAAAGAAACTACATGTCTTGATCCTTTTATTATTTTTCTTTTACTCAATCCTCTCTAGACCATTCTTCAACCATATTCAGCTGGAATTCCACAGTTGCGTTTAAAGCTTCTCCTACAAATTCTCTCAGTTCTATTGGAACACTAATTTCTCACACCATCTCTTTTAAAAATCTCCAATTTTATATCAGTGCCACTCACTTTCTCTAATTCTATACCTAGGATGGATACAAAATATTTGCACACAACCCAGAAATTTGTGATATTTCCTGCCCTTCAACCTTAACTAACCCCTCAATCCCATCAAGAAATCCTTTTGATTTTACTTAATTCAACAATATTTCCTATTCTTCTCTTCAAGCACCCAAAAGCTCACTCTCAAGCCTAGCTTCCTCATCCTGAACAGATAATTGTTTCCTTAACTGAGAATATTGAGTTCAGATGTAATCACTCTCAAATCCTCTAGCCCTGCCATACTAACATCTCCTGATTCTCTTCCTCCTTCTATTAATTCTATAAGTATTCACATTCATCCTCACCTCTTTGGTTCCAGTTTAAGAAGATAAAGTTCCCATAATTCTATCTAAGGCCAGCTTCTCAATTGCTCTCCTTGAACTCATCCCTCCTGTCTTCCTTGGACCTTGGTCTATCTTTATCTCCTTTAACTTTGACTACTGTCTACTGGCTCCTCTTTTACATTTTATAAATATACTAAAATCACCCCCTATCCTGAAAATAATAAAAATATAAAAACTTACCTTGACTTCCCTTCCCCCTCGCTACTTTCCGAACTTTCTACCTTTTATATTCAAAACTATAGAAGTATAATTTATACCCACTATTTCAACTTCCCATCTCTTCTTTACTCCTCAAATATCAGCAGTCTTGCTTCTTCTCTCACCTTCTACTGAAACCTCTATATACAGACTTAGCAACAATATCTCCAAATTTCATGGGCTTTTATTCTATTCATATTTACTGGATCTCTGCACAATATTTGACAGAACACTCCCTTTTTGAAATTGTCTCTTCATTGCCTTCCACAAGATCTACTGATAAGTTTATCTGTTTCTTTGCTCTTGCCCTTCCTTGAACCACTTACTGGCATTTCTTCTTTTTAGACTTTATTGTTTCTTATATTTAATTCCTTGGCTTACCCATCTTCTCTATCTACATACTTTGCCCATATAAGCTCGTTTGATCATTTCAATCACTATGGATTTGTAAATAATTGTAAATTTTTTTTAAATCTCCAGAGGAGCTCTGGAGATTTAAATTGAGCACCCAATTCTTGATTTCAACTCAGGTCATGATCTTAGGGACCTGAGACCTTGGAGAAGCCCTGCCTAGTGCACACATTCTCTCTCTCAAAAAAGAAAAAAAAAAAACAAAACTTCAGCCTATACCTTTTCCAGGAGCTTTTGGTTTGTATAAAAAATATCTGCCATACACTTTGGCAAGGATCTCCCCAAACACCTCTGCAAGTTAAAGGACATGCCTATTTTCTATGGCCCTGGGTTCCTTTGGTGGCATCACTACTCAGGAAAAAGTCTGAACTCTTCTTACATGGCTTTCAAATCCTTCACAATATGGTTTCTGCCTGCTTTCTTAGCCTCATCTCTCTTCCAGAAGCAAATATATTTAATGGTTCTGGATACTCTCTCTTACCTTCTTTGCTCATGCTGTTTCCTCCTCCTGAAATGTCCTGATTGTCTTCTCAGTTCTCTTTGTCAAAGTATGTTTAAATTTAAAATCCATCCTCAAAAAAAAAAATAAAAAAAAAAAAAAAAAAAAAAAAAAAAAAAAATAAAATCCATCCTCAGTGCTACCCCAGGGACTTAGATTATAGCCTTCTGTTCATTCTCTTGTCATTTATTTTGGATGATTTTAGTGTCCATGAGAATGACTCATTTAATTCCATATTTTTAAAATTCAAATAACTTACATGTTTAGATAATTTAGCCATCCATTCCAATGGGTGAGATATTTCTTCACTTTTTCTTTCCTGTCCTGTGGGTTTAGGTGTCCTACAAAATCTCTATCCTTTACTTACACATCTTCCACATTGTATTGTCGATATCTGTTTATTAAAGATATACTTTTCCGGGATCCCTGGGTGGCGCAACGGTTTGGCGCCTGCCTTTGGCCCAGGGCGCGATCCCGGAGACCTGGGATCGAATCCCACATAGGGCTCCCGGTGCACGGAGCCTGCTTGTGTCTCTGCCTCTCTCTCTCTCTCTTTCTCTCTGTGACTATCATAAATAAATAAAAATTTAAAAAAAAAAGATATACTTTTCCTTTTAGACTGTGAAATTCCTGAGGATACTGACCAAGAATTTTTGCTCATCAAAGTACTAGGTTACTACTAGGCACCAAACATATATTTCACCGGATAAATGTTTAAATGCTTTTTGAATATTGCATGAGTGGCAAGTTTCAATGTTATATTAATTTTGTTAGGCTTGGATATAATTTCATATATGCTGCTTGGGATTATTGGTTCTTGAAAATCCAAAGTCTCCCTGGGGTTTGCTGACTTCTGAAAGATTTTGCAAAAGCTCTCAAAATAGCCCTTAAAGGGGAATTAAATTAAATAATGTTTCATATATATATATCCCCCCCTAAATTTGTGGTTTGAAGGCATTTGGAAAATTAAGGTAAATTTTTGGAGGCTCAGTGTTATGCAGACCTAATATTAATTAGAAATCCTATTATATAGAAAGAATCAGAGTGAACCAGTAAACAATAGATATGTAGGGAAATTTTTGAATTGATCATTATACTTAAGGAATTTGACACCATAAGGGCTGAACAGCTTAACAGTATATATTAACATATTATATATATTACATATTTCATTGCCTGTAAATAGGTTTGGAATACTCCATTCATGATCTAGAACATTTTGTTTGCTTAAAATGAATTTGAGTCCTTTTTTAAAAAATTATTTTAAAAGAACGGGTTTCCTCTACTGATACACAAAATGTATGTAGCTTAGAGTTTTTTTGTCTTAAGGAAAAGTAATATGATGTTATTTAAAATTCTTTATGAGATGGTCTGAATAACATGGCAGTTAAGAAGATTGTCTGGCTTCAAATTCTGACTCTGTCATTTAGTAACCATGTAATCATAGAAAGCCAAGTAATATCTGTGCCTCAGTTCCCTTATCAGTAAAGTAGACTTAATAATTTATCCATTTCATAGGATTGAAGGAAAAAAAGCTTTCAGAATAAATCTGGCACATAATGAGAGTTTAATATATTTTGTCTACTATTCTGACATTAATTCTTTGGAGCCTGGCCATAACCTTTGTTATATAAGGTATAGGACTCCAAGAATAGCCTTAGACAACTCTTCAGTTACCACTTGTCTTTTAGGATTTGCCATGCTGATTTGGAGGTGACAACAATGGAACAGAATTGGCAAAGATATTTTAAATTAGAGTTACTTTTTTGAATATGTGTCTTTGAAGTAGTCTTGTATAAGCACATTTCCTGCCTTTTGCATATGCGTCAATAAAATGTACTAAGTCTCTTCAGGATGAGTGGGGCTGGCACCAGTAGCAATAAGAGCAAAGTCTCTCCAAGCCATTGAAAAAATAAATAAGAATTAATTAAGGTCTAGGAATATTGAATTAGGGTCTGAAACGTGTTGAGCTGGATAATGTAATTTAGCTGACAAAGGCAAATATGTAGGCAATACAGAATATTGTAATACTGTCATTGTGATGCGTAAATCACTTTTATTCTAGTGATGCTAACATTATAGATCTTGCCAGAGAAGACAGTCCCTGAGTTCCAAGTTTTCCCACTAAGTCAATATGTCTTTTCCTTCCATCCGTCTCATTCATTTATACATACTGAGCAAATAGACTTCATTCTCATGGGAATTTCTGGTTCCTTAAGTACTCGTAATTCTTCTATTTATCACCTCCCAAACTGGTTTTTCTTGACTTATTTCCATTGCAAATATCTAGCCAATCACCAATTATTGTTGTTTCTGCTTCCAACATGTATCTTGAATCTATACTTGTACTATATCCCTGACTCATCTTACTTGTACGACCACAATCACTTCTGCACATATCTTTTTTGTTGTTGTTCCAAGTTTTTATTTAAATTTTAGTTAGTTACCATATAGTGTACCATATACTCTCAAGAGTAGAATTTAGTGATTCATCACCTACATATAAATTACATATATCTGATGTGGGAAACAAAGGCAGAAGAAAAATTTTTAAATTTCCTTACTACCTATAGACCATTGACAAGTCCTTAGAAAGGCAGAGTGACATTCCTCTAGGGACTCAGCTGCCTCAATGTTAATACTTTGCTGAGGGCAAAAGGCAATCTTTGCCCAATCTCCAGGACCCTGTAAGTCTACTTTAGCATATAAAAATTCTTTTAGAAATTTCCTTTATCTCTAAGTCCCCCAGGATATGTGTTGGCAGTCATCCCCAAGCATATGGCCCACCAATATACATCTGAAGGTTCTCATGACTAAAGTTTTATTAGACAATAATAAATGACCTTTTCTCAACAATAGCAAGCCCCCTCAAGGCCCTGGACACCTTATTTCCAAAATTCCTTAGGGACTTACCCTACCCCTAACCCTTCACTTCCTAAGTGAATAAGACACATACATGTGCCTATGAGTGTGTGTAGGTGTGTATCCCAAGTTTTAAACAGCAAGAGCTTTTGCTCCCAGCTGGAATGTAAATAATTTGTGTGCGAAATAAATAAATCCTGACTAAAAGTCCTTGAACCTTGATTGCTGTAGAAACTGCCATATAAGACTTTCTTTCACCCATTTGCCCTAGGGCTAAGATTTTCCAATAGATAATTTTCTATTCAAACAATCATAAAACTGAAATTTATTAAATACACTCATTGACAGGCTTTTGGTCCTACTCCCACCTGGAGTGATTCTGAAGGAGACTCCAGACAAGGAAAGAGAGGAAGAGATGAAGTAATAAATTCTGGGGGACCTATCATAGAGTGGTTGGTGCAAGTACAGGCTGAGAAAGTATCTTTATCTTCCATACTTTCTTCTTGAAATTTGGCAATTTCATGCTTTCAATTGCCAACTTAAACTCATAATGATCCAAAATGTAGACTTAAAATATGAACTTTCATTCATCTTTTCACCCGGCCTCATTTTCTAAAAAGACTTACTTATTTGTTTTAGAAAGAATGAGCACAAGTGGGAGGGGGAGAGGGAGAGAGTCCCAAGCAGGTTCTACTCCCAGTGCAGAGCCCAACTTGGGGCTTAATCTCACTACCCTGAGATCACAACCTAAGCCAAAATCAAGAGTTGGCTGCTCAACTAACTGAGACCCAAACACCCCAAGGCCTAATCTTATGGGGTGGAGAGAAGGTGTGGGAATGTATAGCACAATTATGCTTGGTGAGTCCCATCTGAGAAGTAGCTTTGAATTCTTACTATATTTTATCATAGAAGGTAACTTTACAATATACCTTCATTTTACCTTAGTGATTTTTTTTCTCTCTGACAAGACCCAGTAAATATGGAAAAAGTAATGAAGATCTTAATCCACCACTATTGCTTTATTGCAACTGGATTACTTCAAGTTGATATTCCTATGTCAAGAAACCTCCCTATTATACAATGAGATTTCATTTTCCTATGTGGTAACTATCACCTCTATTGATATGTCTTTTGACAACTCACTGTGCTATCACCTCTATTGATATGTCTTTTGACAACCAAAGGACTAAAACTCACTCCACCAATTCAAAAGGACACTTCCACAGGCCATCTCACTTCTTCCCAACCAACTTTAATCTGGATTTATCAGACTTTGAGCTCAGATCACATGTGTGTTTCATCCATTACTCAGATCCATCTATATAGGACTCAATTATTTGAATAGTAATCCATGGGATTTGATTCATATTCCTTCCAAACATAAATTACAACTCTATAAAGATATAACTGTAGGCCATTTCAAGTGGGGCAGGTTAATCTTTCTGCAATGCCTTGTAAAAAACACAAATAAAAAATTTAATAAGGCTCTAAGTTAATCAATTTTTTTTTATTTTTAGTTTCCAAATCTTCAAATGAATATAATTCAGAGTAGTTTAATTTATTTGGCTTCTGGTGTTAATAAAGTGGGTAATTTCAGGAGACAAGCCAAAAAATAGACTCTTAACAATAAAGAACAGACTGATGGTTACCAGAAGTGAGGTAGGTGGGGGGACAGGTGAAATAGGTGAGACAGACTAAGAGTACACTTATCTTGATGAGCACTGAGTAATGTAAAGAATTGTTGGATAGGGACGCCTGGGTGGCTCAGCGGTTGAGCTTCTGCCTTTGGCTCAGGGCATGATCCCGGAGTCCCGGGATCAAGTCCCATATCAGGCTTTCTGCATGGAGCCTGCTTCTCCCTCTGCCTGTGTCTCTGCCTCTCTTTCTCTGTGTCTCTCATGAATAAATAAATAAAATCTTTTAAAAAAAAAAGAATTGTTGGATAATTATACACCTGAAGCCAATATAACATTGTATGATAATTAAACTGAAATTAAAAGTAAATAAATATTTGTCATTTCTAATGGCTGAGGAATACTCCATTGTATACATAAACCACATCTTCTTTATCCATTCATCTTTCGATGAACACCGAGGCTCCTTCCACAGTTTGGCTATTGTCGACATTGCTGCTAGAAACATCGGGGTGCAGGTGTCCCGGTGTTTCATTGCATCTGTATCTTTGAGGTAAATCGAAAGATGAATGGATAAAAAAAGATGTGGTTTATGTATACAATGGAATATTACTCAGCCATTAGAAACGACAAATACCCACCATTTGCTTCAACGTGGATGGAACTGGAGGGTATTATGCTGAGTGAAATAAGTCAATCGGAGAAAGACAAACATATGGTCTCATTCATTTGGGGAATATAAATAATAGTGAAAGGGAATAGAAGGGAAGGGAGAAGAAATGTGTGGGAAATATCAGAAAGGGAGACAGAACATGAAGACTCCTAACTCTGGGAAATGAACCAGGGGTGGTGGAAGGGGAAGAGGGTGGGGGGTGGGGGTGAATGGGTGACGGGCACTGAGGGGGGCACTTGACGGGATGAGCACTGGGTGTTATTCTGTATGTTGGCAAATTGAACACCAATAAAAAATAAATTTATTATTTAAAAAATAATAAAAATCAAAAAAATAGATCTAATCAGGTTGAAATTAAAAATCAATTAAATAAGATGCAATCCAAACTGGAGGTACTAATGACAAAGTTTAATGAAGTAGAAAAAACAGTGAGTGACATAGAAGATAAATTGATGGCAAGGAAGGAAGCTGAGGAAAAAAGAGACAAACTATTAAAAGATCATTAGGATAGGTTAAGGGAAATAAATGACAGCCTCAGAAGGAAAAAATTTACATTTAATTGGGGTTCCAGAGGGCGCCGAAAGGGACAGAGGACCAGAAAACAAACCTCCTGTGTGGAAGTTCCTCAAAGAGTTAAAAACAGAGCTACCCTATGACCCAGCAATTGCACTGCTGGGGATTTACCCCAAAGACACAGATGGAGTGAAAGACTGAGACTCCTGCACCCCAGTGTTTATAGCAGCAATGTTCACAATAGCCAAACTGTGGAAGGAGACTCGGTGTCCATCAAAAGATGAATGGATAAAGAAGATGTGGTTTATATATACAATGGAATATCAGCCATTAGAAATGAAGAATACTCACCATTTGCTTCAATGTCGATGGAACTGGAGAGTATTATGCTGAGTGAAGTAAGTCAATCAGAGAAGGACAAACATTATATGGTTTCATTCATTCGGGGAATATAAAAAATAGTGAAAGGGAATAAAGGGAAAAGGAGAGAAAATGAGTGGAAAATAATCAGAGTGGGTGACAGATCATGAGAGACTTCTAACTCTGGGAAACAAACACGGGGTAGTGGAAGGGGAGGTGGGCAAGGGAATGGGGTGACTGAGTGACGGGCACTGAGGGGAGCACTTGATGGGATGAGCACTGGGTGTTATGCCATATGTTGGCAAATTAAACTCCAATAAAAAATATAAAAAAGGAAAAAAAGTAAATAAATAAAATAAATTGGATAATTTCTTCAAATAATTAAGTGTAGTTTAACTAGCCAGGTATGTAAATATTCATCCTACTATGTAGGAAAATATAAATTTCTCTCCATCCATAGAAATATCAATCAAAAAACAAAGTAGAATTTAACAAAGTATAATTAATCAAATCCAGGGTCCCACCTCTCAAATACTCTTAACACACAAGACAGCAAAAACAGTAAGGTATAGCAACAATACAGTCATGAAATTGTAGTCATGACTGAACTAAGATAACCTGAAGAAATAAAGAGAAAAGGATATTTTTCAGAGTTATTTATGAATTAGGAATGATAGAACTTGGTGCCTGATTTGTTACAGCTTAAGGAGAGAATTTAATAGTATAATAATTATTATACTTGTGCTATGTATGAATTATGAACAGGCAACTAGCAATGTCTAGGTCGTACCCCCTACCCTGAAGGAGTGACAATGAGCAGTCCCCTTGTTTCCTGAGTTCTGCACCAGTAATACATGAGGAGATATGGTTGATCTATCACATACACTCTTCCTGTTTCCCCAGTGGATTTAACAGACAATCATGTGTCAAACAGAAGTATGTTTCTTCCTCTTGAGAGATAAAAAGAGTGGAAGCAGGTAAACTCATAAATATGAGGCCACAGAGACATTAGTTATCATTGCTCTTTGACATAGACCTAGACCGTCGGGTGGGCAGTGTTGAAGAGGGTAGAATATTTCATGTCACTCGTATTTCTTCCTCTGCCTATGCAAAAGAGGAAAATTATTCTACTCTCATTTTTTTTACTATTCTCAGCATATTTGCTAGCTCCTGTACAAGAAAAAAATATATATGGTAATATTATAGGGAATAAACAGGACATGAATTTGGGCATGTATTTACTGGTGACCAGGATACCTATGTTACCTACGAGGGCCAAGTTTAAACTCCATATCCTTTCTTGCACTACTGAACATGAATGGGAAGGTGAAAAGATACTGAGACTTCTGGGAAAATTGGCCATTTCTTCATTTCATACATCCACGTGGTAAGTACACAGGTCCTGGCCCATAGGGATGGATTATTCATCTTGGTCCATGTCATTGTTGGGTAGTAGACTCAAGGGCTCTCTGGAGACGCAGGCATTTTTCTACCTCTATGCAGACATGCTATCCCATGCTTGTCCCAAAATTTGAGATAACCTAGATAACACACATTGGCCTTAAAACTAGCGTATGAACCTTATGCTTGCTAAAGGATATGAAATATTAGGACGTGGTATAGCATGAGGTAAGAGAAATAGCCTTAAGACTAGTCTTAAAGTTAAAGATTAGAGTTTTAGCTTATTTCAACTGTGATTGATCTTGGACTAGTCGATCTATATGACTTTCAATGTCCTTTTCTATAATATGATAACAGTAATAATAACTAGTAATAATAATTACTATTTCATACTAATTCTTTCACATATCCTTTATCAGGACAAATATCACAAACATCTACCGTCTTCTAAACTAAATCTCAAATCTTGATTTTTTTTTCCCTACCCATCCCATTCAATAGACAAGTTTTCAGATCCTATAAATTCTACAGAAAAGTCTAATAATGATTAAAGAGTTAAGTAATTAGAAATTAATAACATTTGAATCGTATTAAATGGAAAATATAAAAATACAAAATTTTCTTACCACATTCCGAAAGATTGAAAACATATTCATACCAAGCTGATTTGAATAAAGAAGAGTCAACAGGGATGTAGTAGAGAGAATCTGAAAGGGTAAATTAGTACCATTCCTCTGGGGAGTTGTAAGCATGTATGAAATCATCATGAGATACCACAAACCAGAATAAATAACAACTTCATTGAAAAGCCAAGGATGGAAAAAATTGTGAAAAGTAAGGAAGAGAAAAATTTAATAGAACCTCTATAATTGAAATAATGAAATTTGGAGTAAATTAAAAAACAAGGACGCCTGGGTAGCTCAAGGGTTGAGCAGCTGCCTTTGGCTCAGGTCACGACCTTGAGGTCCTGGGATGGAGTCCCGCATCAGGCTCCCTATGGGGAGCCTGCTTCTCCCTCTGCCTATGTCTCTGCCTCTCTCTCTGTGTCTCTCATGGATAAATAAATAATTACCACAACGGAAATATGAAAATATTTGACTGATAAAATGTATAAGTACTATTGAGCAATAAATAAATAATCATATTAACGATGCCATTAAAGAAGTAAATGGGGAAATTTAGTAACACATATACGAAGGGTTACAATATTTTTCATATAAAAAGAAATAAACATTGACAGGAAAGTACACCATTGAGTAATTTCATCTAGAATCCCTCAGAAAAATATTGTATTTGGCATAAAGAAAATAGGAATGGTATCGATGGCTTTTTGAGTTCTCCTCAGGCCCTGAATATATTAATTTTTTTTCTTAGAGAAAGATTGGAAATTAAAAGAGAGTCACAGAATTCCATATGACTATCAAAAAAAAAAAAAAAGTCCCATGGTATCTTATTGTGTGTAGAGATAATAGAGGAAGCTGTGCCCAAGGAGAACCCTAGGGACTGTCCCATGTGCATCATTTCTCAGGGCCTCATTTTTCAAGAATCCTTTCAGAATAAGATTCATTTCACTGTTGATGCTCAAAAAGAAAGTATTTAATCCATCCAAGAATACAGCCAGAGTTTGGAATGGAATCCACTGAAAAGTCCATCTCATATCCAGCTGTTGGGAGAGAGGGCTGAGAATCACTGGGATCTAATACCCAACTCTGTATCTGCGCCTTGGATTTCTGGATCTCATTCTTCTGTACTTTGCGTGAGATACACTCCCATGTAGTTCCTCATCTCCAAAACAAACTCGTTCCATGTCTCAGGCAAGAAGGGAGATATTAAAGGAATAAAGTCTCCAGAACCAGAAATTTTGTGTCTATCTTGAGAGAAGGGTCACATCTCTATTTTTATAACCCACAGCCTATTTGTGAGAGGTGATTTTTCTTTTTTCTCTTCTCTTAGAATTCTCAGTCTTAGAAATCTTGCTGCTAGACTCTTTTTGAAGGGGTCAATTTGTGTGCTGAGAGATGCAAGGAACAAAAGATCTATTGTCTCTCAAACTAGCTACCCCTTTCTACTCTCAGAATCTTCCTTACTCTGACCTTTTATCCCTGTTGTTATAGATATTCTTTTCCTCTGTTAGTTTTCCCACACTCTTCTGGGGTGATACCCAGTGGACTCACAGGGTACTGCTTAGGATGCACGAAGAGATTCTTACAATGTGCTGCTCATTGTTTAGGAGGTGAGAAGGAGCCAGGGTTCAGTTAGTGCTAATGTTGGGTGTGTGGTCACTCAGGCTGCTACCACATTGCATATATTCTCAGGGGCTAAGAAGAAAGAAAATAGGATTGGATATTGAGGATCTATTCCATTGGAAGAACTACCACTGATGTACTCTCACCCATACCAGTAGTCCAGGTGATCAATCTTTGTGTTTCTCCTTCTGTTATTCACAGAATATCCCCATTCCAAGCTGGACCACATAGCTGGACTAGTATCAGCTATGCCTTCTGAGTTTCATACTATGCTTTTGATAGGACAACTAGCACTTAGGAGTGTTTGAGTGCATTTGTGTGTGACAGGGACTGTGTGTGAGGAGGAGTTTGTTCATTGCTGCATGCCTTCAGTTATTCATTCATTGATCCATTCAGTCAGTGAACATTTCTTAAAAATTTACTAAATGCCAGGCAATGCAGACATAGGGATTGACACAGATTTTCTGCCCTGAAGAAACTTATAGCCCAGTCAGAAGACAATATTGCAAATAATCAATCATGTTTAAGTTAATAAAAACATTTTAAAGATGTATTATTATAATTATATATCAAAACTCAGTAAACTGTACACATGGAATATGCATAGTTCATTGCATGTAAATTTACAATGATTAAGCAGTGAAAAAAATGTACTTATCAAAAATTACTGGAAAATGAGTTCAATATGTGTTATTTTGGCTACTGAGGTTATAGACTTTATCAGTGATCCTTTTGTGTATTCTTTATACACTGTATCTTAAGAAAAGATATTTCTCATTTAATTTTGCCAATTCCTTGAATCATTCCTTGATTGCCTTCCAGGTTTCTTAAAGACCAATGGGCTCTACTACATGTTCAGACTGGACCCATTTCATTTCCATCTGGAAGAAAATTCATGAATAGAAACCTCACTGTCAACTTGGTTCTGAAATCAAGTCCTACTTGGCAGCCTATGAGTCATTGGTCCAGCCGTAGCTGACCTGACCACATTTTTCCTTTTCTGTCAGCTAGATATAGAGTCTTATGTGTGAAAACAAACCTTTATATGTTTGCAGGCTTTGATTTCTGTCTATCTCAAGATGGCCCTGCCAGATGGGCCATCTATTCTGACATCTTTCTTCTAAAGGTCAATTCTAAGACTAGTACTTCAACACTTCTCAGGGATAGAAGAGTCCAGCCCTGAATGCCATCCATTTGCCCATTTCTCCAACTACCTTCCCTCTTCCTAATTTCCTTCTCTAATAGTTTATCCCCAGCCATGTTATTCCTTACTTGTTCCTGATGTACAATAATATAAGGATTGAATAGTATTTCTGCTTGACTGCAAAGCACCGGACCAGTGCCTACTGATTTCATACTGATGTACCTATCCAACTGATTGGATACTCTGAAACAAACTGCAGCATGAATAAAGTCAAACACTGTCACACCAGAAGAGACTGCAACTGTGCAGATACCTATCGTGGTGGCATTTGGTTTCCACAAAGGGCTGTCCCTGCTTCCATAGTGTGTGGTGCTACACCTAAGTCTGGCCTTGTCTCCAACGTCTTGGCTCAATCATGATGAGAGCCGATCATGCCTGAATCTTCAGCACTGCCATCAAGCCTTGATTCTCTGATCCAGTAAAGAATTTAGAAAAGGAGAAGGACTATGGATTATAATGTGATCTAAACGGTTTCTTAAAATTCCCTTCCTACTTGTAAGAATGATAAAGGATCCCTTGGAAACACAAAGGAAAAGATAATTATTGGTTCTGTTCCTTGATGAAATGAAAGTCAAAATCTGCTGACTGAAAAGTAAATGGGAAGAAAGAAAAACCTAGGCTTTCTATTAAAAGCAGAGTTCTTCCAATTTTTTTCAAATCCATATAATATGTCAGCATCTTTTTTCAAGTAATTTCAATAAAAATTATGGATGGAAATTTTAGAAAATCAAGTGTCTTAAATGCTTCCAAGAAAATATGTTTGTTCTTCCAATGAGGTTTTCACTTTCAGGATTTGGTTTTCCATCATGTCAACTTCTGATTGCTCTATTTATGCTACTGTATAAATAGAAATAAACATCAATGGGCACAGAAAACCGAACCTATCTGACTGAATTTATTTTGCTGGGCCTTTCTTCAGATTGGCAGATCCAGATCCTACTGTTTGTGGTGTTTCTCATCATCTACCTACTAACTCTGTTTGGGAATCTTATCATCATAGTGCTAATTCATATTGACTCTCGACTTCATACACCAATGTACTTCTTCCTTAAAAACCTGTCATTTACTGATCTCTGCTTCTCTACAACGATCATCCCCCAGATGTTATTCCATTTGCTGGTAATGAGAAAGACCATTTCCTTTGCTGGATGTTCAATTCAGATGATTTTTTTCCTAGTAGCTGGGTGTACAGAAAGTTCCCTCCTAGCAGTGATGTCCTATGATCGCTATGTGGCTGTCTGCAAGCCCCTTCACTACTCCACCCTCATGACCCAGAAGGTGTGTGTACAGCTGACCATAGGGTCCTGGGCCACTGGAATATTTGTGTCTCTAGTAGACACAACATTTACTTTATGTCTCTCATACCATGGGCAGAACATAATTAATCATTATTTTTGTGAACCTCCTGCACTCTTGAAGTTGGCTTCAGAAGAAACCTACAAAGCTGAGATGGCCATCTTTGCCATGGGTGTGGTAATTCTCCTTGGTCCTGTCTCCCTCATCCTTTTCTCCTATTGGAATATTATCTCTACTGTGATTCAGATACAGTCAGGTGAGGGGAGGCTCAAGGTCTTTTCTACCTGTGGTTCTCATCTCATCGTTGTTGTCTTCTTCTATGGCTCAACAATATTTACCTACATGCGTCCAAATTCCAAGAAAATAAATGAAGGGGATAAGGTGATCTCTGTGTTCTATTCAGTCATAACATCCATGATGAATCCATTCATTTATAGCCTGAGAAACAAGGATGTGAAGAAGGCATTTAGGAAAGTATTTGGAAGATAGACCCTCTCAGAGGCAACGATCTTTATATAGATATACTACTGTGGGAATGAAGACATTCCAAACCATTTCAACATTTTTAATAGCTTTTTCTCTGAACTATCTATAGGCTGATACATCAATAAGGGCCATATATGTACTTTTGTACCTAGGATGTTTTCAGGTTTATAAGCTGCATCTTGCTCAAGCTTCTTCTCTGTGGTTATAGCTTGTTTACCTCATAGCACCTTTTTCCTATTATATTACATATTATAAGTTATATGTTAATGTAAGTCTTTATACATCGAAAAGGATCTTCATTTATACTCTGTTACTGGTTCACTAATCCATTTTTGCCCAGAGATAGTACCTTTTGGTTCTAAGCTCCATAGCCTCTTATCAGCCTCATCCCACACTAACATCATCTACAGCCATGGACAGATCTTAGAATCCTACCTGATGTCAATATGCTAAACTCTGCAATTTCCTGTGAGAAAAATATCAAAATTGTTTTACCTTAAAGCTCTGAAATAGAACCCTGTTTTTGTTTTATTTTGTTGGAGGGATATGTTGGTTTGCTGCAGATTCTCAAAATACTGCTATAGTCAATTCAATTATACATAGAGGAGCTACAGGCCTAGACAATAATGTCTGGGATCTCATATTCCAACAAACGTCTTTCATATATCACACACTCCTTCCCTTCAAGGACAATTGCTGGGTTGAAGGAACTAGCATTAAGAAGCAATGTGTCTACATCAGAAATGTCTGTGACACAATATACCACAACTGTCCCTCAGACATGCTCTTCCCTCTTCTGCAGGTTTCATTGTGCCAGTACCCATTAAGTTATCCTTTTGGGGACTTGGAAAAGGATGGCTGACATATTAGAAGCTATCCCAGAAGATGTAGATTGTTCTGTGGGATTAAATGGCTCCTTTAGCCTTTTGTTTAATACTAAATTTATTTTTTATTGGTGTTCAATTTGCCAACATACAGAATAACACCCAGTGCTCATCCCGTCAAGTGCCCTCCTCAGTGCCCATCACCCAGTCACCCCCACCCCCTGCCCTCCTCCCCTTCCACCACCCCTAGTTCATTTCCCAGAGTTAGGAGTCTTCATGTTCTGTCTCCCTTTCTGATATTTCCTACCCATTTCTTCTCCCTTCTCTTCTATTCCCTTTCACTATTATTTATATTCCCCAAATGAATGAAACCATATAATGTTTGTCCTTCTCCGATTGACTTATTTCACTCCGCATAATACCTTTAGCCTTTTTTTAAAACAACTATTACAACGTCTTATAGCAGAAGGACCACTGGTGATACTTGTAGCTAGTCACTGATGTTCACCATGCACACTGCCCCTCCCTTGGAAGAAAATCCACTATTGTCCTCTACCCTCAGCTAAAGCTCTAACTGCAGGTATTAAGTAAAATTGACCCAAAACTTCACTGGCATGTAGAAACACTACCAATTTTCATCCCTGATTGCAGGGCCTGTGAGCCATATCTCACAGAAAAAAACATATCTGGGGACCACCAAGTTCTGCCCATTTCTCCTTCATGATTGTCTATTTCTCCCAGCAGAAGTCCTATGACATAAACATATACCATTACTTTGTACTTCATTTCCCAGACTTACAAATATCCTCTGACTGTCCCACCCCATCTGCCATGGAGTTTTTAGTAGGGATTCTTGTCATATGGAAAACAGTGCTGTTAACCATAGCCAAACCCTTTTTTCACACAATGGGAAGAATATGGAAAATTGTATCTTTTACCAGGAGCAATTTCAACATGGAGTTCTGCTCTCACTTCATGACCATCTATAAACAAAGTAATTATGGATGAAAAATGGCAGATCCAGAGGAAATGAGAAGACCTTGATGAAAATCAAGCTTGCCACATTGAAGTCTGGCTGCTCCAGGTTCAATGTCCATGGTCTGTCTTGAGTATCCAATGCTGTTCACTCCGTGTCATGATGTTCTTGCTGAATTGAATGCATTGTGTGCAGAATGATTCTGCATGGGAGAATAAATGTGTGCAATAATAGATTCACTAAGCCTGCACGAGTTATTTCAGAGTGTGTGTACTAGCATGATCATATATAAGGAAACAAAAACTGGTCTTGCACTACAAAGTCTTTGAGAAGTTATGTTATAAACAATAGCATTTGCTTTTTTTTAAAGATTTATTTATTTGTTTATGATAGAGAGAGAGAGAGAGAGAGAGAGAGGCAGAGACACAGGAGGAGGGAGAAGCAGGCTCCAAGCCGGGAGCCCGATGTGGGACTTGATCCCGGGACTCCAGGACCGCACCCTCGGCCAAAGGCAGGCGCTAAGCCACTGATCCACCCAGGGATACCCAGCATTTGCTTTTTTAAATTGAAGTATAGATGAAATATAATATTATATTAGTTTCAGGTGTACAACATAGTGATTTGATATTTACATACATTAATAATGCTCATCACAATAAATGTAGATATCATGTGCCACCTGACAAAGTTATTATATTGTAGACTATATTCCTTATGCTGTACTTTACATCTTGTGACTTTTTTATTTTATAACTTAATGTTTGTACCTCTTAATCCCTTTCATCTGGCAATCACCATTTTGTTCTCTGTATTTATGAGTCTGTTTCTTCTGTCTTATTTTGTTTATTTGTTTTGTTTGTTTTTTTTTTAATATTTTTTATTGGAGTTCAATTTGCCAACATATAGGATAGCACCCAGTGCTCATCCCACCAAGTGCCCCCCTCAGTGCCCATCACCCAGTCACCCCAACCCCCCACCCACCTCCCCTTCTACTACCCCTTGTTCATTTCCCAGAGTTAGGAGTCTCTCATGTTTTGTCACCCTCACTGATATTTTCGCTCATTTTCTCTCCTTTCCCTTTCACTAATTTTTATACTCCCCAAATGAATGAGACCATATAATGTTTGTCTTTTTCCGATTGACTTACTTCACTCAGCATAATACCCTCCAGGTCCCTCCATGTCGAAGCAAATGGTGGGTATTTGTCATTTCTAATGGCTGAGCACCCCGATGTTTATAGTAGCAATGTCCTCAATAGCCAAACTGTGGAAGGAGCCTCGGTGTCCATCAAAAGATGAATGGATAAAGAAGATGTGGTATATGTATACAATGGAATATTTGTTTTGTTTCTTAAATTCCACATATAAGGGAAATTGTATGGTATTTGTCTTTTTCTGTCTAACTTATTTTAGTTAGTGTAATATACTCTAAGTCCATCCATGTTATAGCAAATGGCAAGATTCTGTTCTTGTTTATGGCTGAGTAATATTCTATTATATATATATACACTACATCTTCTTTATCAATTAATCTACTGATGGACAGTTAGGTTGCTTCCATATCGTGGCTATTGTAAATAATGCTACAATGAACATAGGGGTGCATATATCTTTTCAAATTAGTGTTTTCATTTTCTTCATTTAACTACCCAGAAATGGAATTAAATGACATCTACTTTTAGTATGCTGTTGCTTCATGCCATTCAAAAGCTCACTTTACTACTTCCTCTTTACTTGCCATTAAATAAAAGGGAGATTATATCACATAATTGGAATGATTATTGAAAAAGTGGCCATGGATCACTTAAGTTATATAAAAACTACATAATTGACCTCACCAGAGAACTGGTAGCATCAACAGAGTAATAAAACACAGATACTGATATATATTTTTAAATATTAAATATTTTTAAATTAAAATGTCAGCCAGACTACCAATGACCATGCAGGAGCAGCTAGGCAATTAATAGCGTGTGAGAAACTAACAAGCTACTAAAGTCACCATATTCTGGGAACTACCCTTCTCTTCTAGGGCAAATCGTTTTTCAGCTTTTATTTATTTTTTTATGCTTTGAAGCCAGCTTTATTTTTTTTATAAATTTATTTTTTATTGGTGTTCAATTTGCCAACATATAGAATAACACCCAGTGCTCATTCCATCAAGTGCTCCCCTCAGTGCCTGTCACCCAGTCACCGCCACCCCCCCACCAACCTCCCCTTCCACCACCCCTAGTTTGTTTCCCAGAGTTAGGAGTCTCTCATGTTCTGTCTCCTTTTCTGATATTTCCCTCATTTTTTCTCCTTTCCCCTTTATTCCCTTTCACTATTTTTTATATTCCCCAAATGAATGAGACCATATAATGTTTGTCCTTCTCCAACTGACTTATTTCACTCAGCATAATACCCTCCAGTTCCATCCACATTGAAGCAAATGGTGGGTATTTGTCATTTCTAATGGCTGAGTAATATTCCATTGTATACATAAACCACATATTCTTTATCCATTCATCTTTCGATGGACACCGAGGCTCCTTCCACTGCCCTACAACCCAGCAATTGCACTGCTGGGATTTACCCCAAAGTTTTTCAGTTTTTAAAAGAAATTAATTTTTTTTCATTTATCCCATAGTTTTATGATTGCTACTTTTATATTTTAATTAATCAATCCATACAACTTTGATTTCAGTAGCACAGTTTGAGTTTACTTATTCAATGACCATCTAACTCATTTATTTTTTTAACTCATTTATTAACTTAATGTTTATTGAGAATACTTCTATGTGCTGAATATACATCAATAAATGAAGTTCAAAATTCCTATTCTTATAGAACTTATATTTTAGAATATGATGATAAAATAAAAAAGTAAAATATATGTCTGATGGCAAAAGTTGTTATGAAAAATAAAAGCAAGGAAGGGTTGATTGTAGTTTTAAACAGGTAGTCAGGAAAGGCCTTTCTGAGAATATGACATTTCAGTTAAAAGACACCTTACATCTTAGAGCAATTAATATTTGTGCTGTGACCAGACTGTTGAAAAGAAAAAACCAAGGGACTTTTTAGAGAAGAGGATTCCATCAGAGAGAATGGAGAGTCTGAAGGATTTGAATGGGAATAAGTTTTTTGAGATCAGAACAAGAAGTCGGAATGAGTGGAGGCTGATAAGTGATAGGAAGAGTGGCAATGAATGAAATCACAGAAATAGGCAGAAGCAAGATTGGTAGGGCTGTTGTATTAGTTTTGGGCCACTATAATGAATTATCATAAACTTTGTAGCTTAAACAGCAGAAATTCATAGCTCTGGAGGCCAGAAGTCTAAAATCAAGACATCTATAGATGCTCCCTCAGAAGGTTCTAGGGGACAGGCCTTCTGTCTCTCTTTCAGCTTTTGGTGCTAAGGTGTTCACTGGTTTGTGGCAGCATAACTTCAACCTCTGCCTCTGTCCTCATATGGCCTTCCCTCTGTCTCTGTGTCTTCCCTGTTTCTTATTTTTTAAAGATTTTATTTATTTATTTATTTATTTATTTATTTATTTATTTATTACTTATTAAGAGAGAGAGCACATGAGCAGGGGGAAGGGTTAAGGGGAGAGAAAGAATCTCAAGCACTCTCCCTGCTGAGCTCAGAGCCCAACTCCTTTCAGGGCTTCATCTTATGACCCTGAGATCATAACCCTGAGATCATGACCTGAGCTGAAACCAAGAGTCAGATGCTCAACCAACTGAACCACCCACATGCCTTTATCTTCCCCTTTTCTTAAAAAGATATCTTCACAGCCTAGGGTTCACCCCAATCCAGGATAATGTCATTTGAACTTTCCCTTAACTACATTGGCAAACATCTTTATTCCAAATAAAGGTTATGAGGTTCCAAGTGGACATACTGCTTTGGGTGACACAATTCAACCCATTACACTCTTTGAAGTCCTACAAAGGTGATTGATTTTATTTTAGGTTCCACAGAAAATCATCATGATATACTTTTACAAGGTCACTTTGAGTGTTTATGGAGAATGGATTATAAGTGGACAAGCATGAAAACAAGAAAAGCAATCAGTAAGACAGCTTTACTGCAGTAGTTCAGGGGAGAGATGCTGGTATTAACTAGGGTTGTAGCAATGGGGAGCCAAAGGAGATGGTAAGACATGTGGGTAGATAGGATGCACAAGATGAAAAAAGAGAGTAATGAAATACCCCTAAGTCTTTGGCCTGAGCAATGCTGTGGATGATGGGGAAGACTCAAAAAGGGAGGAGTCTGGTAAGGAAATCAAGAATTTTCTTCTGGACTTGTTATACGGACCTTTGTTATATGCTTTGTTCTCACACCACCTTTCTGTATTTGAATAGCCATGATAAAGCCTTCATTTAAACAGTCATGACATTTAAGTTGCATCACCTACCTCTAGTTTAGGGTCGCCCTCCCCCCCACATTAGCCGAAGACTTTATTTTTAAAGCATTTTGGCTACAATTACACAAGTTCTGAAGTCCCTGGTAGTAGTTTGGTGGTCATCATACAGATGACGTAAAATATACTTTTGCCAGCTGTCTTTTATATTACCATCATTATTGAAACCCCCCATTTAAAAAATTCTGACAGAATTTAGAGAAGCAAGTGGTCCTTATATTGGTTTGAGAAACAGTAAGGTAGTACCTGATTATCAGATAAGATTCAGGTATTTCAGTTTGTGATTATAATGAAAAATGCCCCAGGGTATCTCTTATTGTAGAAAGATTTTAAAAAGTTAATAGCACAAATTGCTCCAGGGAATGCTCTGTTTACAATAGATCTTAGGACCTCAGGCTTAAAGATTTACTCCCAGGGATATCCTAAAGCCTTGGTGAATTGGAGATTTTAACAAAATGGTGCTCCTTGGCTTGGGGTAGAATTGTACTCATAGTCCAGATGATGTTCCAAACTTCAGAATATGTGGTAAATGGCAATTTGCAAGTTACCTATTAGGCTATGGATTAGCAGACTGCAGAAGCCATAACTTCCTTCATTCATTAACTTTCTCTTCATCACTGACCCCATTGTCCTGTGCTTGTCTCATGCCAGTCCTCCAGGTGAGAGCCAATAAGGTGATTCAGGGGGAATCAATCCCTTTAGAGAGTCTGAAATTTTTATTCTGTTCTTTGGGGTGGGCTCTGCCTTTTACTCCCCTCTTTTTTTCATCTGGCCTGTCTAGAGAATAATGCTCTTCTTTTATACTGATCCTCTTGAGTGATAGCCTCATGAATCCTGTTTCACAACTCCTCTGGATGGGATTAAGCTACTGACCAGGGATACTTGAGAGACTGCAAGGGCTGTGAAACCCACTGCCTCTCCTTTTGCACTAAAAACTAATCTGCCAGATTCTCCTCTGCCCCTTGCCATCATAATGTTCTCTTTTCAAGGATTCCTTCATTGTTCCATTTAGCCACAGGGTTTGGACAGTAGGAGTAGGCAGGATCAGGATGGAACCCAGACCAACTGCCCTAGGGCACACAGGCAGCATCTTCCTGTGGTCAGACATCCCCGGATGGCACACAAGACTGTGTGAGTATGCTAATTTGTATGTGCAGGCATATACAAATCCAGGTATCTTGTCCCCTGTCACGATGAACTCACCCTTCTTTGGATGTGGGTAACATTTCATTCACTCTCTTTAACCTGGTGACCAATCTTGGGATCTTAGAAACCAAGATCATCTCAAAACCAGGTCAGAGTTCAACATCTCAACAGTCAACATAGTTCCCTCTTCTCACTTATATTTCTCTTGAGAGAGTGAATATGTTGGTGTGCTAATGTGTTGGTGTGGAGTATTAGCATGATTCTGTTCACTCATTCAACTTACTTTTTTTTAAGATTTTATTTTTAAATACTCTATGCCCAAAGTGGGCTCAAAATCACAACCCTAAGATCAAGAGTCACTTGCTCTACTGACTGAGCCAGCCAGGCACTCCGCGCAACTTACTTTTAAACCTCCATGTTTCAGATGCTATTAATATACAGATAATAAAGATAAGTGACATATGTTTTTACCATCTTGAAGAAAAACAGTCCAGGGAGATGAACATTTAATCAAATACTTAAAAAACGATGTAACAATGGCATGAAAAGATGTACAAATTTCAACATGTAAATGGCTAAGTCTACATCTAGACTAAGTAAAGAACTTTAAGTAATTACATTACAGCTTACTTTAGACAATTTTGGATGGTTACAGTCAGAGGGACCAGGATGGTCTTGTGAAGGAATTTGAAGTTTCTTTTTTTTTTTGGCTGAAACCTAAAGATAAAAATTTAGGGAAAAGGTAAAATTAATGATGTGTCTGTTGGCAGAAGACAGAGCACTCTGAATTTGAAAAGAATTATAAGAAGCTGAGATGAGAAGTCAAAATTTTATGCTAGTATTATTTGCATTTTTTGTGTGTGATTTGTTTTCCCACATGGGATGTAGATAACAAGAAAAAATCAAAAATAAGAACTTGAGGATGGAGTTTAGAGTACATAATTAAGATGTAGTAGAATACCCACCATTTGCTTTGACGTGGATGGAACTTGGAGGGTATTATGCTGAGTGAAATAAGTCAATCAGAGAAGGACAAACATTATATGGTCTCATTCATTTGGGGAATATAAAAAATAGTGAAAGGGAATAAAGGGGAAAGGAGAAAAAATGAGTGGGAAATATCAGAAAGGGAGACAAAACATGAAAGACTCCTAACTCTGGGAAACAAACAAAGGGTGGTGGAAGGGGAGGTGGGCAGGGGGTGGGGGTGACTGGGTGACAGGCACTAAGGTGGGCACTTGATGGGATGAACACTGGGTGTTATTCTATATGTTGGCAAATTGAACACCAATAAAAAATAAATTTATAAAAAAATAAAAAATAAAAAAGATATAGTAGAATACAAAAAGAAAAGCAGTGAGATAGTCTTAAAATAACAGCAAGGTGAGGTTTTAAGACATATTTATAGTTAAATTATGCCAAATGCCATAGAGACTGACAAGTATATGTGATGAGGAAAGGTCATCGCTTTTCACAAGACTGAAAAGATTTGAAAAGTCAATGGTAATAAAAAATAGAAGTAGTAAGTGCTGAACATGTACTTGATAAATTTAGTAATAAAAGCATATACATAAGTTACATAATAGATTAAAAGAATAGTACAATCAAGGGAGGTTGTGCTGCTTTTCTCCTTTTTTGCTAAGGAAAAAAAACTTTTTAGAATTGTGGTGAAAAAATAAGTAACATAATAATTTACCATCTTAGCCATCTTTATGTGTAGTTCAATTGAGTTACCTATATTCACATTGTTGTGAACATCATCAAATTAAACCAATTCTTGTTTTTGGCCTTCATTCCATATACCTCAGAAGGCTCTCGTTATTCCCTATCACATTTGGCCTTGACATTGAATTTTAGAGCAACACAGTTCCAGTCCCAAAGGATGAACAAAGAGCAAAAGAATGCAAAGGATATTTTCATGCTAATAAAATTATAAAATTAGCTGGAACTTTGTCTTTTCAAGCTCCATGCTGTCATAGCAGGTGTATACGCTTGTATTCTTTGCTTTTATTTATTTGTTTGATTTATCACCATATTTGATACATCATTATTATTAATTTGTTTATATCATAGTAATGGTTACAGAAAATAAATGGAAACAAGGGGACCACTCTGTTTACTATGTGACCATAGTGACAGTTACAAGAGAAACCAAAATTGCATATGTCATGAGAAAACTATTATGTATATGTATATACACATGTATATATTTCTATATTCAGAGGTTTTCCTATAAAAAATTCTCAATAGATTTAGATTTATCTAATTTGTCTTACTCCTTTTCTTTTTTTTCCTTTCTTTTGTCTTTCTTCTTTCTTTCTTTTCTTTAATGACCCATGGCTGTCTACCATAGACTCTCCATATCCTGAAGTAGAACTTGTTTGGGATTTTTCCAAAATGTGCAAATTTATATAACATATGTAAAACTACCTGATCACAACTAAGGGGAAAAAAAGAATCCAAAGAGTAAAAAACAATAAGAATAAGCATACTCCTCAATTAAACACAGCAGCCAGGTGTTACTATGCTTTCTCTTCAATAGCTGTTTTCCTAATCTTGCAGTTACTTCTAGATCATGATCCCATTATTATAATAGGATATTATATAATATTCTGAGCTAGCCTTGTTTATCATCCTAAACTCTTTAAATGGCTTATATTTTATTTAATCCTTACATAAATACTATAAGATATGTCTTATTTATATCACCATTTCACGGATGAGGAAAAATAGGCACTGGGTGCTTAGTCAGTTAACTGACTTGATGTCAGCTCAGGTCATGATCTCAGGGTCATGAAACTGAGTGCCACATTGGGGTCCAGGCTTGGCGTGGAGTCTCCCTCTCCTTCTCCTCTTCCTCTTCTGTCTTTCTCAAATAAATAAATAAATCTTTTTAAAAATTTTAAAAATCGTTTTGTTAACAGTTTCCTTTATGATCTTTCTTTCTTTCTTTTCTTTCTTTTTCTTTTTCTTTTTCTTTTTTCTTTATCTTCCTTCCATTTCTTTCTTTTCCTTTCCTTCCTTTTCCTTTTGTTTTCTTTTTTTCTTTTCTCCCCTCTGTCTGTTTCTTTTGGTGCATGTTTAGGAAAGCTTTTATCGCCCAATGATTAGATTGATGGATAGAAAAATGATAGGTAGATAGACTACCAATTTTCATTAAAAAACTAAATGTTTTTCAAAAATTAGATCATTAATGTATTTGTATTTTTTTAAGATTTTATTTATTTATTTGAGAGAGAGAGAGAGACAGCGCTTGAGCTGAGGGAGGAGAAGAGGGTGAGGGAGGACCAGAGGGAGAGGGACAAGCATGATACCAGGACCTTGAAATTATGACCTGAGCTGAAATCAAGAGTTGGATTGTTAACCAACTGAGCTACCCAGGCGCCCCCATTAATGCATCTGGAATTAATTATTGCTTATACTTACATTATATGTATGTTTAAATATATATATAAACATGTATACATAATGTTCTAAACACCATAGCCATTGGTCCCATGCCCTTTGCTAAGTAATACACTTATTTAAGATGACACCTTCACCATATATTAAATTTTCATACATATTTGGGTATGTTTCAGTTCTATATTTATTGGTCAAATACTTTATACCTGCTCAGTATACACTATATTAATAAGGGAGGTAAAATTTACTATATATTTTACATCTGGTAGAATATGTTTCCTCTACTCCCTCATTTTTCTTTTCCACGCTTCATTTTCTAACATAGAGTTACTCATCTAGATAAAATTTAGAAGAAAATTATTAAATTCCCTTACAAAAATCTGTGAACTTGGTTGTAATTTCAGTGAATTTATAAATTAATGTCAGTGAAATGAGTATCTTTATAAGACTGTGTTGTTCTATTCATAAAATTACTGTGTATTCAGATATCATGTTTCATAATTTTCTTCAAATAGATCATGAATGCTTCTTATGTGTACAGTTTAATAAGTTTTAAGCAACTGTGGAGGAATTTTTTTTTTTGCTAAAATTTCTATTTATTTTTGGTATATAACATAAGACTGTTTAGTTACTCATGTTGTACAGGACCATATTTCTTATGAATTATCAGAAGCTTGAATTAGTCCTTTTGATTTTTTAAAGGTATGTAATCAACTTCTCTATAAATAATCTTTATTACTTTTCTCAAGATTTGTTTCTTTCTTTCTATTGTCCTTTGGGCAACGCCCCCAAGTTATTATTTTTTATTTAAATTAAATTAAGATGTAGTGTATTATTAATTTCAGAGGCAGAGTTCAATGATTCATTAATCTTATAAAACACCTAATGCTCATTACATCAAGTGCCCTCCTTAATGCCCATCATCCAGTTATCACATCCCCTTACCCACCTCCCCTCCAGTAACCCTCAGTATGTTTCCTATGATTAAGAGTCTCTTATGGTTTGTCTCTCTTTCTGATTTCATCTTATTTTATTTCCCCCCTTTCCCTATGATCTTGTTTTGTTTCTTAAATTCCACATATAAGTGAAATCATATGATAATTGTCTCCCTCTGATTGACCTTTTTCACCTAACATAATACCCTCTAGTTCTATCCACATCATTGCAAATGGTAAGATTTCATTTTTGACGGTTGAGTAATTTTCCATTACTCAATACATCTTTATCCATTCATCTGTTGATGGACTCCTGGGCTTTTCTGTATTTTGGCTATGGTGGATGTTACTGCTATAAACATTGGAGTACAGGTGCCCCTTCAAATCACTATGTTTGTATCTTTTGTATAAATATCTAGTAGTGCAATTGCTGGTGGTAGGGTGGCTCTATATTTAACTTTTTGAGGAACCTCCATTCTGTTTTCCAGAATGGCTGTATCACCTTGCATTCCCACCAGCAGTTTAAGAGGGTTCCCTTTCTCCTCATCCTCACCAATATTTGTGGGTTTTGAGTTATTAATTTTAGCTATTCTGATTGGTGTGAGGTGGTATCTCATTGTGGTTTTGATTTGTATTTTCCTGATGCCAATGAACATTTTTTCATTTGTCTGTTGGCCAAGACTTTCCAAAATTATTTTAAAATATCTGTTCATATATGCCTGTTTTTGTGCCTACAGATAACTCTGTCATAGTGGATTGGCTCTAAAACCCATAAAATGGAGGACTATGAATTTGTTTTCAAGGACTAGATGTGGGGAATAGGCAGATACAATTGGGAAAAGGTTGAATGAATGAATTTTTGAGTAAGAAAGATAAATTGCAGGGTATAGAAACAGTGAGAAAGTTTTTAATTTTTTTGAATCTTTGTTTCATCATCTATATACTGAGGATGATAATATCTATCTCAGATGAACATAAGACTTAAAATAAGTGTAAACAAATAATTACACCAGGACAAGGCACAACACATAAAAATCATTATTATTATTGCCAAAGGACTTTGTGCAAAGAGAGAGAAAGTGTGGAGGAAAGATTAATGCATGTTTAAAGGATGATACTGAGAGCAACAATCAATGAGGCAGCCTTTTTTACTGATCTTCAGCACCCTCTTCACACTGAAAACAAATGAGGGAAAATTTATTTAAGGGCTAGGATCACAGACTACTACATCATCCTGTAATTTCCCATTCCTTGCTCAGAGTGCTTCTTTAGTATTATTTTGCAAAAATAATGAAAAAATCAGCCTTAATAAATGCTATTAGACAGTTTACAGCATAAAAATCTAACTAGTTTAAAGCAACACCAATTTGTTTGCTTCCCAAACCTACATAAAAGCAAGGATGCACTATGAGAAGAACTATAGTCTTATCAGGACTACATGTAGTCTTGCTAAGGTTTGGTCATGTAGCATAGTTAGGATGATTTCTGCCCTTCTGGTGCTACTAAAAGACTCAAGAGGTGAGAAAATTAGAAATGACTCTCATCTGTCAAAACTACTGAGCAAAAAGAGAATTCTATCTTCTGATATATGGAATCTGTTAAGAGGTAGAAATCAATAGACTTGTTCTGATGCTGATTAACAAAATACCTGTTACTCAGATGTATATGTATTTTTTACAACTGAACAATATGTTTCTTTGCTGATTTATAAACAGCAATAAATTTTCATGGGAGAAGAAAACCAAACCTATGTGACTGAATTTGTCTTCCTGGGCCTCTCACAGGATCCAGAGACACAAGTCCTGCTCTTTTTCCTTTTTCAGATCATCTACCTGCTGACTGTACTGGGAAATCTGCTTATCATTGTGCTTGTTCATGTAGACTCTAGACTTCACACACCGATGTACTTTTTCCTTGGAAACTTGTCCTTTGCTGATCTCTGTTTTTCTACCACCACAGTGCCCCAAGTGCTGGTCCACTTCTTGGTAAAGAGTAAAACCATTTCTTTTGCTGGATGCTCAACACAGATATTTGTTTTACTTCTGGTTGGGTGTACAGAGTGTGCACTGCTGGCAGTGATGTCCTATGACCGATATGTGGCTGTCTGCAAGCCCCTGCACTACTCCACCATCATGACACGTTGGTTATGTGTCCAGCTGGCCATAGGGTCCTGGGTCAGTGGAATATTTGTGTCACTGGTGGACACCACATTCACACTGCGTCTGCCCTACAGAGGGGACAATATCATTAATCATTTTTTTTGTGAACCTCCTGCCCTCCTGAAGCTGGCTTCAGCAGATACTTACAGCACAGAAATGGCCATCTTTGCAATGGGTGTGGTCATCCTCTTAGCTCCTGTGTGCCTGATTCTGGTCTCCTACTGGAATATTATCTCCACTGTGATCCAGATGCAGTCTGGAGAGGGGAGGCTCAAGGCTTTCTTTACCTGTGGTACCCATCTCATTGTTGTTGTCCTCTTCTATGGGTCAGCAATATTTGCCTACATGAGGCCAAACTCCAAGATAATGAATGAAAGGGACAAAATGATCTCTGTGTTCTACTCAGCAGTGACACCCATGTTGAACCCCATCATTTATAGTCTGAGAAACAAGGATGTCAAAGGTGCTCTCAGGAGAGTGACTGCAAAATTGTCTTTTTGAAGGTGGGGATCTTTAAGCATAATGACAATTCTAGAGATGTTGAAAGAAGTGATTTTCTTGTAAACTTCCCACTTTCATCCCATTCCTCCATTTCTTTTCCTTCTCCTATTTTCCTATGTCTCTTCTAAATTCAGTAAATTGTCTAGTCAAAGCAATAAATCTTGATAGACACAGGAAAGAAATATAGAAGGAGAAGTGGGTGGGAGGATGGGATTAAGGAGTGCACTTGTGAGGAGCACCAACTGGAATTTAAATAGAAACTTAAAAAAAAAGAGGTACAAATTTCCAGTTATGAAATAAGTCACAGCAATGAAAAGTACAGCATGGGGATATAGTCAGTAATATTATGATAACATGTGACAAATGGTGACTATACTTATGATGAACACTAAGTAATGTATAAATGGTTGAATCAATATGCTGTACACCTGAAACTAGTATAACATTGTATGTCAATTATACTTAAATAATAATAAAAGGGGGGAAAGGAAGGGGAGGAGGGAGACGGAAAGAAGGGAGAAAGTATCGAGAGGGAAAGAAGGAGAGGAGGGGGGAACCACGAAAGGAGGAAAAGAGAAAGTTGGGTAAGGAGACAGTCTACTTTCTAGGCCCATACAAGCTAATATGGAAATTAAAACAAATGAACATAAAACTATATGGAGGGGGGAACCCACCAGGGACCAAATAAACAAAACAAATACAAATATAAGAATACATTCTGGAAAATGGAGTTATCTCTTTCATTTTTTTTAAAGATTTTATCTATCTATTCATGAGAGACACAGAGAGAGAGAGAGAGAGGTAGAGACATAGGCAGAGGGAGAAGCAGACTCCATGCAGGGAGTCCAACGCAGAACTCAACCCAGAGACTCCAGGATCATGCCCTGGGCAAAAGGCAGGCACTAAACTGCTAAGCCACCGAGGCATCCCTATCTCCTTCATTCTTGCATGCATTCATCAAAGACATTTTGAGAAGGAGAATTTCTAGAAGCTAGGGATATAGACATGAAAAGTAAGGACTTCATGGTGTTTAATTCTAACATGGCCTTAAATTCTAACTTTGATAATTTTTTTAACAAATTAATTTTTATTGGTGTTCAATTTACCAACATACAGAAAAACACCCAGTGCTCATCCCGTCAAGTGTCCCCCTCAGTGCCCGTCACCCATTCCCCCCCACCCCCCGCCCTCCTCCCCTTCCACCACCCCTAGTTTGTTTCCCAGAGTTAGGAGTCTTTATGTTCTGTCTCCCTTCCTGATATTTCCCACACATTTCTTCTCCCTTCCCTTATATTCCCTTTCACTATCATTTATATTCCCCAAATGAATAAGACATAATTTTTGAAATGTAAAAGAAAATACATTTAAGGAATAACAAAGGGTAGAATTTTTCTAAGAATACGTGTAACAGTAGGAAAATATTTATAAAGTTGAAAAGTAAGACAAAGAGTCCAGATTGAGAAATGCTTTGAATGAAATACCAAAGAATTTGCCCCATATGTAATCCTGAAAATGCTGAAGATTGGGGAATTTATGGGACAGCAATGGAAAATGATGATGAAGTTAAGAAAAGGAGAGCAGGGACACCTGTTTTATGCCTTAGTAAGGCATTTATAATGTAGACAATTGTTTTGCATATTATGACTTAAAATGGTTGCTGGGTTGAAGTGGAAAATATTTCACAGTATAAAATGAGTAGATTAGCCGATCTCAGGAACCTTATATGTAACAAGCCCCACGTTATTCTTCAGCACTGTAAAATTGTGTGCTGCTTTGTAGGCCATAGGATGGCTTTTATTTAAAAGAATTGCATGATTATTTGCTTAATGTCTGACTCCTCCATTAGTGTGTAATTTCTACAGCAATAAAGACTGTTACTGCTTTTTTGATCTCTACATTATCACTTGTAGAGAAGTGCCCAGCCGTGCTGTTACTCAAGAAATATCATTTTGGAAGGAGGAGGCAAGATGGCAGAAGAGTAGGGTCCCCAAGTCACCTGTCCCCACCAAATTACCTAGATAACTTTCAAATCATCCTGAAAACCTATGAATTCGGTCTGAGATTTAAAGAGAGAACAGCTGGAATACTACAATGAGAAGAGTTCACATTTCTATCAAGTACAACTTGATTTTGGCCACTCTGCACTGAGCAAAATGACTAGAAGGGAAAACTCACCTCAAAAGAAAGAATCAGAAACAGTACTCTCTGCCACAGAGTTACAGAATTTGGATTACAATTAAATGTCAGAAAGCCAATTCAGAAACACAATTATAAAGCTACTGGTGGCTCTAGAAAAAAGCATAAAGGATTCAAGAGACTTCATGACTGCAGAATTTAAATCTAATCAGGCTGAAATTAAAAATCAATTAAATGAGATGCAATCCAAATTAGAGGTCCTAACGACAAGGGTTAATGAGGTAGAAGAACGAGTGAGTGACATAGAAGACAAGTTGATGGCAAGGAGGGAAACTGAGGAAAAAAGAGAAAAACAATTACAAAATCATGAGGATAGGTTAAGGGAAATAAATGACAGCCTCAGAAGGAAAAAACCTACATTTAATAGGGGTTCCCCAGGGAGCCGAAAAGGACAGAGGTCCAGAATATGTATTTGAACAAATCACTGCTGAGAACTTTCCTAACTTGGGAAGGGAAACAGAAATTCAGATCCAGGAGAGAGAGGGATCACCCCTAAAAATCAATAAAAACCGCTCAACACCTTGACATTTAATAGTGAAACCTGCAAATTCCAAAGATAAAGAGAAAATCCTTAAAGCAGCAAGAGACAAGAAATCTCTAACTTTTATGGGGAGAAATACTAGATTAACAGCAGACCTCTCCACAGAGACCTGGCAGGCCAGAAAGGGCTGGCAGGATATATTCAGGGTCCTAAATGAGAAGAACCTACAGCCAAGAATACTTTATCCAGCAAGGCTCTCATTCAGAATAGAAGGAGAGATAAAGAGCTTCCAAGATAGGCAGAAACTGAAAGAATATGTGACCACCAAGCCAGCTCTGCAAGATATACTAAGGGGGACTCTGTAGTAGAAAGAGGAGGTCCAGGGAAAAATCCACAAAAACAGGGACTGAATAGGTATCATGATGACACTAAACTCATATCTTTCAATAGTAACTCTGAACGTGAATGGGCTTAATGACCCCATCAAAGGCTCGGGGTTTCAGACTGGATAAAAAAGCAAGACTCATCTATTTGCTATCTACAAGAGACTCATTTTAGACCTAAGGACACTTATGGGCTGAAAACAAAAGGTTGGAGAACCATTTACCATTCAAATGAACCTCAAAAGAAAGCAGGGGTAGCCATCCTAAAATCAGATAAATTAAAATTTATCCCAAAGACTATATAGTAAGAGATGAAGAGGGACACTCTATGATACTAAAGGATCTATCCAACAACAGGACCTAACAATCATCAATATTTATGCCCTGAATGTGGGAGCTGCTAAGTATATCAATCGATTAATAACCAAAGTTAAGACATAGTTAGATAATAATACACTTATATTTGGTGACTTGAATGTAGTGCTTTCTACAATCGACAGGTTTTCTAAGCACAACATCTCCAAGGAAACAAGAGCTTTAAATGATACACTGGACCAGATGGATTCCACAGATATTTACAGAACTTTACATTCAAACGCAACTGAATACACATTCTTCTCAAGTGCACATGGAACTTTCTCCAGAATAGATCACATACTGGGTCACAAATCAGATCTTAACTGATACCAAAAGATTGGGATTGTCCCCTGCATGTTTTCAGACCATAATGCTTTGAAATTAGAACTAATTCACAAGAAGAAGTTTGGAAGGATTTCAAACACGTGGAGGTTAAGGACCATCCTGCTAAAAGATGAAAGGGTCAACCAGGAAATTAGAGAAGAATTAAAAAGATCCATGGAAACTAATAAGAATGAAGATACAACCATTAAAAATCTTTGGGATAAAGCAAAAGCAATCCTGATGGGGAAATACATCGCAATACAAGCATCCATTCAAAAACTGGAAAGAACTCAAATACAAAAGCTAACCTTGCACCTAAAGGAGCTGTAGAAAAAAAAGCAAATAGATCCTACACCCAGCAGAAGAAGACAGTTAATAAAGATTCAAGCAAAACTCAATGAAATAGGGACGAGAAAAACTGTGGAACAGATGAACAAAACCGGGAGCTGGTTCTTTGAAAGAATTAATAAGATAGATAAACCATTAGCCAGCCTTATTAAAAAGAAGAGAGAAAAGACTCAAATTAATAAAATCGTGAATGAGAAAAGAGAGATCACCACCAATAGCAAGGAAATACAAACGATTTTAAACTTATAATGGGCAGCTTTACTCCAATAAATTAGGCAATGTAGAAGAAATGGACGCATTTCTGGAAAACCACAAACTACCAAAACTGGAACTGGAATAAATTGAAAATCTGAACAGGCCAATAACCAGGGAGAAAATTGAAGCAGTCATCAAAAACCACCCGAGACACAAAAGACCCAGGCCAGATGGCTTCCCAGGAGAATTCTATCAAACGTTTAAAGAAGAAACCATACCTATTCTACTAAAGCTCTTTGGAAAGATAGAAAGAGATGGAGTACTTCCAAACTCATTCGATGAGGCCAGCATCGCCTTAATTCCAAAACCAGACAAAGACCCCACCAAAAAGGAGAATTATAGACCAATATCCCTGATGAACACAAATGCAAAAATTCTCAACAAGATACTAGCCAATAGGATACAACAGTACATTAAGAAGATTATTCAAAAAAAAAAAGATTATTCACCATAGCCAAGTAGGATTTATCCCCAGGATGTAAGGCTGGTTCAACAGTCGTAAAACAATCAATGTGATTCATCATATCAGCAACAGAAAAAACAAGAACCATATGATCCTCTCAATAGATGCAGAGAAAGCATTTGACAAAATACAGCATCCATTCCTGATCAAAACTCTTCAGAGTGTAGGGATAGAGGGAACATTCCTCAACATCTTAAAAGCCATCTACGGAAAGCCCACAGCAAATATCATTCTCATTGGGGAAGCACTGGGAGCCTTTCCCCTAAGATTAGGAATGAGACAGGAATGTCCACTCTCACCACAGCTATTCAACATAGTACTAGAAGTCCTAGCCTCAGCAATCAGGCAACAAATAGAAATAAAAGGCATTCAAATTGGCAAAGAAGAAATCAAACTCTCCCTCTTCACAGGTGACATGATACTGTACATAGAAAACCCAAAAGATTCCACCCCAAGATTGCTAGAACTCATACAGCAATTTGGCAGTGTGGCAGGATACAAAACCAATGCCCAGAAATCAGTGGCATTTCTATACACTAATAAAGAGACTGAAGAAAGAGAAATTAAGGAGTCAATCCCATTTACAATTGCACCCAAAAACATAAGATACCTAGGAATAAACCTAACCAAAGAGGTAAAGGACATATACCCTAAAAACTACAGAACACTTCTGAAAGAAATTGAGGAAGACACAAAGAGATGGAAAAATATTCCATGCTCATGGATTGGAATAATTAATATTGTGAAATTGTCAATGCTACCCAGGGCAATTTAGACATTTAATGTAATCCCTATCAAAATACCATGCACTTCCTTCAGAGAGTTGGAACAAATCATCTTGAGATTTGTGTGGAATCAGAAAAGACCCCGAATAGCCAGGGGAATTTTAAAAAAGAAAACCATAGCTGGGGGCATCACAATGCCAGATTTCAGGTTGTACTACAAAGCTGTGGTCATCAAGACAGTGTGGTACTGGCACAAAAACAGACACATAGATCAATGGAACAGAATAGAGAACCCAGAAGTGGACCCTGATCTTTATGGTCAACTAATATTCGATAAAGGAGGAAAGACCATCCACTGGAAGAAAGACAGTCTCTTCAATAAATGGTGCTGGGAAAATTGGACATCCACATGCAGAAGAATGAAACTGGACCACTCTCTTGCACCAGACACAAAGATAAACTCAAAATGGATGAGAGATCTAAAAGTGAGACAAGAGTCCATAAAAATCATAGAAGAGAACACAGGCAACACCCTTTTTGAACTTGGCCGCAGTAACTTCTTGCAAGATACATCCACAAAGGCAAAAGAAACAAAAGCAAAAATGAACTATTGGGACTTCATCAAGATAAGAAGCTTTTGCACAGCAAAGGATACAGTCAACAAAACTAAAAGACAACCTAAAGAATGGGAGAAGATATTTGCAAATGACATATCAGATAAAGGGCTAGTTTCCAAAATCTATAAAGAACTTATTAAACTTAACACCAAGGAAACAAACAATCCAATCATGAAATGGGCAAAAGACATGAACAGAAATCTCACAGAGGAAGACATGGACATGGCCAACATGCACATGACAAAATGCTCTGCATCACTGGCCATCAGGGAAATACAAATCAAAACCACAATGAGATACCACCTCACACCAGTGAGAATGGGGAAAATTAACAAGGCAGGAAACCACAAATGTTGGAGAGGATGCGGAGAAAAGGGAACCCTCTTACACTGTTGGTGGGAATGTGAACTGGTGCAGCCACTCTGGAAAACTGTGTGGAGGTTCCTCAAAGAGTTAAAAATAGAACTGCCCTACGACCCAGCAATTGCACTGTTGGGGATTTACCCCAAAGATTCAGATGCAATGAAACGTCAGGACACCTGCACCTCGATGTTTCTAGCAGCAATGGCCACAATAGCCAAACTGTGGAAGGAGCCTCGGTGTCCATCGAAAGATGAATGGATAAAGAAGATGTGGTTTATGTTTACAATGGAATATTACTCAGCAATTAGAAACGACAAATACCCACCATTTGCTTCAACGTGGATGGAACTGGAGGGTATTATGCTGAGTGAAATAAGTCAATCGGAGAAGGACAAACAGTGTATGTTCTCATTCATTTGGGGAATATAAATAATAGTGAAAGGGAATTTAAAGGAAGGGAAAAGAAATGTTGGGAAATATCAGGAAGGGAGACAGAACATAAAGACTCCTAACTCTGGGAAACGAACTAGGGGTGGTGGAAGGGGAGGAGGGCGGGGGGTGGGGGGGAATGGGTGACGGGCACTGAGGGGGACACTTGATGGGATGAGCACTGGGTGTTTTTCTGTATGTTGGTAAATTGAACACCAATAAAAATTAATTTTAAAAAAATGTTAAGCCTTTTCACCCAGGAACATGGCTTATTCCTCTAGTTCTTCAGCAAAGATATACATGTGTGCATATCTTTTCACATTGCAGAGACTGTGCTTTATATATTCCTAGATTTTATGGAGAAGCAGCTATGACTATGCAATGTGTACTGCATAGTTCATCCTCTCAAGAAGTTTTCATTTTGAAAAGTAGAGAGAGAGTAACCAGCAAACTAAAGTATAGATAAGGCAGTTTCACATAATGATAAGTGCAATGGAGACAATAAACACAGTGTAATAGTGCCTTTTGGTTTGAATACATGCCATGTCGATTGCTAATCTCTGTGAGAAGTTAACATTTTTTTTTAATTTTTTTTTTATTTATTTATGATAGTCACAGAGAGAGAACGAGAGAGGCAGAGACACAGGCGGAGGGAGAAGCAGGCTCCATGCACCGGGAGCCTGATGTGGGATTCGATCCGGGGTCTCCAGGATCGCGCCCTGGGCCAAAGGCAGGCGCCAAACCGCTGCGCCACCCAGGGATCCCAGAAGTTAACATTTTTAAGATGGAACTTTACTAAGCCAAGAAGATTTGATGACAAAACATCACAGGGAAGGAGAATATATACTAATTGGCCCTAAATCAGAAACAATTTTGAACCATGTGATGGAAAACAAAAAGGTCAATGGAGTTAGATTAAAGGGATTATAAGCGAGCACAGTTTTAAAGATGGACTGAAAGGTAGGCAGGGCCAAAATCATGTGCACACTTGTCAAAAAGTGACATAATCTGAAAGAAATCAGAGAAAGAGACAAACCATGAGAGACTCTTAACTATAGAAAACAAACTTAGGGTTGCTGGAGGGGAAGTGAGTTGGGGGATGAGGTAATTGGGTGATGGGTATTAAAGAGGGCATGGGATGTGACAAACACTGGGTGTTATATGCAACTGATGAATTATTGAACTCTACATCTGAAACTAATGATGTACTATGTGTTGGCTAATTGACTCTAAATTTAAAAAGTGACATAATCTGACTTATATTTATGAAGGTCAATCTGTATATTAGGAAGAAAACAGATTATTGTGGGACAAAACTGAAAAGGGAAATACCTATTAGGAAGCTATTGTAGAGTAAGAGGCAACAGATTATTATGACATGGACTAAGATACTTCTAGGGGACACCAAAAGAAGTGCACATATTTGGAATATATGGTATAGATGAAGCCAATATAATTTACTTACTTATTGGGGCAGTAAGGCAGAAAACGAAAGCAATGTTTTTAAGTTTTTAGTTTGGTCAGCTGCGTGGATGGTGTTTATTGATTTAGTTTAAAAAGAATGAGGGAAGAACAGATTGGCAGGAGAATGTATCAAGAGTTATGTTTTAGATTAACTTTGAAATTCCTATTACATATGCAAGGCAATTAGATATATGAGCCTGTGGTTTATGGAAATAGGTCTTTGGCTGTCAACAGTATGTAGTTGGTGCTTAAACCTATGCAAACAGATTAATCTATTCAGGAAGAGATTATTGAGTGAGAAGAGAGGTCCGTGTATTAGTACCAAGGGGAGTTCTAAATTCAGATAGAGAAGGGGATACAATAAGGTGAAGAGAGTCAAGGGAAGAAGAAAGAAAACCAGGTGTGTGTGGAATCTGGAAGCCAAGAGAAGAAACATTTTCAAGAGGAAGGAAGTAGTCAACTGCATTGATATTGCTGAAAGGCCAAGGAGAAAGATATAGAAATGACCACTTCCGGGACACCTGGATGGCTCAGTCAGTTAAGTATCCAATTCTTGATTTTGGCTCAGATTATGATCTCAGGGTCGTGGGACTGTGTCCCACATTGGGTTCTGCACTCAGCAGGGAATCTGCATGAGGATCATCTCCCTCTGCCCCCCCTCCTTGTGCTCTCTCACTCTCTAAAATAAATAACAAATCTTTTTTTTAAAATGATCACTCTATTTGAAACAGCAATGATGACTTTGAGAAAGAACAGGCCCATGAAAATGAAATCAGAGCTTGATTGGAAGTGGGCTAATATGTGACTAGAAAGTCAGCAGAGGAGGAAATGGGCATAGACACACTTTTTAAGATCCTTTTTTCCCCTGAAAAGAAGCTGAAAAAATGGGTCAGTTAGCTGAAGGGAATGTGGGGCTATAGAAAGGGTTCTTTTTTTTTAAATAAATTTTTATTGGTGTTCAATTTACCAACATACAGAATAACACCCAGTGCTCATCCCGTCAAGTGTCCCCCTCAGTGGAAAGGGTTCTTTATAATGGGATAATCAGAGAATATTTGTATCCTTGTGGTTATCACCCAGAAAAGAAGAATAAAGTGGTTTTAGATTAAAGAGTTTCTACAGGAGCAAAATCTTTGGTGGGTGAATGAGACTAGGATTCAGAATACTAGTGAAGGTGTCAGCCTTTAATAGACAGTTAAAGGGAAGCCTGGGTGGCTCAGTGGTTTAGTGCCACCTTCAGTCCAGGGCCTAATCCTGGAGACCCGGGATCGAGGTCCACGTTGGGCTCCCTGCATGAAGCCTTCTCTCTCTGCCTGTATCTCTGCCTCTCTCTCTCTCTCTCTCTCATAATAAATAAATAAAACCTTTAAAAAATAATAATAATAGTTATAAAGGGGAGAAATCAGACATGAACGTGCAGGTTCAGACAGGTGGATGGAAGGTTTGAGGAGGGGAACCTGAGGAGCTGCCCTTTCTTACTTCCCTTCCCCTTCTTACCACATAACTTCACTTTCTGTTCCAGGTGAAGTACATATGGGGTAATGTGGTCAGCTGAGAGTGAAGGTGTGCAATAGTCATTTTCAAAAAGGAAATAAGACTGGTTCAGAAAGTCCAATAGTATACCATGTTCTGGAAGGCATGGCTGAGTATTGCAAAAAATACCTAAATTAAAATTTACTAGTTGGATATATTCATGATCAAATTACCAGTGGGTTTTTAAGATGTAGATGACAGAATCAAATAACTTCAGAAAGAGTAAGGAGAGAAAGAAGCTAGAACTGAACAGATAGCCAAGAAATGTAGCTTAATACTACATTTATAAGACATAATATAAGGTTTTTTAAAAAGAAATTAATGGAGAAGAATTATTTTAAAATATTAAGAAAGTGCCAACTTTGAAAAAAAGTTAAAACTTCACCATATCAAGGTAATTTAGAACTTTATTCTAAAAGTTAAATGCAAATTATAAAATTCTGAAGAAAAAAATCTACATAACTTATTATCTAAAGAGAGAGTAGAAAATTATATCCTAGCAGTAAAATCACTGAAAGAAAACAGAAGAGAAAAGCTAGATTTCACAACAAAAATATTTTCAGTACTTCTCTGTCTAAAAATCCTTACCATGGAGATATTAAAAAATAACAGATTGAGGTCACATGGGTGGCTCAGTGGTTGAGCATCTACCTTTGGCTCAGGTCATGATCCCAGAGTCCTATGATCAAGTCCCACATCAGGCTCCCAAGAGGGAGGCTGCTTCTCCTCTGCCTCTCTCTCTCTCTCTCTCTCTCTCTCTCTCTGTCTCTCTTTCTGTGTGTGTGTGTGTGTGTGTGTATCTCATGAATAAATAAATAAAATCTTTTTAAAAAAAAGAATTCCAACAACTCAAAAATAAAAATATAAATTCATTAGTTATGCAAATTAAAGTTATATTTAAGTGTTATACCTAATAAATTAGTAAAACTGTTTATGTATTAAACTAAACATGAAAAAAATGTAATGTATCTTGCTGGTAAAAATGCAAAATGTTTAAGTATTAAACATCAATTCATCTTTTTATATCAACAATATTAAATAGATTTTTTACTTCAGTTTTAGTAATTCCACTCACAAGAATTTATTCTAAAGGAAAAAATCAGTCACATACCCAGAGATCAATACTGCTGTTTTTACACACAGACACACATACAATTAAATGTATAACAGTGATAAAATAGCCAATTGTATTATAAAGCATCCATATATGTAATATTATGTCGCCCCATAAAAATATTTTCAAGGCTATTTATTCATGTAAGAATTAAGATTTATTAAATACTCATTATATGCCAGATGCAATTCTAAATGTCCTATGTTCATATTTGCTAATTTATTTAATCCTCACAATGCCTATGAAGTAGGTCTATTACTGCCAATTTACAGTTTAGAGATGTGCAGACAGGTACAGAGAGGTTAAGAAATAGGTTCAAAGTTATATAAGTGGGGTGTATTGAATTCAAATCTTGTTACTCTGACAATTGACCCCAGATTCTCTGTCACTGCTCTATAGAGCTGCTATATAATGCAGGGGGGAAATTCACTATGTATTAATAAGTGAAAAAATTCTCAGGATGCTGGTGGCTCAGCAGTTAGGGCATCTGCCTTCGGCCCAGGGCGTGATCCTGGAGTCCCCAGATCGAGTCCTACATCGGGCTCCCTGCATGGAGCCTGCTTCTCCCTCTGCCTATGTCTCTGCCTCTGTGTGTGTGTCTCTCATGAACAAATAAATAAAATCTTTTTTAAAATTCTCTATTTTACACACACATATCAACTCAGTAAAATGCATGCATGTATTAAAAATGAAAGAAAATGCATCAAAATGTTGTGGAGGTTAATTAAATCTGGATGAGATTTTAGTTTTGTCTTTTTTTAGTATTCCTAATTTTATTAATTTTAAAAAAAAAAACCTCCTAGTGTTACAGATGAAACAGTACTTTTTTTTTAAAGAAAGCATTAGCAAATTTTCAAAAAAAGGACAATATTCCCCAAAATAGTGCCACTCAGATGAATCATGTCATTTTGAAGCTTCAGAACAACTTGCTGGTTTTAAGTATTTCCAGACTTACAAACAAATGGTGGTAGTACAGCATATTTAAGTCCCTGGAAAATTAATTGATATGTTATCCCATCATTTTCAGCACAAACACATATCCATAGTCTCACACATCCACACTTACCAGGCATATGAGCCCTTTGCAATTGTAGGGACATGTCAAGACAGAAACCAGTTCTTTTTGTTTGTTTTGTTTGTTTATGGCCAAGGAATAAGCATAGTTGTTTCCCATGGACCTTGCTAATGAGATGCCCTTTCTACTTCATTTATTTCAGTAATATTTGGCTTTTAGGCAGTATAAAAAATCTCCATGTCAAAAACAAAGACAAACAAAAACACCTGTTGGAGGGCCCAGGTGTTTTCTAATGGCTGTTTGGAAAAAGGAAGCGATAACATACTATAAAAAGATATAAACTACTAGTAGTTTGGGCATTAATTAGGCTGCTTATATGATCTTTGAACATGGTCAATAATCTAAAATTTGTGTAAATCTCAAGGTCTGCTCCCCTGATAATGGCCTTGCTTAAGTGTCCTACTTGAAACTTTTCTTTTTTTGGTTCATATGTTGGTCCAGTATGGACTCCCCAGTCAGAGGTCATGTCCAAAATTGCTAAAAGCCCTTAGCCTCATTTAACTCAGTAGCTACATGGGATAATAGCAAATTTTAAAAGGAGTGTGAAGCATTTTTCTAAATAAATTATCTGATGGAAAAAATATTTAAAAGAGCATTTGATAATAAAATACCACCTTAAATATCAGAATAGCTAGAATCAAAAAGAAAGGAATAAATATTGATGAGGATGTAGAGAAAAAGAATCCCTTGTGCAATCTTGGTGGGAATGTAAATGGGTGCAGACACTTTGGAAACAGTATGGAGATTCCTCAAAAACTTAAAATAGAAATATCATATGATCCAGTAGTTGCACTACTCGGTACTTAGTCAAAGAAAATGAAAACACTAATTCATAAAGTTTTAAATGTCCCTGTGTTTATTGCTGCATTATTTACAATAGCCAAGATACAAAAGCAACCCAAGTACCATTGATACATCACTGGATAAAGAAGATGTGATATAGGTATATATACACTACCATATTAATCAGCCATTAAAAAAATGAAATCTTGTCATTTATGAAAACATGGATGGACCTTAAGGCATAATAAGGCTAAGTGAAATCAGTCAGAGAAAGACAAATACCATTATTATTTCACTTATATGAATAATTTAAAAAACAAAACCAAAGAACAAACAAACAACAGGAGCAGACCATAAATACAAAGAATAACTGGTGGTTACCAGAGCAGGAATGGGGATGGAAGGATGGTGAAAATGGTTTAAGGGCAGTAGGAGATACAGATGTCAGTTATAAACTAAATAAATCATCAGATTAAAGGTAGAGTGGGGATAAAAGGCAAATATAGTCCATGATACTATAATAGTGTTGTATGGTAACAGACAGTAGCTACATTTGTAGTGACCATAGCATAAAGTATAGCTCTGTCAAACCACAATGTTGCACACCTGAAACAAACATAATATTCCAAGTCAACTATACTTAAAAAATAAAATGGTAAAACAGACACACAAATTCATTTGCCAAGTCAAATTACATTCTTCATTTTACTATTAAAAGGTACTCTCTGCAATATGGTGTTTTCACCAGGATTTTACTAGAAATCTTATGACTTTAAGAGAAATTTTGAAGGCCAGCCATAAACTCCCTAGATTATGGAGTGTGTCAGGCCATGTATTTTGCCAGGACTCTCTTCAAGGCCCCCATGACCTCCTTATTTCGCAAGCTATAGATAAGGGGGTTCAGCGCTGGAGTGACAACCGTGTAGAAAAGAGAGATGATGTTGTCCTGCCTGGGGCTGTGGAGGGAACTGGGCAGGACATACATGAACGTGGCAGCTCCATAGAACATCCCAACCACTGTCAGGTGGGAGGAGCAGGTGACTAGGGCTTTCTGCTTCCCTTCATTTGAGGGCATGTGAAGCACAGTACACAGGATTAGTGTATATGAAGAAATGATAGTAAAAAGAGGGGGCATCAGGAAGGTCACACCCATCACATACACCAAGAGTTCATATCGGGAGGTATCGGCACAGGCCAACTTCAGCAAAGGAGGGATCTCACAGAGCAGGTGCCTGATCTTCCGAACTTTACAGAAAGGGTAGTGCATGGTATATGTGGTATAAACAAAGGCACTTAGGGATGCCAGGATCCAGGCCGTGGCCACCATGAGCCAGCAGACCCTTGGCCTCATGAAGACCATGTAGTTCAGAGGATGACATATGGCCACATATCTGTCATAGGCCATGAAGGCCAGCAGCAAGTCCTCTGCACCACCCAATGTCAATGCCAGAAACATCTGAAGGGCACAGCCTCCAAAGGAGATCGTGTATTCACTCTGCAGAAAATCCACAAGGGCCTTAGGAGTGACAACAGATGTGAAGAGGAGGTCCATGAGTGAGAGCTGGCCGAGCAGGAAGTACATGGGCACGTGGAGCCGGGAATCCACTGTGATGACCAAGAGCAGCAGGCCATTGCTGGTCAGAGCCAACATGTATAGGACAGTGATTGTGGCACAGAGCAGTTCAGGAGACCCACTGTCATTCAGAATCCCCATCAATATAAAGCCACTGCCCAAGGTGGAGTTCCAGTACTCCATTCTGTGATGTTTCCTTAGTTGCCTAGAAACAAACACATTCTCAGTGAATGTTGGCTAAGGTGGCCCCTCGTTTGTAACATCACAGGCTCCTGATGATGGCCAATGTGAATCCAGTGAGGCGATGTCTTTCCTACTGGACATGGACTTGACCTCTTGATCTCTCAGGTCCTGACACTTTTAATTATATCTTGAGGAAAGAACCATCCGAATCGAGAGCAATCATCACAGCAATAGCTAAATATTAAGAGGTCACTACATGAAAATATCATGCAGGACATCAAGCCTCAATATGCATCTTTCCAGAATGATTAAATCATCTCTCTCTCAATAGAAAGCAATAGCTTTCTATAGGACCCAAGCCCTTGGTTATTTTTGTACCTATGTTTTAAGTATAATGTTTGTCTCAGAATTTAAATCCCCAGTTAGTGTCCTAACAGACCTGTTCTGAATATAAAATCCTAAAGCAGGTACAGAAGTGTGACTTCAACAAAGCACTTCCACTTCATTGTCCATCTACCTTAGGTCCACATTTGTTTGTAGCACTCAAGGCTGTAGACGTAAGCCTCACAGGAAGAACTAAACTATGTCCACCTCGGTCACCCCTCTGGACCAATAACCTCCACACTCTCCATGTGCAGAAGGGATTCTAGACTGAGATGAGGGTTTGGAGTGTTTGATGTGGTGTTGCTTTTATGAGCTAAACCTTTAGGCTGAATGACAACATAGGTGTTTTATTACAGGTTATGAAAACATGCAAGCCTGGGAGGACTCAAAACTCTGTAAGAGGAGGCCGTGCCCAGGTAGATCAGAATGTTTGTATTTGGGAGAAATGACTGAAAGGCACTGGCAGCAAAAGAGCCTGTGCTAGATGTTGCAATCAGGCTCAATAAGCCTACCCTCCTTCTCCTGCACCTGACCCAGATCCCTGCTCTCCCTCCTGCTGGGACAGAATATCTACACTGGATTGAAGAGCCACAGGGATAAGGAGGATGAACTCCTGTTCTGGAAAGCAGCCGTTAGTGTATGACACCCACCCACAGAGAAAAGTCAGAAGATACAGGGACCTGGGATTAACAACTATGAAGGTCATGCATCATGGGAAGTAGCCCGATAGTCCAATTCTGACCATGTGTCAAAAAATCTGTAAGGGAAACATATCTTTCTCTAAGTCTTTCCCCTATATTGTGCTTCTATTTTTGGACACTTCACTGGTTCTTTTATTGGTATCTTCTGGGTTCACAGGACTTTAATGGTGGAAGAGTTTTAGAGCATATAACAGGCAGATCATTGATTTTTAGCTGGCCCTTTGATTTGGAGGCTTTTATTACCAGAGAGGAGCAAAAGTCCCCTATCAGAGGCCGGCAAAGCCTGTGCTCTAAGGACAGGTACTGATACTCCCACCAGGAAGCAGGCACTCAGACCTGGGATGTAGCATAGACTCTTTCTTCATTTTCATTTATTTTTCTTCATGTTTAGAAAACCAAGACTACAGGACATTAGGACAGAGTACAGAGAACCTGGAAGACAGAGTAGCTTAAGTTCTTAGGGTCTGCTTTGGGCCCTGTTTCTCAACTCAACATATCTAGAGGATGCATACTTCCCTGAAAGAGAGAGAAAGTCTTTACCTCAGGTAGTGAGAAGCTGAGCTGCCCAACCATGCAAACTGCCCTGGGGGGTGAGGGTCAAGATTGTCCTGTAGAAATAGGGAAAGAAAGAAAAAAAGAAATGGGGAAAGAGTGAGCTTTTCCAGCACTGTCCAACTGGTTTAAATTTTGCCAAATTCAGTTAAGAGTCTGAGGAGTCTGAACAAGGCAGGCGTCAGGGCCGCTTCTGGTCCTTTTGTTCCTCTATAGGTCTTGTCTGTAATAGAGACAGAGGACAAATACAGTCCTTGGGCAGTTTCCGTGGATCTCTTCCTTCAGAGATGGGTTTCCTAGTCTCACAGCTGTGGAGAATTAGGAGAAACTGCTTCCATCACTCAGTTCTCCAGGTGAGAACCCATCCAGCTCTTCTGGAGAAGTTGTCAGACTCAGTGCTTGGGTCCAGATGCTCAGACTGTCATTTACTCTTGCTGGGGTCTGGAGCAAAGATGAAAGCAGTAGGAATCTGGAGGAAGTAGATATGGGAAGAGCTACCCAAGGGAGACCTTGCTGCCTGTCCTTGGGGAGGCTGTTCTGGCTCCTTATCCTGTGACTCCACCCTCTCTACTTTATTCCACTCCTACATTCCCAGGGACTTATCTTCTCAGCTGAAATGGTCTCCCCTGGAAATGCTGGTCCTGGAAACAGGATGTTAATGAGTCCTCTTGGGCATGTTTCCTGGCCTGGTATCACTGCTCTGATCTCTCACTAAATGAGCTCAGACACTCCAGGATTCAATGCTACCCTAAGGAGGCACTGATGGCCCATTTCTAAATTGCTGACTGCATAGACCAAGAAGCAAGGCTTCTTTTCATGGTCATTGCTCTGCACCCAGATCTTAAGGTGGGTTTTGTGTCAGTGTAAGATACTCCTTCTAGATTTCCCCACCCTCCAACCCCACCACTTCCTTTATGATCCTCCCTATCTGGACTATTATTTCCACTCATTAAGGCTGTGTCCTGTGGAGCCTATAGTTATGAAATCTTCCCTTCATTTATCTTGGCTTTCTAAGTTGGCCTGTGCATGGAATGTGTATATTGGTGTTACTGTTGTCTGCCAGTGATACTTCAAAAGAGAGTGAATCAGGTTGTAAGCATTGAGCAAAAAAAGAAAAAAGAAAAAATAAATACACACAGTATTGAACCGGCAGGATGTCAATGTCTCTTAAAATCTTTACTTGTGGGACACTTGGGTGGCTCAGAGTTTGAGCGTTTGCCTTTGACTCAGGGCATGATCCCGGGATCCAGAATCAACTCCCACATCGGGCTCCTGCAGAGAGCCTGCTTCTCCCTCTGCCTATGGCTCTGCCTCTCTCTCTCTCTCTCTCTCTCTCTGTGTGTGTGTGTTTGTGTGTATGTGTGTGTGTCTGTGTGTGTCTCTCATGAATAAATAAAATCTTAACAAAAAAGAGGGAAGACAAGTTAAAAACAAACAATAAAAAATGTATTGCCAATGATTCACCCAATAAAATCTGTAATTTCAGCCAGAAAAACATGATGCCTAGGGAATTATACAATACAGGGTACATGGTAAAGAAAGAAATTGATTTACTAAATGAATTGGTAAACTTCATTAATTGAAATATATATTTTTGCATTTTAAAATGCTGTTGGAAGCAAATGAAGATCACACAAAGATGCAAAGGCATTCCATGTTCATGGATTAGAAGAACAAATACTGTTAAAATGTCTATACTACCCAACGCAACCTACACATTTCATGCAATCCCTATCAAAATACTAGCAACTTGGGATCCCTGGGTGGCGCAGCGGTTTGGCGCCTGCCTTTGGCCCGGGGCGCAATCCTGGAGACCCGGGATCGAATCCCACGTCGGGCTCCCGGTGCATGGAGCCTGCTTCTCCCTCTGCCTGTGTCTCTGCCTCTCTCTCTCTCTCTGTGACTATCATGAATAAATAAATAAAATCTTTAAAAAAAAAAAATACTAGCAACATTTTTCACAGAGCTAGAACAAATAATCCCAAAATTGGTATGGAACCACAAGAGGCAATAAATAGGCAAAACAGTCTTTGAAAAAGAAAAGCAACGCTGGAGGCATCACACTTCAAGATATATTACAAAGCTGTAATGACCAAAACAGTATGCTACAAGCACACACATAGACACAAAGATCAACAGAACAGGATAGTAACTTCAGAAATGGACCCACAACTATATGGTAAATTAATCTTTAACAAGCCAAAAGAATATCCAATGGAAAAAAGACAGTCTCTTCCATAAATGGTGTTGAAACTGGATCACTTCTTACACCATACACAAAAATAAATTCTGAGTGGATTAAAGGCCTGAATATGAGACGGGAAACCATAAAAATCCTAGAGAAGAACAGAGGCAGTAACAACTTTGACATCAGCTGGGGCAATTTGTTTCTAGATATGTCTCCTGAGGCAAGGGAAACAAAAGCAAAAATAAACTATTGGGCTTCATCAAGGTAAAAGCTTCTGCACAGCAAAGTGAACAATCAACAGAACTGAAAAGCAACCTATGGTATGGGAGAAGGTATTTTCAAGTGACATATTTGATAAAGGGTTAGTATCCAATATATTAAAATAGTAAAACTAAAATCTTGACAAAAATAATTTGATGGAAGTGGCATTTTTCTATGGGTGCTTAAAGAAAGCTATGGAAGCAGAATATTAAAAGCCTCATTCGTTTACACAGATATCATTTGCGATTTTAAACATTTTTACTGAGGTATAATTTGCATACAGTAAAATTCACCTTTTTTAGTAGACGGTTCTGCAGATTTTGACAAATTTGTATATTATGTAACCACTATCAAATCCAAGTATCAAATTTCATGAACCCCTAAATTCTCACTAAGCACTCACCTAAGCCCTGCCAGTGTCTGATCCGTTGACTGTCACCAGTGTCTGGCCTTTTCCACAGTGTCAAGAAAATGGCATCATACATTTTGAGTCTAGCTACTTCCACTTAGCGTAATATGCTTGAGATTTAACCATATTGCTACATTGCAGTTGATTCTCACCATTCCCATTTATTTGAGTAGTATCCAGTTGTACGGATGTATCATAATTTCTTATCCATTCATCAGTTGAAGGACATTTGTGATGTTTCCACCCGTGAATCATAAAAAACATTATAAACATCCATGGAAAGTTTTTCGAATGAGTATAAACAGTCTGTTCACTGTGGTAAATACCTCAGAGTGACCTTGCTCAGTTGTATGCATGTATGCTTAAGTTTATAAGAAACCGGCAAACTGTTTTCCACCATGACTGAACCATTTTGCATTCCCAATTTTATTCTATTTTTTTCATTTTATTAAGCTGTAAAATACATGCTCTTTAAATTTTAATTCAAGATGAATGACATATCACCTGAAGTCTTGAATTGCAGTCTTCCTAGATAGCATTTAAAGGGAGAAAAAAATGAGTTTGGAAAAGTGAGCAGGATGATTTAGGCAAGTTAAGAAGGAAGCACAATTCATGACAAAGTCATCTCGGGAAAGACACACAAAGAGCTGGAGAATAAGAACATTAATGACAAATCCTGTTTAGTTAGCACTGTTGGAAGTATTCTCACAAAAGGGAACCCTCTTACACTGTTGGTGGGAATGTGAACTGGTGCAGCCACTCTGGAAAACTGTGTGGAGGTTCCTCAAAGAGTTAAAAATAGACCTGCCCTACGACCCAGCAATTGCACTGTTGGGGATTTACCCCAAAGATTCAGATGCAATGAAATGTCGGGACACCTGCACCCCGATGTTTCTATCAGCAATGGCCACAATAGCCAAACTGTGGAAGGAGCCTCGGTGTCCATCGAAAGATGAATGGATAAAGAAGCTGTGGTCTATGTATACAATGGAATATTACTCAGCAATTAGAAACGACAAATACCCACCATTTGCTTCAACGTGGATGGAACTGGAGGGTATTATGCTGAGTGAAATAAGTCAATCGGAGAAGGACAAACAGTGTATGTTCTCATTCATTTGGGGAATATGAATAATAGTGAAAGGGAATATAAGGAAGGGAAAAGAAATGTTGGGAAATATCAGGAAGGGAGACAGAACATAAAGACTCCTAACTCGGGGAAACGAACTAGGGGTGGTGGAAGGGGAGGAGGGCGGGTGTTGGAGGGGAATGGGTGACGGGCACTGAGGTGGACACTTGACGGGATGAGCACTGGGTGTTTTTCTGTATGTTGGTAAATTGAACACCAATAAAAGTTAATTTAAAAAAAAAAAGACTTAGTGTAAATATAAGAATGTAAATACCTCATTAATAATTTTTATTATTAAAATAAAAAATTGAAATTATATTATTTTGAACATGCTGAGTTAAATACATTTTATTAAAATTAATTTCACCTTTAAAAAAAAAAAAGGAAGTATTCTCACAAAATTGTTTTCAAATGTTTGAGATATGAGTATTATAAAAATTTATTGTATACCTTTGGAATGTAGTGTTTAGTCTCTAAGCCCTTTCATGCTCATTGGTCCTCATAGGTAATGATATTAAAATACACATTTACCATTTTATAAAATGTATCAACTTTTTTGTCAAAGAGCTGAGTCATACATAAACCTTTGCTTTGTTGACAAGCACAACTGTAATGCAGGGGTTAGGGGGAAGGCATGTACCTTAGTGCATGTTTGTAACCTATAACAAATGTTCCAATAGAGATGGAGATGATCCAGAGGAGAACAAGTAATTCCAAGACCAATTTCTTCGAGTAGTAAGAGAGCTAGGTATCAAAAGCACAACAGGAATGTTTGTCCTCAAACAGGCTTTTTTAAAAAACCAAAAGCTTATTTCACTCAGCATAAATAATAGTGAAAGGGAATAGAGGGGAAGGGAGAAGAAATGGGTAGGAAATATCAGAAAGGGAGACAGAACATGAAGACTGCTAACTCTGGGAAACGAACTAGGGGTGGTGGAAGGGGAGGAGGGCGGGGGGTGGGGGTGACTGGGTGGCGGGCACTGAGGGGGGCACTTGACAGGATGAGCACTGGGTGCTCAATAAAAATGTTTTATTTTGTATGTTGGCAAATTGAACACCAATAAAAAATAAATTTATTATTTAAAAAAAATAAAAAATAAAAAACCAAAAGCTGTGTGCAGATGTGCTGGTAAATTTGTTAGTGGAAAGATGAGGAAGTCCTATATGACTCCTCCTTTCTCAAGAATATGATACAAAGACCTAAGCTGAGAGTGAAGGTGTTTTGAAATAGTATTTTCAGAGAACCTCAGGTTGTATTAGGGTGATGTAATGGCATGGTAAGACTCTATTGTAAAAAAAGTCAAAATCTCCAATTGATTTGAGTTAAATACAGTTGCAATGAATATACCAATGGAATTTTGGGGACATATACCTAATGATTCGAAAGTTACCCAGGAAGATTAAATAGATAATAAAACTTAAAAAAAAGTTGATGAGGAAAAATGAGAGAGAAAAGTCTTAATAGACCGCCGCAACTAGAGAACTAGCCTAGAGTTACTCTTTATTGTTATATTTATAAGAAGATAGCATATAGCCAAACAATTGTAAAAGTAATAATAACAATAAATTAATAACATTTCAGGATTATTACGAATGCTAATAGGAAAATCAGCTATTTGGAAGCACAATTAACTTAAAGCCTCACCATACCTCATGTACCAAAATAAGTTGCACAAAAATTAAAAACTTAAATATCACTTATGAAATTATTAAGGAAATCTAAAGGAAATATATGTAAATATATTCTGAATTAAGAATGAGAATTATAAGAGTATGATATTCTGAAGAATACAAAGGAAAAAGATGGATTTACACCAACTGTGTAAACACTTCCCTAGTCAACAAATCCTGTCAGGTATTTAAAAAGAAACTGAAAACAAAGATTAACACACACATTACTATCAAATTGTTCATAATATTCACCTCTAAAGAGCTACAGAAAATCATTAGGATAAAATAAGTAATATAAAGGAAAACATCTGCTACAACTCTTTGATGTTTACTAGATTGGCAAAAACAGTTCATTTGATAAGACAGCACTAGACAGACTATAGTGAGGCAGGTACTTCTGCTTCATACCAGACAGAATGCAAAGTGTTTCTAACTTCCTGAAAAGCAGTTTGGCTCTTTGCAACAGAAATTTCTTTCCCCTTCCAATTTTAATTCATTTTTATTTATTTTTGTTTGGTTGGTTGGGGTTTTTTGTTTTTGTTTTTTTTATTGGAGTTCGATTTGCCAGCATATAGCATAACACCCAGTTATAGTGCTCATCCCATCAAGTGGCCCCTCAGTGCCCATCACCCAGTCACCCCAACCCCCCGCCCACCTTCCTTTCCACTACCCCTTGTTCATTTCCCAGAGTTAGGAGTCTCTCATGTTCTGTCATCCTCTCTGATTTTTCCCACTCATTTTCTCTCCTTTCCCCCATAATCGCGTTCACTATTTTGTATATTCCCCATATGAATGAAACCGTACAACTGCAACAATAATTTAAATAAGTATCTTTGCCATTTTTCAGTAATTTCACTCCTAGAAATTTGACCTAAAATCAGACCCTCACATAAGAAACTTTGGGGGACTTAAACTCAATGTAGTCAATTGCCCATTTTACAGAAGATTTATTTATATAATGGAATATTATTATGTGGTCATTTAAAATTAAGTTTTTTTCAAAACTACTTACTATTTCTTGTTTTAAGCACTATTTTCCAGGCTCTGGTCTCAGTGCCTGATATTATCTTACTCAATCATCCTAAAAACATATGAGATCATCCTGAGTCCTCTTATTATCACGACTTTTAAGATAAGCAAACTGAGGCACAGATTTAATTTTGTGCTAAGATGCACAGATAATAAAGGGAGAGTGGAGAGTCACACTCACATAATCTAGCCCATCCCTCTCTGCCACTGAGTCCCTACCCCTATACTACAATGTCCCCTCTTAGCAAGAAATAAGGTTCACTAAATTTTATATTACAGACAAAAAGAAAACAGGACATTAATCATCATGTATATAACAATTAAGTAAAATACACATATGGATAACAAAAAAACTGAAAGGACAACTTTAATTTTACCTTCATTCTAAATTTTTGAATGTTCTCTTTTTATTATGAACTTGGTTTAGTTTTAAAAATTAGCTTTAGCTCCTATGATTAGCTTTGTAGATTTGGCAATTTAGCATTATTCCTATAAAGAAAAAAAACATTTCTGAGTTTTGACAAAGCACTATCCTCAAAAAAACAAAATTCCATCTATTTGAGCCAGGGAATTTTGGAACTTCTTAACTGAACAGATTTCAGTTCCCAATTTATGTTACTAACCTTCCCACATCAATATCAAATGACAAAATAAAGCATACTTAAGCTAGCTAGAAAGTCAATTATATATATTATCCCACTTTCCTATGGACACAGACATACATATACTCATTTTAAGAATATGAGCTTCTTAAAAAAAAAAAAAAGAATATGAGCTTCTTGCAACTGTTTTGATGTTTCAAACATGTCTCTACACATTTAAAGTCACATTTTTTTAATTCAAGTATTGTATGCAACAGATGTCTCTGTTACTGTATGACTACATTGTATCAAATATGGTACTTCCACATTCTATATATTCATCTATATTTTTATTTTTTAAAGAATTTATTCATTCAAGAAAGACAGAGAGGAAAGAGAGAGAGACAGACAGACAGACAGAGACCCAGTCAGAAAGAGATGCAGGCTCCACGCAGGGAGCCTGACATGGGACTCGATCCCGGGTTGCCAGGATCACATCCCGGGCCAAAGGCAGCGCTAAACAGCCAGGCCCCAGGGCTGCCCTCTCCTTTTTATTTTTAAACAGTATAACAATGCCCCATTTTCCTTATTCACTATCTCAACATAGGTATTATCTTTATTTATCTTTTCAATATGGACTACTTCTTAAGTCTTGAGTACAAATGCAGTTACATAACTACAACTATTTCTAAATATTGCTTGAAAAACCTAATAAAAAAAGGCCACTTTATCTTATGAGGATATTTATTTCTAACTTTAATCATCTAGGAGAGAAGTCCTCCTCTGTTATTTAGAGGTTACTGCACTTTGGTCACCCTAAAACTAATGCTGTTTCTCACTGCTGCATGATATTGAAACTGAAACTTGGTCCCCTAACCACGTCTACTTGCTAATCATGTCAGGATGATGCCCTACCATGAAGTGAGTCTATGATACTCATCTCATGCTTTACTTCTTAGAGTATCTTTTACAATATGGACATCTAGTTCCTTTTACAAGGTCAGGGTGGTGTGTCCCGTGTGAGTACAGCTTAAGGGGTCAATGCTCACAACTATACTGAAATAGAAATTTTTAAAGTGCTTGTATCTATTCGAACAGAGTACCACATAAAGACCAGTTGTGTACAACTTTTGATTGGGAAAAGAAATGGTGAGAGACAAGCCATGAATCCTCTTTAGAAAGTACAGTGTGTTGGCAACATATATTTTCCCAGGACCCTTCTCAAGGACCCCATGACCTCCTGATTCCTCAGGCTATAGATAAGGGGGTTCAGCGCTGGAGTGACAACAGTGTAGAAAAGAGAGATGATGTTGTCCTGCCTGGGGCTGTGGAGGGAACTGGGCAGGACATACATGAACGTGGCAGCTCCATAGTACATCACAACCACTGTCAGGTGGGAGGAGCAGGTGACTAGGGCTTTCTGCTTCCCTTCATTAGAGGGCATGTGAAGCACAGTACACAGGATTAGTGCATAGGAGGCAACAATGGCAGAAAGAGGCAGCAAAAGGAAAGTCACTCCTGTCACATACACCAAGAGTTCATATCGGGAGGTATCTGCACAGGCCAACTTCAGCAAAGGAGGGATCTCACAGAGAAGGTGCCTGATCTTCCGAACTTTACAGAAAGGGTAGTGCATGGTATACAAGGTATGGCCTAGAGCATTCAGAAATGCCAGGATCCAGGCCGTGGCCACCATGAGCCAGCAGACCCTTGGCCTCATGAAGACCATGTAGTTCAGAGGATGACATATGGCCACATATCTGTCATAGGCCATGAAGGCCAGCAGCAAGTCCTCTGCACTACCCAGCGTCAATGCCAGAAACATCTGAAGGGCACAGCCTCCAAAGGAGATCGTGTATTCACTCTGCAGAAAATCCACAAGGGCCTTGGGAGTGACAACAGATGTGAAGAGGAGGTCCATGAGTGAGAGCTGGCCGAGCAGGAAGTACATGGGCACGTGGAGCCGGGAATCCACTGTGATGACCAAGAGCAGCAGGCCATTGCTGGTCAGAGCCAACATGTATAGGACAGTGATTGTGGCACAGAGCAGTTCAGGAGACCCACTGTCATTCAGAATCCCCATCAATATAAAGCCACTGCCCAAGGTGGAGTTCCAGTACTCCATTCTGTGATGTTTCCTTAGTTGCCTAGAAGCAAACACATTCTCAGTGAATGTTGGCTAAGGTGGCCCCTCGTTTGAAACATCACAGGCTCCTGATGATGGCCAATGTGAATCCAGTGAGGCGATGTCTTTCCTACTGGACATGGACTTGACCTCTTGATATCTCAGGTTCTGACACTTTTAATTGTATCTTGAGGAAAGAAGCATCCAAATGGAGAGCAATCATCACAGCAATGGCTAAATATTAAGAGGTCACTACAAGAAAATATCATGCAGGACATCAAGCCTCAATATGCATCTTTCCAGAATGATTAAATCATCTCTCTCTCAATAGAAAGCAATATCCTGGCACCCAAGCCCTTGGTTATTTTTGTACCTATGTTTTAAGTATAATGTTTGTCCCAGGATTTAAATCCCCAGTTAGTGTCCTAACAGACCTGTTCTGAATATGAAATCCTAATGCAGGTACAGAAGTGTGACTTCAACAAAGTATTTCCACTTCATTGTCCATCTACCTTAGGTCCACATTTGTTTGTAGCACTCAAGGCTGTAGATGTAAGCCTCACAGGAAGAACTAAACTATGTCCACCTCGGTCACCCCTCTGGACCAATAACCTCCACGCTCTCCATGTCTAGAAGGGATTCTAGACTGAGACGAGGGTTTGGTGTGTTTGATGTGGTGTTGCTTTTATGAGCTAAACCTTTAGGCTCAATGACAACATAGGTGTTTTATTACAGGTTATGAAAACATGCAAGCCTGGGAGGACTCAAAACTCTGAAGAGGAGGCCGTGCCCAGAAAGACCGGAATGTTTGTATTTGGGAGAAATGATTGAAAGGTTCTGGCAACAAAAGCGCCTGTGCTAGATGTTGCAATCAGGCTCAATAAGCCTACCCTCCTTCTCCTGCACCTGACCCAGATCCCTGCTCTCCCTCCTGCTGGGACAGAATATCTACACTGGATTGAAGAGCCACAGAGATAATGAGGATAAACTCCTGTTCTGGAGAGCAACCGTTAGTGTATTGCACCCACCCCCAGAGAAAAGGTAGAAGAGACAGGGACCTGGGATTAACAACTATCAAGGTCATACATCATGGGAACTAGGCGATAGTCCAATTCTGTCCATGCATCAAAGAATCTGTAAGGGAAACATATTTCTAAGTCTTTCCCCTACATTGTGGCTTCTAATAAGGATATTTCATTGGTTCCTTTACTGGTCTCTTCTTGGCTTACAGGATTTTAATGGTGGAAAGGTTTTAGAGCATATGACAGGCAGATCATTGATTATTAGATGGCCCTTGATGTGGAGGCATTTATTACCAGAGAGGTGCAATAGTCCTGTATTCAGAGGCTGGCAAAGCCTGGGCTCTAAGGACAGGTACTGATACTCCCACCAGGGAGCAGACACTCAGACCTGGGATGTAGCATAGACTCTTTCTTCATTTTCCTTCATTTTTCTTCATATTTAGAAAAACAAGACTACGGGGCATTAGGACAGAGTACAGAGAACCTGGAAGACAGGGTAGCTTAAGGTCTTAGGGTCTGCTTTGGGCCCTGTTTCTCAACTCAACATATCTAGAGGATGCATACTTCCCTGAAAGAGAGAGAAAGTCTTTACCTCAGGTAGTGAGAAGCTGAGCTGCCCAACCATGCAAACTGCCCTGGGGGGTGAGGGTCAAGATTGTCCTGTAGAAATGGGGAAAGAAAGAAAAAAAGAAATGGGGAAAGCGTGAGCTTTTCCAGCACTGTCCAACTGCTTTAAATTTTGCCAAGTTGAGTTAAGAGTCTGAGGAGTCTGACCAAGGCAGGCCGCTTCTGGTCCTTCTGGTCCTCTACAGGTCTTGTCTGGAGATGTAATAGAGACAGAGGACAAATACAGTCAGTTCTTGGGCAGTTTCCGTGGATCTCTTCCTTCAGAGATGGGTTTCCTAGTCTCACAGCTGTGGAGAATTAGGAGAAACTGCTTCCATCACTCAGTTCTCCAGGTGAGAACCCATCCAGCTCTTCTGGAGAAGTTGTCAGACTCAGTGCTTGGGTCCAGATGCTCAGACTGTCATTTACTCTTGCTGGGGTCTGGAGCAAAGATGAAAGCAGTAGGAATCTGGAGGAAGTAGATATGGGAAGAGCTACCCATGGGAGACCTTGCTGTGCCTGTCCTTGGGGAGGCTTGGCTCCTTATCCCGTGACCCCACCCTCTCTACTTTATTCCACTCCTACATTCCCAGGGACTTACTTCTCAGCTGAAATGGTCTCCCTTGGAAATGCCAGTCCTGGAAACAGGATGTTAATGAGTCCTCTTGGGCATGTTTCCTGGCCTGGTATCCCTGCTCTATTCTCTCACTAAATCAGTCCAGACACTCCAGGATTCTATGCTACCCTAAGGAGGCACTGACAGCGATTTCTATATTGGTGACTGGATAGACCAAGAAGCAAGGCTTCTTTTCATGGTCATTGCTCAGTCCCAAGATCTTAAGGTGGGTTTCGTGACAGTGTAGGATACTCCTTCTTCATCTTTCTCCACCCACCACCCCCACCACTTCCTTTGGATCCTCCCTACCTGGACTATTATTTCCCGGCCTTAAGACTGTGTCCTGTGGAGCCTATAGTTATGGAATCTTCCCTTCATTTACCTTGGCTTTCTAGGTTTGCCGGTGGATGGCTTCTGAGTCTTCGTATTACTGTCGTCTGCCACAGTGTTATTTCAAAGGAGAGTGAATCAAGTTGTAAGCATTGAGCAAAAAAATAAAAAAGAAAAATAAATACACACAGTATTGAACCTGCAGAATTTCAATGTCAATTAAAATCTTTACTTGTGCAGAGACAAGAAATCTCTAACATTTATGGGGAGAAATATTAGATTAACAGCAGACCTCTCAACCGAGAACTGGCAGACCAGAAAGGGCTGGCAGGGTATATACAGGGTCCTAAATGAAAAGAACATACAGCCAAGAATACTTTATTGAGCAAGGCTCTCATTCAGAATAGAAGGAGAGATAAAGAGCTTCCAAGAAAGGCAGAATCTGAAAGAATATGTGACCACAAAGACAGCTCTGCAAGAAATATTAGGGGGAATTATATATAAGAGAAAGTCCAAGGGAAAAATCCACAAAAACAGGGACTGCATAGGTATCATGACGACAATAAATTCATAACTTTCAAAAGTAACTCTAAACGTGAAAGGGCTTAATGACCCCATTAAAAGGCACAGGGTTTCAGACTGGATAAAAAGGCAAGACCCATCTATCTGCTGTCTACAAGAGACTCATTTTATTTTTTATTTTTTTATAATAAATTTATTTTTTATTGGTGTTCAATTTACCAACATACAGAATAACACCCAGTGCTCATCCCGTCAAGTACCCCCCTCATTGCCAGTCACCCATTCCCCCCCACCCCCCGCCCTCCTCCCCTTCCACCACCCCTAGTTCGTTTCCCAGAGTTAGGAGTCTTCATGTTCTGTCTCCCTTTCTGATATTTCCCACACATTTCTTCTCCCTTTCCTTCTATTCTCTTTCACTATTATTTATATTCCCCAAATGAATGAGAACATATAATGTTTGTCCTTTTTCGATTGACTTACTTCACTCAGCATAATACCCTCCAGTACCATCCACGTTGAAGCAAATGGTGGGTATTTGTCATTTCTAATGGCTGAGTAATATTCCATTGTATACATAAACCACATCTTCTTTATCCATTCATCTTTCGATGGACACCGAGGCTCCTTCCACAGTTTGGCTATTGTGGACATTGCTGCTAGAAACATCGGGGTGCGGGTGTCCTGCCATTTCACTGCATCTGAATCTTTGGGGTAAGTCCCCAGCAGTGCAATTGCTGGGTCATAGGGCAGGTCTATTTTTAACTCTTTGAGGAATCTCCACACAGTTTTCCAGAGTGGCTGCACCAGTTCACATTCCCACCAACAGTGTAAGAGGGTTCCCTTTTCTCCGCATCCTCTCCAACATTTGTGGTTTCCTGCCTTGTTAATTTTCCCCATTCTCACTGGTGTGAGGTGGTGTCTCATTGTGGTTTTGATTTGTATTTCCCTGATGGCCAGTGAGGTGGAGCATTTTCTCATGTGCATGTTGGCCATGTCTGTGTCTTCCTCTGTGAGATTTCTGTTCATGTCTTTTGCCTATTTCATGATCGGATTGTTTCTTTCTTTGGTTTTGAGTTTAATAAGTTCTTTATAGATCTTGGAAACTAGCCCTTTATCTGATACATCATTTGCAAATATCTTCTCCCATTCTGTAGGTTGTCTTTTAGGTTTGTTGACTGTATCCTTTGCTGTGCAAAAGCTTCTTATCTTGATGAAGTCCCAATAGTTCATTTTTGCTTTTGTTTCTCTTGCTTTCATAGATGTATCTTGCAAGAAGTTACTGTGGCCGAGTTCAAAAAGGGTGTTGCCTGTGTTCTCCTCTAGGATTTTGATGGAATCTTGTCTCACATTAAGATCTTTCATCCATTTTGAGTTTATCTTTGTGTATGGTGAAAGAGAGTGGTCCAGTTTCATTCTTCTGTATGTGGATGTCTAATTTTCCCAGCACCATTTATTGAAGAGACTGTCTTTCTTCCAGTGGATGGTCTTTCCTCCTTTATCGAATATTAGTTGACCATAAAGATCAGGGTCCACTTCTGGGTTCTCTATTCTGTTCCATTGATCTCTGTGTCGGTTTTTGTGCCAGTACCACACTGTCTTGATGACCACAGCTTTGTAGTACAACCTGAAATCTGGCATTGTGATGCCCCCAGCTATGGTTTTCTTTTTTAAAATTCCCCTGGCTAAAAAAATAAAAATAAAAATAAATAAAATAAAATAAAATAAAATAAAATAAAATAAAATAAAATAAATTCCCCTGGCTATTTGGGGTCTTTTCTGATTCCACACAAATCCTAAAATAATTTGTTCTAACTCTCTGAAGAAAGTCCATAGTACTTTGATAGGGACTGCATTAAACGTGTAAATTGCCCTGGGTAACATTGACATTTTCACAATATTAATTCTGCCAATCCATTGGCATGGAATATTCTTCCATCTCTTTGTGTCTTCCTCAATTTCTTTCAGAAGTGTTCTATAGTTTTATAGTATAGATCCTTAACCTCTTTGGTTAGGTTTATTCCTAGGTATCTTATGCTTTTGGGTGCAATTGTAAATAGGATTGACTCCTTAATTTCTCTCTCTTCAGTCTCATCGTTAGTGTATACAAATGCCACTGACTTCTGGGCATTGATTTTGTATCCTGCCACACTGCCGAATTGCTGTATGAGTTCTAGCAATCTTGGGGTGGAGGCTTTTGGGTTTTCTATGTAGAGTATCATGTCATCGGTGAAGAAGGAGAGTTTGACTTCTACTTTGCCAATTTGAATGCCTGTTATGTCTTTTTGTTGTCTGATTGCTGAGGCTAGGACTTCCAGTACTATGTTGAACAGCAGTGGTGAGAGTGGACATCCCTGTCTTGTTCCTGATCTCAGGGGAAAGGCTCCCAGTGCTTCCCCAATGAGAATGATATTTGCTGTGGGCTTTCCGTAGATGGCTTTTAAGATATTGCGGAATGTTCCCTCTATCCCTACACTCTGAAGAGTTTTGATCAGGAATGGATGCTGTATTTTGTCAAATGCTTTCTCTGCATCTAATGAGAGGATCATATGGTTCTTGGTTTTTCTCTTGCTGATATGATAAATCACACTGATTGTTTTACAAGTTTTGAACCAGCCTTGCATCCCGGGGATAAATCCTACTTGGTCATGGTGAATAATTTTCTTAAAGTACTGTTGTATCCTATTGGCTAGTATCTTGTTGAAAATGTTTGCATCCATGTTTATCAGGGATATTGGTCTGTAATTCTCCTTTTTGGTGGGGCTTCGTCTGGTTTTGGAATTAAGGTGATGCTGGCCTCATCGAATGAGTTTGGAAGTACTCTATCTCTTTCTACCTTTCCAAACAGCTTTAGTAGAAGAGGTATGGTTTCCTCTTTAAACATTTGAAAGAATTCCCCTGGGAAGCCATCTAGCCCTGGACTTTTGTGTCCTGGGAGGTTTTTGATGACTGCTTCAATTTCATCCCTGGTTATTGATTTCTTCAGGTTTTCTATTTCTTCCTGTTCCAGTTTTGGTAGTTTTTGGCTTTCCAGGAATGCATCCATTTCTTCTAGTTTGCCTAATTTATTGGCATATAGCTGTTCAAAATATGTTTTTAAAATTGTTTGTATTTCCCTGGTGTTGGTAGTGATCTCTCCTTTCTCATTCATGATTTTATTAACTTGAGTCTTCTCTCTCTTCTTTTTAATAAGGCTGGCTAATGGTTTATCGACTCATTTTAGACAGAAGGACACCTACAGCCTGAAAATAAAAGATGGGAGAGCGATTTATCATTCAAATTGTCCTCAAAAGAAAGCAGAGGTAGCCATCATTATATCAGATAAACTAAAGTTTATCCCGAAGTCCGTAGTGAGAGTTGAAGAGGGACACTATATCATACTTAAAGGATCTATCCAACAAGAGGACTTAACAATCATGAATATTTATGCCCCAAATGTGGGAGCTGCCAAGTATATCAGTCAATTAATAACCAAATTTAAGACATACTTAGATAATAATACACTTATACTTGGTGACTTCAGTGTAGCGCTTTACAATCGACAGGTCTTCTAAGCACAACATTCCAAAGAAACAAGAGCTTTAAATGATACACTGGACCAGATGGATATCACAGATATTTACAAAACATTACATCCAAACGCAACTGAATAAACATTCTTCTCAAGTGCACATGGAACTTTCTCCAGAATAGACCACATACTGGGTCACAAATCATGTCTTAAATGGTACCAAAAGATTGGGATCATCCTCTGCATATTTTCAGATGATAATGCTTTTAAATTAGTACTAAATCACAAGAAGAAGCTTAAAGGATTTCAAACACGTGGAGGTTAAGGACCATCCTGCTAAAAGATGAAAGGGTCAACCAGGAAATTACAGAAGAATTATAAAGATTCGTGGAAACTAATGAGAATGAAGATACAATCATTCAAAATCTGTGGGATACAACAAAAACAGTCCTGAGGGGGAAATACATCGCAATACAAGCATCCATTCAAAAACTGGAAAGAACTCAAATACAAAAGCTAACCTTGCACCTAAAGAAGCTAGAGAAAAAACAGCAAATAGATCCTACACCCATGGGCAGCCCGGGTGGCTCAGTGGTTTAGCACCACCTTGGTGGCCCAGGATCGAGTCCCATGTCAGGCTCCCTGCATGGAGCCCGCTTCTCCCTCTGCCTGTGTCTCTGCCTCTCTCTCTGTGTGTGTGTCTCTCATGAATAAATAAATAAAAATCTTTAAAAAAAAATAGATCCTACACCCAGCAGAATAAGAGAATTAATAAAGATTCAAGCAGAACCTAATGAAATAGAGACCAGAAGAACTGTAAAACAGATGAACAAAACCAGGAGTTGGTTCTTTGAAATAATTAATAAGATAGATAAACCATTAGCCAGCCTGATAAAAAAAAAAGAAAGAGAAGACTCAAATTAATAAAATCATGAATGAGAAAGGAGAGTTCACTACCAACACCAAGGAAATACAAACGATTTTAAAAACATATTATGAACAGCTATATGCCAAAAAGTTAGGCAATCTAGGAGAAATGGATGCATTTCTGGAAAACCACAAAATATCAAAACTGGAACAGGAAGAAATAGAAAACCTGAACAGGCCAATAACCAGGGAGGAAATTGAAGCAGTCATCAAAAACCTCCCAGGACACAAAAGTCCAGGGCCAGATGGCTTCCCTGGGGAGTGCTATCAAACGTTTAAAGAAGAAACCATACCTATTCTACTAAAGCTGTTTGGAAAGATAGAAAGAGATGGAGTACTTCCAAACTCGTTCTATGAGGCCAGCATCACCCTAATTCCAAAACCAGACAAAGACCCCACCAAAAGCAGAATTATAGACCAATATCCCTGATGAATATGGATACAAAAATTCTCAAAACGATACTAGCCAATAGGATACAACAGTATACTAAGAAGGTTAGCACAACATGACCAAGTAGGATTTATCCCCGGGATGCAAAGCTGGTTCAACACTCGTAAAACAATAAATGTGATTGATCACATCAGCAGAGAAAAGCAAGAACCATATGATCCTTTCAATAAATGCAGAGAAAGCATTTGACAAATACAGCATCCATTCCTGATCAAAACTCTTCAGAGTGTAGGGATAAAGGGAACATTCTGCAACATCTTAAAAGCCATCTACGGAAAGCCCACAGCAAATATCATTCTCATTGGGGAAGCACTGGGAGCCTTTCCCCTGAGATCAGGAACAAGACAGGGATGTCCACTCTCACCACTGCTGTTCAACATAGTACTGGAAGTCCTAGCCTCAGCAACCAGACAACAAAAAGACATAACAGGCATTCAAATTGGCAAAGTAGAAGTCAAACTCTCCTTCTTCACCGATGACATGATACTCTACATAGAAAACCCAAAAGCCTCCACCCCAAGATGGCTAGAACTCATACAGCAATTCGGCAGTGTGGCAGGATACAAAATCAGTGCCCAGAAGTCAGTGGCATTTCTATACCCTAACAATGAGACTGAAGAAAGAGAAATTAAAGAGTCAATCCCATTTACAATTGCACCCAAAAGTATAAGATACCTAGGAATAAACCTAACCAATGAGGTAAGGTATCTATACCCTAGAAACTACAGAACACTTCTGAAAGAAATTGAGGAGGACAAAAAGAGATGGAAAAATATTCCATGCTCATGGATTGGCAGAATTAATATGGTGAAAATGTCAATGCTACCCCGGGCGATTTACACATTTAATGCAATCCCTATCAAAATACCATGGACTTTCTTCAGAGAGTTAGAACAAATTATTTTAAGATTTGCATGGAATCAGAAAAGACCCCGAATAGCCAGGGGAATTTTAAAAAAGAAAACCATAGCTGGGGACATCACAATGCCAGATTTCATGTTGTACTACAAAGCTGTGGTCATCAAGACAGTGTGGTATTGGCACAAAAACGGACACAGAGATCAATGGAACAGAATAGAGAACCGAGAGGTTGACCCTCAACTCTATGGCCAACTAATATTCGAAAAAGCAGGAAAGACTATCCACTGGAAAAAAGACAGTCTCTTCAATAAATGGTGCTGGGAAAATTAGACATCCACATGCAGAAGAATGAAACTAGACCACTCTCTTTCACCATACACAATGATAAACTCAAAATGGATGAAAGATCTAAATGTGAGACAAGATTCTATCAAAATCCGAGAGCAGAACACAGGCAACACCCTTTTTGAACTCGGCCACAGTAACTTCTTGCAAGATACATCCACGAAGGCAAAAGAAACAAAAGCAAAAATGAACTATTGGGACTTCATCAAGATAAGAAGCTTTTGCACAGCAAAGGATACAGTCAACAAACCTAAAAGGCAACCTACATAATGGGAAGAGATATTTGCATATGACGTATCAGATTCCAAGATCCATAAAGACCTTATTAAACTCAACAGCAAAGAAACAAACAATCCAATCAGGAAATGGGCAAAAGACATGAAGAGAAATCTCACAGAGGAAGACATAGACAGGGACAACATGCACATGAGAAAAGGCTCTGCATCACTTGCCATCAGGGAAATACAAATCAAAACCACTATGAGATACCACCTCACACTAGTAAGAATGGGGAAAATTAACAAGGCAGGAAACCACAAATGTTGTAGAGGATATGGAGAAAGGGGAATCCTCTCTGTTGGTGGGAATTTGAAATGGTGCAGCCACTCTGGAAAACTTTTGGAGGTTCCTCAAAGAGTTAAAAATAGATCTGCCCTACGGTCCAGCATTTGCACTGCTGGGGACTTACCCCAAAGATACAGATGCAATGAAATGCTGGGACACATGCGCCCTAATGTTTATAGCAGTAATGTCCACAAGATCCAAACTGTGGAAGGAGCCTCGGTGTCCATTGAAAGATGAATGGATAAAGAAGATGTGTTCTATGTATACAATGGAATATTACTCAGCCATTAGAAACGACAAATACCGACCATTTCCTTCCACTTGAATCGAACTGGAGAGTATTATGCTGAGTGAAATAAGTCAATTGGAGAAGGACAAACATTATATGGTCTCATTCATTTGGAAAATATAAAAAATAGTGAAAGGGAATAAAGGGGAAAGGAGAAAAAATGAGTGGGAAATATCAGGAAGGGAGACAGAACATGGAAGACTCCTAACTCTGGGAAACGAACAAGTGGTGGTGGAAAGGGAGGTGGGCGCCGGGTGGGCGTGACTGAGTGACGAGCACTGAGGGGGGCACTTGATGGGATGAGCATTGAGTGTTATGCTATATGTTGACAAATGAACTCCAATGAAAAAAAAGAATATGAGCTTCCCTCAACTGTTTTGATGTTTCAAACATGTCTCTACACATATAAAATCCCATTTTTTTAAATCACATTTTTTTTTAATTCTATATGTTGGCAAATTGAACATCAATAAAAAAAAGGACATTAGAAAAAATAATGAAATTTGAATAAAGTTTGTAGCATAGTTAAAGATGCAGGAAACAAAGGCAAAACAAAATTAAATCTCCTTACTCTTTACAGCCCCCAGACAAGTCCCTGAAACAAGCAGAATGAGATTCCTTCAGGAAGTCAGCTGCCTCAGTGTTAATACTTTGCTAAGGGCAACAGGCAATCTTAGTTTAACATCATCCCAACACCCCAGGATCGTATAAGTCTTCCTTATCATATAAAAATTCCTTTGGAAACTTCCTTTATCTCTACCCCCAAGATCTATGTTAGCAATCATCTTCCAAGCATATGGCCCACTGATAAACATCTCAAGGGTCTTCCAAGCCTATGGCCTTCCAAGCATATGGCCCACTGATAAACATCACTAGGGTTTTACTAGTTAGTAATGACCTTTTCTTTTTTAATTTATTTTTTATTGGTGTTCAATTTGCCAACATATAGAATAACACCCAGTGCTCATCCCATCAAGTGCCCACCTCAGTGCCAGTCACCCAGTCACCCCTACCCCCCGCCCTCCTCCCCTTCTACCACCCCTAGTTCGTTTCCCAGAGTTTGGAGTCTTTATGTTCTGTCTCCCTTTCTGATATTTCCCACACATTTCTTCTCCCTTCCCTTCTATTCTCTTTCACTATTATTTATATTCCCCAAATGAATGAGAACATATAATGTTTGTCCTTTTTCGATTGACTTACTTCACTCAGCATAATACCCTCCAGTACCATCCACGTTGAAGCAAATGGTGGGTATTTGTCGTTTCTAATGGCTGAGGAATATTCCATTGTATACATAAACCACATCTTCTTTATCCATTCATCTTTCGATGGACACCGAGGCTCCTTCCACAGTTTGGCTATTGTGGCCATTGCTGATAGAAACATCGGGGTGCGGGTGTCCTGCCATTTCACTGCATCTGAATCTTTGGGGTAAGTCCCCAGCAGTGCAATTGCTGGGTCATAGGGCAGGTCTATTTTTAACTCTTTGAGGAATCTCCACACAGTTTTCCAGAGTGGCTGCACCAGTTCCCATTCCGGTGCAAGACTGTTCCCCTTTCTCCACATCCTCTCCAACATTTGTGATTTCCTGCCTTGTTAATTTTCCCCATTCTCACTGGTGTGAGGTGGTGTCTCATTGTGGTTTTGATTTGTATTTCCCTGATGGCCAGTGAGGTGGAGCATTTTCTCATGTGCATGTTGGCCATGTCTGTGTCTTCCTCTGTGAGATTTCTGTTCATGTCTTTTGCCTATTTCATGATCGGATTGTTTCTTTCTTTGGTTTTGAGTTTAATAAGTTCTTTATAGATCTTGGAAACTAGCCCTTTATCTGATATGTCATTTGCAAATATCTTCTCCCATTCTGTAGGTTGTCTTTTAGGTTTGTTGACTGTATCCTTTGCTGTGCAAAAGCTTCTTATCTTGATGAAGTCCCAATAGTTCATTTTTGTTTTTGTTTCTCTTGCTTTCATAGATGTATCTTGCAAGAAGTTACTGTGGCCGAGTTCAAAAAGGGTGTTGCCTGTGTTCTCCTCTAGGATTTTGATGGAATCTTGTATCACATTAAGATCTTTCATCCATTTTGAGTTTATCTTTGTGTATGGTGAAAGAGAGTGGTCCAGTTTCATTCTTCTGTATGTGGATGTCTAATTTTCCCAGCACCATTTATTGAAGAGACTGTCTTTCTTCCAGTGGATGGTCTTTCCTCCTTTATCGAATATTAGTTGACCATAAAGATCAGGGTCCACTTCTGGGTTCTCTATTCTGTTCCATTGATCTCTGTGTCGGTTTTTGTGCAAGTACCACACTGTCTTGATGACCACAGCTTTGTAGTACAACCTGAAATCTGGCATTGTGATGCCCCCAGCTATGGTTTTCTTTTTTAAAATTCCCCTGGCTAAAAAAATAAAAATAAAAATAAATAAATAAAATAAATAAATAAAATAAAATAAAATAAAATAAAATAAAATAAAATAAATTCCCCTGGCTATTTGGGGTCTTTTCTGATTCCACACAAATCCTAAAATAATTTGTTCTAACTCTCTGAAGAAAGTCCATAGTACTTTGATAGGGACTGCATTAAACGTGTAAATTGCCCTGGGTAACATTGACATTTTCACAATATTAATTCTGCCAATCCATTGGCATGGAATATTCTTCCATCTCTTTGTGTCTTCCTCAATTTCTTTCAGAAGTGTTCTATAGTTTTATAGTATAGATCCTTAACCTCTTTGGTTAGGTTTATTCCTAGGTATCTTATGCTTTTGGGTGCAATTGTAAATGGGATTGACTCCTTAATTTCTCTCTCTTCAGTCTCATCGTTAGTGTATACAAATGCCACTGACTTCTGGGCATTGATTTTGTATCCTGCCACACTGCCGAATTGCTGTATGAGTTCTAGCAATCTTGGGGTGGAGGCTTTTGGGTTTTCTATGTATAGTATCATGTCATCGGCGAAGAGGGAGAGTTTGACTTCTACTTTGCCAATTTGAATGCCTGTTATGTCTTTTTGTTGTCTGATTGCTGAGGCTAGGACTTCCAGTACTATGTTGAACAGCAGTGGTGAGAGTGGACATCCCTGTCTTGTTCCTGATCTCTGGGGAAAGGCTCCCAGTGCTTCCCCAATGAGAATGATATTTGCTGTGGGCTTTCCGTAGATGGCTTTTAAGATATTGCGGAATGTTCCCTCTATCCCTACACTCTGAAGAGTTTTGATCAGGAATGGATGCTGTATTTTGTCAAATGCTTTCTCTGCATCTAATGAGAGGATCATATGGTTCTTGGTTTTTCTCTTGCTGATATGATAAATCACACTGATTGTTTTACAAGTTTTGAACCAGCCTTGCATCCCGGCGATAAATCCTACTTGGTCATGGTGAATAATTTTCTTAAAGTACTGTTGTATCCCTTTGGCTAGTATCTTGTTGAAAATGTTTGCATCCATGTTCATCAGGGATATTGGTCTGTAATTCTCCTTTTTGGTGGGGCTTCGTCTGGTTTTGGAATTAAGGTGATGCTGGCCTCATCGAATGAGTTTGGAGGTACTCTATCTCTTTCTACCTTTCCAAACAGCTTTAGTAGAAGAGGTATGGTTTCCTCTTTAAACATTTGAAAGAATTCCCCTGGGAAGCCATCTAGCCCTGGACTTTTGTGTCCTGGGAGGTTTTTGATGACTGCTTCAATTTCATCCCTGGTTATTGATTTCTTCAGGTTTTCTATTTCTTCCTGTTCCAGTTTTGGTAGTTTTTGGCTTTCCAGGAATGCATCCATTTCTTCTAGTTTGCCTAATTTATTGGCATATAGCTGTTCAAAATATGTTTTTAAAATCGTTTGTATTTCCCTGGTGTTGGTAGTGATCTCTCCTTTCTCATTCATGATTTTATTAACTTGAGTCTTCTCTCTCTTCTTTTTAATAAGGCTGGCTAATGGTTTATCGACTCATTTTAGACAGAAGGACACCTACAGCCTGAAAATAAAAGATGGGAGAGCGATTTATCATTCAAATTGTCCTCAAAAGAAAGCAGAGGTAGCCATCATTATATCAGATAAACTAAAGTTTATCCCGAAGTCCGTAGTGAGAGTTGAAGAGGGACACTATATCATACTTAAAGGATCTATCCAACAAGAGGACTTAACAATCATGAATATTTATGCCCCGAATGTGGGAGCTGCCAAGTATATCAGTCAATTAATAACCAAATTTAAGACATACTTAGATAATAATACACTTATACTTGGTGACTTCAGTGTAGCGCTTTACAATCGACAGGTCTTCTAAGCACAACATTCCAAAGAAACAAGAGCTTTAAATGATACACTGGACCAGATGGATATCACAGATATTTACAAAACATTACATCCAAACGCAACTGAATAAACATTCTTCTCAAGTGCACATGGAACTTTCTCCAGAATAGACCACATACAGGGTCACAAATCATGTCTTAAATGGTACCAAAAGATTGGGATCATCCCCTGCATATTTTCAGATGATAATGCTTTTAAATTAGTACTAAATCACAAGAAGAAGCTTGGAAGGATTTCAAACACGTGGAGGTTAAGGACCATCCTGCTAAAAGATGAAAGGGTCAACCAGGAAATTAGAGAAGAATTAAAAAGATTCGTGGAAACTAATGAGAATGAAGATACAATCATTCAAAATCTGTGGGATACAACAAAAACAGTCCTGAGGGGGAAATACATCGCAATACAAGCATCCATTCAAAAACTGGAAAGAACTCAAATACAAAAGCTAACCTTGCACTTAAAGAAGCTAGAGAAAAAACAGCAAATAGATCCTACACCCATGGGCAGCCCGGGTGGCTCAGTGGTTTAGCACCACCTTGGTGGCCCAGGATCGAGTCCCATGTCAGGCTCCCTGCATGGAGCCCGCTTCTCCCTCTGCCTGTGTCTCTGCCTCTCTCTGTGTGTGTGTGTCTCTCATGAATAAATAAGTAAAAATCTTTTTAAAAAAAAATAGATCCTACACCCAGCAGAATAAGAGAATTAATAAAGATTCGAGCAGAACCTAATGAAATAGAGACCAGAAGAACTGTAAAACAGATGAACAAAACCAGGAGTTGGTTCTTTGAAATAATTAATAAGATAGATAAACCATTAGCCAGCCTGATAAAAAAAAAAAGAAAGAGAAGACTCAAATTAATAAAATCATGAATGAGAAAGGAGAGTTCACTACCAACACCAAGGAAATACAAACGATTTTAAAAACATATTATGAACAGCTATATGCCAAAAAGTTAGGCAATCTAGGAGAAATGGATGCATTTCTGGAAAACCACAAAATATCAAAACTGGAACAGGAAGAAATAGAAAACCTGAACAGGCCAATAACCAGGGAGGAAATTGAAGCAGTCATCAAAAACCTCCCAGGACACAAAAGTCCAGGGCCAGATGGCTTCCCTGGGGAGTGCTATCAAACGTTTAAAGAAGAAACCATACCTATTCTACTAAAGCTGTTTGGAAAGATAGAAAGAGATGGAGTACTTCCAAACTCGTTCTATGAGGCCAGCATCACCCTAATTCCAAAACCAGACAAAGACCCCACCAAAAGCAGAATTATAGACCAATATCCCTGATGAATATGGATACAAAAATTCTCAAAACGATACTAGCCAATAGGATACAACAGTATACTAAGAAGGTTAGCACAACATGACCAAGTAGGATTTATCCCCGGGATGCAAAGCTGGTTCAACACTCGTAAAACAATCAATGTGATTGATCACATCAGCAGAGAAAAGCAAGAACCATATGATCCTTTCAATAAATGCAGAGAAAGCATTTGACAAATACAGCATCCATTCCTGATCAAAACTCTTCAGAGTGTAGGGATAGAGGGAACATTCTGCAACATCTTAAAAGCCATCTATGGAAAGCCCACAGCAAATATCATTCTCATTGGGGAAGCAATTTCCCCTGGGAGCCTTTCCCCTGAGATCAGGAACAAGACAGGGATGTCCACTCTCACCACTGCTGTTCAACATAGTACTGGAAGTCCTAGCCTCAGCAATCAGACAACAAAAAGACATAACAGGCATTCAAATTGGCAAAGTAGAAGTCAAACTCTCCTTCTTCACCGATGACATGATACTCTACATAGAAAACCCAAAAGCCTCCACCCCAAGATTGCTAGAACTCATACAGCAATTCGGCAGTGTGGCAGGATACAAAATCAGTGCCCAGAAGTCAGTGGCATTTCTATACCCTAACAATGAGACTGAAGAAAGAGAAATTAAAGAGTCAATCCCATTTACAATTGCACCCAAAAGTATAAGATACCTAGGAATAAACCTAACCAATGAGGTAAGGTATCTATACCCTAGAAACTATAGAACACTTCTGAAAGAAATTGAGGAGGACAAAAAGAGATGGAAAAATATTCCATGCTCATGGATTGGCAGAATTAATATGGTGAAAATGTCAATGCTACCCCGGGCGATTTACACATTTAATGCAATCCCTATCAAAATACCATGGACTTTCTTCAGAGAGTTAGAACAAATTATTTTAAGATTTGCGTGGAATCAGAAAAGACCCCGAATAGCCAGGGGAATTTTAAAAAAGAAAACCATAGCTGGGGACATCACAATGCCAGATTTCATGTTGTACTACAAAGCTGTGGTCTCAAGACAGTGTGGTACTGGCACAAAAACTGACACAGAGATCAATGGAAAAGAATAGAGAACCGAGAGGTTGACCCTCAACTCTATGGCCAACTAATATTCGAAAAAGCAGGAAAGACTATCCACTGGAAAAAAGACAGTCTCTTCAATAAATGGTGCTGGGAAAATTAGACATCCACATGCAGAAGAATGAAACTAGACCACTCTCTTTCACCATACACAATGATAAACTCAAAATGGATGAAAGATCTAAATGTGAGACAAGATTCTATCAAAATCCGAGAGCAGAACACAGGCAACACCCTTTTTGAACTCGGCCACAGTAACTTCTTGCAAGATACATCCACGAAGGCAAAAGAAACAAAAGCAAAAATGAACTATTGGGACTTCATCAAGATAAGAAGCTTTTGCACAGCAAAGGATACAGTCAACAAACCTAAAAGGCAACCTACATAATGGGAAGAGATATTTGCATATGACGTATCAGATTCCAAGATCCATAAAGACCTTATTAAACTCAACAGCAAAGAAACAAACAATCCAATCAGGAAATGGGCAAAAGACATGAAGAGAAATCTCACAGAGGAAGACATAGACAGGGACAACATGCACATGAGAAAAGGCTCTGCATCACTTGCCATCAGGGAAATACAAATCAAAACCACTGTGAGATACCACCTCACACTAGTAAGAATGGGGAAAATTAACAAGGCAGGAAACCACAAATGTTGGAGAGGATGTGGAGAAAGGGGAATCCTCTCTGTTGGTGGGAATTTGAAATGGTGCAGCCACTCTGGAAAACTTTTGGAGGTTCCTCAAAGAGTTAAAAATAGATCTGCCCTACGGTCCAGCATTTGCACTGCTGGGGACTTACCCCAAAGATACAGATGCAATGAAATGCTGGGACACATGCGCCCTAATGTTTATAGCAGTAATGTCCACAAGATCCAAACTGTGGAAGGAGCCTCGGTGTCCATTGAAAGATGAATGGATAAAGAAGATGTGTTCTATGTATACAATGGAATATTACTCAGCCATTAGAAACGACAAATACCGACCATTTCCTTCCACTTGAATCGAACTGGAGAGTATTATGCTGAGTGAAATAAGTCAATTGGAGAAGGACAAACATTATATGGTCTCATTCATTTGGAAAATATAAAAAATAGTGAAAGGGAATAAAGGGGAAAGGAGAAAAAATGAGTGGGAAATATCAGGAAGGGAGACAGAACATGGAAGACTCCTAACTCTGGGAAACGAACAAGTGGTGGTGGAAAGGGAGGTGGGCGCCGGGTGGGCGTGACTGAGTGACGAGCACTGAGGGGGGCACTTGATGGGATGAGCATTGAGTGTTATGCTATATGTTGACAAATGAACTCCAATGAAAAAAAAGAATATGAGCTTCCCTCAACTGTTTTGATGTTTCAAACATGTCTCTACACATATAAAATCCCATTTTTTTAAATCACATTTTTTTTAATTCTATATGTTGGCAAATTGAACATCAATAAAAAAAAGGACATTAGAAAAAATAATGAAATTTGAATAAAGTTTGTAGCATAGTTAAAGATGCAGGAAACAAAGGCAAAACAAAATTAAATCTCCTTACTCTTTACAGCCCCCAGACAAGTCCCTGAAACAAGCAGAATGAGATTCCTTCAGGAAGTCAGCTGCCTCAGTGTTAATACTTTGCTAAGGGCAACAGGCAATCTTAGTTTAACATCATCCCAACACCCCAGGATCGTATAAGTCTTCCTTATCATATAAAAATTCCTTTGGAAACTTCCTTTATCTCTACCCCCAAGATCTATGTTAGCAATCATCTTCCAAGCATATGGCCCACTGATAAACATCTCAAGGGTCTTCCAAGCCTATGGCCTTCCAAGCATATGGCCCACTGATAAACATCACTAGGGTTTTACTAGTTAGTAATGACCTTTTCTTTTTTTAATTTATTTTTTATTGGTGTTCAATTTGCCAACATATAGAATAACACCCAGTGCTCATCCCATCAAGTGCCCACCTCAGTGCCAGTCACCCAGTCACCCCTACCCCCCGCCCTCCTCCCCTTCTACCACCCCTAGTTCGTTTCCCAGAGTTTGGAGTCTTTATGTTCTGTCTCCCTTTCTGATATTTCCTACCCATTTATTCTCCCTTCCCTTCTATTCCCTTTCACTATTATTTATATTCCCCAAATGAATGAAACCATATAATGTTTGTCCTTCTCCGATTGACTTACTTCACTCAGCATAATACCCTCCATTTCCATCCACGTTGAAGCAAATGGTGGGTATTTGTCATTTCTAATGGCTGAATAATATTCCATTGTATACATAAACCACATCTTCTTTATCCATTCATCTTTAGATGGATACCAAGGCTCCTTCCACAGTTTGGCTATTGTGGACATTGCTGCCATAAATACCGGGGTTCAGGTGTCCCGGCGTTTCATTGCAGCTGTATCTTTGGGGTACAACAATAGCTCCTAACCCCTTCAGGGTCCTGGAAGCCTTGCTTCCAAAATTCGTTAGAGACTTAAGCTCTCCCTAACCCCCTCGCAACTTGAAAGGATATAATCAATTGTTCCTCATAACTGCAGGGCAGCTCTTTCCACCCAGGGGTCTTGTCTTGGTGCTCTAATAAAACCACCTTTTGCGAAAGAAAGAAAGAAAGAAAGAAAGAAAGAAAGAAAGAAAGAAAGAAGAAAGAAAGAAAGAAAAGAAGAAAGAAAGAAAGAGAAAGAAAGAAAGAAAGAAGAAAGAAGAAAGAAAGAAAGAAAGAAAGAAAGAAAGAAAGAAAGAAAGAAAAGAAGAAGAAAGAAAGAGAAAGAAAGAAAGAAAGAAAGAAAGAAAGAAAGAAAGAAAGAAAGAAAGAAAGAAACCAGCAAACTGTTTTCCACCATAACTGAACCATTTTGCATTCCCAATTTTATTGTTTTTTTTCATTATATTAAGCTGTAAAATACATGCTCTTTGAATTTTAATTCAAGATGAATGACATATTGTCTGAGGCCTTGAATTGCAAGTCTTCCTACTTAGCATTTAAAGAGGAAAAAAATGAGTTTGAAAAGTGAGCAGGATGATTTAGGCAAGTTAAGAAGGAAGCACAATTCAAGACAAAAAGTCATCTCGGGAAAGACACACAAAGAGCTGGAGAATAAGAACATTAATGACAAATCCTGTTTAGTTAGCACTGTTGGAAGTATTCTCACAAAATTGTTTTCAAATGTTTGAGGTATGAGGATTATAAAAATTTATCGTATACTTTTGGAATGTAGTGTTTAGTCTCTAAGCCTTTTCATGCTCATTGGTCCTCATAGGTAATGATATTAAAATTCACATTTACCATTTTATAAAATGTATCAACTTTTTTTGTCAAAGAGCTGAGTCATATACCTTTGCTTTGTTGACAAGCACAACTGTAATGCAGGGGTTAGGGGGCAGGCATGCACCTTAGTGCATGTCTGTAACCTATAACAAATGTTCCAATAGAGATGGAGATGATCCAGAGGAGAACAAGTAATTCCAAGACCAATTTCTTCGAGTAGCAAGAGAGCTAGGTATCAAAAGCACAACTGGAATGTTTGTCCTCAAACAGGCTTTTTTAAAAAACCAAAAGCTGTGTGCAGATGTGTTGGTAAATTTGTTAGTGGAAAGATGAGGAACTCCTGTATGACTCCTCCTATCTCAAGAATGTATGATACAAAGACCTAAGCTGAGAGTGAAGGTGTTTTGAAATAGTATTTTCAGAGAACCAGAGGTTGTATTAGGGTGATGTAATGGCATGGTAAGACTATATTGTAAAAAAGTCAAAATCTCCAATCGATTTGAGTTAAATACAGTTGCAATGAATATACCAGTGGAATTTTGGGGACATATAGCTAATGATTTGAAAGTTACCCAGGAAGATTAAATAGATAATAAAACTTAAAAAAAAGTTGATGAGGAAAAATGAGAGAGAAAAGTCTTAATAGACCACTGCAACTAGAGAACTAGCCTAGAGTTACTCTTTATTGTTATATTTATAAGAAGATAGCATATAGCCAAACAATTGTAAAAGTAATAATAATATTAAATTAATAACATTTCAGGATTATTACGAATGCTAATAGGAAAATCAGCTATTTAGAAGCACAATTAACTTAAAGCCTCACCATACCTCATGTACCAAAATAAGTTGCACAAAAATTGAAAACTTAAATATCACTTATGAAATTATTAAGGAAATCTAAAGGAAATATATGTAAATATATTCTGAATTAAGAATGAGAATTATAAGAGTATGATCTTCTGAAGAATACAAAGGAAAAAGATGGATTTACACCAAATGCATAAGCACTGCCCTAGCCAACAAATCCTGTCAGGTATTTAAAAAGAAACTGAAAACAAGGTTACCACACACATTACTATCAAATTGTTCATAATCTTCACCTCATCAAGATAAGTTTTTGCACAGCAAAGGATACAGTCAACAAAACTCAAAGACAACCTACAGAATGGGAGAAGATATTTGCAAATGACCTATCAGATAAAGGGCTAGTTTCCAAGTTCTATAAAGAACTTATTAAACTCAACAGCAAAAAAACAAACAATCCAATCATGAATTGGGCAAAAGACATGAACAGAAATCTCACAGAGGAAGACATGGACATGGCCAACAAGCACATGAGAAAATGCTCCGCATCACTTGCCATCGGGGAAATACAAATCAAAACCACAATGAGATACCACCTCACACCAGTGAGAATAGGGTAAATTAACAAGCCAGGAAACCACAAATGTTGGAGAGGATGTGGAGAAAAGGGAACCCTCTTACGCTGTTGGTGGGAATGTGAACTGGTGCAGCCACTCTGGAAAACTGTGTGGAGGTTCCTCAAAGAGTTAAAAATAGACCTGCCCTAAGACCCAGCAATTGCACTGCTGGGGATTTACCCCAAAGATACAGATGCAATGCAATGCCAGGAATAGAAGGGAAGGGAGAAGAAATGTGTGGGAAATATCAGAAAGGGAGACAGAACATAAAGACTCCTAACTCTGGGAAGCAAACTGGGGGTGGTGGAAGGGGAGGAGGGCAGGGGGTGGGGGTGAATGGGTGATGGGCACTGAGGGTGGCACTTGACAGGATGAGCACTGGGTGTTATTCTGTATGTTGGCAAATTGAACACCTGTAAAAAAATGAATTTATTATAAAAAATCTTCACCTCTAAAGAGCTACAAAAAATCATTAGGATAAAATAAGTAATATAAAGGAAAACATCTGCTACATCTCTTTGATGTTTACTAGATTGGCAAAAACAGCTCATTTGATAAGACAGCACTAGACAGACTATAGTGAGGCAGGTACTTCTGCTTCATACCAGACAGAATGCAAAGTGTTTCTAACTTCCTGAAAAGCAGTTTGGCTCATTGCAACAGTAATTTTTTTCCCTTCTAATTTTACTTCATTTTTATTTATTTTTGTTTGGTTAGTTGGGGGTTTTGTACATATATTTTTAATGTTCCTGAATTATTCTTTTATAAGCATTTTTTAACCATATGGCTTAAAAATTTATTTAGATTCAAGTTAGTTAACATACAGTGTATTATTAGTTTCAGTGTACAATTTAGGGATTCATCAGTTGTATATTAACACCCTCTCATTCCAACAAATGCCTTCCTTAATGCTTATCACCAGTTACCCCATCCACCCACCCACCTCCTCTCTAGCAACCCTGTTTGTTTGCCATAGTTAAGAAAGCCTTATGATTTGCCTCTCTCTCTGTTTTTATTTTTTCCTCCCTTCCCCTATGTTCATCTGTTCATTAAATTCCACATATGAGAGAAATCCTATAATTGCCTTTCTCTGATTGACTTATTTTGCTTAGCATAATACCCTCTAGTTCCACCCACATAGTTGCAAATGGTAAGATTTCATTTTTTTAAAATTTTTGGGGGGATTTCATTCTTTTTAATGGCCAAGTAATATTCCACTGTGTGTGGGTATATAACTTCTTCTTTTTCCATTCATCTGTTTATGGATAACTGGGTTTTTCCATATTTAGGCCATACTAGTTCTTGATGCTATAAATATTGGGGTGTATGTGCCCCTTCAAATCTCTCTGTATCCTCTGAATAAATACCTAGCAGTACAATATATTTTTATTGGAGATCGATTTACCAACATATAACATATCACCCAGTGCTCATCCCGCCAAGTGCCCCCCTCCTCAGTGCCTGTCACCCAGTCACCCCAACCCCCTGCCCACCTCCCTTTCCACTACCCCTTGTTCATTTCCCAGAGTTAGGAGTCTCTCATGATCTGTCATCCTCTCTGATTTTTCCCACTCATTTTCCCTCCTTTCCCCCACAATCCCTTTCACTATTTTGTATATTCCCCATATGAAGGAAACCATGTAACTGCAACAGTAATTTTAAATAGTATCTTTGCCATTTCTCAGTAATTTCACTCCTAGAAATTTGACCTAAAATCAGACCCTCACATAAGAAAATTTGGGTGACTAAAACTCAGTGTAAGCAATTGTCTGTTTTACAGATTTATTTATATAATGGAATATTATGTGGTCATTTAAAATTAATTTTTTTTTCAAAACTACTTACTTACTATTCATTGTTTTAAGCACTATTTTCGAGGATCTGGTCTCAGTGCCTGATATTGATTATCTTATTCACTCATCCTAAAAACATCATGAGATCATCCTGAGTCCTCTTATTATAACCACTTTTAAGATAAGCAAACTGAGGCACAGATTTAATTTAATGTCCCAAGATACACAGATAATAAAGGGAGAATGGAGAGTCACACTCACATAATATAGCCTATTCCCTCTCTGCCACTCAGTCCCTACCCCTACAATACAATGTCCCCTCTTAGCAAGAAATAAGGTTCATTAAATTTTATGTTACAGATAAAAGGAAAACAGGACTTTAATCATCATGTACATAAACGGTAAAATACACATATGGATAACAAAGAACAGAAAGGACAAATGGATAAAAAACTGAAAGGACAACTTTAATTTCACCTTAATTCTAAGTTTTTGAATGTTCCTTTTTTATTATGAACTTGGTTGAGTATTAAAAATTAGCTTTAGCTCCTATGATTAGCTTTGTAGATTTAACAATTTAGGATTATAAAGAAAAAAACATTTCTGAGTTTTCACAAAGCACTATCCTCAAAAAAAAAAAAATTCAACTATTTGAACCAGGGGATTTTAGAACTTCCTAACTGAACAGATTTCAGTTCCCAACTTTTGTTATTAATCTTTCCACATCTATATCAAATGAAAAAATAAAGCATGTTTAAGTTAACTAGAAAGTCAATTATATATTTATCCCACCTTTCCTATGGACACAGACACACATATGCTCACTTTAAAAATATGAGCTTCGTGCAACTGTTTTGATTTTTCAAACATGTCTCTACACATGTCAACTAACATTTTTTAATTCAAGCATAAATGCAACAGATGTCTCTGTAACTGTATGTGTATGTTGTATCAAATCTGATACCTTCATATTCTATATTATTCATCTCTTATTTATTTTTAAACAGTATAGTGATGCCCCATTTTCCTTATTCACTATCTCAACATAGGTATTATCTTTATCTATTCAATATGGACTACTTCTTAGTCTTGAGTACAAATGCAGTTACAAAACTATTACTATTTCTAAATAATTGCTGGAAAAAACTAATAAAAAAGGCCACTTTATCTTATGAGGATATTTATTTCTAACTTTAATCATCTAAGAGAGCAGTCCTCCTCTGTTATTTAGAGGTTACTGCATTTTGGTCACCCTAAAACTAATGCTGTTTCCCACTGCTGCATGATATTGAAACTGAAACTTGGTCCCCTTATCATGTCTACTTATTTGCTAATCATGTCAGGATGATGCCCTACCATGAAGTGAGTCTATGATACTCATCTCATGCTTTACTTCTTCTAATATCTTTTACAATATGGACATCTAGTTCCTTTTACGAGGTCAGGGTGGTGTGTCTCGTGTGAGCACAGCTTAAGGGGTCAATGCTCACAACTATATTGAAATAGAAATTTTTTAAGTGTTTGGATCTACTCGAACAGAGTACCACATAAAGACCAGTTGTGTACAACTTTTGATTGGGAAAAGAAATGGTGAGAGACAAGCCATGAATCCTCTTTAGAAGGCATTGTGTGTTGGCAACATATATTTTCCCAGGACCCTTCTCAAGGCCCCCATGACCTCCTGATTCCTCAGGCTATAGATAAGGGGGTTCAGCGCTGGAGTGACAACTGTGTAGAAAAGAGAGATGATGTTGTCCTGCCTGGGGCTGTGGAGGGAACTGGGCAGGACATACATGAACGTGGCAGCTCCATAGTACATCACAACCACTGTCAGGTGGGAGGAGCAGGTGACTAGGGCTTTCTGCTTCCCTTCATTAGAGGGCATGTGAAGCACAGTACACAGGATTAGTGCATAGGAGGCAACAATGGCAGAAAGAGGCAGCAAAAGGAAAGTCACTCCTGTCACATACACCAAGAGTTCATATCGGGAGGTATCTGCACAGGCCAACTTCAGCAAAGGTGGGATTTCACAGAGAAGGTGCCTGATCTTCCGAACTTTACAGAAAGGGTAGTGCATGGTATACAAGGTATGGCCTAGAGCACTCAGAAATGCCAGGATCCAGGCCGTGGCCACCATGAACCAGCAGACCCTTGGCCTCATGAAGACCATGTAGTTCAGAGGATGACATATGGCCACATATCTGTCATAGGCCATGAAGGCCAGCAGCAAGTCCTCTGCACCACCCAGCGTCAATACCAAAAACATCTGAAGGGCACAGCCTCCAAAGGAGATGGTGTTTTCATGATGCAGAAAATCCATGAGGGTCTTGGGAGTGAAAACAGATGTGAAGAGGAGGTCCATGAGTGAGAGCTGGCCGAGCAGGAAGTACATGGGCACGTGGAGCCGGGAATCCACTGTGATGACCAAGAGCAGCAGGCCATTGCTGGTCAGAGCCAACATGTATAGGACAGTGATTGTGGCACAGAGCAGTTCAGGAGACCCACTGTCATTCAGAATCCCCATCAATATAAAGCCACTGCCCAAGGTGGAGTTCCAGTACTCCATTCTGTGTTGTTTCTTTAGTTGCCTAGAAGCAAACACATTCTCAGTGGATGTTGGCTAAGGTGGCCCCTCGTTTGTAACATCACAGGCTCCTGATGATGGCCAATGTGAATCCAGTGAGGTGATGTCTTTCCTACTGGACATGGACTTGACCTCTTGATCTCTCAGGTTCTGACACTTTTAATTGTATCTTGAGGAAAGAAGCATCCAAATGGAGAGCAATCATCACAGCAAAGGCTAAATATTAAGAGGTCACTACAAGAAAATATCATGCAGGACATCAAGCCTCAATAAGCATCTTTTCAGAATTATTAAATCATCTCTCTCTCAATAGAAAGCAATGTCCTGGAACCCACGCCCTTAGTTATTTTTGTACCTATGTTTTAAGTATAATGTTTGTCCCAGGATTTAAATCCCCAGTTAGTATCCTAACAGACCTGTTCTGAATATAAAATCCTAAAGCAGGTACAGAAGTGTGACTTCAACAAAGCACTTCCACTTCATTGTCCATCTACCTTAGGTCCACATTTGTTTGTAGCACTCAAGGCTGTAGACGTAAGCCTCACAGGAAGAGCAAAAGTATGCCCACCTCAGTCATCCCTCTGGACCAATAACCTCCACACTCTCCATGTGCAGAAGGGATTCTAGACTGAGACGAGGGTTTGGTGTGTTTGATGTGGTGTTGCTTTTATGAGCTAAACCTTTAGGCTCAGTGACAACGTAGATGTTTTATTACAGATTATGAAAACACGCAAGCCTGGGAGGATTCAACGCTCTGAAGAGGAGGCCCTGCCCAGAGAGGTCAGAATGTTTGTGTTTGGGAGAAATGATTGGAAGGTGCTGGCATCAAAAGAGCATGTGCTAGATGTTATAATCAAGCTCAATAAACGTATCTTTCTTTTCTTCTCACCCAGATCCCTGCTGTCCCTACTGCTGGACAGAATATCTACACTGGATTGAAGAGACACAGGGATAAGGATCTCTTCTTCTGGAATGCAGCCATTAGGGTATGGCACCCACCCCAGAGAAAAGGCAGAAGATACAGGGACCTGGAATTAACAACTATCAAGGTCATGCATCATGGGAACTAGCCCGATAGTCCAATTCTGACTGTGCGCCAAAGAAACTGTAAGGGAAACATATCTTTCTCTAAGTCTTTCCCCTATATTGTGGCTTCCATTTTTAGGCACTTCACTGGTTCTTTTACTGGTCTCTTCCAGGTTCACAGGACTTTAATGGTGGAAAACTTTTAGAGCATATGACAGGCAGATCATTGATTTTTAGCTGGCTCTTTGATTTGGAGGCATTTATTACCAGAGAGGTCCAAAAGTCCCCTATCAGAGGCTGGCAAGCCTGGGCTCTAAGGACAGGTACTGATACTCCCACCAGGAAGCAGGCACTCAGACCTGGGATGTAGCATGTCTTTCTTCATTTTCATTCATTTTTCTTCATGTTTAGAAAACCAAGACTACGGGGCATTAGGACAGAGTAGAGAACCTGGAAGACAGGGTAGCTTAAGTTCTTAGGGCTGCTTTGGGCCCTGTTTCTCAACTCAACATATCTAGAGGATGCATACTTCCCTGAAAGAGAGAGAAAGTCTTTACCTCAGGTAGTGAGAAGCTGAGCTGCCCACCCATGCAAACTGCCCTGGGGGGTGAGGGTCAAGATTGTCCTGTAGAAATGGGGAAAGAAAGAAAAAAAGAAATGGGGAAAGAGTGAGCTTTTCCAGCAGTGTCCAACTGGTTTAAATTTTGCCAAGTTGAGTTAAGAGTCTGAGGAGTCTGAGCAAGGCAGGCATCAGGGCTGCTTCTGGTCCTTCTGGTCCTCTACAGGTCTTGTCTGGAAATGTAATAGAGACAGAGGACAAATACAGTCCTTGGGCAGTTTCCATGGAGCTCTTCCTTCAGAGATGGGTTTCCTGTTCTCACAGCTGTGGAGAATTAGGAGAAACTGCTTCCATCACTCAGTTCTCCAGGTGAGAACCCATCCAGCTCTTCTGGAGAAGTTGTCAGACTCAGTGCTTGGGTCCAGATGCTCAGACTGTTATTTACTCTTGCTGGGGTCTGGAGCAAAGATGAAAGCAGTAGGAATCTGGAGGAAGTAGATATGGGAAGAGCTACCCATGGGAGACCTTGCTGTGCCTGTCCTTGGGGAGGCTTGGCTCCTTATCCCATGACCCCACTCTCTCTACTTTATTCCACTCCTACATTCCCAGGGACTTACTTCTCAGCTGAAATGGTCTCCCTTGGAAATCCTAGTACTGGAAACAGGATGTTAATGAGTCCTCTTGGGCATGTTTCCTGGCCTGGTATCCCTGCTCTGTTCTCTCACTAAATCAGTCCAGACACTCCAGGATTCTATGCTACCCTAAGGAGGCACTGACAGCGATTTCTATATTGGTGACTGGATAGACCAAGAAGCAAGGCTTCTTTTCATGGTCATTGCTCTGCACCCAGATCTTAAGGTGGGTTTTGTGTCAGTGTAGGATACTCCTTCTAGATCTTTCTCCACCCACCAGCCCCACCACCCCTTTGTGATCCTCCCTACCTGGACATTATTTCCAGTCCTTAAGATGTGTCCTATGGAGCCTATAGTTATGGAATCTTCCCTTCATTTACCTTGGCTTTCTATTCGGCCTGTGCATGGCATGTGAGTCTTGGTGTTACTGTTGTCTGCCTCAGTGATACTTCAAAAGAGAGTGAATCAGGTTGTAAGCATTGAGCCAAAAAAGAAAAAAGAAAAATAAATACACACAGTATTGAAACTGCAGAATGTCCATTTGGGGAATATAAAAAATAGTGAAAGGGAATAAAGAGGAAAGGAGAAAAAATAAGTGGGAAATATCAGAAAGGGAGACAAGAGACAACATGAAAGACTCCTAACTCTGGGAAACGAACTAGAGGTGGTGGTATGGGAGGTGGGCGGGGGATGGGGGTGACTGGATGGTGGGCACTGAGGTGGGCACTTGATGGGATGAGCACTGGGTTTTATTCTGTATGTTGACAAATTGAACACCAATAAAAAATAAATTTATTAAAATAAAAAGAAGAAAATTGAACACCAATAAAAAATTAATTTATTAAAAAAATTTAAAAATTAAAAAATAAAAAAATAAAAATAAATAAACTGCAAAATGTCAATGTCAATTAAAATCTTTACTTGTGGGACACTTGGGTGGCTCAGAGGTTGAGGGCTTGCCTTTACCTCAGGACATGATCCCGGGATCCGGAATCGACTCCCACAGCAGACTCCTGCAGAGAGCCTGCTTCTCCCTTTCCTATGGCTCTGCCTCCCTCTCTCTCTCTCTCTCTCTGTGTGTGTGTGTCTCATGTATAAATAAAACCTTAACAAAAAAAGAGGGAAGACAAATTAATAACGAACAATAAAAAATGTATTGCCAAACATTCACCCAATAAAATCTGTAATTTCAGCAAGAAAAACATCATGCCTAGGGAATTATATAACACAGGGTGCATGGTAAAGAAAGAAATTGATTTACTAAATAAATTGGTAAACTTCATTAATTGAAATATATATATTTGCATTTTAAAATGCTGTTGGAAGCAATTGAAGATCACACAAAGATGCAAAGGCATTCCATGCTCATGGATTAGAAGAACAAATACTGTTAAAATGTCTATACTACCCAAAGCAACCTACACAGTTCATGCAATCCTTATCAAAATACTAACAACATTTTTCACAGAGCTAGAACAAATAATCCCAAAATTGGTATCAAACCACAAAAAGCAATAAATAGGCAAAACAGTCTTCAAAAAGGAAAGCAACGCTGGAGGCATCACACATCTGGACTATAAGTTATATTACAAAGCTGTAATGACCAAAACAGCATGCTACAAGCACACACATAGACACAAAGATCAACAGAACAGAATAGTAACTCCAGAAATGGAACCACAACAATATGGTAAATTAATCTTTAACAAGCCAAAAAAGAATATCCAATGGAAAAAAAAACAGTCTCTTCCATAAATGGTGTTGGGAAATTTACCAACAATATGGTAAATTAATCTTTAACAAGCCAAAAAAGAATATCCAATGGAAAAAAAAACAGTCTCTTCCATAAATGGTGTTGGGACAACAACATGCAAAAGAATGAAACTGGATCACTTCTTACACCATACACAAAAATAAATTCTGAATGGATTAAAGACCTGAATGTGAGACAGGAAACCATAAAAATCCTAGAGAACAGAGGCAGTAACAACTTTGACATCAGCTGGGGCAATTTGTTTCTAGATATGTCTCCTGAGGCAAGGGAAACAAAAGCAAAAATAAACTATTGGGCTTCATCAAAGTAAAAGCTTCTGCACAGCAAAGTGAACAACCAACAGAACTAAAAAGCAACCAATGGAATGGGAGAAGGTATTTTCAAGTGACATATTTGATAAAGGGTTAGTATCCAATATATTAAAATAGTAAAACTAAAATCTTGACAAAAATAATTTGATGCGACAAATACCCACCTTTTGCATCGACGTGGAGGGACCTGGAGGGTATTAGGCTGAGTGAAGGAAATCAATCAGGAAAAGGACAAACATTATGTAGTCTCATTCATTTGGGGAATATAAAAATAGGTGAAAGGGAATAAAGGGACAGGAGTGAAAATATCATTGAGGGTTACAAAACATGAGAGACACCTAACTCTGAGAAATGAACAAGAGGTAGTGGAAGGGGAGGTGGGCGGAGGGTTGGGGTGACTGGGTGATGGGCACTGAGCGGGACACTTGGCAGGATGAGTACTGGGTCTTATGCTACATGTTGGCAAATTGAACTCCAATAAAAAATTTTAAAAAAATAATAATTTGACGGAAGTGGCATTTTTCTGTACGTGCTAAAAGAAAGCTATGGAAGCAGAGTATTAAAAGCCTCATTCGTTTACACAGAGATCATTTCCTATTTTAAAAATTTTATTGAGGTAAAATTTGCATCCAGTAAAATTGACCTTTTTTAGTACACGGTTCTGCAGGTTTTGACAAATTTGTATATTATGTAACCACTATCAAATCCAAGTATCAAATTTCATGAACCCCTAAATTCTCACTTAGTGCTCACCTAAACCCTGCCAACTGTCTGATCCGTTGACTATCACCAGTGTCTGGCCTTTTCCACAGTGTCAAGAAAATGGTATCATACATTTTGAGTCTAGCTTCTTCCACTTAGCATAATATGCTTGAGATTTAACCATATTGCTACATTGCAGTTGATTCTCACCATTCCCATTTATTTGAGTAGTATCCAGTTGTACGGATGTATCATAATTTCTTATCCATTCATCAGTTGAAGGACATTTGTGATGTTTCCACCCGTGAATCATAAAAAACATTATAAACATCCATGGAAAGATTTTCGAATGAGTATAAATTGACTGTTCACTGTGGTAAATACCTCAGAGTGAACTTGCTCAGTTGTACACATGTATGCTTAAGTTTATAAGAAACCGGCAAACTGTTTTCCGCCATGACTGAACCATTTTGCATTCCCAATTTTATTCTATTTTTTTTCATTTTATTAAGCTGTAAAATACATGCTCTTTAAATTTTAATTCAAAATGAATGACATATCGCCTGAGGCCTTGAATTGCAAGTCTTCCTACTTAGCATTTAAAGAGGGAAAAATGAGTTTGGAAAAGTGAGCAGGATGATTTAGGCAAGTTAAGAAGGAAGCACAATTCAAGACAGAAAGTCATCTCAGGAAAGACTCAGAAAGAGCTGGAGAATAAGAACATTAATGACAAATCCTGTTTAGTTAGTCCTGTTGGAAGTATTCTCACAAAATTGTTTTCAAATGTTTGAAGTATGAGGATTATAAAAATTTATTGTATACCTTTGGAATGTAGTGTTTAGTCTCTAAGCCCTTTCATGCTCATTGGTTCTCATAGGTAATGATATTAAAATTCACATTTACCATTTTATAAAATGTATCAACTTTTTTTGTCAAAGAGCTGAGTCATAAACCTTTGCTTTGTTGACAAGCACAACTGTAATGCATGGGCTAGGGGGTAGGCATGCACCTTAGTGCATGTCTGTAACCTATAACAAATGTTCCAATAGAGATGGAGATGATCCAGAGGAGAACAAGTAATTCCAAGACCAATTTCTCGAGTAGTAAGAGAGCTAGGTATCAAAAGCACAACTGGAATGTCCTCAAACAAGCTTTTTTTAAAAACTAAAAGCTGTGTGCAGATGTGCTGGTAATTTGTTAGTGTAAAGATGAGGAACTCCTGTATGACTCCTCTTTTCTTAAGGATGTATGATACAAAGTCCTAAGCTGAGAGTGAAGGTGTTTTGAAATGGTATTTTCAGAGAGCCACAGGTTGTATTAGGGTAATGTAATGGCATGGTAAGACTATATTGCAAAAAAGTCAAAATCTCCAATCGATTTGAGTTAAATACAGTTGAAATGAATATACCAATGGAATTTTGGGGACATATACCTAATGATTCGAAAGTTACCCAGGAAGATTAAATAGATAATAAAACTTAAAAAAAAGTTGATGAGGAAAAATGAGAAATGTCTTTTTTTTTTTTTAGAGGAAAGTCTTAATAGACCACTCCAACTAGAGAACTAGTCTAGAGATACTCTTTCTTGTTATAAGAAGATAGTATATAGCCAAACAATTGTAAAAGTAATAATAACAATAAATTAATAACATTTCAGGATTATTAAGAATGCTAATAGGAAAATCAGCTATTTGGAAGCACAATTAACTTAAAGCCTCACCATACTTCATGTACCAAAATAAGTTGCACAAACATTAAAAACTTAAGTATCACTTATGAAATTATTAAGGAAAACTAAAAGAAATATATGTAAATATATTCTGAATTAGGATTGAGAATTATAAGGATATGATCTTCTGAAGAATACAAAGGAAAAAGATGGATTTACACCAACTGTGTAAACACTTCCCTAGCCAACAAATCCTGTCAGGTTTTTAAAAGGAAACTGAAAACAAAGGTTAACACACACATTACTATCAAATTGTTCATAATCTTCATCTCTAAAGGGCTACAAAAAATCATTAGGATAAAATAAGTAATATAAGGAAAACATCTGCTACATCTCTTTGATGTTTACTAAATTGGCCAAAACTGTTCATTTGAGAGGGCAAGATAGCAGAGTATTAGGGTCCCCAAGTCACCTGTCCCCACCAACTTACCTAGATAACTTTCAAATCATCCTGAAAAACCTTCGAATTTGGCCTGAGATTTAAAGAGAGAGCAGCTGGAACGCTACAGTGAGAAGAGTTTGGTCTTCTAACAAGGTAGGAAGATGGGAAAAAAAATAAAATAAAAAAGAATCTTGTGGGGGAGGGGCCCCCGCGAGGAGCCGGGCTAAGGCCGGGTGGCCAGAGCCTCCGGGGCAGGAAAGCCCAGCCTCTGAGAAGCAGGAACTTTAAAAATCCACACCAGATTCTTCCCAGAGGGAAAGGCGCTCGCAGGGAACACGGGCAGAACCGCTGGAGGGGCAGAGGAGCCCCCAGGTCCCCGGGGTCACCAACATAGGAAGCGCGCCCCAGGGGAGAGCGCCCCACACCCCGGGCCCAGCGGGTAAAGGGCTGGAGCGCCCGGCGGGGCCTCGGGAGCAGCTCGGGGGGTGCTCCAGGAGGGGGCTGCGGCCTGCTGCCTTCGGGAGCCGTGGGCCCGGGAGTTTGATTCCAGGAGCTCAGGCCCCGGATTCCAGGGTGCAGGAGATACAGACCAGGATCCAGTGATCCCCCAGGGGTAGATGGACGCAGGGAGGGCACAGGACAGCGAGGTCCTTCCTGCCACTGGGTGCCCCCAAGCTGTGCAGATCGGCGCCCCACCCCCACCCTCACCCTCAGAGCATTCAGGCCAGTGTGGACTGGGACACTCTGGGTGCTTACTGGGGGAGCTGACTTCAGGGCGGAGAGCTGGCCACTGCCAGTGGTGTTGTCCCTCCTGGTGTCACCCTGTGCCTGGGACGGATCAGGGGGCACCAGGGAACAGAGGCCTCATGGGGTAAACAGCTCCTGCTGTGCCAGGCACCTGCAGGGGTGGGGGGGGCAGCCTCCCCCAGGTGAACACACCTGAGAGTCAGTACAGCAGGTCCCTCCCCCAGAGGACCAGCTGGAGGGACAAGGGAAGAGCAAGTTCTTGACCAAGCAGTGCTGGAAAGCTCCAGGGGAAGTTGAGGGACTTACAGTATATAGAACCAGAGGACACCCATCCTTGTTTTGTTTTTGTTTTTGTTTTCACTTTGCTTTTTCTTTTCTTTCTTCCTTTTTCCAGTACAACGTGTTTTTCGCCACTTTGCACTGAGCAAAATGACTAGCTAGAAAGAAGAACTTACCACAAAAGAAAGAATCAGAAACAGTCCTCTCTGCCACAGAGTTACATAATTTGGATTACAATTCAATGTCAGAAAGCCAATTCAGAAGCACAATTATAAAGCTACTGGTGGTTCTGGAAAAGAGCATAAAAGATTCAAGAGACTTCATGACTGCAGAATTCAGATCTAATCAGGCCGAAATTAAAAATCAATTAAATGAGATGCAATACAAACTGGAGGTCCTAAAGACAGTAGTTAATGAGGTAGAAGAAAGAGTGAGTGACATAGAAGACAAGTTCATGGCAAGTAAGGAAGCTGAGGAAAAAAGAAAAAAGCAATTAAAACACCATGAGGAAAGCTTAAGGGAAATAAATGACAATCTCAGAAGGAAAAATCTACATTTAATTGGGGTTCCGGAGGGCACCAAAAGGGACAGAGAACCAGAAAGTGTATTTGAACTAATAATAGCTGAGAATTTCCCTAACTTGGGAAGGGAACCAGACATTCAGGTCCAGGAGATAGAGAGATTCCCCCCTGCTAAAATCAATAAAAACCACTCAACACCTCGACATTTAATAGTGAAACTTGCAAATTAAAATATGAGAAGATCCTTAAAGCAGCAAGAAACAAGAAATTCCTAACTTTTATGGGGAGATGCATTAGGATGACAGCAGACCTCTCCATAGAGACCTGGCAGGCCAGAAAGGGCTGGGAAGATATATTCAGGGTCCTAAATGAGAAGAACCTGCAGCCAAGAATACTCTATCCAGCAAGGCTTTCATTCAGAATAGAAGGAGAGGTAAATAGCTTCCAAGATAGGCAGAAACTGAAAGAATATGTGACCACCAAACCAGCTCTGCAAGAAATATTAAGGAGGACTCTGTAAAAGAAAGAGGAAGTCCAAGGAAACAATCCACAAAAACAGGGACTGAATAGATATCATGATGACAGTAAACTCATATCTTTCAATAGTAACTCTGAATGTGAATGGGCTTAATGACCCCATCAAAAGGCACAGGGTGTCAGACTGGATAAAAAAGCAGGACCCATCTATTTGCTGTCTACAAGAGACTCATTTTACACCTAAGGACACCTATAGCCTGAAAATCAAGGGTTGGAGAACCATTTACCATTCAAATGGTCCTCAAAAGAAAGCAGGGGTAGCCATCCTTATATCAGATAAATTAAAGTTTATTCCAGAGACTGTAGTAAAAGATGAAGAGGGACACTCTATCATACTTAAAGGGTCTATCCAACAAGAGGACCTAACAATCATGAATATTTATGCCCTGAATGTGGGAGCTGCCAAGTATATCAATCAATTAATAACCAAAGTTAAGACAGACTTAGATAATAATACACTTCGTTACTTGAATATACCGCTTTCTACAATCGACAGGTTTTCTAAGCACAACATCTCCAAAGAAACAAGAGTTTTAAATGATACACTGGACCAGATGGATTTCACAGATATTTACAGAACATTACATCCAAACACAATTGAATACACATTCTTCTCAGGTGCACATGGAACTTTCTCCAGAATAGACCACATACTGGGTCACAAATCAAGTGTTAACTGATACCAAAAGATTGGGATTGTCCCCTGCATATTTTCAGACCATAATGCTTTGAAACTAGAACTAAATCACAAGAAGAAGTTTGGAAGAAATTCAAACACGTGCAGGTTAAAGACCATCCTGCTAAAAGATGAAAGGGTCAACCAGGAAATTAAGGAAGAATTAAAAAGATTCATAGAAACTAATGAGAATGAAGATACAACCATTCAAAATCTTTGGGATACAGAAAAAACAGTCCTGAGAGGGAAATACATCGCAATACAAGCATCCCTCAAAAAATTGGAAAAAACTCAAATACACAAGCTAACCTTGCACCTAAAGGAACTGGAGAAAAAACAGCAAATAGATCCTACACCCAGCAGAAGAAGAGAGTTAATAAAGACTCGAGCAGAACTGAACAAAATCGAGACCAGAAGAACTGTGGAACAGATCAACAAAACCAGGAGTTGGTTCTTTGAAAGAATTAATATATAGATAAACCATTAGCCAGCCTTATTAAAAGCAAAAGAGAAAAGACTCAAATTAATAAAATCACGAATGAAAAAGGAGAGATCACCACCAATACCAAGGAAATACAAACACTTTTAAAAACATATTATGAGCAGCTATATGCCAATAAATTAGGCAATCTAGAAGAAATGGACGCATTTCTGGAAAACCGCAAATGACCAAAACTGGAACAGGAAGAAATAGAAAATCTGAACAGGCTGATAACCAGGGAGGAAATTGAAGCAGTCATCAAAAACCTCCCAAGACACAAAAGTCCAGGGCCAGATGGATTCCCAGGGGAATTATATCAAATGTTTAAAGAACAAACAAGAGGCTCAGTTGGGCACCGGTGGAGTAGAGGGTGCTGGAACATGGTGCTGATTTTGGAGGTGGGCGAGGGAGAAGGGTGGAGGTCAGGACACTGGTGGCCCTGAACCCAGCCACCCGCAGGATGTGCTCCGAAGGACACCGCTTTATGACTTCCACCTGGCTCATGGCGGGAAGATGGTGGCGTTTGCAGGCTGGAGTCTGCCTGTACAGTACCGGGACAGTCACGTTGATTCACACCTTCATATACTCCAGCACTGCTCATTCTTTGACGTGTCCCACATGCTGCAGACCAAGATACTTGGTTGTGACCGGGTGAAGCTGATGGAGAGTCTAGTGGTTGGAGATATTGCAGAGCTAAGGTCAAACCAGGGGACACTGTTGCTGTTTACCAATGAGGCTGGAGGCATCGAAGATGACTTGATTGTGACCAGCACCTCTGAGGGGCACCTGTATGTGTTGTCCAACGCTGGCTGCTGTGACAAGGACTTGGCCCTCATGCAGGGCAAAGTCAGGGAGCTGCAAAACATGGGCAATGATGTGAGCCTGGAGGTAGTGGATAATGCCTTGCTAGTCCTGCAAGGCCCCACTGCGGCCCAGGTGTTGCAGGCTGGCGTGGCAGATGACCTGAAGAAATTGCCCTTCATAACCAGTGCTGTGATGGAGGTGTTTGGTGTGTCCGGCTGAAGCGTGACCCGCTATGGCTACACAGGAGAGAATGGTGTGGGAATCTCGGTGCCAGCAGCAGCGGCAGTCCACCTGGCTGCAGCTCTACTGGAAAACCCAGAGGTGAAGCTGGCAGGGCTGGCAGCTCGGGACAGCCTGCGCCTAGAGGCAGGCCTCTGCCTGTATGGGAGTGACATTGATGAGCACACCACGCCTGTGGAAGGCAGCCTTAGTTGGACACTGGGGAAGCGCCACCAAGCTGCCATGGACTTCGCTGGAGCCTCAGTCATCATTGGCCAGCTGAAGGGCAAGGTGTGGCAGAGGCATGTGGGGTAAACATGCGAGGCGGCACCTGTGTGGGTACACAGCCCCATCCTGAATATGGAGGGCACCGTGATTGGTACAGTGACCAGTGGCTGCCCCTCTCCCTTCCTGAAGAAGAATGTGGCCATGGGTTATATGCTCTCTGAGTACAGTCAGCCAGGTACCCCACTACTGACAGAGGTATGGCAAAGCAGCAAATGGCTGTGGTCAGCAAGATGCCCTTTGTGACCACAAATTACTATACCCTCAAGTGAAAGTGGCTTGGAGCAGGGGTCCTCCCATCCAGGAACCTGGACCTGGACGGCATTCTATAAGGGTTGGTGAGGAAGCTGAGGCTGAATACACTGGGGGTAGGTAGCTAGGGTGGAGGTTAGTTCTGGTTGCCCTGTAAGGGGGGCACATAACACCTAATCTCACCCCCCACCCTCATCCTAGGCCTCTTCGATTTCAAGACCCCATTTCTTTCTTTTTTTATAAATTTATTTTTTATTGGTGTTCAATTTGCCAACATACAGAATAACACCCAGTGCTCATCCCATCAAGTGCCCACCTCAGTGCCCGTCACCCAGTCACTGCCACACCCCACCCACCTCCCCTTCCACCACCCCTAGTTCGATTCCCAGAGTTAGGAGTCTTCCCTGTTCTGTCTCCCATTCTGATATTTGCCACTCATTTTTTCTCCTTTCCCCTTTATTCCCTTTCACTATTTTTTATGTTCCCCAAATGAATGAGAACATATAATGTTTGTCCTTTTCCGATTGACTTACTTCACTCAGCATAATACCCTCCAGTTCCATCCACATCGAAGCAAATGGTGGGTATTTGTCATTTCTAATGGCTGAGGAATATTCCATTGTATACATAAACCATATCTTCTTTATCCATTCATCTTTTGATGGACACCGAGGCTCCTACCACAGTTTGGTTATTGTGGACATTGCTGCTAGAAACATCGGGGTGCAGGTGTCCCGGCGTTTCATTGCATCTGTATCTTTGGGGTAAATCCCCAACAGTGCAATTGCTGGGTCGTAGGGCAGGTCTATATTTAACTCTTTGAGGAACCTCCACACAGTTTTCCAGAGTGGCTGCACCAGTTCACATTCCCACCAACAGCGTAAGAGAGTTCCCCTTTCTCCACATCCTCTCCAACATTTGTGGTTTCCTGCCTTGTTAATTTTCCCCATTCTCACTGGTGTGAGGTGGTATCTCATTGTGGTTTTGATCTGTATTTCCCTGATGGCCAGTGATGCGGAGCATTTTCTCATGTGCTTGTTGGCCATGTCTATGTCTTCCTCTGTGAGATTTCTGTTCATGTCTTTTGCCCATTTCCTGATTGGATTGTTTGTTTTTTTGCTGTTGAGCTTAATAAATTCTTTATAGATCTTGGATACTAGCCCTTTAACTGATATGTCATTTGCATATATCTTCTTCCATTCTGTAGGTTGTCTTTAGTTTTGTTGACTGTTTCTTTTGCTGTGCAAAAGCTTGTTATCATGATGAAGTCCCAATATAACTGCCCTATGACCCAGCAATTGCACTGCTGGGATTTACCCCAAAGATACAGATGCAGTGAAACTCCAGGACACCAGCACCCCGATGTTTATAGCAGCAATGTCCACAAAAGCCAAACTGTGGAATAGCCTCGGTGTCCATCGAAAGATGAATGGATAAAGAAGATGTGGTCTATGTATACAATGGAATATTACTCAGCCATTAGAAATGACAAATACCCACTATTTGTTTGACGTGGATGGACCTAGAGGGTATTATGCTGAGTGAAATAAGTCAATCGGAGAAGGACAAACATTATATGATCTCATTCATTTGGGGAATATAAATAATAGTGAAAGGGAATATAAGGGAAGGGAGAAGAAATGGGTAGGAAATATCAGAAAGGGACAGAACATGAAGACTGCTAACTCTGGGAAACGAACTAGGGGTGGTGGAAGGGGAGGAGGGTGGGGGGTGGGGGTGACTGGGTGACGGGCACTGAGGTGGGCACTTGATGGGATGAGCACTGGGTGTTATGCTCTATGTTGGCAAATTGAACTCCAATAAAAAAAAAGAATATGAGCTTCTTGCAACTGTTTTGATGTTTCAAATATATCCTTACACATGTAAAATCACATTTTTTATTTCAAGTATTCTATGCAACAGATGTCTCCGTTACTGTGTCTATATTGAATCAAATCTGGTACCTTCACATTCTATATTATTCATCTTTTGTTTATTTTTATACACTATAACAAAGCACTATTTTCATTATTCACTATTTCAACATAGGTATTATCTTTATCTATTCAACATGGACTACTTCTTAAGTCTTGAGTACAAATGCAGTTACAAAACTATTACTATTTCTAAATAATTGCTTGAAAAACCTAATAAAGAAGGCCACTTTATCTTATGAGGGTATTTATTTCTAACTTTAATTGCCGAAAAGAGGAGTCCTCCTCTGTTATTTAGAGGTTACTGCACTTGATCACCCTAAAACTAATGCTGTTTCTCACTGCTGCATGATATTGAAACTGAAACTTGGTCCCCTAACCACGTCTACTTGCTAATCATGTCAGGATGATGCCCTACCATGAAGTGAGTCTATGATACTCATTTCATGCTTTACTTCTTCTAGTATCTTTTACAATATGGACAATCTAGTTCCTTTTATGAGGTCAGGGTGGTGTGTCTCGTGTGAGCACAGCTTAAGGTGTCAATGCTCACAACTATATTGAAATAGAAATTTTTGGGATCCCTGGGTGGCGCAGCGGTTTGGTGCCTGCCTTTGGCCCAGGGCGCGATCCTGGAGACCCGGGATCGAATCCCACTTCGGGCTCCCGGTGCATGGAGCCTGCTTCTCCCTCTGCCTGTGTCTCTCTCTCTCTCTCTCTCTCTCTCTCTGTGACTATCATAAATAAATAAAAATAAAAATAAATAAAAAAATAAAAAAAAAAGAAATAGAAATTTTTTAAGTGTTTGGATCTACTCAAACAGAGTACCACATAAAGACCAGTTGTGTACAACTTTTGATTGGGAAAAGAAATGGTGAGAGACAACCCATGAATCCTCTTTAGAAGGCATTGTGTGTTGGCAACATATATTTTCCCAGGACCCTTCTCAAGGCCCCCATGACCTCCTGATTCCTCAGGCTATAGATAAGGGGGTTCAGCGCTGGAGTGACAACCGTGTAGAAAAGAGAGATGATGTTGTCCTGCCTGGGGCTGTGGAGGGAACTGGGCAGGACATACATGAACATGGCAGCTCCATAGAACATCCCAACGACTGTCAGGTGGGAGGAGCAGGTGACTAGGGCTTTCTGCTTCCCCTCATTTGAGGGCATGTGAAGCACAGTACACAGGATTAGTGCATAGGAGGCAACAATGGCAGAAAGAGGCAGCAAAAGGAAAGTCACTCCTGTCACATACACCAAGAGTTCATATCGGGAGGTATCTGCACAGGCCAACTTCAGCAAAGGTGGGATTTCACAGAGCAGGTGCCTGATCTTCCGAACTTTACAGAAAGGGTAGTGCATGGTATACAAGGTATGGCCTAGAGCACTCAGAAATGCCAGGATCCAGGCCGTGGCCACAATGAGCCAGCAGACCGTTGGCCTCATGAAGACCATGTAGTTCAGAGGATGACATATGGCCACATATCTGTCATAGGCCATGAAGGCCAACAGCAAGTCCTCTGCACCACCCATCGTCAATGCCAGAAACATCTGAAGGGCACAGCCTCCAAAGGAGATCGTGTTTTCACTCTGCATAAAATCCACAAGGGCCTTGGGAGTGACAACAGATGTGAAGAGGAGGTCCATGAGTGAGAGCTGGCCGAGCAGGAAGTACATGGGCACGTGGAGCCGGGAATCCACTGTGATGACCAAGAGCAGCAGGCCATTGCTGGTCAGAGCCAACATGTATAGGACAGTGATTGTGGCACAGAGCAGTTCAGGAGACCCACTGTCATTCAGAATCCCCATCAATATAAAGCCACTGCCCAAGGTGGAGTTCCAGTACTCCATTCTGTGATGTTTCCTTAGTTGCCTAGAAGCAAACACATTCTCAGTGAATGTTGGCTAAGGTGGCCCCTCGTTTGTAACATCACAGGCTCCTGATGATGGCCAATGTGAATCCAGTGAGGCGATGTCTTTCCTACTGGACATGGACTTGACCTCTTGATTTCTCAGGTCCTGACACTTTTAATTGTATCTTGAGGAAAGAAGCATCTGAATGGAGAGCAATCATCACAGCAAAAGCTAAATATTAAGAGGTCACTACATGAAAATATCATGCAGGACATCAAGTCTCGAAATGCACCATTCTAGAATGATTAAATCATATCTCTCTCAATAGAAAGCAACATCCTGGCACCCAAGCCCTTGGTTACTTTTGTATCTAGGTTTTAAGTATAATATTTGTCTCATGATTTAAATCCCCAGTTAGTGTCCTAACAGACCTGTTCTGAATATAAAATCCTAAAGCAGGCACAGAAGTGTGACTTCAACAAAGCACTTCCACTTCATTGTCCATATACCTTAGGTCCACATTTGTTTGTAGCACTTAAAGCTGTAGATGTAAGCCTCACAGGAAGAGCTAAACTATGTCCACCTCAGTCACCCCTCTGGACCAATAACCTCCACGCTCTCCATGTGCAGAAGGGATTCTAGACTGAGACGAGGGTTTGGTGTGTTTGATGTGGTGTTGATTTTATGAGCTAAACCTTTAGGCTCAATGACAACATAGGTGTTTTATTAAAGGTTATGAAAACATGCGAGCCTGGAAGGACTCAAAACTCTGTGAAGAGGAGGACGTGCCCAGGAAGATCAAAATGTTTGTCTTTGGGAGAAATGACTGAAAGGTGCTGGCAGCAAAAGAGCATGTGCTAGATGTTGTAATCAGGCTCAATAAGCCTACCCTCCTTCTCCTGCACCTGACCCAGATCCCTGCTCTTCCTCCTGCTGGGACAGTATATCTACACTGGATTGAAGGGCCACGGGGATAAGGAGGATAAACTGCTCTTCTGGAAACCTGCTATTATGGCACCCACCCCCAAGAAAAGTCAGAAGAGACAGGGACCTGGGATTAACAACTATCAAGGTCATGCATCATGGGAACTAGTCCAATAGTCCAATTTTGACCATGCATCAAAGAATCTGTAAGGGAAGCAAATCATTCTGTAAGTCTTTCTCCTATATTGTGGCTTCTATATTAGGACATTTCACTGGTTCTTTTACTGGTCTCTTCTGGGTTCATAGGACTTTAATGGTGGAAAAGTTTTAGAGCATACGACAGGCATCTGACTTTTTAGCTGGCCCTTTGATTTGGAGGCATTTATTACCAGAGAGGTGCAAAAGTCCCCTATCAGAGGCCGGCAAAGCCTGGGCTCTAAGGACAGGTACTGATACTCCCACCAGGAAGTAGACACTCAGACCTGGGATGTAGCATAGACTCTTTCTTCATTTTCATTTATTTTTCTTCATGTTTAGAAAACCAAGACTACGGGGCATTAGGACAGAGTACAGAGAACCTGGAAGACAGAGTAGCTTAAGTTCTTAGGGTCTGCTTTGGGCCCTGTTTCCCAACTCAACATTTCTAGAGGATGCATACTTCCCTGAAAGAGAGAGAAAGTCTTTACCTCAGGTAGTGAGAAGCCGAGCTGCCCAACCATGCAAACTGCCCTGGGGGTGGAGAGTCAAAGATTGTCCTGTAGAAATGGGGAAATAGTGAGCTTTTTCAGCATTGTCCAACTAGTTTAATTTTTAACAAGTTGAGTTAAGAGTCTGAGGAGTCTGAGCAAGGCAGGCATCAGGGCCGCTTCTGGTCCTTCTGGTCCTCTAGAGGTCTTGTCTGGAGATGTAATAGAGACAGAGGGCAAATACAGTCCTTGGGCAGTTTCCGTGGAGCTCTTCCTTCAGAGATGGGTTTCCTGTTCTCACAGCTGTGGAGAATTAGGAGAAACTGCTTCCATCACTCAGTTCTCCAGGTGAGAACCCATCCAGCTCTTCTGGAGAAGTTGTCAGACTCAGTGCTTGGGTCCAGATGCTCAGACTGTCATTTACTCTTGCTGGGATCTGGAGCAAAGATAAAAGCAGCAAGAATCTGGAGGAAGTAGATATGGGAAGAGCTACCCATGGGAGACCTTGCTGCCTGTCCTTGGGGAGGCTGTTCTGGGTCCTTATCCCGTGACCCCACTCTCTCTACTTTATTCCACTCCTACATTCCCAGGGACTTACTTCTCAGCTGAAATGGTCTCCCCTGGAAATGCTGGTCCTGGAAACAGGATGTTAATGAGTCCTCTTGGGCATGTTTCCTGGCCTGGGTTTCCTGCTCTGTTCTCTCACTAAATGAGTCCAGATACTCCAGGATTCTATCCTACCTTAAGGAAGCCCTGATGGCCCATTTCTAATTTGCTGACTGGATAGACCAGGAAGCAAGGATTCTTTTCATGGTCACTGCTCTGTCCCCAGATCTTAAGGTGGGTTTTGTGTCAGTTGTAGGACAGTCCCAAAGTTTCTTTTATGAAGTTGCCCTTATAGTTATTACCAAGATTCTATTTCTCATGGTCATTTTCTGTCTGTTTGCTCTCTCATTTGTATGCTCTTCTTGTGTTATAAGTTCTCCCTCTATGACAGCACATGAGAGACTCTTAACTCTGGGAAATGAACAAGGGGTGGTAGACAGGGAGGTGTGTTGGGGATGGGGTGACTGGGTGACAGGTACTGAGGGGGGCTCTTGACAGTATGAGCACTGGGTGTTAGGCTATATGTTGGCAAATCGAACTCCAATAAAAAAATATACAGAAAAAAATTTCTCCCTCCAACATTAGTCAGTCTCCAAATATGATAAAGATTTCTCTTTTGAAACAAACAATACTTTGTTTTTTCTTTCATTTTTAAACCAAATCTCTAAATAGCCTCTTTTTGCCATAATTTTTTCAAAAAGCATTTATAATAACTGGATCTACTTCTACTTTCAATTGCTCATTCACTGTATGTGAAGATAAGACTTGCCACCTGCTACATCAGAAATCCCAGAAATAACAGTATCATAACTCATAGAACCCAGAAATAATAGTAGCATAACCCAACAAAATTGTATTTCTCACTCATTAGCTGTTCAGTGCATATTTATTATTCACGGAGTTGTCCTTAACCGCTCCCCTGTATGAGGTGGTTTGGACACCCAGGCTGTTTCCATTGGTGGAGCCAATCAACATTTTCTTTTTTTTTTTATTTTTTTTTATTATTATTTTTATTTATGAGAGTCATACAGAGAGAGAGAGAGAGAGGCAGAGACATAGGTAGAGGGAGAAGCAGGCTCCATGCACCGGGAGCCCGACGTGGGATTCGATCCCGGGTCTCCAGGATCGCGCCCTGGGCCAAAGGCAGGCGCCAAACCGCTGCGCCACCCAGGGATCCCCCAATCAACATTTTCAATAGGTGATTCCCAGGTTAACAAGAATCCTCTCCATTCTGGTGTAGTCTGAAAGGAAAGAGATGCTGCTGTATCAAGTATAGGTGTTTCTTACGGCTCAGGTTTCACTTCATGGCACACTTCAGTTCTTCATTATACTCCTCTGCCCATGTGTCATCTCCTGCCAAGTACCCTACATGAGCTGAATTGATATACTTGGTCCCCAAATCACCAAAGACCTCTTTGCAAAATCCAGTAGTATGTATTATTTTGTCTTACTGGGTGTGTTTTAAACTCACTAAATCCCAATATTCCTCCTTCTTTGGTGCAAAAAGACTAAAGCTTTTTCTGTTCCATACTAACATGAGTAGTTTCTTTTTCCTTCTGAGCTCAGTGTTAATCTGGTAGCATACTACATTAGCATATAAAGTTCAGAAGGACAAGAACTAAGCCTGTTTTATTCCCAATCACATTTCTAGCTTCTAGCTAGAACTGATAGTACCAACTGCACATGGTTGGTACTCAATAAATGTTTACTAAATTAATAGATGAGTGAATGAATGAAAATTTCTATCACAGTTGCTCTCAAATTCCAACTAAATGATCCATGAAAAAATGTCTATTAAGGTTTCTACCCACTTCTTTTTTTTTTAATTTTTTTTTCAATTTTTATTTATTTATGATAGTCACAGAGAGAGAGAGAGAGAGAGAGAGGCAGAGACACAGGCAGAGGGAGAAGCAGGCTCCATGCACCGGCAGCCCGACGTGGGATTCGATCCCGAGTCTCCAGGATCGCGCCCTGGGCCAAAGGCAGGCGCTAAACCGCTGCGCCACCCAGGGATCCCTCTACCCACTTTTTAATTGGATTGTTTGCTTTTTTGCTCTTGAGCTGTGTAAGTTCTTTATATATATTTTATATTACCCCCTGTTGAATATATCATCTGCAAGTATCTTCTCCCATTCACCAGGTTACCTTTTTGTTTTGTTGATAGTTTCTGCCACAGTGAAGAAGCTTTTTATTTTGTAGTCCCAATATTTATTTTTGCTTTTGTTTCCTTTGCCTGAGGAGACATATCCATAGATATGTTGCTCAGGCTGATGTCCAAGAGATTAGTGCCTATGTTTCTTTTAAGAGTTTTATGGCCAGGTCTCACATTTAAGTCTCTAATCCATTTTGAGTGTATTTCTGTGTTTGGAAAAAGAAAGTGGTCCAGTTTCATTCTTTTGCATATAGCTACCCAGTTTTCCCAGCACCATTAAATGAAAAGATTATCTTTTCCCCATTGTATATTCATGCCTCATTTGTCATAGATTAATCACGTGGGTTTATTTCTGGGCTCTCTATTCTGTTTCATTGATCTATGTGTTTATTTTTGTGCCAGAACCATACTGCTTTGGTTACTACATCTTTGTAGTATATCTTGAAGTCTAGGATTGTGATACCTCCAGCTGTGTTTGACATTTTTCACAAGAAGACATACAGAGAGCCAACAGACACATGAAAAGATGGTTATTATCACAAATTATCAGAAAAATACCACAAAAAAAGATATCACCTCACATTTGTCAAAAGGTCCAGTATCAAAATTACAAGAAATAACAAGTAATTGGTGAGGATGTGGAGAAAGAGAACCCTCATGCACTATTGGTGGGAATGAAAATGGGTACAACCACTATGGAAAACAGTATGGAGGTTTCTCAAAAAATTAAAAATAGAAATATCATATGATCCAGTAATTCCAGTAGGGTTATTTATCCAAATAAATGAAAACACTAATCTGAACAGACATATATGTTCCTTTTTTTATGTTCCTTTTTTATTGCAACACTATTTATAATAGCTAAGATAATAGAGGCAATCTAAGTGTCCATCCATAAATGAATGGATAAAAAATATTTGACATATATAAAATAAAATATTATTCAGCCATAAAAAAGAATGATATCTTGCCATTTGCAACAACATGGATAGACCTAAAGGGTATTCTGCTAAGTGAAATATGTCAGACAAGAACAAGACAAATACCCTATGATCTGTATATGGAATCTAAAAATCAAAACAGATGAACAAACAAAAAAGCAGAAACATAAATACAGAGAACAAACTGATTCAGAGGAGTTGGGAGTTGGGGGGGTACACAGGGAATAGGTGAAGAAATTAAGAGGTACAGACTTTCAGTTGTAAAATAAGTCCGGGAGATGAAAAGTATAGCATAGAGAAATAGTCAATAATATTTTAATAACATTTTATGGTAACAGATGGTGAATATACTTATTGTGGTGAATACCGAGTAATCTAAGTAATCTATAGAATTGTTGGATTACTATGTTTTTCTTTCATTTTTAAACCATATCTCTAAATAGCCTCCTTTTTGCCATAAAAAAGACATTGTATGTCAACTGACATTGTATGTCAACTATACTTGAATAGTAAAAATGTAAAATTTTAAAATAACAGTAAATAGTAACAATGATCTATAGTCCAATTTCATCTCTACATAATACCTTTACCTTCTGTAGTTGTTGTTAAATATTTGATCTGGAAATCACTAAGTAAGTCATTAAATAAATAAATATCCATGAAAATATAAGTATTTTTTAAAATTGACTTCAGGTCAGTAAACTAGAGATAACAAAGGTTTTAGAACAATATTTAGATGAAATTTCCACCAACTGTATAATTTAACAAAGAATATATTTAAAAATAAGTTTTACTTTAAATTTGGAAAACTTAAAATTTGACATATCCAAAGAATTTAGACTAAGTTTTATTTACAACTAATTCCTGACTAAAAAAGACTCCCTGGACCAAAAAAATGGAAAAATATCATCTAATGGTGCAGAAGCTAGTCCAAGTCAGAGCTTTCCCCAGTTTCTTCCTTCCTCCATTTCTACCTCCCTCACTCAGATCCCCAAAGAACACATTTTTCAATGAACATCAATGGATTAGGCAGATAGTATGCATTTGAGACAATTTGTAGCAAGGAAAACATAATTATAAACAATGAGATCCCTCAGAAGTTGACCCTGAGCAAAGATGTGAGTGAAAAAGAGTTTATTTAGGAAGTGATTTCAGGAAAAATTAGTAGGATGGGGAAGTGGAACAGAAAAGCAAAAGAGCAAATAAAGGTTCTGTCATCAAGTTACTGTGGGCAACAGGATCTTAATTCTCCTTGGGAACTCTGAGAATGAGAGTATAACAAGTGTCTCAGAGGCATATCACTCCTAAGGTGTGAGGGATCTGGGTGATTTGTACACCAACTCTCATCAATCATCAATTAAGGCCTGTTTGCTACAGGGAACATTAATTCCCTGGGCCATTCTGGCCCTCTATGCATGAAATGACATACCAGCCAAAGAAAGTCCCAATGCAAAAGATGCAGATAATGGCTCTTGGAGGTCAAGCTGCTCTGAAATGATAAGGGTCAAAGGATATGTAGAGGGCATTGCTGTAATTGCTATATCATAAGACAATAATATTTAAGATAAATGAGTATTCAGAGGTATAGTCTTAAGTTTACTAGAATATAAAAATGATGAAGAGATTTTAAAAATGAGATACCACCTCACACCAGTGAGAATGGGGAAAATTAACAAGGCAGGAAACAACAAATGTTGGAGAGGATGCGGAGAAAGGGGAACCCTCTTGCACTGTTGGTGGGAATGTGAACTGGTGCAGCCACCCTGGAAAAGTGTGTGGAAGTTCCTCAAAGAGTTAAAAATAGATCTGCCCTATGACCCAGCAATTGCACTGCTGGGATTTACCCCAAAGATACAGATGCAGTGAAACGCCGAGACACCCCGATGTTTATAGCAGCAATGTCCACAATAGCCACACTGTGGAAGGAGCTTTGGTGTCCATCAAAAGATGAATGGATAAAGAAGATGTGGTCTATGTATACAATGGAATATTCCTCAGCCATTAGAAATGACAAATACCCACCATTTGCTTCGACGTGGATGGAACTGGAGGGTATTATGCTGAGTGAAATAAGCCATTCAGAGAAGGACAAACATTATATGGTCTCATTCATTTGGGGAATATAAAAAATAGTGAAAGGGAATAAAGGGGAAAGGAGAGAAAATGAGTGGGAAATATCAGAGAGGGAGACAGAACATGAGAGACTCCTAACTCTGGGAAATGAACAAGGGGTGGTGGAAAGGGAGGTGGGCAGGGGGTGGGGGTGACTGGGTGATGGGCACTGAGGGGGGCACTTGATGGGATGAACACTGGGTGTTATGCTATATGTTGGCAAATTGAACTCCAATAAAAAAAGAAAAATAAAAAATGGTTGAATGATGAGTCTAATGGAGAATAAGTAAATATAACATGGTATATTATTATTTTTAAATTGTACTACTTGACTGAATTTCCTGGAACTTCAGGTAGATACTGCATCTACACTAATGCAATGGAATAGAAATATTATTTGAAATAAAAAATAAGACAATATTTGCCATGTACATCCAAATTCTAAACATTAGGGAGGACTTACTTACATGAAGGTGATCAGTAAATGATTTATAGTCATTAAATCTTAAGCCTTTCTAGGGTATGAAAGAGAGATAGTTGGAAACTGGTGGAGAAGAATATCCTGAAGATATTTTTCAGGGTAGTCGTTTACTCTTCCATCCATGAGAAAATAAGGTGCTTCCCCTCACCTTAAGGGACAAGAACTTCAAAAGTACTACTGGAGAAGTTCACGTGTCTCATTTGGAATTTGATGAATGTTAGAACAAGTACTTTCTTCACAAATTAAAAAATCTAAAGGTCAATTACAGATTGGCATAGTTTCCCTAGTTGAAGAGAAGAGACAGCATTCCATGCTCCCAGAACTTAACAAAATAGGATTAAGCATGACTCCACTTAGCCATATGTGAATCCTATAGGAGAGAATTAGCTAAGACTCTTGATAAAGGTGACTCAGGCCAATAGAACTTCCTGGTAGGTTTAGGTGACCTCCCAACGGCAGGGAGTAGGGGGGCAGGTAAACTATTAAGGAGGAGTCCTATGTGACCAGCTAAAAAGAGATAGGGCTTTTAAAGAGGTGATTAAGTTAAATTTGCTCATGGTGGGCCCTAGTCTAATCTGAGTGGCATCTTTATAAGAAAAGGAAATTTAGACACACAAAGAGACTTTTGGGGTACATGCACATGGAAGAAAGGCCCTGTGAGGACACAGAGAGAAGGCGGCCATATGCAAACCAAGTAGAGAGGACTCAAGAGAAACCAAACTTATTAATATCTTGATCTTGGCCTTATGCCTTTTACTTTCTCTTTTCTCTCTTTCCCTTCTTTCCATCTACCCCCCATTTGCCAATTTCACCCCAATTAAGTGATTAATGTTTCCTATCCAAAAATATTTTGGTGGTTGTTCATACCAATCACTTTCAATACCAAATCTTATAATAATGTTTTGGAGTTCTTATTCCTATCAACAGACCCAAAAGTTTCTATAATTGATTTAAATATTATGCTATTGTCCTCCAAGCTTCTTGGGCTGACAGCCTTCTATAGGTCCATATCCACTAAGAAGAAGATTTGTAGCAATTTTATTCAGATTCCTTTCACTAGGGGTTGGTGAAATACATAAGGAAACAGAAACATCATTTGAAGCAATGAGATGTTAAAGTTCCTCATGTACATGAAGCAATATAAATTTGTATAATTTTATCACCACTGTATGCCCTCTTGGGAAAGAGAGAGAGAGAGAGAGAGAGAGAGAGAGAGAATTCTGAGAGGATAAAATTGAAATGTTGGCCAGTCTTATTCCTGGAGGAGGAAATACATGTGATTTATTTGTTTTTTAATACCTCTTGAATTATTCCATACATAATCCGAAAAGGAAGCATTTAATTTTATTTTATGAGGTTGAATTCACCTATCCTCTCCACTTCCTCTAAAACAAAGAATGATAAATTTGAAAGCACTCTCAAACTGATTGGTATGAGAGATTGCAGACAGCTACAGAGATGAGGAGAGTATGGAAAACAATTAATTGACATATGAAATTGGCCTAAGATAAAGTAGTACTTAGCAAAGGGTGGAGAAGCAACCAGATTCAATACTATTGGTAAAGAATTCTACATGGTCAAGCTTACTTGTCACAGACAGCAGACACTTATCCACACAGACAATTGTACATACTTGCCTACTCTTTCACACCTGCACATGCTATGCATAAAATCATCCACCAAAAAATGGAGGACAGAGAAAAGAGAAAGAATACATGAATGTTTTAGAAAGAGTAATGATGCAGTACAGTTAAATTCATTGCAGCAAAGACTTGAGAGTCCATCACTTAATTAGAAATAAGGCAACTGGAGGTAGTCCATCTATGGGTAGAATTCCACAGATACCATAAGATACCTTATGTCTGACTTGGATGCTGGCCTTTTAACAGTTACCGTTGATTGAGTCAGGATGTGGAAATAGAACCTCAGCAAGCCCATAGGTGACAACTTGGACTTCCCAGCTCATTTAGTGGATAAAGGATGCTAGAAATAGGTTCAGGGAGATCAATCAAATTTTTTTTCTTGGTCCAACATTTCAAGGGTGAGTGTACTCTGCTAGGAAAATATTTCCCCCAGGGACTAATGGCAGAAAGAGACCATTGGACAATGAAAGAGTGCAACCTCCCCTTAGGACAGAGCATGGCTGTCTCTTGTCCCAGAGGTAATGAAACCTTTTAAGGAAGGCACAAAGTTTTACTCATATTGTGATGTTCTGGAGACAGTGCTTGCACAGAATAGGCATTTAATGAATATTTGTGGAGAAGAAAATCAACTGAGGCATATAAAGTGAGAGCAAGAAAGGATAAGGATAGTAAAGATATTGTTGTCAATCACAATCTTCCAAGTACTTTAGAAAAATGTCAGAAATCACTGCCTCTGAAGGTAGACTATTTTCTAACCAGGTTCCTGAGAGCCCCCTTCACATCCTTGTTCCTCAAGCTGTAAATGATGGGGTTCAACATGGAAGTCATAACTGAATAGAACACAGAGATGACCTGATCCTTTTCACTCATTGTCTTGGAATTTGGTCTCATGTAGGCAAATATCCCAGACCCATAGTAGAGAACCACAACAGTGAGATGGGAGCCACAAGTAGAGAAGACCTTGAGTCTCCCTTCTACAGACTGCATCTGAATCACTGTGGAGATAATATGCCAGTAGGAGACAAGGATGAGGGAGAGAGGTGCTAAGAGGATAATGACACCCATTGAAAAGAGGGCCATCTCAGCCTTGTAGGTGTCTGCTGAAGCCAGCTTCAGGAGTGCAGGAGGTTCACAAAAATAATGATTAATTACATTCTGTCCCTGGTAAGGGAGACACAGTGTAAATGCACTGTCCACTGAACATACAAATGCCCCACTGACCCAAGACACTATAGCAAACTGGACACAAACTTTTTGGGTCATGACAGTGGAATAATGCAGGGGCTTGCAGACAGCCACATAGCGGTCATAAGACATCACTGCCAGAAGTGCACACTCTGTACACCCTGCAAGAAGGAAGACAATGATCTGTAGTGAGCATCCAGCAAAGGAAATGCTTTTCCTTTTTACAAGGAAGTGGACCAACATCTGAGGCACAATGCTTGTAGAGAAACAGAGGTCAGCAAAGGACAAGTTTTTGAGGAAGAAGTACATGGGAGTGTGAAGTCGAGAGTCAGTCTGAATAAGGATTATTATGAGCAGGTTTCCAAACATAGAGAGGAGGTAAATGATCAGGAAAACACAGAACAGCAAGATCTGGATCTTTGGATCCTGTGAAAGACCCAGCAAGATAAATTCAGCCACAGTAGTTTGGTTTCCTTCTCCCATTGATGTTTATTCCTGTTTACCTGTTATCAGAAAGAAAACACATGCATTCTGAATGTTCAATTTTCACAAACTTTATAAACGAGTGCAATAATAAACAGTGCACCTTGTTAGACTATCAGCTCTCAGATGCTTCCCAGTAGGTGTGCCAGTTAGTATTAAGGTGCATATTGTTATTACATAGTTTTTAAGCGCTTTTTTTCCTTGCTTGATCCATTCAGTAAGGCTGAGTATCATACTCGATATGGCTTCTCAACCAATTTGATGTCAGTGTATTTACATATTGCTAAATTACTATTAAGTTTTCAGAGGAATTGTCTTTGGTTCAATTTAATTTTTTTCTTCTCAATAAATATTATCTATTTGCCTGGATTAGTAGTCTGAGAATGAGGTGAGCTTGTTTAATCAATAAAAACCACTTTTGCTTTTGTAATTCAAAATCAAAACATAAAGATCAATGACAAATTTGTTCATAATAGAGTAGGAGGTTCAAATATGGCTAGAGGATCAACAGATAAGTTGTACCTCCTAGTTCTTGGTTTTTTCAATAGTATTTTTTAAAGAGGCTTCTTAAGTATCAATCCAAACAGGATAAACAAAGAGAATAAAAATTTATATCCATGGATCATAATCCTGTCCCTGGTACAAATATGTCACATGACAAAGAGGAAAAGGTACATGAAAAAATTTGACATTCATAAGTGTAACATAACGATACTTGAGTGTCCAGTGCCCTGTTCAACATCAACAACAACAACAACAAAAAGCCAGTACTAAGCAGGAGCTTGAACTTCTGCACTGGATATTAGTGAATTTTACAGCTCCATAACACCCAATCTCAGCTTATCTCTGACCTCCATGTCAGCTGAAATGGACAATTCTGACTTGCTTGGCACTGCTGACATTCTACTTTAAGGACCTCCTGCCTGTCTTTTGGCATTCTCCCCAAGATGTTGGAAGTATGACCAAGTCAATTCCCAGGGGCAATCTTTCACCAGAGGGCAATGGAAACTAATGAATAAAGGCACCAAATATTTCTGGGAGACACTCTGTATGCTTCTTACACGTTGAGCTCTAGGGAGTTAAGTCCCCATTGTCTATGCCATGTTTGTTACTATTGATTACTATTACTATTACTATTACTATTACTATTACTATTACTATTATTATATCCCCTAAGCAGCTTTTTCAGAATCTTTTTCTTAATCATCAATCCTCATGAAATTTTAACAGCACAGGTATATTGTACATCTATTTACATACTGCAACTCTCTAGAGGGCCACAAACCATTGGTATATTTAAGATTTCTCTCCTCTAAGAACTTTGGCATCTGTTTTGTCCCCATAGAGAATGTCTGGCCTAGAGTAACAACTTCATCAATCCAACTTCATTGGTGTTTAATTGTATCTTGTCTTACTGCTTCCTTATGCCACTTCTGGAATCACTTGTCAAATAAGCTATCTGCGCCAAAGTTCTTTTCTTAGGCTGTGCTTTCAGGAACCTATACTAAGAAAAGTCTCCTGAGATGGAGACTTGATGAAGGCAAAATGAAGAAGGCTGCCTTCTTCAACCAGGGAGTCTCAGCTGTGCCTGATGATAATGACTAACACTTACTGAGTGCTTACTACGTGTCTGGCACAGTTCTAAATGCTTTATCTCTGTTAGCTTATTTAATAGTCATAATATTCCTATGAGGAAATATTTTCTTTATTTTTTTTTGTATTGGAGTTCAATTTGCCAACATACAGCATAACACCCAGTGCTCATCCTGTCAAGTGCCCCCCTCAGTGTCCATCACCCAGTCACCCCAATCCCTGCCCACCTCCCCTTCCACTACCCCATGTTCATTTCCCAGAGCTACGTGTCTCTCATGTTTTGTCACCCTCACTGATGTTTTCACTCATTTTCTCTCCTTTGAGGAAGTATTTTCAATCTCTATTTTACAGCTGGGGGAATTAAGGGTAGACATGCTCAGTAACTACTAGTCACTCAGATATCAATTGTCAGAATTGGAATCTAAAGCCCTAGAGTTTTGTTCTAGCATCTGAGCTTTTACATCTTCAATCTTATATCAGTCATAATTCCAGCTACAGCACTGAAAAATCCAATCATGTAGATGAACTTGGCACAGAGAAATCTTGGTACAATGCTCAAGAGACAAAGGAAACTATCCTCAATTCCAAACATGTTCATAAATGGCATGGTCCTAAAATAGGCTGAAGTGAAGGTTTTCACACCACTTTTAGTTAGAAAATAAACTGAAAAGAACTAAGCCTTGTAGTAAGGCCCCAGCTACACTTTTTAAGTTTAAGGAGGATTTTTGTAATAAAAGAGAGTATTCAAAATTCAAATAGAACAACCAATCAGATTTAAGGGGCATGTAGCAGATCTGCTAGCAGGGCAAACATGGTACAAAAGTCAATTTGATTCTGGTGCTACTGCTGACTCTATGGTTGCCCTAAATTTATCATTAGCACTCAGATTACTAGATTATATGTATAGTGTAGAATATTTAGCAAGAGATAAAGGAACCTAGGTATCATGTATAGGATCTTGTACATTGGGTAGCAGAGCATACTATGACTACTACTACCACCACCATTAATGTAATCATAATAATAACAACACAGACTAAAAAGCTTACATACATGCCACTTAACATGCTTCAGGCACCCTTATAAGCATTTAATATTTATTAACTTACTTACCCCTCAGAAGAGACTCAAAGAGGTAGACTACTACTAGTCCCATTTTATAAATACAGGTTCTAAGGTTAAGTGAATATATATAAAAAACTTTCAAGGCTACAGAGCTAGTAAATTATTGAATCACGATTCAGTCCCAGGTAATCTAATTCTAGAACCCAAACCTGATATTGTCCTACTGAATAGGAGTACCGTTTCTATTTTTAGAGAGACAGTCTGGAGCCAGACACTGTCTGAGTCCACAGAACAAGGCATAAATGGAATGCACCACTGAATTAGGATTTGGGAAAATGTAAGGCAGAGGCTAATCGTATTACACAGAAAAGAAACAAATATGCTACCTTTCCATAGTGTGGAATCAAGTGGACAGGAGGCTAAGCAGCATGAGTGCAAATATCTGCAATATCTTAGAATTCCTGAAAGTTGGTTTGCTGCTCGCCTTCTTTATACATTATTCTTTACGGATTTGATTTAAGTCCTTTGACTCAACTATCACTTATATCTAGACTGCCTCAAAGGTTATCTGACAACTGACCACTATTTCTAAGTTCGAATTATACATTTTCAATTTTTTTCTGGATATTTTTTTTCAAGTTTTTATTTAAATACTAGTTAGTTAACATATATGGTAAAATTGGTTTCAGGTATAGAATTTAGTGATTCGTCACTTATATATAACACATACTGCACATCACAAGTGCCTTCCTTAATGCCCATCGTCCATTTAGCCCATTCCCTGCCCACCTTTCTCCATCAACCCTCAGTTTGTTCTCTATATTTAAGAGTGTCTTATGATTTACTTCTCTCTCTCTTTTTATTTCCCCTTCTCCTATGTTCCTCTGTTTTGTTTCTTAAATTCCACATGAGTCATATGTTATTTGTCTTTCTCAAACCGACTTATTTCACTTAACATAGTCTAGCTTCATGCACATCACTGCAATATTTGCAATAGAATGTTTTGCTTCTGCCTCAAAATCAACATATTTGGAATTTAATTTTACTCCATAAATAATTATTAACTTAAGGGACCCCATTCCTGGAAATACCACTGCCATTTTTACCTACACATCATGACTAAAAAAATATAAAATCAGCTTTGACTTCTTTTATCCTCCTTGTTCCCTCAAGTTGATCAATCATCAAGTTCATCTTTTCAGTCATCTCTCAAATCTCTAACTTTTCATTGCCATTATAATTCTGGCTAGTCTAGTATGTCATTCAATTCTGCTTGTATCACTTCAATACCCTTCTAACTTGTTTTCACACCCTAGAATCAAATACATCTTGTACTCCACTGATGACTCCTCCAAAGTAAATGGTTTCCTATATCCAATTAAATAAACTCCAAACACTCTAGATGAATATTTATTTAAAGCCTACCTTATGTTTGTCCCAATATCCTTCCCGTTTTCCTTAGAAGTGTCTTTGCTTCAGTGATATCAAATTGCTAATTAATTACTGATATCAGATTCTAAGAGCTTGGTAAAGTAGAAAAAACCATAACAAGAACAGCTCATATATCTGTTAATAGAGAGTGGTTTAAAAATTATAAGAGAATATATGTGCTCATTTAGAAAAAAATGTTGAATTTCTAGAGGCAAAAACAATTTTTCAAAGATTTTATTTATTTATTTATGAGAGACACAGAGAGAAGGCAGAGACATAGGCAGAGGGAAAAGCAGACTCCTCACAGGGAGCCCAATGTGGGACTCGATCCTACAACCCCAGGATCTCGCCCTGAGCTGAAGGCAGATGCTCAACCACTGAGCCACCCAGGCATCCCACAAAAAAACAATTTTTAAAAAGTTCTGAGTTACCAATTTTTTTTAAAAGCAATAATATAAAGAGACTGAAAACCATAGGAAATACTATACTGGCTTTTAAATATTTATAATTGATAAGGCTCTGGCACATATAGTTTTACAGATGTATTCTATATAAACATCAAGGAATAGATAACTCTGTTATTATTTATTTATTTATTTGAGAGAGAAAAAGAGCACAGACTGGGGAGGTAGGGAGAAGGCCAGAGGGAGAGGAGAAGCAGATTCCCTGCTGAGCAGTGAGTCCACCACATGGGGCTGGATCCCAGGACCCTGAGGTCAAGACCTAAGTGGAAGGTAGACATTTAACTATAGAATTATAGATAATTCTTAATATTTAATTTATATAGGGGATAAAAAAAATAAGATATTGACAGTTTCAAGTAACAAAATCCATCTCAAACTTTTGAAAATCTATTGCTTTTGTAACTGATAAGGGCTAGATTCAGAATATTATTTATCCAGTGGTTTAATATGACAATAAGCCTGAGTTTTCTTTCTTTCTTTTTTTTAATCTTAAATTCTGTCATTCTAAGTGTAACCCTTATCTTGAGAAAGGCTCCACTTAAGATCTTAAGATTATTACAAAAAGCTTCCAGTGTTACTGCCTTGCTCAAAAAAAAAAAAAAAAAAGGAAAGTCAAAACATATTTAACCAAGACTGCTGCCAAAAGTTGATATTCAGCCAGATTAGGACTTTTCATTTTAGGGATCCCTGGGTGGCTCTGTGGTTAAGCATCTGCCTCCAGCTCAGGTAGTGATCCTGGAGTCCCGGGACTGAGTCCCACATTGGGCTTTCTGCATGAAGCTTGCTTCTCCCTCTGCCTGTGTCTCAGCAGCCCCTCTCTGTGTCTGTGTCTCTCATGAATAAATAAATAAAATCTTTTTTTTTAAAGGATCTCTCATTTTAGCAGTGGAAGTGAGGGAAGGAGAAATTAATTCAGTCTAGGTCAAGTTCTGGCAACTAGCATAGAGTTATATGTACCAACTACCAGAACTCTCTTTAATGTTTCCTTCCCTTTTATCTTTGTATATGCTTTAAAGAAAATAAACTATCTCATAAAGTAGTTACCTTAAAGGTGTGTAGGGATGAGAAAAGACAAGGAATGAGTTTCAAGGATGCTGATAATTTTCTTTCTTAAGATGGATGCTGATCACATGGCTATGCTTATGATATGAAAAGTTGTGTACTTCTCTGCAGATCTGTTATGCTTTAATATATAAGTTTATTTTTAAAAAGAACATTTGGGAAGTATAATTATGTTGTCTTAGAAAAGAGCACTCTTAAGATAATTGAACCACAATATATTACCTAAATGAATTAACTGTGGTTTAAGATTTTATATTATTTCTTAAAAATTTCTGGATTCAAAATCTTAAAAAGAATAGAAAAAGGAAGAGGAGAATGAATAGAAGAAGAAGAAAAAGAGAAGGAGAGAGTGGAGGAGAAGGAGAAGAAGAAAGAGGAGGGGGGAGGAAGGGAAGAAGAAAAGAACAGAGAGGAGGAGAGAAAAGACCTTCACGAAAATTATAAAATGTTACCAACACAATTCAACATAGTGTACTTTTCTAACATTTCCCATAATTTAGTAGCCTCAGAAAGTAGTCTTAGAAGATAATCCCCAGATACATGAGGCAAAGTAGTTATACTAATAGCTAAACTTAAAAAAAAAAAATCCTAACTTAGCAATAAGAGTGAGTTCTTTCTTTCCTCCACCCCATCTACTTGACTCAGTTAATTCTATATTTTACTGCTACTTTCAACACCCCACTTTTGATATCAAATTATTATTAGAATGTGTTATTTGTAAGTAAAAATAAACCCAGAATGCTTACAAAAAAGAGGTTCTACAAAATACTTATAAAAACAATGACAATGTATAGATTTTAATTACCTAAAATCACGTGAGGTTCTATCCAGACACTCAAGATGTTTCTTTACAGCTTTCCACATAGTCTTTATCATTGTCACCCTCATCCTCAGTTATGAGGGCTACATGCTCTCTTAAAAAAAAAAAAAAGATTTTACTTATTTATATGAGAGAGAGAGACAGAGACAGAGATAATGACAGAGAGCACCAGCAATGAGAAGAGGGAGGTCCAGTCTCCTCACTGAGGAGGAAGCTGGATGCAGGGCTCTATCCCAGGACCCTGGGATCATGACCTGAGCTGAAGGCAGATAATTAACCAACTGAGCCACCAAGGTGCCCTGGATACATGCTTTCTTGCCCACATCTAAAAATAAAAATAAAGTTTCTTTGCAATAGGCATTCCCACCAAAGGTACTAAGATAAAATCTAATATAGCATAGAATCATATTCTCTACAAAAATATGGATCCACAAAACATCGGCAAATTTTGAGCATAGGAAAAATGATATTAAAAACATAACTATCAAACATCTAATTCAGCTCTATATTTTCTATTTTATTTTATAATACATGTCAAATTCAAATGCAAAAGTCTGGTAAAGAGAACATATACAGTGAGAAAAATTTCACGTTCAATTATGGATGCAAAAATTACAAATATAATAACAAATGATAAATAGAAGTATATTAATGAGAAATATATGATACCTATGTAGTTTTACCAAGGAACATAGGTATTTTTTAACTTTAAGGGATAAGAGGCAAATAATAACATCAATTGAGGAATATAAAAACACAAATATAGATTTCCAATTCTTTTTTATCATAAATTTATTTTTATTGGTGTTCAATTTGTCAACATATAGAATAACACCCAGTGCTCATCCCGTCAAGTGCCCACCTCAGTGCCAGTCACCCAGTCAACCCCACCCCCTGCCCACCTCCCCTTCCACCACCCCTAGTTGGTTTTCCAATTCTAATAATTGTTGGATACCTATTTTAGACCAACATTTCCACTGAAAACAATTATAAATCCATGAGACAAAAATCTTGGGAAAGAAGAAGCTCAGTATGGTGGAGCTGACAGTCAGCATTATTTTTTTCCCATGAAGCATTTGCAGATTCTAAAGAAGTAGCTAAGAGTCTGATAAACTTAACAGAAACTGGGGCCTGAAGAGCTGAAAAGTTGAGGAAAAATTTTCAGCAGTCTTAAAATAGTGGGGGTGAGGGAAGTAAAAATCAGAGCTTAAGGCTTACCAAATGTGAACCAATAAATACTCCCACATTTTACTTGGGATACGTGAAGAGCTATACCTTTAGAATGGAGAGTGAAATGGAAATAAATGAACCATCTCATTTAATCAACGCAATCTGATTTGCATAAGACATCTTCTCTTCTCCTAGATCCCTGACAAAAGCAAAATAAACTGTCTCTTGGAGAAAGTAACATATTCAGAATCTCAAATTAGCTTTTTAAATTCCATGCACAATGTCTTAGACTAAGCAAAATAAAATATGAAAACTGGAACTACTTCTTAAAAGAAAAGATGAAGATAAAGGAAGAGGGAGAAGTGAAGAAGAAAGGAAGAAAGTGAAGGATATGGAGAGAATGAGGGAGATAAATAACATGAGCCAACATGGGAAATCCAAATATTTGTGTTATCAGATATAATCTTTCAAATACTGTCAGTTAAAAAATATTTATATTAGATAAAAGGTTAAATAATTTAATGAGAGAATTAAAAACATTTTGAAAAAATAAAGAATTTTTAAATCTAAAAAATAAAATTACTAAAATGAGAAGACAAAAGATGGTTTAACAGCATATTAGACGTGGACAAGATAGGACCAGTGAACAGGAAGGTGAACAGAAGAAAATATCCAGATCGAAGGATGGAAAGACAAAAGATAAGAAATAAAAATGAGACATGTGGAATATGTGGAAAAAAGTCCACCAAGTATAAGTGAAGTCTCAGAGGGAGAGAAAAGAGAAAATAGGTTGAAAGGAATATTTAAGAGGTAATAGTTGAGAATTTTTCAAAATCGATTAAAAAACATCAAGTTATATGTTTAAGAAATGTGACAATGTGAAGCTAAATGATGCCCTCAAAGGGAGCTTTCAATGACCAAAACATATTAATTTAGCTTTTGTTTAGCTTACTTGATCCCTCAGTCATAATTAAAACTATAGATGCTGGGGATCCCTGAGTGGCGCAGCGGTTTGGCGCCTGCCTTTGGCCCAGGGCGCGATCCTGGAGACCCGGGATCGAATCCCACATCGGGCTCCCGGTGCATGGAGCCTGCTTCTCCCTCTGCCTGTGTCTCTGCCTCTCTCTCTCTCTCTCTCTCTCTCTCTCTCTCTCTCTCTCTCTCTTTATGACTATCATAAATAAAAAATAAAAATAAAAAAAATTGTTTAAAAAAAAACAAAAAACTATAGATGCTCTTTTTTCTTTTTTATTATTTTTATTTTTTATTTATTTTTTTATAGATTCTCTTAAAGACGTTTTCTCCCTTGCCTTCTCTTACTCCTTCCCCCCCCCAATCTCTTCCTTTATCTTCTTTTTCCTTCTGCTCATCATTTAATTGACATTTTCCTCTTTTCACTTTCTGAAGTCTCCACATTCTCTCTGAATGACCTTATCTCTTCTGACTTCAGCTATCTTTCAATTGTTGATGAATTCTAAATCTCTGTAAGCAACTGAGGCTTTTTTTTCAAAGTTCTGATTCACATATCAAACATCTTAGTGGACCTCACTGACAATGCCCTTATGTATATAATAGAAATGATGATGATGATGATGATGATGATGATGATAGCATAAGTTTTGAGGACAGACATCTTGTTTTGAAACTGAGCTCTATGAATTAATATATAGATCATCTTGAGTAAGAAATTAAATGCATAAGCCTTAGTTTCCACATCTATCAGATGAGGATATAAGTATCCAGTTTATCCATTTGCTGTGAGAATTAAATGTAAATAATTTCTATAAACACAGTAATTATTTTCTACATGATACATTTTAGTTATCTATAATAATAACAAATATGTATAACTTAATGCACACATATGGACCACTCTACACACATTTTATCATTTTTTTTTACATTTTATCATTTAAATTTCAATTCAGCACAACCAAAATTGAAACTATTATACTCCTCTGTTTTTTCCATAATTTATTTTCCTCATAATACACCCTTTCTTTCTTATGCTGACACAAATACTAAGGCAACTAAGTTTGGAAAGGGGAGCTATTTTCTCTTCCTTCCTTTCCTTTCTACCTATTGGACAGTTTATATAGTCATGAGATTGTATCTCAGATCTCAAATCTCTCTTCTCCTCTCTATTCTCAGTTATCACCAACCTATTTTCTGACCCTATACTTTCTATTTCTTATACCTCTATGATCTCCCTGTCTGCTATATGGTTCTTTCAAAAAATAGAATAATAGAATAATCCTTAGGAAATGATAATTGTATCATTTCCAACTCCCCATTAAACCAATTCAATGACTCTTCATTGTTTATAAACTGAAGTCCAAACACATGAACAAATTCTACAGCAACTATGCCTGACTGCAAATGTCCGCAAAGCCATCTTTCCCCACTTCCTAACTCTTAACTCATGCTCCTTCCATACCCTAAGGTTCATGAACCTGTGCCTTTGGCCTTTGTCATTTCCTCTGTGGAAGTTCACTTCTGCTTTATCAGCTAGATAAACTCCTAGTCACCCTTAGTCACCCCTACTCTAATGTCACTTCTTCACCTGAGTTTTCAAGAAGTCCACTAAGCTGAGTTGTTATTTTCCATCTCTCTGATTATCTAGGTTTTACACCTACCACTATTAACACATATTTTCTATCATATAAGTATATTTACTTTCAATACTGTTTTTTTCTATTTTATTAATTCTTAAAAGACAAAGATCATCAGTGATTTTTATCCCCATCTCTTGACACAGGTAAGTTTTTCATTCTTTAAAAAAATTTTATTTATTTATTCATGAGAGACAGGCAGAGAGAAGCAGAGACATAGGCAGAGGGAGAAGCAGGCTCCCTATGGGGAGTCTGATGCAGGACTTGATCCCAGGACCCCAGGATCACAACCTGAGCCAAAGGCAGACACTCAACCACTAGGTCACCCAGGTGCCCCAAGTTTTTCCATAAATACCTATTTAACAAATCAATAAGTGTATATCCTATGCACATTTTATCACACAAATTTATATATTTTAAAATTATATTCCCAAACACAAACACTTATACAATCAGGAATAGCAAAGCATGAGTTAATAATAAAAATGATATCTATTAGCATGGATACCCACAGATGACTAGCAGGAAAAATAAAGCATGTTCACCTGGGCTTGGGAGTAGGTAAAATTGCAGAAATAATGGGCTCTTTACCTCCCTACCTTAAGCTCCAGAAGAAACAAAGATAATAAATTGGCCAAATACTAAAAATAATAAATAAATAAATAAATAAACAAATAAATAAATAAATAAACCAAATACTTTACCTTCTGCTTGAGATAAGAAACAAGGATGAATACGGTGACAGAGATGAAAAAGCAAGGTATTGGGTGTTACAGTAACAGAAGTCCTCAAAAGCTGTCACATTCATCTCAACTTCTAGATTTAGAGATTTTCAAAATCAAAATACCAGGTTTCCATGTAGCCTTCCACCTGTAGCAATGGGAAAAGTTCAAGGTGATGAGAACAGAGTCAGCAAAGGGCAGAGAAGTGTCTGCCAGGGTCCCGTTGTTAGAAACTGAGGTCAATGTGAAGGCTATTACCCTAGAGATTTTAGGGTAAAAATCCTAATTTTATCTCTGTGTACAGAATCTGATCCCTGCAGACACTTTGGAGCAGAATTTCCGTACCACATTCTTGCAAGGAGAGTTAAAGATAAATGCCTCTCCCACCACACACACCAGAAAAGGAAAGATGGTATTGAATAGGAAAGACCAATTAATTCTTCACAAACTTTGTGGAAGCTCCTGAAGAGATGTAGTCCCGTGGACAATTTCCTACTCTTACCTGCTGGGCTGAGATAAACATAAAACAGCAAAGTCACTGGTGAAGGGGTCAAGGGCTGAGTATAGGATGGTGAAATCTGCAGCCTGAAGATCCAAATCCTACTTGACAGTTTTCAATGAACTTTTATTCCTAGAAACTCAAAATATTTCTCTATCCTAAACCTTGCCAACCATTTGTCAAAAACACAAACCTAAAGTCTCTAAGGGCCTGAACAATGGATTTTCCTAAGAGAAAGTTATTAACAATGAAGTCCTGAGAGTTGAGGTAAGCAATGCATTCCCAAGAGTCTGACTTCATAAAATTCTCTGAAGCCTTTTGTATTATGCTTCTAGATACAGATTACAATCTCTGGGTCTCCCTTGATTCAACCTCTATTAAAAAGAGATAATTTTAAATAGGTTTATGGAATCCAATGTACATTTGTTATACAAGCTGGCAATTCAATTTCCAGGTTCCTAGGAGAAATGAAAAATTTTATCTGCACAATATTTATAATTGTTCTTATCAGCTTCACTCAAACTAGTCAAAAACTTTGAAAAAAATCAAGCGTGTATCAACAGATAAAACTGGTGTAGCCTATGGTCCATCCATTTAATAGGATACTATGCAAGATATTTTCAAATGAACTGCTGATAAATGGAACCATTATGGTTGAATCCCAAAAACACTGTGCTGAACAAAAGAACTAGACAAAAAAAAAAGAGTTCATACTGTATGATTCCATTTTTATGAAATTCTAGAGCCAGGAGTTACTTGGGTATTGGTGTGGTAGTTTTATCAATTAGGACAGTAATTATCTGGTGACCAGTGTATAGGAATTGACAGAAAAGGGGCACAAAAAATTTTCTGATGCAAAAGAAATATTGTATGTCTTGACTGTAGATTTAGTTACATAGGGGCAGGTGTTTGTCAAAAATAATTTAACTAAAAAAAAAAACAAAAAAGTGATTTAACTGTGTTTCTTAAATTGATGTGTTTTATTATATTGAAGTTATAAATCCATAAATGTAAATTTGCACTGGCACTGTGGAAAACAGTATAAAGGTTCTTCAAAAGCCTACAAATACAATTACCACATGATCCAATAATTCCACTACTGGGTATTGACCCAAAGAAAATGAGAACACTAATTTGAAAAGATACATGCACCCCTATGTTTATTTCAGCATTATTTACAATAGCCAAGATATGGAAGCAACTGAAGTGTCTATCAGTAGAAAAATGGATAATAAAGATGTGTGTATACACACACACACACACACACACACGAGATGTTACTTAGCCTTTTTATTTTCTTCTTGTAATTCCATAATTTCCGATATCTAAATTTCTCTTTGTAGGGTGGAGAGTGAAGTTTTGTATGCAGGAGGATTTACTTTTTAATTATAATTTTTATTTTAAAAATAATTAAAACACATTACAAAGATGAAAAAAAGAACAATAATCCCCAAACAAATAATTATGTGTATTTTTAAGAAAAAGATGAGATTGTGCCATTTGTGACAACACGGATGGACCTAGAAGCCATTATGCTAAGTGAAATAAGCCAGTTAGAGAAAGAAAAATGATATTAATCATATGTGGAATCTAAAAAACACACAAAAAATCAAATAAAAAGTAGAATCAGACCTATAAATACAAAGAACAAACTGATGGTTGCATAAGGCAGGGGGTAGGAGGATGAACAAAATGGATGGAAGAGAGTGGGAAACACATGTTTTTTCAGTTTTGGAATTAATATGTCATAGGAATAAAAGACATAGGAAATATATAGTCAATGATATTGTAGCATAGTATGGTGACAGATGGTAATTGCAGTTGTGATGAGCATATCATAACATACAAAGAAGCTGAGTAACTGAAACTGAAACTAATGTAACATTGTCAACTATACTCAAATAAAAAAACTTGTATATCTATAAATTTTATTTTTAAAAAATCTAATCTGTATGCCAAAGATAGGGAGAATTCAGAAATGAGTTATGAAAATATCAAATCATATGAAATTCATTCAGTGAATCGAATCATTCATAACAAAGTTATTGAACCAAATGTGCTGAGGTCAGAGGGTACAGATTTCCATAATATGTTATAAATATGAGCATTTTTAGAAATATAAACCACTAGCATATTATAGAACCTTTACAAGTATTTATAATGTAATGGTAAGCAACCTTAAAAATATTTGCACAACACAGAGACATTGGTAACTTAGGTGCAAAGTACAAAAAACAAAAATCCAAATTTGATGACTTTTGCTTTGTTGATAAGTGGATGCCACTAAAATGGGATAAGAGATTTTTAAGTAGTTGTAATAATAAATAAATAGCTGTAACATTGGTTTTTGCCCTTCACCTTCTTACACGGAAACATTCTATACCCTTCTATGCTCTGATAGTCTAGGAGGCTGGTCACTAAGGAATATATCACGGGGTCCTTTTGCTAGCTAGCTACTAATTGGATATAGACAGTGGGAAGTACCAGCAGGGGACAAGATAGCAGGAGAAACAGAGGTTGAGTATTTCTTCCCTACTTGCTTTCTGTTTTGGGCTCAGTTTCCTGAGAGTATCATGTCCCAACTCCTGTAGAAAGCTCCTCCACCAGCCTGAATCTCTCTCTAGAACATAATAGTAATGATTTCCTCCTTTCCCCCTTCAAGTGTAGGGTAGAGATGGCTTCCAGCTGTTGCATCTCTGGTTATCTCAATTTCCCTTGGTAGTTCCCTTAATTCTGTCCTTACCTCTACAAACAATCATTTCATTAAAAGCATCTAAGTTTCCTGCTCGGTTATTGACTTATTCAATTATGTTTTGGCACTAAGGAAAAATGAAACTAGTCTTCTAAATAAAGTCATAGTAAAAAAAAATAATTTTTGAAAATGGATGCTTAAAAATGTTTCTACGTGATTTTGTGGCTAAAATCACACAAAGGATGATCTCTAATCATCATGGAAGTAAACTAGAAATCAATATCAGAAAGATGTCTGAAAAATCTTCAAATATTTTCAAAGTAAATAACATAATTCTAAATAACCCACATATCCACAGGGGAATATAAGGCATTGAAGTGAAATAAAAATAAAAACACAATATATGAAATTTTCTGGGATGCTACCAAAGCAGTATTTAGGTATAAATTTATAACACCAAATGCCACTACTAGAAAAGAGGTAAAATCTCAAATCAGTAATCTCAGCTCCCAGTTTGAAAAAAAAGAAAGAAAAACTAGAAAAGGAACAAATCATTTACAAATAAAAGTAAGAAAAGAAATAATGAAGATGAATTACATCTTCCAAACATCTATCCAAAAAGATCAAAGAAAAGCAAATGACATGAATTACAAATATCAGGAAGGAGAGAGGTAATATCACTTCAGATTCTACAGATACAAATTCTAATAAATCTTATGGAAAACATCTCGATAAACTCAACAATCAAGATTATTTGAACAAACTCATTGAAAGACCCAAACTACCACATAAAATGGATAGCTTAAATAGTTCTATACTGCTGGTTTTGAATATGGAAGAAAGGACCAAAGAATGTATGTGGCCTCTGAAAGCTAGAAAAGGCAAGGAAACATATTCTCCTCTGGAGCCTACAGAAGGAACCAATCATTCTGATATGTTGATTTTATTTTTCCAGAAAAGAAAATGATTTAATCAAATATAGTTCTATACATGAACATTAAGGTTGTATGCCATCCCCAATTCCTTTCCTTGAAAATTCTGTTTATCCTAGAGTGTGAAAAAGGTCAGGTTTTTCAGAAGCTGAGTGTCATTGCTATTGCTCAGGTGCCAGAGGAGTAGAATTTTGAGATGGACATTGTTAAGTAATGATCATCTCAATAATGTGCGTGGAAGTTGGGTTGCCCTTGGCTAGGACACTGTAAATAAAGTCCTTCATAGAAATCCATTATCCTTCCTTTTTATTTATTTTTTATTTTTTTAATTTTTTTGTGCCCCCCTCAGTGCCCATCACCCAGTCACCCCTACCCCCCGCCCACCTCCCCTTCCACCATCCCTTGTTCGTTTCCCAGAGTTAGGAGTCTCTCATGTTTTGTCTCCCTTCCTGATATTTCCCACTCATTTTTTCTCCTTTTCCCTTTATTCCCTTTCACTATTTTTTATATTCCCCAAATGAATGAGACCATATAATGTTTGTCCTTCTCTGATTGACTTACTTCACTCAGCATAATACCCTCCAGTTCCATCCACATCAAAGCAAATGGTGGGTATTTGTCGTTTCTAATGGCTGAGTAATATTCCATTGTATACATAGACCACATCTTCTTTATCCATTCATCTTTCGATAGCCAAACTGTGGAAGGAGCCTCAGTGTCTATCCTTCCTTTTTAAATTTTTAAAATTTAGTTTCAATTAAATAACATATAATGTAATATTAGTTTCAGAGATAGAGGTCAGTGATATCCAGTACTCATTACATCATGTGCCCTCCTCAATGTTCATCACCAAGTTACTCCATCCCCTGCAACCCCCTCTCTTTCAGCAACCCTCAATTTCTTTCCTATGATTAAGAGTCTCTTATGGTTTATCTCCCTCCCTGATTTGTCTTGTTTTATTTTTTTTCTCTCCTCCTCTGTGATCCTGTTTTGTTTCTTAAATTCCACATATGAGTGAGATCATATGATAATTGTCTTTCTCAGACTGACTTATTTTGCTTAGCATAATGCCATCTAGTTTCATCCATATTGTTGCAAATTGCAAGATTTCATTTTTTGATGGCTGAGCGTGTGTGTGTGTGTGTGTGTGTGTGTGTGTATCCATTCATCTGTTGATAGACATTCATCTGTTGATGGATATCTGAGCTCTTTCCATAGTTTGGCTATTGTGGACATTGCTGCTATAAATATTGGGAATCAGATGCCCCTTCAGATCACATTTGTATTTTGGGGATAAATACCTAGTAGTGCAATTGCTGGGTCATAGCGTAGCTCTATTTTCAACTTTTTTAAGAACCTCCATACTGTTTTCCAGAAAACATCAGTTTGCATTCCCACCAACAATGTAAAAGGGTTCTGCTTTCTCCACATCCTTGACAACATCTATTGTTTCCTAAGTTTTAATCTTAGCCATTCTGACTGGTGTGAGGTGGTGTCTCATTGTGGTTTTGATTTGTATTTCCCTGATGCTGAATGATATTGAGCATCTTTTCAGGTGTCTGTTGGCCATTTGTATGTCTTCTTTGGAGAAATGTATGTTCATGTCTTCTACCCATTTCTTGACTGGATTATTTGTGTTTTGGGTGTTGAGTTTGATAATTTCTTTATAGATCTTAGATACTAGCCCTTTACATGATAGGACATTTGCAAATATCTTCTCCCATTTCAAGGTTGACTTTTGGTTTTGTTGACTGTTTCCTTTGCTGTGCAAAATTGTATCTTGATGAAATCCCAGTAGTTCATTTTTGCCTTTGTTTCCCTTGCATTTGAAGACGTGTCTAGCAAGAAGTTGTTGTGGCCCAGGTCATAGAGGTTGCTTCCTGTGTTCTCCTGTAAGATTTTGATGGATTCCTGTCTCACATTTAGGTCTTTCATCCATTTTGAGTCTATTTTTGTGTATGGTGTAAGGAAATGGTCCAGTTTCATTCTCCTGCTTGTGGCTGTCCAATTTTCCCAGCACCATTTGTTGAAGTGACAAAAATGTCTTTTTTTTAAGATTTTGTTTATTTATTCATGAGACACACAGAGAGAGAGAGAGAGAGAGGCAGAGACACTGGCAGGGAGAAGCAGGCTCCATGCAGGGAGCCTGATGTGGGACTTGATCCCAGGTCTCCAGGATCGTGCCCTGGGCTGAAGACGGCGCTAAACCACTGAGCCACCCATGCTGCCCAAAAATGTCTTTTTTCTATTGAATATTCTTTCCTGTTTTGTTGAATACACATATTGACTTTTCTTTATAAATTTATTTTTTATTGGTGTTCAATTTGCCAACATATAGAATAACACCCAGTGCTCATCCCACCAAGTGCCCCCCTCAGTGCCAGTGCCCATCACCCAGTCACCCCCACCCCCCACCCACCTCCCCTTCCACCACCCCTAGTTCGTTTCCCAGAGTTAGGAGTCTCTCATGTTCTGTCTCCCTCCCTGATATTTCCCACTCATTTTTTCTCCTTTCCCCTTTATTCCCTTTCACTATTTTTTATATTCCCCAAATGAATGAGACCATATAATGTTTGTGCTTCTCCGATTGACTTATTTCACTCAGCATAATACCCTCCAGATTTCTTATCTACAAAACGGAGAGGTGGGCTAGACAATTCCCAAGTTAATTTTCCATGAAAGAGAGAATTTCCTAAAGATTGTGTAAATACTCATCTACCAACTTACTGGAGCCTGGATAGATTTTTGGCTGTCAATGTCACTGGAACTGGGCAAAACTGGCTAGCTACTGTTCTCATTATGTTCCACTATGTATTCTACTTGTATCTTTATTCTAAAATACATAGGCCAATCAGGTCTGTGCCCCTGTCTTCCACCACACACTTTAGGAATGGGATATTGTCTTATTAGTCTTTGAATTCCAACATACAGTGCCTGGCATTTGCCAGATGCTTTAAAATAACTTATTTATATGTTGAATGAATGAATTAATTAATGGATGATAATAAGTTCTGTATCCTCTGGGCTCCTATGCTGCACTATAAAATAATCACATAAGCTTAATCACATTTGTGCTATGGCTGTGTCTGCCATTTTTCATAAATCTCTTAAGGAGATTTCTCTTTTATTCACCATCATCTGCCACAATACCATAGAATATATTCAATAAATGCTTATTTAAAAAACAAAAGTGATTATTCCTCCTTGGAATATTTTGCCCAGTTCCAGTGACAGAACTCACCCAGAGTTCCCTGGCACCTGGGAAGCTAGAATAGTGGTAGGACACATGGGAGTAAAAGAAGAATCTATTTGTTACCAGTATGAAGGCACTGTATTTCAATATTTAATAGCTGATAAGGACATCCCACAGCTTAACAGCTGAATATTAGCTCCACATAAATAGGGCACTGAGCCCACTAATCCTATCTTTTAACATATTTTCCCTGAGTTACTACATTTTTTATGGTTTTGGCTGGAACCCATATGCTGATGATTCCTTAATCTAAATCTTCAGCCCACAGAGGTTTCTGGAACTCAGGACTGTGTAACCACCTTAATAGTAGGCACTTTCACCAAGATGCTGATGTGTTAGTTAAGGGTTCATGACATGAGGGGAGACACATAAATGACTGAGCAACCCAGGTGCCCTTATGGTAATTTTTAATAGAAGCAATAGAAAACTGATACAATCTCCTTCAACAATAATTTCTTCCTCCCTGTAAAATGCCTTGACATTACCAATATCTAAAATAAATACAGAAACAAAACTTCATTAAGTATAGTCCATTCCTGGGATAGCCCCTTTCCTCAACTTATATTAAGAGCAAAAAAAAAAATTGAGATTTAACAGACTCCATCTTCTCGTCTCAAATTTTCTTTTTACTCACTTTTCCTGGACTTTGGCCCCATCCATGGAAATGGCTATTATCAAAGTTATCTATGACTTTCATTTTATTTTTTTTATTTATTTATGATAGTCACAGAGAGAGAAAGAGAGGCAGAGACACAGGCAGAGGGAGAAGCAGGCTCCATGCACCGGGAGCCTGATGTGGGATTCGATCCCGGGTCTCCAGGATCGCGCCCTGGGCCAAAGGCAGGCGCCAAACCGCTGCGCCACCCAGGGATCCCTATGACTTTCATTTTAGAATACATAATGATCAATTCTCTACCATTATCCTCCTGACTCCTCAGAAGCATTTAATATGGTTGACCACACTTTCCTTTTTGACATACTTCCTCCCTCAGGCTTTGGGGATCCCAAATATGTCTCATTTCCCACTTCTTCCTCCCTGGATGCTTCTTCTTAGTCTCCACTACCTCTCTTGTAGATGTTAGAAAGTTGCCTACTTCCAGCGTTCTTCTTTCTCCTCCATCTATACTTTCTCCTTAACGAAATTTACCTTTAAATTTATGATGGATGCCTTTAACATTATTTATGGATGCCTTTAAATATTATTTATGGATGACTCCTTCATAAATATCTCCAAATTGGACACATCCCTTAAAAGTTATGGCCTACTTTAGTCTAATTTCCAGCTCCACTTACCTAATTGGTATTGCAAATTACATATAACTCCCAATCTGCTCATGTAATAACCTTTGACCATCTCAAAGAATAACACCATCATCAACCTATTTGCTCAGGTCAAAATCCTAGAAATCATCTGTATTAATTTTCAATCTCTTCATAGCAAACTACCAAAAACTGTAACAACTTAAATAGCTATTTAAAAAAAGATTTATTTATTTGAGAGAGAGTGAGACCAGAGACCAGACGGTAGGGCGGGGGGGAATCAAGAAGACTCCCAGCTGAGCAAGAAACAAGATGGGGGGGGGGGGTTGATCACAACCCCAGGATCATAACCTGAGCTGAAAATCAAGAGTCAGCTTAATTGTCTGTGCCACCCAGGTATCCCTTAAATAGCTTTTCATAGATGTGAGACTGAAGTCCCCATTTTCTTGCTGGCTAACAGAATCACTGTTAGCTGCTAGGCACATAATCCACACAGGAAGTTTGCCACATGCTCTTTTCCAGATCAGCAGGAGCACACCTGCTGCTGCTTCTTGTGTCTTTTAAAAGCTGACCTGGTTGAGTTGGGCCCATCCAAGATAATCTTCCTTTTGCCATATAAACCAACATAATCAAAAAGTGATATCCCACCTTATCTATAGGTTTTTCCCATAGTCTCTTAAGTGTTACCACTTCCTTCTTCTTCATAACCCCTATTCTATATTCTCAACCAGGAGACAGTCATCTTTCTTTTTTTTTTAAAGATTTATTTATTTATTTATGATAGACATAGAGAGAGAGAGAGAGAGGCAGAGACACAGGCAGAGGGAGAAGCAGGCTCCATGCCAGGAGCCCCACACGGCACTCGATCCTGGGACCCCAGGATTGCGCCCTGGGCCAAAGGCAGGCGTGAAACTGCTGAGCCACCCAAGGATCCCCTGAGACAGTCATATTTCTAAAGCTCAACCAGATAACGTCATTCCCATGCTTTAAAAATATTAAAATGTGGGGCAGGGAAAGATGGCAGAGGAGTAGGGTCCCCAAGTCACCTGTCCCACAAACTTACCTAGATGACTTTCAAATCATCCTGAAAACCTACAAATTTGACCTGACATTTAAAGAGAGAACAGCTGGGATGCTACAGAGAGAAGAATTTGTGCTTCTAACAAAAACAACTCGTTTTTAGCCACTCTGCACTGACCAAAATAACTAGAAAGAAGAACTCACCACAAAAGAAGAATCAGAAACAGTACTCTCTGCCACAGACTTACAGAATTTGGATTATATTTCGATGTCAGAAAGCCAATTCAGAAGCACAATTATTAAGCTACTGGTGCCTCTAGAAAAAAGCATAAAGGATTCAAGAGACTTCATGACTGCAGAATTTAGATCTAATCAGGCCAAAATTAAAAATCAATTAAATGAGATGTAATCCAAACCGGAGGTCCTAAAGACAAGGGTTAATGAGATAAAAGAACAAATGAGTGACATATAAGATAAGTTGATGGCAAGGAATAAAGCTGAGGAAAAAAGAGAAAAACAAAAGACCATGAGGAAAGGTTAAGGGAAATAAATGACAGCCTCAGAAGGAAAAATCTACATTTAATTGGGGTTCCAGAGGGCACCGAGAGGGACAGATGACCAGAAAGTGTATTTGAACAAATCATAGCTGAGAACTTCTCTAATTTAGGGAAACAGGCATTCAGATCCAGGAGATAGAGAGCCCCCCCCCCCAAAATCAATAAAAACCATCTAACACTCCGACATTTAATAGTGAAACTTGCAAATTCCAAATTAAAGAGAAGTCCTTAAAGCAGCAAGAGACAAAAGATCGCTAAATGTTATGGGGAGAAGTATTAGATTAACGGCAGACCTCTCTACAGAGACCTGGCAGGCCCGAAAGGGCTGGAAGGATATATTCAGGGTCCTAAATGAGAACATGCAGCCAAGAATACTCTATCCAGCAAGGCTCTCATTCAGAATAGGAGAGATAAAGAGCTTCCAAGATAGGCAGAAACTGAAAGAATATGTAGCCACCAAACCAACTCTGCAAGAAATATTAAGGCGGACTCTGTAAAAGAAAGAGAATGCCCACAGAAATAATCCACAAAAACAGGGACTGAATTGTTTAGAGACACTACATTCATACCTTTCAATAGTAAGAACGTGAATGGGCTTAATGATCCCATCAAAAGACGCAGGATTTCAGACTGGATAAAAAAGAAGGACCAATCTATTTGCTGTCTATAAGAGACTCATTTTAGACCTCAGGACACCTCCAGCCTGAAATGAAAGATTGGAGAACCATTTACCATTCAAATGGTCCTCAAAAGAAAGCAGGGGTAGCCATCCTTAGATAAATTCAAGTTTATCCCAAAGACTGTAGTAAGAGATGAAGAGGAACACTCTACCATACTTAAAGGACCTATCCAACAAGAGGACCTAACAATCATGAATATTTATGCCACTAATGAGGGAGCTGCCAAGTATATCAATCAATTAATAACCAAAATTGAGACATACTTAGATAATAATACACTTATACTGGGAAACTTCAACAGGATGCTTTCTGCAGATGACAGATCTTCTAATCACAACATCTCCAAAGAAACAAGAGCTTTAAAGGATACACTATACCAGATAGATTTCACAGATATTTACAGAACTTTACATCCAAACGCAACTGAATGCACATTCTTATCAAGTGCACATGGAACTTTCTCCAGAACAGACCTCACACTGGGTCATATATCAGGTCTTAACCAATACCAAAAGACTGGGATTGAATCCTGCATATTTTCAGACCACAATGCTTTGAAACTTGAACTCAATCACAAGAAGAAATTTGGAAGAAATTCAAACACGTGGAGGTTAAAGACCATCCTGCTAAAAGATGAAAGGATCAACCAGGAAATTAGAGAAGAATTTAAAAGATTCATGTAAACTAATGAGGATGGAGATACAACCATTCAAAATCTTTGGGATACAGCCAAAGCAGTCCTGAGAGAGAAATACATCGCAATACAAGCATCCCTCAAAAAATTAGAAATAACTCAAATACACAAGCTAAAGGAACTGGAGGAAGAACAGCAAATAAAACCTACAGCAAGCAGAAGAAGAGACTTAATAAAGGTTCCTGAAGGGGATCCCTGGGTGGCTCAGTGGTTTAGCACCTCCTTAGGCCCAGGGCGCAATCCTGGAGTCCCGGGATCCAGTCCCACGTCGGGCTCCAGGCATGGAGCCTGCTTCTCCCTCTGCCTGTGTCTCTGCCTCTTTCTCTCTCTCTCTCTATGTCTGTCATAAATAAATAAATAAATAAATAAATAAATAAATAAATAAATCGTTAAAAAAATAAAGCTTCCCGAAGAACTCAATGAGATAAAGACCAGAAGAACTGTGGAACAGATGAACAAAATCCGGAGTTGGATCTTTGAAATAATTAATAATATAGATAAACCATTAGCCAGCATATTAAAAACAAAAGAGAAAAGACTCAAATTAATAAAATCACAAATGAAAAAGGAGAGATAACAACCAATACCAAGGAAATACAAACAATTTTAAAAACTTATGAGCAACTATACACCAATAAATTAGGTAATCTAGAAGAAATGACACATTTCTGGAAAACCACAAACTACCAAAACTGAAACAGGAGGAAATAGAAAACCTGAACAGGCCAATAACCAGGGAGTAAATTGAAGAAGTCATCAAAAACCTCCCAGGACACAAAAGTCCAGGGCCAGATGGCTTCCCAAGGGAATTCTATCAAACGTTTAAAGAAGAAACAATACCTATTCTACTAAAGCTGTTCTGAAAGATAGAAAGGGATGGAATACTTCCAAACTCGTTCTATGAGGCCTGCATCACCTCAATTCCAAACCAGACAAAAACCCCACCAAAAAGGAGAATTATAGACCAATATCCTTGATGAACACAAATGCAAAAATTCTCAACAAGATACTAGCTAATAGGATCCAACAATACATTAAAAAATTTATTCACCATGACCAAGTGGGATTTATCCGCAGGATGCAAGGCTAGTTCAACACTTGTAAAGCAATTAACATGATAGATTATATCAACAAGATAAAAAAACAAGAACCATTGATCCTCTCAATAGATGCAGAGAAAGCATTTGACAAAATACAGCAGCCATTCCTGATTAAAACTCTTCAGAGTGTAGGGATAGAAGGAACATTCCTTAGCATCTAAAAAGCCATCTACAAAAAGCCCACAGCAAATATCATTCTCAATGGGGAAAAACTGGGAGCCTTTCCCCTAAGATCAAGAACAAGACACAGATGTCCACTCTCACCACTGCTATTCAACATAGTACTGGAAGTCCTAGCCTCAGCAATCAGGCAACAAAAGGAAATAAAAGGCATTGTATTTTATAACATTATTAGGCATTACTATAACAGGGGAATCTACACATTTAACGCAATCCATATCAAAATACGATGGACTTTCTTCAGAGAGTTGGAACAATTGTTGGAACAAATGTGTGGAATCAGAAAGTCCCTGAATAGCCAGGTAATATTGAAAAAGAAAACCAGAGCCGGGGCATCACAATGCCAGATTTCAGGTTGTACTACAAAGCTGTGGCCATCAAGACAGTGTGGTACTGGCACAAAAACAGACACATAGATCAATGGAACAGATTAAAGAATCCAGAAATGGGCCCTCAACTCTATGGTCAACTAATATTCGACAAAGCGGGAAAGATTATCCACCAGAAAAAGGACAGTCTCTTCAATAAATGGTGTTGGGAAAATTGGACAGCAATGTGCAGGAGAATGAAACTAGACCATTCTCTTACAACATACACAAAGATAAACTCAAAGTGGATGAAAGATCTAAATGTGAGACAAGAATCCATCAAAATCCTAGAGGAGAACACAGGCAACACCCTTTTTGAACTTGGCCACAGAATCTTCTTGCAAGATACATCTATGAAGGCAAGGGAAACAAAAGCAAAAATGAATTATTGAGACTTAATCAAGATAAAAGTCTTCTGCACAGCAAAAGAAACAGTCTAAAAAAAAATAAAAAAGAAACAGTCTACAAAACTAAGAGATAACCTACAGAATGGGAGAAGATATTTGCAAATGACGTATCAGATAAAGGGCTAGTATCCAAGATCTACAAAGAACTTATTAAACTCAACAGCAAAGAAACAAACAATCCAATCACGACATGGGCAAAAGACATGAAGAAAAATCTCACAAAGGAAGACATAGACTTGGCCAACAAGCACATGAGAAAATGCTCCGCATCACTGGCCATCAGGGAAATACAGATCAAAACCACAATGAGACACCACCTCACACCAGTGAGAATGGGGAAAATTAACAAGGCAGGAAACCACAAATGTTGGAGAGGATGTGGAGAAAGGGGAACCCTCCTGCACTGTAGGTGGGAATGGTAACTGGTGCAGCCACTCTGGAAAACTGTGTGGAGGTTCCTCAAAGAGTTAAAACAGATCTGCCCTATGATCCAGAAATTGCACTTCTGGGGATTTACCCCAAAGATACAGATGCAGTGAAACACCGGGACACCTGCACCCCGATGTTTCTAGCAGCAATGTCCACAATAGCCAACCTGTGGAAGGAGCCTCAGTGTCCATCGAAAGATGAATGGATAAAGAAGCTGTGGTCTATGTATACAATGGAATATTCCTCAGCCATTAGAAACGACAAATACCCACCATTTGCTTCGACATGGAGGGACCTGGAGGGTATTATGCTGAGTGAAGTAAGTCAATCGGAAAAAGACAAACATTATATGGTCTCATTCATTTGGGGAATATAAAAATTAGTGAAAGGGAATAAAGGAAAAGGAGAGAAAATGAGTGAAAATATCAGTGATGGTGACAAAACTTGAGAGACACCTAACTCTGGGAGAAAACAAGGGGTAGTGGAAGGGGAGGTGGGCGGGGGGTTGGAGTGACTGGGAGATGGGCACTGAGGAGTACACTTGGCGGGATGAGCACTGGCTGTTATGCTTTATGTTAGCATATTGAACTCCAATTTTTAAATAAATAAATAAATCCCCAGAAGACAGAGATCAAAGGACAGTAAAAATACATCCTATATTTGATTTAATGATGCTTTGAATTAAAGTAAAAGGAACATAAGTCAAAAATAAATAAAAAAATAAAACAGCCATGAGAGGGCAGCCGAGGTGGCTCAGCGGTTTAGCACCCCTTTCAGCCCAGGGTGTGATCCTGGAGACCCGGGATCAAGTCCCACGTTGGGCTCCCTGCATGGGGCTTGATTCTCCCTCTGCCTGTGTCTCTGCACCTCTCTTTCTCTGTGTGTGTCTCTCATGAATAAGTAAAATCTTAAAAAAAAGAAAAACAGTCATGAGAGTGGACATCCCTGTTTGGGTCCTGATCATAGAAGAAAAGCTCTGTTTTTCCCCCACTGAGGATGATATTAACTGTGAGTTTTTCATATAAGGCCTTTATTATGTTGAGATATGTTCCCTCCATCCTCTTTTGTTAAGGTTTTTACCACAAATGGATATAAACTTTGTCAAATGCTTTTTCTTTTTCTAAATTTAATTTTAGTCTTTAAAAATGTTTTTATTTATTCATGAGACACACAGAGAGAGAGAGACAAAGACATAGGCAAAGGGAGAAGCAGAAACTCTAAACTTTTTCTAAATTTAATTTTAGTTTTTAAAAATGTTTTTATTTATTCATGAGAGACACAGACAGAGAGAGACAAAGACATAGGCAAAGGGAGAAGCAGGCAAAGGGAGAAGCCACATCAGGCTCCCTGTGAGGAGCCTGATGTGGCACTTGATCCCAGGACTCTGGGATCACACCCTGAGCAAAAGGCAGAGCTCAACCACTGAGCCACCCAGGTGCCCCTGTCAAATGCTTTTTCCGCATGTACTGAGAGGATCATATATATCTTTCTTTTATTAATGTGGTGTATCATGTTGATTGCAAATATTGAACCACCCTAGCAGCCCATGAATAAACCCCACTTGATCATGGTGAATGATTTTTTTAATGTAGTGTTGGATTCGATTTGCTAGTATTTTGTTGACAATTTTTGCATCACATCCATTAGATACATTTTGCCTGTGATCCTCTATTTTAGTGGAGTCCTTGTCTGGTTTTAGAATCTGGGTAATGCTGGCCTCGTACAATGAGTTTGGAAGTTTCCCTTCCATTTTCATTTTTTGGAACAGTTTGAGAAGAATAGATATTGACTCTTCTGTAAATGTTTAGTAGAATTCACCTGTGAAGTCATCTGGCCCTCGACTTTTGTTTTTTGGGATATTGTTGATTACTGATTCAAATTCCTGCTGGTTAAGTTTTAACTAGGCATGTTCTGGTCTGAGAATGAGGGTCTCAGTGTTAATGAGACCTGATGCTACTTCCCCTAGAACTGAAGCCTTGCAGAACTCTATGGTTCTTAGATGTGGTGTGTGCAGGGATTTCTGCCGGCCTTCTGGGGAAGGGGCCCACTGGTCCTTAGGCACACTTGCCCAGGAAAAGCACTACCAGCAGAGTACAGAGTGGCAGTACTTTGTGTGGCAGTTTATGCAGTTTACTGAAGTTTGTTTTGGCTGAGGGGTGGAGGAGGGAAATGGTGCCAGCCAGCTCCTCTCCCCAGAGATGGGACTCCATGCCATCTGCTCTCAGGGAAGCACTCCCAGAAGAGTGAATAATTTCCCCTCATGTGTGCCAGGTGTTTTTCAGATCACTGTTTTCACACTGTCTCTGTTTTGCTTGACTGCCAAGAGCAGCACAGTACACTTTGGGCTCTATCCCAGTCAAGCCCGCTGACTTTAAACTTTAAGAATGTGCTGTGGCAGGAGCCTACACTGGTCTGAGGGAGGGTCTCAGTGTACTAGTACAGATGCAGGTTTGACCTAGAAGGGCAGTCCCATATGAGTGCAGCGGTGTGGGATCTGGAGCAAAGCCAGCTGAGGAGCTAGTGTCCCCATTAACAGCCCTCAGCAGGTATCTCTGTACCTATGCTAAAGGGCAAAGAAGGGGAATGGTGGCCCCTGGCTCTTGTTTCCCTTGAGAGACATCCCTGCAAATGCCACCTCTTACAGATGCACTCGAAGAAGAGCCAACAGTCTCTCCCTCATGCCATCTGCCCTGGGGTTGTTTGCCTGCTTTTTCTCCAGGAGTAGGGCAGTGCCCTCAGGTCTCTATCCCAGCCAAGCATACCTCCTCTGAAATTCCCGTCCTTGAGCCCTGCTGGTTGCCAAAACTCACAAAAATCAATCCCTCTCATTTTCCCAACTAATGTCCTTGAGGAAGTATTCTTGTTCATATCCCCAGGTAGCCCACTCTTTCTCACCTCTCTCTGCAATCAGGGCTCCCTCCCCTCTGCAGTACCCACAATCCATTTCTCCCCCAAACCAAATCCCCTATTTCCTACCTTCCTCAATGTTGCCTTTTCTCTCCCTTTAGTTGGGCAGTTTGTGCTTGTCAGTCCTCAGGTTGATTTCTTGGGTATTCCGAACAATTTGATAGCTTTCTAGCTGTGTTTGAGGGAATATGCTGCCATTTTCGCTCCTCTGAAACTATTTCTTTTTCTACTGTTTAATTGTTAGTGTAAAGGAATGCCACTGACTTCTATAAATTGATTTTGTAACCTGTCACTTTACTAAAATCATTCAGTAGTTCCAATAGCTTTCTGACCAACATTGAGATTTCTATATACAACTTCAAATTATCAGCAAACAGTAACTACTTCACTTCTTTCCGCCTGACTTGGATGTCTTTTATTTCTTTGTCTTGCCTCTAGCTAGGACTTCCAGTACTATATTGAATAGGAGTACTAAGAGTAGGCAACCCTGTCTTGCTCCTAATCTGAAGAAACTCTTCCAATTTTTCTCCATTGATTATAATGTTAGTAGTGCATTTATTGTTATGTGGCCTTTATTACATTGAGGTATGTTCGTTTTATACCCAATCTGTTGTAGATTTTTACCATGAAGGATACCGTATTTTGTCAAATGCTTTTCTGCATCTATTGAGATAGTCATTTTTACCTCTTATTTTACTGATGTGATCAATTACATGTGTTGATTTACATATACTGAATCATCCTCACATCCCAGGAATAAGTCCCATTTTGTCATGGTGTATAATCCTTTTAATGTGTTCTTAAGCTTAGTTTGCTAGTATTTTGTTGAGGATTTTTGCATCTCTATCAGGGATATACATAGATATTGGTCTATAGTTTTCTTGTGGTATCCTTATTCAGTTTTGATATCACAGTACTGGTTTTGTAGAATGTTTTAGAAGTGTTTCCTCTTCTTCAATATTTTGAAAGCATTTCAAGAAAACTGGTGTGACTTTCTTAAATATTTGGTAGAATTAGTGAAACTCTCTGGTCCTGGGGTTTTCTGTGTTGGGTCTTTTTGTTGTTGTTGTTCCTGCCTCACTCTCTCTTGACTGGTTATTGATATTTTTCAAATTTTCTGTTTTTTCCTGATTCAGTCCTGGTAAGTTGTGTGTTTTGATAAATGTATCCATTTCTTCTAGGTTATGTAATTTTTCATAGTAGTCTCTAATTATTCTCTGTATTTCTATATCAGTTGTAATGTGTCCTCCTTCATCTCTAATTTTATTTACTTGAGTCTTTTTTTTTAGTCTAGCTGAAAGTTTGTCAATTTTTTCTTTTTGAAGAACCAGTTTTTAGTTTCATTAATATTTTCTATTGTTTTCTGGTCCCTGTCTCATTTATTTCCACTGGTTTTTATTATTTTCTTCCTTCTGCTAACATTGGGCTTAATTTGTTTCTCTATTTCTAGTTCCTTGAGGTGTAATGTTACATGTTTGAGATCTTTATAACTTCTTAATATATGCATTTATTGGGGTGCCTTGGTTCAGTCGGTTAAGTGTCTGACTCTTGATTTCATCTCAAGTCATGACCTCAGGCTCATGAGACTGAGTCCCACTTTTGTCTCTATGCTGAGTGGTGAAGCCTGCTTAAGATTTTCTCTCTCCCTCTGCTCCTCCCCCTGCTTGTTGTTCTCTTTCTTGATAATATATATATATTATATATATAAGTATATATATGCATTAAATGCTATAAACAATTGCCTTCTGCTCCATCATCAACAGCCAACAGAGACAGGCAGATAAGCACATGCTAAGAACACAAATATGAATCTGGCATTGTCACTAATCTGATAAGCAGCTACAAATCTGGGAGAAAGGCAATACATTATCTAAACAAACCAGTAACTTAGTAATTTATATTACTGAATAAAAATAAATCCAGACTTAGGTTTAAAAAAATACTTTGTTTGAAAGTATTACTGCAATAAGGAGAAGACTTGCAATAAGGAAACAACCTAACCATAGAGGTGCAAGTACAAGCATCTCAAAAGGCCAGGCAGGAAGGACTTTTCTTCAATGGGGAAATGTCATCAAGGCTAGAAAGAGCAGTGTATAGAGTGAGTGGGATACTCAGGTAATGTTTTTCGATGAGGTCTGCTGATTCTTAGGAAGGATCATTAAGGAGGAGTTGTATCACTGGGTCAGGATAAGGGTGGGTCAAAGTTCAGAACCATGGAGAAAGGAGAGAAGTATAACTAATGTTCACTTAAATTACAACTACTTTGGGGCCCATGGGTGGCTCAGTCAGTTAAGCATCTGCTTTCAGCTCAGGTTATGATCTCAGGGTCCTGGGATCGAGTCCTGCACCAGGCTCCCTGCTCAGTGGGGAGTCTGCTTTCTCCCTCTCCATGATCTCAGACTCTCATTCTCTCTCAAATAAATAAATAAAAATATTTTTTAAAAATTAATTACAACCACTTTGTTAAGATTTATCAGTGGGGACAAACAGCTCCACTAATCTTTCTGGTTTCTATTTCCACAAAGAATGGGAATTTAAAGGGTCTGTGTCTGACCTCATTATTAAAAAGTTAAAAAGACCTTTTTCTTGCAGGGGGCAGAGAGATTTATTCAAAGTCTAGCAGACTCCCCTACTGCTCTCTACACTGTGAACAGGAAGAAAGAGCCTACAGAAAAGGTAGAAGTTGTAGTCGCTTTACTTTTGTTCTCTCTCTGCATTACAAGCTGTTAGGGTGCTCAGTGGAATGTGCCATGCTCCCTGTCACAATACTAAGCCTGTAATTGCTGTTAACAAAATATACATCTGTGTCACCTTTATAAAAGACCATGTTTGTTGCCCCCTCATTTTACAACAGGTATAAAAAAAATGATAAACATTTACAACTTGTTCCATCCTAACATGGAAACTTGAGGGTCCAAGCCTGAAGGAGGCACTTGCCAATGTGGGATCTGCTCACAGGTGGGCCCCTTGATAGGAGACAGTTAAGAATCAGAGGCCACTGTCCCACCTCTGGGGCCCCAGCATTTGAAGCAGACTCACAGCTGTGAGTCTTAACTAAATCATATAGGGAAGTGTTGTTCTTTGCAGTAAGCCTTTCCCAGACCACATTTCCAGAGGTAAAGGGCTCAGAAAACTTTAAAATTTCATACTGTTATTATGATTCATGTAAGTAACAGATGTTATTATAAACACAGAGAACAGGTACTAACTTGACCTGGAAGATTAATGGAAGGCTTTACAAAGAAGGATAAACTTGAACTGGGTCAGGAATATACAGCCCTGGGCAGAGAAGATGGGGAAGGTTTCATGTAACATAATGATGTAGGGAAGGGAAAACGTTCTCTTCTTTCTTTCTAGTTCCAGGTTTGTTGACTAGTCTAATAATTAAATTGACATAAGACATTTACAGAAGAAGACCAAATTCAACTATATATGTACAGTAACCCCAGAAAGACATGAACACTAAAGGCAGTCAGGCAACTGAAGCTACTGAGCTAATGAGAAGGGTAGGTAGGGGTCTAGGGCTTCAAAGGAGAGGAAGAATTCACAGGAAGATGAAAAGAACAAATGTTTGGTAAACAAATATTTTCCATGCCATGAAGATAAGTCTTTCTGATATAAAAAGTTATTTCTGATAATAGGTCTCTTTTCCTGATTCAAGTCCCCTTTTTAAAAATCTTTAAGTAGTTAAAAAGTTTTTCCCTGAGTCTACTGGGTCTTATGTGGCCTCAGCTCAAAACAATCTAGATGCCAAAGTGGCATATTTTGGGGTGGAATATTCAGGGTTTTTTAAAAGATTTCTTTATTTATTCATGGGAGACACAGAGAGAGAGAAAGAGAGGCAGAGAGACACAGGCAGAGGGAGAAGCAGGCTCCCCGCAGGGAGCCCGATGTGGGACTCAATCCCGGATCCCAGATCACGACCTGAGCTGAAGGCAGAGGCCCAACCGCTGAGCCACCTAGGCGTCCCAGTGTATTTTTAATCCTCATCACTTATTTCACCCATCCCCCTACCCACTTCCCCACTGATAGCCATCAATTTGAAGAACAGATTCTTTTTTTTAATAATAAATTTAATTTTTATTGGTGTTCAATTTGCCAACATACAGAATAACAGCCAGTGCTCATCCCGTCAACAGCCCCCCTCAGTGCCCGTCACCCATTCACCCCCACCCCCCACCCTCCTCCCCTTCCACCACCCCTAGTTCATTTCCCAGAGTTAGGAGTCTTCATGTTCTGTCTCCCTTTCTGATATTTCCTACCCATTTCTTCTCCCTTCCCTTCTATTTCCTTTCACTATTATTTATATTCCCCAAATGAATGAGACCATATAATGTTTGTCCTTCTCTGATTGACTCATTTCACTCAGCATAATACCCTCCAGTCTGATTGACTCATTTCACTCAGCATAATACCCTCCAGTTCCATCCACGTTGAAGCAAATGGTGGGTATTTGTCGTTTCTAATGGCTGAGTAATATTCCATTGTATACATAAACCACATCTTCTTTATCCATTCATCTTTTGATGGACACTGAGGCTCCTTCCACAGATTCTTATTGAACTTACACATAACTATACTGCCATGAAATGGGAATATTTAAGGGTATACTTAAGACTATACTGAGAGCTTCTAAATTCTGAAGGTATCAGAAGGGAGAAAGAGATAAATGTTTCACCTTTGTTCACAAAGGTATATTTTACCAAACTGTTGATAGCTTCGGAGAAAAGAGAAAAGGGTCCTTAAATCTGGAAAAACAAAACAGAAGCAACATTTCAAACAAACAAATATTTTGTTTCATTTCAAACAAAAGGGATTAAAAAATGTTATTTCAAAAAAAACATAAAAATTCTAACAACCCTCATCCATTCATTCAGTTCCATGTAATTAATTCAGTTCTTGATTTTGATCTTTTGTTAATAGTTTTATAAGTCATTAGTTTCTTCATTAGACCTCTATGAATTCTCACCAAGTTCAATGGTATGATCTGAAAAGTTTGAGAGACCTGTACTTGTTAGAAGCCTTTCCATTAGTTTCCTTAAAGATGAAGCACTTTCATAGGAACTATTTTGCAAACCATTAGCATGAAACAATAAGTGTCTGTAAATGACAAAAGACTTAAGAATGCCCACAGTTAAAGATCTGATAAGAATTCATTGGAAAGCAATTGAAAAAGAAATCTGGTTATTTCTGTGGCATGCATCTTATGATGATAACTCGGGGAGTAAGATAGACAAGATGGCCAACTAGGAGAAGTCTGAGTTCACCTCCTCCAACAGACACACCAAGGCAACAACTGCAGTACTGCAACTCTGAAAATGACCTGAAGACTGGCAGAACAGATATTCCACAGCTAGGCACAGAGAGAAGGCCACATCAAAAACAAAACAAGGGATAGAGATGCCATTGGGAACCGAACGCTGACTGGTACTACCGGTAAACAGGAGGGATATTATAATCATGGAGGAGCAAGGTGATCAAATCCCACAATGGGCACCTCCAGCCCTGGAGATCCCCAATGGGAAGATGCATCCCTATAACAAATGACTTTGAAAATCAGTGGGGCCTTAACTTCAGGAGAGCCAGAGGGGAAACCAAGTCTCTCCTTTAAAGACGCAGCACACTGAATAATTCAACCCGAGACACAGGGCAGCAGCAATAATTTGGAAAGAAGTACCTGGAGTATACATGAAGGAGATTTACTGACTAATTTTAGGGCCTGTGCTAAAAGGACAAAGATCTGCAAGAGCTTTTTCTGGGAATGAAGGTGCTGCCAAATGACATTTTTCTTGGTCTCTCCAAGCCTAAATAGCTGGAGGCTTTCAGCAGCCAGTTCTGACATCTTCCATCTACCTTGGTAGCAACCTCACACTAATGCTCCCCTGCAGATTCACTCCATCCAACCCACCTACTCCAACAGGCACCCCTCCAAAACAGCTTCCACACTACCACACCTGGTGGAAAGCCCCAGATGGGACCAGCTCTACTCCAAAGCAATTACTTCCCTGAAGAGGAAGGGAACAAACCCTACCTAACAGCAGTCATAGCAGCCAGTTGCAAAGAGCCAGGCTGAGAGCAAGCCCTACCCACTAGAGGGCAAACCTTACAATTGCACCTGTACTGGCTGCAACTAGGCTTCACAGCTTTCCACACAGGGAGCAATCCCTGCCACCCAGTGCACACACAGCAGTTGCAGCTCAGCCACACAAGATGGTATCTGTAGTCCACACAGGGAAAACCTCTGGAGCACCTGGTACTGATGACCAAGGAAGATTCAACTACTGCACCCCCCAGGATACTTCTACATAAGGCTAACATTTTCAAGACCAGTCGATGTAACTGGTCCATTTAATAGAAACCAACACAGAGTTACACAAAATGAAGAGACAGAGGACTATGTCCTAAATAAAAGAACAAGACAAAACTACAGAAAAAGAGCTAAATGAAATAGAGGTAAGCAGGGATGCTTGGGTTGCTCAGTGGTTAAGCGCCTGCCTTCGGCTACGGGCATGATCCTGGAGTCCCGGGATTGAGTCCCACATTGGGCTCCCTGCCTGAAGCCTGCTTCTCTGATTGCCTATGTCTCTGCACCTCCCTCTGTCTCTCATGAATAAATAAATAAAATCTAAAAAAAAGAAAAGAAATAGAGATAAGCAATATGCCTGATAGAGAGTTCAAAGTTATGGTCATAAAGATAATCCTGGACTTGAAAGAAGAGTGAATAAATTCTGTGAGAACTTCAAAAAATATATAGAAAATAGAAGAAAGAACCAGTCAGAGTCTAAGAATTCAATAACTAAAATGAAAAATACACTATAGGGAATCAACAGCAGACTAGCAGATGCAGAAGAACAGATCATGGTCTGGAAGACAGGAAAATGGAAAGCAATGAAACTCAACAACAACAAAAACAAAGAATAAAAAATGAGGACATGTTAAGGGACCTCTTCAATATTACCAAACATAAAAATATTTGCATTATAGGGGTCCAAGAAGGAGAAGAGGAAGATAATGGGGCAGAAAATATATTTGAAGAAATAATAGCTAAAATATTTCCTAACCTGGGGAAGAAAACATATCCACTTTCAGGAATCAATGTCCACACCAAGACATAATAATTAAAATGGCAAAAATTAAAAATAAAGAGAGAATCTCAAAACCAGCAAGAGAAAAGCAAGTAGTTATGTACAAGAGAAACCTATACGGCTATCAGCTGATTATTTAGCAGGAACTTAGCAGACCAGAATGTAGTGGCATAATATACTCAAAATGCTGAAAGGAAAGAAACTTACAACACTAAACTCTCTACCCAGCAAGACTGACATTCAGAACTGAAGGAGAGAGAAAGTGTTTCCCAGACAAACAAAAGTTAAAGAAGTTAATCATGACTACACCAGCCTTCCAAAAAAATGTTAAAGTGGAAAGAAAAGTCCATAAAGTAGAAGAAAAGAGAAGAAAATCAAGAGAAGAAAGGCACAGAGAAGGACTACAAAAACAACTAGAAAACGATTAACAAAATAGCAATAATTACATACCTATCAAAATTACTTTAAATGTAAATGGACTCCAATAAAAATATATAGGTAACTGAATGGATAAAAAAATATCACATCTACATGTTCCTTAGACGACTCATCTCAGACCTAAAGATAAATATAGGCTGAAAGTAAAGGGACGAAAAAAAGGCATTCTATGCAAATGAAAATGAAAAAAGAAAAGAAAAGAAAAGAAAAGAAAAGAAAAGATGGGACAGCAATATTTATCTCAGAAAAAAACACATTAAAACAAACTATAGGGATACCTGGGTGGCTCAGTTGGTTAAGGGTCTGCTTTCAGCTCAGGTCATGATCTCAGGTCCTGGGATCTAGCCCCATATCAAGCTACCTGCTCAGTGGGGAGCCTGCCTCCCCCTCTCCCTCTGCCCCTTCCCCCCACTCATATGTTCTCTCTTGCTCTCTCTCTATCTCAATAAATAAAATCTTTAAAAAAACAACAACAAACTGTAACAAGAGGCAAAAAAGGTTATTACATATGATAAAGGGATCAATCCAACAAAGAGATATAACTGTAAATATCAATACACCCAAGATAGGGGCACTGTTTTAAACATATAAATATTAACAAACATAAAGGGAGAAATTTACAATAATAAATAATAGTAGGGACCATTAACATCCCACTTACATTAAAGAGGATCATCCAGACAGGAAATAAATTAAAAATTGGCCTTGAAAACCTTATACCAGATGGACCTAACAGATATATGCCAAAAATTTCACCCCAAAACAGCATTCTTTTCAAGGGCACATGGAATATTTTCCAAACTAGGTCACATGATAGGCGACAAAACAAGTCTCAATAAATTTAAAATTAAAATCATATCAAGCATCTATTCTGACCACAATGGTATGAAAATAAAAATCAATTACAAGGAAAAAAATCTGGAAGAAAGATAAACAAGTGGAGGCCAAATAATATGCTACTAAACAACCAATAGTTCAATGAAGAAATCAAAGAGGACATTTTAAAAAAAAGAAACAAATTAAAATAAAAATATTATCATTCAACACCAAAGAAACAATCCAACCATGAAATGGGCAAAAGACATGAACAGAAATCTCACAGAGGAAGACATAGACATGGCCAACAAGCACATGAGAAAATGCTCTGCATCACTGGCCATCAGGGAAATACAAATCAAAACCACAATGAGATACCACCTCACACCAGTGAGAATAGGGAAAATTAACAAGGCAGGAAACAACAAATGTCGGAGAGGATGTGGAGAAAAGGGAACCCTCTTGCACTGTTGGTGGGAATGTGAACTGGTGCAGCCACTCTGGAAAACTGTGTGGAGGTTCCTCAAAGAGTTAAAATAGACCTGCCCTACGACCCAGCAATTGCACTGCTGGGGATTTATCCCAAAGATACAGATGCAATGAAATGCTGGGACAGCTGCACCCCAATGTTTATATCAGCAATGTCCGCAATAGCCAAACTGTGGAAGGAGCCTCGGTGTCCATCAAAAGATGAATGGATAAAGAAGATGTGGTTTATGAATACAATGGAATATTACTCAATATTACTGCCATTAGAAACGACAAATACCCACCATTTGCTTCAACGTGGATGGAACTGGAGGGTATTATGCTGAGTGAAATAAGTCAATCGGAGAAGGACAAACATTATATGGTCTCATTCATTTGGGGAATATAAATAATAGTGAAAGGGAATAGAAGGGAAGGGAGAAGAAATGGGTAGGAAATATCAGAAAGGGAGACAGAACATGAAGACTCCTAACTCTGGGAAATGAACTAGGGGTGGTGGAAGGGGAGGAGGGCGGGGGTTGAGAGTGAATGGGTGACAGGCACAGAGCGGGGCACTTGACGGGATGAGCACTGGGTGTTATTCTGTATGTTGGCAAATTGAATACCAATAAAAAATAAACTTATTATTTAAAAAAAGATTCAGAAAAAAAAAACAAAAAAAAAACAAAAAAAAAATAAAAAAAAGATTCAGGATATTAAGTCCATCTTGATTTTCCATTTATAAATAAAATAATTTTGCATATCTTAAAAAAATAAATATTTGGTAGAATTTACCAGTGAAGCCCATTTTGTCCTGTGATGTCCTGTGTCTAGAGAGCTTAGTTACCAATACAAACTCCTTACTTCTTATTTGTCTATTCAAATTTTCTATTTCTTTTTGACTTAGTCTTGGTAGTTGGTATGTTTCTAAAAATATATCCATTTCTTACAGCTTATCAAATTCATTGGCATGTAATTGTTCATATAGTCTCATGATTCTTTGCATTTCTGTAGTTTTGGTCTCGTTTATTTCTGATTTTTAAAAAATATTTTATTTATTCATGAGAGACACAGGCAGAGGGAGAAGCAGGCTCCATGCAGGGCACCCAATGTGGGACTCCATCCCAGGACTCCAGATTCACGCCCTGAGCTGCAGGCAGATGCCCAACCGCTAAGCCACCCAGGTGTCCCTATTTCTGATTTTATTCAAGTCTTTTTTTTCTTAGTCTAACTAAAGGTTTGTCAATTTTGTCTTTTTGAAAAACCAGCAGTTCATTTAATTCATTCTATTATTTTTCTGCTATTTCATTTATTTCCACTCTGATCTTTATTATTTCCCTCCTTCTACTAACTTTGGGCTTTGTTTATTCTTTTTCTAGTTCCTTGAGTTGTAAAGTTAGGGGTTTTTTTTTATTTGAAATGTTTATATTTCCCTAAAATATCTATTGATAGCTATAAAGTTCCCTCTCAGAACTACTTTTGAAGGAACGCCTGCATGGCTCAGTGGTTCAGCATCTGTCTTTAGCTCAGGGGTGATCCTGGGGTCCTGGGATTGAGTCCTACATCGGGCTCCCCACAGGGCGCCTGCTTCTCCCTCTGCCTATGTCTCTGTGTCTTTCATGAATAAATAAATAAAATCTTTTTTAAAAAGAACTATTTTGATGCATCCTATATGTGATAGTATGTTGTGTTTCCTCTTTCACTTGTTTTAAAAGTTTTTTTATTTCCCTTTCAATTTTTCTTCCAGTCATTCATTGGTCAGGAGAGTGTTGCTTAATTTCCACATATGCGTAAATTTTTAAGCTCCCCTATTGTTGATTTCTAGTTTCATACCATTGGGGTCAGAAAAAATACTTGATATAATTTCAATCTTCTTAAATTTGCTGAGACTGACTCAGAGGAGTGGGCAAGATGGCGGATGAGTAGGGTCCCCAAGTCACCTGTCCCCACCAACTTACCTAGATAACTTTCAAATCATCCTGAAAACATACTAATTCGACTGAGATTTAAAGAGAGAACAGCTGAAATGCTACAGTGAGAAGAGTTCATGCTTCTATCAAGGTAGGAAGACGGAAAAAAATAATAAAGAAATTAAAAAGCAAGGGGGAGGGGCCCATGAGGAGCCGGGCTAGGCCATGTGGCGAGTGCCCCCCAGGACAGGAAAGCCCCTGCCCGGAGAAGCAGGAGCTTCACCAACCTTCCCTGACGGAAAGGCACTCGCAGGCAGTTGAAGCAGAATCCCAGGAGGGGCAGAGATGCCCCCAGGCTCCCAGGGGCACTAACAGAGGACCTGCGCCCTGGGAGAGAGCTAGCTGCACCCCTTAGTCGAGCTCCCTAAAGGGCTGCAGCATGCCCTGCAAGGCCTGGGAGCAGCTCAGAGGCGGCTCCGTGCAGAGGGGGCTGAGTGCCCGGGGATTGCATTTCCAGTGGCTCAGGCCCCGGAGACCAGGGCACTGGCAGACACAGCCCAGGATTCGGTGCTCCTCCAGGATAGGCAAAGGCCGGGAGGACACAGGAGAGCAAGGACACTCCTACCACCACAGGATTGCGCCGAGCTGTGCAGATCGGCGCCCCCATCCCTGGAGCATCCAGGCCCCTGCAGACTGAGAGCTGTGGTAGGTACTGCGGGAGATGACTCCAGGGCTGGAGAGCTGGCCGCTGCCACTGTTGTTGTTCCTCCTTTTGCCACCTTGTACCAGGGACTGAGCAGGGGCCTCACAGGATAAACAATTCCCACTGAGACGTGCACCTGGCCGGGGGCTGGGCAGCTTCCCCAAGTGCACACACCTGAGAATCAGCACAGCAGGCCCCTCCCCCAGAAGACCAGCTAGAAGGACAGGGGAAAAGCAAGTTATTGACCAAGCAACACTGAAAAGTTCCAGGGGAAGTCGAGGGATTTACAGTATATAGAATCAGAGGATACTGCCCCTTGTTTTTTGTTTTAGGTTTGCTTTCCCCAACCCCCTTTTTTTTCTCTCTCTCTCTCTTTTTCTCCTTTTTCCAGTACAACTTGTTTTTGGCCACTCTGCACTGAGCAAAATGACTAGAAGGAAAAACTCACCTCAAAAGAGAGAATCAGAAACACTCCTCTCTCCCACAGAGTTACAAAAATTAGATTACAATTCAATGTCAGAAAGCCAATTCAGAAGCAAAATTATAAAGCTACTGGTGGCTCGAGAAAAAAGAATAAAGGATTCAAGAGACTTCATGACTGCAGAATTTAGATCTAATCAGACCAAAATTAAAAATCAATTAAATGAGATGCAATCCAAACAGGAGGTCCTAACGACGAGGGTTAACGAGGTAGAAGAACAAGTGAGTGACACAGAAGACAAGTTGATGGCAAGGAGGAAAACAGGAAAAAAGAGAAAAACAATGAAAAGATCACAAGGATAGGTTAAGGGAAATAAATGACAACCTCAGAAGGAAAAATCTACATTTAATTGGGGCACCAAAAGGGACAGAGGTCCAGAATATGTCTTTGAACAAATCATAGCTGAGAACTTTCCTACTTGGGAAGGGAGACAGACAGTCAGATCCAGGACACAGAGAGATTCACCCCCCGTAAAAACAATAAAAACCGCTCAACATCTCAACATTTAATTGTGAAACTTGCAAATTCCAAAGATAAAGAGAAGATCCTTAAAGCAGCAAGAGACAAGAAATCTTTAACTTTTATGGGGAGAAATATTAGATTAACAGCAGACCTCTCACAGAGACCTGGCAGGCCAGGAAGGGCTGGCAGGATATATTCAGGATCCTAAATGAGAAGAACCTACAGCCAAGAATACTTTATCCAGCAAGGCTCTCATTCAGAATAGAATAGAAGGAGAGATAAAGAGCTTCCAAGATAGGGAGAAACTGAAAGAATATGTGACCACCAAGCCAGCTCTGCCAGAAATATTAAGGGGGACCCTGTAAAAGAAAGAGGAAGTCCAAGGAAACAATCCACAAAAACAGAGACTGCATAGGTATCATGATGACACTAAATTCATATCTTTCAATAGTAACTCTGAATGTGAATGGGCCTTAATGACCCTATCAAAAGGCACAGGGTTTCAGACTGGATAAAAAAAAGAGACCCATCTATTTGCTGTCTACAAGAGACTCATTTTAGACATAAGGACACTTATGGGCTGAAAACAAAAGGTTGGAGAACCATTTACCATTCAAATGGTCCTCAAAAGAAAGCAGGGGTAGCCATCCTTATATCAGATACACTAAAGTTTATCCCGAAGACTGTAGTAAGAGATGAAGAGGGACACTATATCATACTTAAAGGATCTATCCAAAAAGAGAACCTAACAACCATGAATATTTATGCCCCGAATATGGGAGTTGCCAAATATATCAATCCATTAATAACCAAAGTTAAGACATACTTAGATAATAATACACTTATACTTGGTGACTTCAATATAGCACTTTCTACAATTGACAGGTATTATAAGCACAACATCTCCAAAGAAACAAGAGCTTTAAATGATACACTGGACCAGATGTATTTCACAGATATTTACAGAATTTTACATCCAAATGTAACTGAATACACATTCTTCTTAAGTGGACATGGAACTTCCTCCAGAATAGACCACATACTGGGTCACAAATCAGCTTTTAACTGATACCAAAAGATTGGGATCGTCCCTGCATATTTTCAGACCATAAAGCTTTGAAATTAGAACTAAATCACAAGAAGAAGTTTGGAAGGATTTCAAACACATGGAGGTAAAGGACCAGCCTGCTAAAAGAAGAAAGGGTCAACCAGGAAATTAGAGAATTAAAAAGATTCATGGAAACTAATGAGAATGAAGATACAACTGTTCAAAATGTTTGGGATATAGCAAAAGCAGTCCTGAGAGGGAAATACATCACAATACCAGTATCCATCCAAACCGGAAAGAACTCAAATACTTTTCCTAACCTTGCACCTAAAGGAGCTGGAGAAAAAAGAGCAAATAGATCCTACACCTAGCAGAAGAAGAGAAGTAATAAAGATTTGAGCAGAACTCAATGAAATCGAGACCAGAAGAACTGTGGAACAGATTAACAAACCCAGAATATGGTTCTTTGAAAGAATTAATAAAAAAGATAAACCATTAGCCAGCCTTATTAAAAGGAAGAGAGAGAAGACTCAAATTAATAAAATCATGAATGAGAAAGGAGAGATCACCACCAATACCAAGGAAATACAAACGATCTTTAAAATTTATTATGAGCAGCTTTACTCCAATAAATTAGGCAATCTAGAAGAAATTGATGCATTTTTGTAAAACCACAAACTACGAAAACTGAAACAGGAAGAAATAGAAAACCTGAACAGGCAAATAACCAGGGAGGAAATTGAAGCAGTCCTCCAAAACCTCCCAACACAAGAGTCCAGGGCCAGATGGCTTCCCAGGGGAATTCTAGCAAACGTTTAAAGAAGAAACCACACCTATTCTACTAAAGGTGCTCGGAAAGATAGAAAGAGATGGAGTACTTCCAAACACGTTCTATGAGGCCAGCATCACCTTAGTTCCAAAACCAGAGAAAGAACCCACCAAAAAGGAGAATTATAGACCAATATCCCTGATGAACACGGATGCAAAAATTCTCAACAAGATACTAGCCAATAGGATCCAACAATACATTAAGATTATTTACCATGACCAAGTGGGATTTATCCCTGGGATACAAGGCTGGTTCAACACTCATGAAGCAGTCAATTTGATTGATCATATCAGCAAGAGAAAAAATAAGAACCATATGATCCTCTCAACAGATGCAGAGAAAGCATTTAACAAAATACAGCATCCATTCGATCAAAACTCTTCAGAGTGTAGGGATAGAGGGAACATTCCTCAGCATCTAAGAAAGCCCACAGCAAATATCATTCTCAATGGGGAAACACTGGCAGCCTTTCCCCTAAGATCAGGAACAAGACAGGGCTGTCCACCCTCACCACTAATATTCAACATAGTACTACAAGTCCTAGCCTCAGGAATGAGACAAAAAAGAAATAAAAGGCATTCAAACTCTGGGAAACAAACTGGGGGTGGTGGAAGGGGAGGTGGGCAGGGGGTGGGGGTGACTGGGTGACGGCAATGAGGTGGGCACTTGACGGGATGAGCACTGGGTGTTATTATATATGTAGGCAAATTGAACACCAATAAAAAATAAATTTATAGTCTTTCCTCCTTTATCAAATATTAGTTGACCATAGAGTTCAGGGTCCACTTCTGGGTTCTCTATTCTGTTCCATTGATCTATGTGTCTTTTTTTGGGCCAGTATCACACTTTCTTGATGACCACAGCTTTATAGTACAACCTGAAATCTGGCATTGTGATGCCCCCAGCTATGGTTTTCTTTTTTAATTTTTTAAAATTTTTTATTTATTTTTTTAAAATAAATTAATTTTTTATTGGTGTTCAATTAACGAACATACAGAATAACACCCAGTGCTCATCCCGTCAAGTGCCCCCCTCAGTGCCCGTCACCCAGTCACCCCCACCCCCCGCCCTCCTCCCCTTCCACCACCCCTAGTTCATTTCCCAGAGTTAGGAGTCTTCATGTTCTGTCTCCCTTTCTGATATTTCCCACACATTTCTTCTCCCTTCCCTTCTATTCCCTTTCACTATTATTTATATCCCCCAAATGAATGAGAACATACACTGTTTGTCCTTCTCCGATTGACTTACTTCACTCAGCATAATACCCTCCAGTTCCATCCACGTTGAAGCAAATGGTGGGTATTTGTCGTTTCTAACGGCTGAGGAATATTCCATTGTATACATAGACCACATCTTCTTTATCCATTCATCTTTCGATGGACACCGAGGCTCCTTCCACAGTTTGGCTATTGTGGACATTGCTTCTAGAAACATCGGGGTGCAGGTGTCCTGATATTTCACTGCATCTGTATCTTTGGGGTAAATCCCCAGCAGTGCAACTGCTGGGTCGTAGGGCAGGTCTATTTTTAACTCTTTGAGGAACCTCCATACAGATTTCCAGAGTGGCTGCACCAGTTCACATTCCACCAACAGTGCAAGAGGGGTTCCCTTTTCTCCACATCCTCTCCAACATTTGTGGTTTCCTGTCTTGTTAATTTTCACCATTCTCACAGGTGTGAGGTGGGATCTCATTGAGGTTTTGATTTGTATTTCCCTGATGGCCAGTGATGCGGAGCATTTTCTCATGTGCATGTTGGCCATGTCTATGTCTTCCTCTGTGAGATTTCTCTTCATGTCTTTTTTCCATTTCAGGATTGGATTGTTTGTTTCTTTGCTGTGGAGTTTAATAAGTTCTCCATAGATCTTGGATACTAGCCCTTTATCTGATAGGTCATTTGCAAAGATCTTCTCCCATTCTGTAGGTAGCCTTTTAGTTTTGTTGACTGTTTCTTTTGCTGTGCAGAAGCTTTTTATCTTGATTAAGTCCCAATAATTCATTTTTGCTTTTGATAATCAAGACAGTGTGGTACTGGCACAAAAACACACATAGATCAATGGAACAGATTAGAGAATCCAGAAATGGGCCCTCAAATCTATGGCCAACTCATATTCGACAAAGCAGGAAAGACTATCCACTGGAAAAAGGGCAGTCTCAATAAATGGTGCTTGGAAAATTGAAATCCACATGCAGAAGAATGAAACTAGACCACTCTCTTTCACCATACACAAAGATAAACTCAAAATGGATGAAAGATCTAAATATGAGACGAGATTCCATCAAAATCCTAGAAGAGAACACAGGCAACATCCTGTTTGAACTTGGCCACAGCAACTTCTTGCAAGATACATCTATGAAGGCAAGGGAAACAAAAACAAAAATGAATTATTGGGACTTAATCAAGATTTTTCTGAGGTTCTGTTCATATTTCTTCATTCTTGTATTCTCTGTTCTCAATCAGTCTGTTTTCGAGTTTGCTAATTCTTTCTTCTGCTAGTTCAAATCTACCATTGAGCTCCTCTAATGAATTTTTCATTTCAGCTACATTTGATGTCCTCCCCTTTCTTATCCAAAGGGGATAGATTCCAAGCTCCTCCAGTGGATGCCTATTGCCACAGATAGTACCAGCTTCTATATATACTATGTTTTCTACTATGCATTCATACCTGCAACAGAGTTTAATATATAAATTAGGTACAGTAAGAAATTACCAACAATAACTAATAATAAAATAGAATGATTATAACAATATCGTGTAATAAAAGTTATGGAAATGTGGTCTTTCTCTCTCTCTCAAAATATCTTACTATACTGTACTCACCCTCTTCTTGTAATGATGTGAAATGATAAGATGCCTATGTGATGAGATGTAGTGAAGTGAATGACGTAGGCATTGCAATGTAGCATTAGGCTACTACTGGCTTTCTTTTGATATATCAGAAAGAGGATCGTCTGCTTTCAGACCTTATTTGACCATGGGTAACTGAAACCACAGAAAACAAAAACATGGATAAAGGAGAGGGGGTGTTACTCTTGTATTTTTTTTAAGGTTTTATTTATTTATTCATGAGAAACAGAGAAAGAGAGGCAGAGACACAGGCAGAGGGAGAAGCAGGCCCCATGCAGGGAGCCTGACATGGGACTTGATCCCGGGTCCTCAGGATCACACCCCAGGCTGAAGGTGGCACTAAACCGCTGAGCCACTTGGGCTGCCCACTCTATTATATTTTTTAACTTTAGAATTTCCATGTTTTTTTAATAATTTCTTTTTATTGATATTCTTTATTTGATGTGACACTGTCATCATACTTTACTTCTTTAATCCTGGTTTTCCTTAGTTCTTTTGAACATTTTATAATGGCTACTTTGAAGTTTCCTACTCTAATTCTAATATCTGATCACTCACAGGCAGCTTCTGTTGCCTACTTTTTTTCCTGACAGTTGTGTCATACTTTTGATGTATGTTTTTTTTTTAACATCTTGTAATTTGTTGCAAACTGAACATTTTAAATAATATAGCAACTGGGGGTTCTGGTCCTCTTTATGGATCTTGTTATTATTTACTTTTAAGGCCAATCTTTGAGGTTTTTTTCTGACCCTGGATGAGTCTTCCTAACTGTCTCTTTCCAGGATTCTGTCTGGCATGGCAAACTACCTGGCTTACGTTTTAGCATGTTGCTGTCATAGCTATCAGCCTCCCCTTAATTGCCTACCTTGAAAATCTCCATTGTTTTCAAGAGCACCCTTAGGTTTTAACTCCTCTCACACTCTTTTAAATAAATTCAGTTCTTTAGGGGAGGGCTTCAGGGCTCTCTCTTCTTATGAACTGCCTTTCACCTGGGAAAAATCTCTAAGCCATTCTACAGGCACTGAGTGAGGACAGTAGTCTCTAGTCTTCTTTGTTTGCCTTTCCCAGCACAGAATATCTGCCCTGCAAGTGAGCTGAGGCAAAGATGATTGGGGTCCCAATATTTTCAGCCTGCCATCACTGTGGTAGAGCCTCCACATCTATGAGTGGGGCTATGTGGAAGAAAGAAGCCTCAATTTCTCAGCAGGATTCTTGCAAATTAGCCTCATAACTCAAAGTTGGAGGAGATGAGAAATGCTGGCCACCTGCCCCTCCCAGTAAAAGACCCTATCCTTGACTGGGAGCTGAGAGAAGAGGGAACCCGGTCTTCTTATCCACATCCGCTTACAGTACAAAGAAGGAGTAGGTCATGGATCATGCCAAAACTCTCTTGCTGTTCTTACCAACTTTTAATAGATTTTCCTGAATAAATGTTCCTTCATGTGCTGTATGGCCTCAATACAATTCCCAGAAACTCTCACTGGTTGATTTTTAAAATAATTTTTACCAGTCATGCTGTTTCACTGAGGAATGGATCCATGAAGCTCCTCACATTGCCATTTCAGAAGCAGAACTCCAGGAAGCAACCTCTTTGACCTCGGACATAGCAACTTCTAACTAGACACATCACCAGAGGCAAGGGAAACAAAAGCAAAAATGAACTATTGGGACTTCATCAAGATAAAAAGCTTCTGCACAGTGAAGTTAACAATCAACAAAACTAAAAGGCAGCCTAATGGGGGAAGATATTTGCAAACAACACATCTGATAAAAGGTTAGTATCCAAAATCTATAAAGAATTTATCAAACTCAACACCCAAAAAACAAATAATCCAAAAAAAAATAATCCAGTTAAGAAATGGGCAGAAGACATGAATAGACATTTTTCCAAAGAAGACATCCAGATGATCAATAGACACATGAAAAGATGCTCAATACCACTTATTATCAGGGAAATACAAATCAAAACTATTATGAGGTATCACCTCACACCTGTCAGAATGGCTAAAATCAACAACACAAGAAACAAAAGGTGTTGGTGAGGATGTGGAGAAAGGAGAACCCTCTAGCAGTGCTGGTAGGAATGCAAATCTGATGCTAGCCACTCCGGAAAACAGTATGGAGGTTACTCAAAAGTTAAAAAGAGAACTACCCTACAACCTAGTAATTGCACTACCAGGTGCTTACCCAAATGATACAAAAATATAGATTTAAACAGGCACATGCATTCCAATGTTTATAGAAGCATTATCAACAATAGCCAAACTATGGAAAGAGCTCAAGTGTCCACTGACTGGTGAATGGATAAAGAAGATATGGTATGGGGTGCCTGGGTGGCTCAGTCAGTTAAGTGTCTGACTCTTGATCTCAGCTCAGGTCTTGATCTCAGGGTCATGAGGTTGGTGTGCGGGCTGGGCCTGATAAAGGTGAAGAGAGATTACACACCAAAAGAACCACAAGAATTAGTATAAATATGCAATGCCAAGGGAGTACTCCTAGGATTAGATTTTGGGAATGTTTAATTAAGGGGGCTAGAACATAAGAATGGATATGCAAGAATTCATTCAATTGGGGCACCTTAGGATAGAAGATTTAACGCTTAGCCAAGGATCTCAGGATCAGGCAAAATGGCTGCTTGGGAGCCTCTTAGAAGTTTAGGGAAATTAAAAACCCACACAGAGCAGGAATCCTTGAGTTCCTTAGAAGATAATAAAGGGAAAAGTTAAAGAGTGACAGGGAGATGGGCATGCTGGAAGTTATAATAGACCAGAGGACCCATTAGAGGGTTACATTTCATGGCAAAGCCCAAATACACAACATCCACCAAGACATTAAGAGAGACACCAATATCATAAAGAAGTTCAGCACTGACGGCCAACGGTGAGGTAGCAGCATGATCTAGAGCTAGGTTCATTAACATCTACGGGGATGCCTGAGGTTTAAAGTAGTGACTGGGTGATGGGCACTGGGGGGGGGCACTTGGCGGGGTAAGCACTGGGTGTTATGCTATATGTTGGCAAATTGAATTCCAATAAAAAAATAAAAATAAAAAATAAAAAAAAGTAATAGAAGTCATATGGAAGCACTTTACTGGAAGCCAGGAAACTGCAATTACCCTAATAAGAACAGGGGGCAGCAAAGAGCCCATCACCCACAGGACATTGTAAAAAACGATCAATAAAATAGGGGCAAAAATGACAGTCAACGAGGATAACACCTACAAGCAGAACAATGTGAGAATAAAGGAGCAGAAGGCTAGAAGTAGTCACCCAAATAAAGAGTCACACCCTGCTCAAAACCTAATGACTAAAAAAAAAAGAAAACAAAAAACAAAAACCTAATGACTGAAAAGATGACTGAGTCCTCAGGATTAAGGACCCTGCAGGACTATGGCAAATATGTACTGTAATGGTTCCTAAATAACCCAGCTTTTTACTCAGAAAAACATACCTGGGGAAAGAGGAATACCCAGATAGGGCTATTAGACACAAGGTCTGAGTTGATGCTGACACCTAGAGAAACAAAGTATCATTACTAATAAATGGAGGCCAGGGAATAAACAGGGCCCCAGTCCCCAAGTGTATAATCAGGAATGACAAACTTGTAGTTGGACTAACCCCCACACTGGGGTCTTGTCCTATGAAGAGTTATTATAATGAGAAAGCTTCAGAGGAAGGCTTCAAAATTGCCCTCTACCCTGGCCAAGAAAATAAATCTTTAAAAATATTACAACCCATGGGACACCTGGGTGGCTCAGCGGTTAAGCAACTGCCTTTGGCTCTGGGTGTGATCCCGGTCTTGGGATCGAGTCCTACATCAGGCTCCCTGCAGGGAGCCTGCTTCTCCCTCTATGTCTCTGCTTCTCTCTGTGTCTCTCAGGAATAAATGAATAAAATCTTTAAAAAAAATTACAACCCGGGGATGGCAAAGATGAGCACTCTCACTAAATACCTAAGGGGGTGATGGTCCCTATAATATCTCTATTTAATTTGCCAGTCTGGCCCCTGCAGTAATAGATAGAGCCTGAAATGTTACCGTGAACTGCTGCAAGCTCAACCAAGTGGTAGTCCTATTGCAGGTTTTGTACTGGACGTGGTAACATTGCTAGGGCAGATTAATAAAGCCTCAGGTATGTGCCATTGATTTGGCAGATGAATTCCTTTCTATTTCAGTGATAAAACACTACCACAAACAGTTCACATTCATATGGAATAAACAAAAATATTCATTTAAAGTTTAGCCCAGGGCTCTATTAATTTTCCCACTTTTTGTCACAGTATAATCCAGAAAGACAGAGGAGCATCCCACAGAAAATCAAATTGATCTATTCTATGGATGACATTATGGTGATCAAACAGGGAAAGCAAAAGATGACTAATGAATTGGTGGCCTTGTTAAGACATGTGCTCCAGGTATTATGCTGAGTGAAATAAGTCAATCAGAGAAGGACAAACAGTATATGGTCTCATTCATTTGGGGAATATAAAAAATAGTGAAAGGGAATAAAGGGGAAAGGAGAAAAAATGAGTGGGAAATATCAGAAAGGGAGACAGCGTTCATTTGGGGAATATAAATAATAGTGAAAGGGAACAGAGGGGAAGGGAGAAGAAATGGGTAGGAAATATCAGAAAGGGAGACAGAACATGAAGACTCCTAACTCTGGGAAACGAACTAGGGGTGGTGGAAGGGGAGGAGGGTGGGGGGTGGGGGTGACTGGGTGGCGGGCACTGAGGGGGGCACTTGACGGGATGAGCACTGGGTGTTATTCTGTATGTTGGCAAATTGAACACCAATAAAAAATAAATTTATTATTTAAAAAAAAGGGAGACAGAACATGAGACTTGTAACTCTGGGAAACGAACTAGGGGGAGTGGAAGGGGAGGTGGGCGGGGAGTGGGGGTGACTGGGTGATGGGCACTGAGGGGGGCACTTGATGGGATGAACACTGGGTGTTATTCTATAGGTTGGCAAATTGAACACCAATAATATATATATATATATATATATATATATATATATATATATATACACACACACACACATGTGCTCCAGAGGGTAGGAGATAAAACCCTACAAAGAAATGGGGACCTAAAAAAAAAAAAAAAAAAAAAAAAAAAAAAAAAAAGAAATGGGGACCTACCTAGCAACAAAACATTTCTGGGGTCCAATTTGGAGGGGATATGTCAAAATATCCCCTCCAAAATAAAAGACAAATAACTGCATCTTACATCCCTTAACACAAAGAACAAAGCACAAAACTTCATACGCCTCTGAGGTCTGGAAACAACATATACCATACTTAGGAATACTTCTCTGGCTCATATACTAGGTGACAAGGAAAGCTGCCAACTTTGAATGGAACCCAGAAGAGGAAAGGACTCTGCAGCAAGTTCAGGTTGTGGTACAAGCTGACCAGCTGCTGTGCCATATGATCCAGTAAACCATATGGTATTGGAGGTATCAATGTTGGTAAAGGAGTCATTGTGGAATTTGTGGCAGAGCTCAGCAAACCACGGCCCATGGGCTAAATTGGTATGCCACCTTTTTTGTAAAAAATGTCTTATATGAATACAGCCATGTACATTCATTTGCATATTGTCTATAGATGCTACAAAAGCAGAGCTGAGTAGCTGAAGCAAAGAACATGTGACCAACAAAGCCTTAAAAGCCTAAAATATTTACTATCTGGCCCATTACAGAAAAAGTTTGCTTATGCTTGGTTTATGACAAGCCCCAGTAAGAGAATCATAATGCAGGAGTTCTATAGTAAAGCCATGCCAGCAGCAGCAGGGAACTATATGCCTTTTGAGAAGAAGCTCCTAGTCTGCTACTGATCTCTGGTAGTTATAAAATGTTTGACCTTGAGGCAGAAAGTGATCACGTGACTGAAATTGCCCATTATAAGCTGGGTTATATGGCCTCAAAGCATACAGTCAGAAATACCAACAGCAATCCACTGTAAGAAATAGTATATCCAAGATCAAGTTTGAACAGGACAGAGGACCAGATAGCCCAGAACCCCAAATCACCCACCCCAACCTCAGCTCAGATCTATGGCTTTATGGGGGTCACAAATAAACAGCTAAAGGAAGTGGGAAAATCTCAAAAATCCCTAATATCAGAGACAGCTGGATCTAGGAGTTGGAATGCTCATGGTGGACTCAGGGTAGAAATTAACCAAAGAGCTACAAAAAAGATGAACCAGTCCCAGGGATGGGAATTATGATATTTGAGTCTAGGATAAAGCTACAAGAAAACTTCTGTCATTATAGAGAGAGAAAGAGTTCTATGAATAATTCCAGAGGCAGCATCAAGGACAGAAACAGAAACAGATTAATGCTCTCAATCTCTGGCTTTCACAATGGCCATGGAGTTCCCACACAGAGAATCTAAGTACCTGCGCAGCCAACAGAGCAACGAACCTGAGTATACTTGCCTTCTCATAATTAGCCTCTGCATTTGCTATCAGGAGAATAATTTTCGTATATCCTGGGAAAACTTATTCCATTTACAATACAGGTCAAATAAAAAAAAATCACCAAAACAATTGGAAAAAAATAACATAAAGAGAGAAACTAAGCTGAAATAGAACTAACCCCAAGGAAACAGATAATGCTGAAACAGAAAAAAAAAACTTTTAAATAAGTAAAATTAATGTACTCCCAGAAAAACTTGAGAGACTATCCAAAAACAAGATGCTTCCATAAAGTCATCTATGACAGCCTCATCCCACCATTCATATCTAGATTTGGTGATAGATTGGTGAATCACCATAATCTGTCAACTTTACTTCACAAATATCTTTCAAATCTACTCAAATCTGTCCACCACCAACATTCTGGTACAAACTATCATCATCTCTCTGTCTTACCAACTGCTCTTTCCTCATTCATTGCTGTCCTTCCAACTTATTTTCCAAATTTTAGTCTAACAGTGGTTTTCAAAATTCAAATATGATCATATCACCCTCTCTTCAAATCCTTTTTATTACTTCCCAAGAATCTCTGAAGAAAAGCCAAAATTGTTAACATGATAGACAAAGCCCTCCATGTAGTGGATTCTTCTTATCTTTCCAGCCTCATCTTCCACTATTCCCCAACTTAAACGTTATTGTGGAACCCAAGGCCATCTCCTTCTCCTTCTTCTAATTTACTGGTGTGCCCTACACTCTCTCAGTCACCACGAGGCTTGTACATAACATTTCTTTGGTCTATAATACTCTTCTCCACACTTCCTTTTCTAGTTAGCTTGACAGATTTCAGCTGGAGTCATTTTTCCAAGGAAGCCTATTCTGACCACCCAGCCATAAGTCAGCATCCTCACCCATTTGAACACTCTCGCTGCACTCTATAGCTTTCTTACATGTTCTCTAACTATAATGGAATTAAATTAGGACCCAATAACGGAAGGAAATTTAGGGGGGGGGAAGCATTAATGGCCTAAGAAAACCAGGAAGAGATGGTGGGGAACGGTGGTGATGATGATATGATGCTTGTGTCACGTCAGACAAAAGGGATAAACTTTTCCAAGTAATAGGGACTTATCAACCATGTCAAATCCTACTGAGAAGTCACATAAGGTAACACTGAACATTTTTCAGTGGATTTGGCAACACATATAAAATTTTACTGACCTCAGTAACTGTTTTCTCATTGTAGCTGAGGGGTAGGTAATAGGTCAGATTAAGTTGGGCTGAGAAGTGAATGAAAGGTAAGTAAATGGAAAAAGCAAAAGTAGACAATTCTCTTGATAAATTTGCTATGAAGGGAAAGAAGTAGAGTAGGGTTCAGGAGTCTATGGGATATGACAGGTTAATTGTGTGATTTTAAATTTCCCTATATTTATTATTGCCTGTTTGATCTGTTCTCTGTAAAATATATTTAACTGACCTTATGAATCTTCGCTATTTTTTCCTCTCTGTATATTTTTTTCACTTTGTTACTACTAGTTCTTCCTGTTGGATTTTTATCTTCTATTAATTTAATTTGCCCCTGATATTCAATGACTTTTATCAGTTAATTGTATTAAGTCACCTTTATTGTCAGCATTGATATGTTTAGTCATACTTTGACAGTCTTACTTTACAGTTTCTTTTTTATGTATTATTTCTGGTTGTTTCTTTTTCCTTTTTTGACCTATTAGATCAATTAAACTTTCTCTTTTCTTTCTTTATCTTTTTTTTTTTTGAGGGAGAGAGATCACAGATTCTAGTGGCAGGGGGAGGCAGCCAGAGGGAGAGGGAAAGAGAGAATCTTAAGCAGGCTCCACATCCAGCATGGTGCCCAATGCAGGGCTCAGTTTCAAGACCCTGAGATCAATGCCTGAACCAAAATCAAGAGTTGGATGCTTAACTGACTGAGCCACCCAGGCCCCTCATCTGTTTTTTCTTTTTTTTTTTTCTTATTACTTGGTTTTTCCCACCTTTATTCTACCATTTGAATAGGGTTTTTTAGCATAACAAATATACTTGGTTTATTAAATGAGTTGGAATTAGTAGGGTACAAGTAAAAAGCAATTTTATTTTTTTCCTGATTGCTTCATGTAGTCTGTTCTATGAACTCAGTTCTCATCAACCCCAGAGGAAATCACTTAGTTTTCTCAATGAATCTTGAAGAAGTTTAATACAGTCTAATAAATATAATCTTTTACTCAATTGAAAGCTTATTTCTTCTATCAATTTCAGCGCTGCCTTATGGCAATGGGAAAAGTAAGTGAAGTTAGTTTCTTCACTATTTTTCTGCCTTTCTCCTCTAATCTTCCTTCATTATTGTGCCGTCTTTCACTACTCCAGGGTCAAAAATGGGAAGATATAATAAGCATATGAAAAGATGCTCAATATCATTAGTCATCTGAGAAATGAAAATCAAAACCACAGTGAGATACCACTTCACACCCACTAGAACAGCTATAATCAGTCAGTTAAAAAAAGACAATGACAAGTGTTCGTGAGGTTGTGGAAAAAATGCAACCCCTATATATAGGGAATGTGAAAAGTTGCGGCTAGTATGGAAAAGTTTGTCAGTTTCTTAAAATGTTAAACAAACAGCTACAATATTATCCAGCAATTTCACTCATACACACATACCCAAGAGAAATGAAATATATGCCAAATATATGCCCACACAAAAACTTTTGCAGCAGCTTATTCATAATAGCCAAAAAGTGGAAACAATCCAAATGTTCATTAAGTGATAAAAGGAGAGAAAATGAGTGGGAAATATCAGAGAGGGAGACAGAACATGAGAGACTCCTAACTCTGGGAAACAAACAAGGGGTGGTGGAAAGGGAGGTGGATGGGGAGTGGGTGACTGGGTGATGGGCACTGAGTGGGGCACTTGATGGGATGAGCACTGGGTGTTATGCTCTATGTTGGCAAATTGAACTCTAATAAAAAAACAAACAAACAAACAAAATATAGTATATTTAGGATACCTGGGTGGCTCAGTGGTTGAGCAGCTGCCTTCGGCTCAGGGCATGATCCTGGGGTCCTGGAATCGAGTCCCATGTCGGGCTCAGTCAGCCTGCTTCTCCCTCTGCCTATGTCTGCCTTTCTCTGTGTGTCTCTCTTAAATAAATAAATAAAATCTTTTAAAAAATATGGTAGATCTATACAATGGATTATTATTCAGAATAAAGTCCTGATACATACTATAATCTAGATGAACCCCCAAAACATTATACTAAGTGAAAAATCCCGACATAAAGACCACATATTGTATGACACTATTTATGTGCAATGTCCAGAATAGGCAAATCTGCAGAAAGAAAGTAGATTAGTGGTTGCCCAGGGCTGAGAAGTGGAGGTAAAGGGAAGGGCAGGAGTGAATACTAATGAGTTCAAAGTTTGTCTTGGAAGTAATGGAAATGATCTAAAAATTGATTATGGTGATGGTTACACAACTCTATAAAGACACTAAAAACTACTGAACTGTGTACTTTAAATAAGTAAAGTTTATGGTATGTAAATTATATCTCAAGAAAGCTATCTAGAAAAATTGAGGGGTGCCTAGGTGACTCATTTGGTTGAGGCTTGGGTCATGGTCCCACTGTCCTGGGATCGAGGCCTGTGTTAGACTCCCTGCTCAACAAGGAACCTGCTTCTCCCTCTCCCTCTGCCTGCCTCTTCCTCTGCTTGTGTTCTCTCTCTGTTAAATAAATAAGTAAATAAAATCTTTTAAAAAAAGAAGAAAAGAAAAAGTGATTATAAAAAAAAACACTGAAATGTCATTATGCCCCAAAATATAGAAACTACAGAGGCTATATTATTCGAAATTAAGAACAAATCCCCCAAAACCATTAACAACTTGGAAATTTTTAAATATTTCTCTATATAAAGTAGAAATGAAAACTAAAATCACAGGGGTGCCTGAGTGGCACAGACTCTTGGTTTCAGCTCAGGTCATGATATCAGGGTCCTGGGATCAAGCACCAAGTCAGGCTCCACACTCAGCATGGAGTCTGCTTGAAATTCTCTCATTCCCTCTCCTTCTGCTCCTCCTGCTAGTGCTATCTCTCTCCCTCTCTCTCAAATTAATAAAATATTTTTAAAAAACATAATCAGAGACTTTATAAATGATTGACAACTAGGACTGTATAGCAAATAACAAATAAGCAGGTTATACAAAAAGGATAACTGAGGAAATTTGGGTCCTGTAAGTATATCAAATAAAAGACAAAATAAGTTAATAATAATAATAATATTTTCAAATAAGATAATTATATTCTTAAAAAACATAAAGTAAGTAAATAGAATTAAAAGCTGGATCACTGAAATGAACTAAAACCACAGAAAAAAATCTTTTGGCAAGTCTGAACAAGACAAAAGGGAAATATATATAAATATCAGAATAAATAACAGAACATAATACTACATGTTACAATCTTTCTGAAATATGTATTTCAAGGAAAATAGAAATGATGAAATATGACTTTAAAATTAGTTTACAAAAATTAATGGGACCAATAATAGAGAAAAAAATGGAAAAAGTCAAAAGTCACCTCCCAAAAAAAGGGAACAAGCTGAGTAGTTTTTTTTTGTTGTTGTTGTTGTTGTTGTTTCTTTTTTATTGGAGTTCAATTTGCCAACATATAGCATAACACCCAGTGCTCATCCTGCCAGGTGCCCATTGCAACTGCTGGGTCGTAGGGTAGCTCTATTTTTAATTCTTTGAGGAACCTCCACAAAGGTTTCCAGAGTGGCTGTACCAGTTCACATTCCCACCAACAATGCAAGAGGGTTCTCCTTTCTTCACATCCTCTCCAACATTTGTTGTTTCCTGTCTTGTTAACTTTCCCCATTCTCACTGGTGTGAGGTGGGATCTCATTGTCGTTTTGATTTGTATTTCCCTGATGGCCAGTGATGTGGAGCATTTTCTCATGTGCTTGTTGGCCATGTCTCTGTCTTCCTCTGTGAAATTTTTGTTCATGCCTTTTGCCCATTTCATGATTGTATTGTTTGTTTCTTGGGTGTTATACTATATGCTGGCAAATCAAACTCCAATAAAAAATACACAAAATACAAGTGTTCTGTAGTTTTTAGGGTATAGGTCCTTTACCTCTTTGGTTAGATTTATTCCTAGGTATCTTATGCTTTGGGGTGCAATTCTAAATGGGATTGACTCTTTAATTTCTCTTTCTTCAGTCTCATCATTAGTGTATAGAAATGCTACTGATTTCTGGGCACTGATTTTGTATCCTGCCACACTGCCAAATTACTGTATGAGTTCTAGCAATCTTGGGGTGGAGTCTTTTGGGGAATCAAACCCTGTCATCTGTGAAGAGGTAGAGTTTGATTCTTCTTTGCCAATTTGAATACCTTTTATTTCTTTTTGTTGTCTGATCACTAAGGCTAGGACTTCTAGTACTATGTTGAATAACAGTGGTGAGAGCTTCCAATATAGGCAGAAACTGAAAGGATATGTGACCACCAAACCAGCTCTGCAAGAAATATTAAGGGGGACTCTGTAAAATAAAGAGGTAGCCCAAAGAAATAATCCATTAAAAAAGACTGAATAGGTATTACGATGACACTAAATTCATATCTTTCAAATATTACTCTAAACATGAGTGTGCTAAATGATCCCATCAAAATACGCAGGGTTTCACACTGGATAAAAAAGCAAGACTCATCTATTTCCTGTCTACAAGAGACTCATTTTAGACCTAAGGACACCTAGAGCCTGAAAATGAAAGGGTGGAGAACCACTTACCATTCAAATGGTCCTCAAAAGAAAGCTGGGGTAGCCATCCTCATATCAGATACATTAAAGTTTATCCCAAAACTGTAATAAGAGATGAAGAGGGACACTATATCATACTTAAAGGGTCTATCCAAAAAGAGGACCTAACAATCATGAATATTATGCCCCTTATGTGGGAGTGCCAAGTATATCAATCAATTAATAACCAAAGTAATGATATACATAGATAATAATACACTAATAGTAGGAGACTTGAACAAGGCACTTTTGGCAAATGACAGATCTTCTAAGCACATCACCGAAGAAACAAGGGCTTTAAATGATACACTGGACCAAATGGATTTCACAGATATATACAGGACTTCCCATCTGAAAGCAACTGAATACACATTCTTCTCAAGTGCACATGGAACTTTCTCCAGAATAGACCCCATACTGGGTCACAAATCAGCTTTTAACTGATGCCAAAAGATTGGAATCGTGCCCTGCATATTTTCAGACCACAATGCGTTGGAAACTAGACCTAATGACAAGAAGTTTGGAAGAATTTCAAACATGTGGAGATTAAGGGCCATCCTGTTAAAAAGATGAAACGATCAACCAGGAAATTAGAGAAGAATTTAAAAGATTCATGGAAACTAACGAGAATGAAGATACAACAATTCAAAATCTTTGGGATACAGCAAAAGCAGTCCTGAGAGGGAAATACATCGCAACACAAGCATCCATCTAAAAACTGGAAAGAACTCAAATATAAAAGCTAACCTTGCACGTAAAGGAGCTCGAGAAAAAAGAGCAAATAGATCCTACACCCAGCAGAAGAAGATAACTAATAAGATTTGATCAGAATTCAATGAAATAGAGAACAGAAGAACTGTGGAACAGATAAACAAAACCAGGAGTTGGTTCTTTGAAAGAATTAATAAGATAGATAAACCATTGGCCAGCCTTGTTAAAAAGAAGAGAGAAAAGACTCAAATTGATAAAATCATGAATGAGAAAGGAGAGATCACCACCAATACCAAAGAAATACAAATGATTTTTAAAACTTGTTATGAACAGCTATAAGCCAATAAATTAGGCAATCTAGAAGAAATGGATGCATTTTGCAATACCACAAACTACCAAAACTGGAACAGGAAGAAATAGAAAATCTGAACATGCCGATAACCAGGGAGGAAACTGAAGCAGTCATCAAAAACCTCCCAACACAAAAATCCAGAGCCAGATGGCTTCCCAGGGGAATTCTATCAAACGTTTAAAGAAGAAACCATACCTATTCTACTAAAGCTGTTCTGAAAGATGAAACAAAAAACAAAGAAAGAAAGATGAAAGAGATGGAGTACGTCCAAAGTCATTCCATGAGGCCAGCATCACCTTAATTCCAAAACCAGACAAAGACCCCACCAAAAAGGAGAATTATAGACCAATATCCCTGATGAACACAAATGCAAAAATTCTCAACAAGATACTAGCCAATAGGATCCAACAATACATTAAGAAGATTATTCATCATGACCAAGTGGGATTTATTCCTGGGATGCAAGGCTGGTTCAACACTCAAAAAGCAATCAATGTGATTGATCATATCAGCAAGAGAGAAAACAAGAACCATATGATCCTCTCATTAGATGCAGAGAAAGCATTTGACAAAATACAACATCCATTCCTGATAAAACTCTTCAGAGTGTAGGAATAGAAGGAACATTCCTCAGCATCTTAAAAGCCATCTACGAAAAGCCCACAGCAAATATCATTCTCATTGGGGAAGCACTGGGAGCCTTTCCCCTGAGATCAGGAACAAGACAGGGATGTCCACTCTCACCACTGCTGTTCAACATAGTACTGGAAGTCCTAGCCTCAGCAATCAGACAACAAAAAGACATAACAGGCATTCAAATTGGCAAAGTAGAAGTCAAACTCTCCCTCTTCACCGATGACATGATACTATGATACTATACATAGAAAACCCAAAAGCCTCCACCCCAAGATTGCTAGAACTCATACAGCAATTTGGCAGTGTGGCAGGATACAAAATCAGTGCCCAGAAGTCAGTGGCATTTCTATATACTAACAATGAGACTGAAGAAAGAGAAATTAAGGAGTCAATCCCATTTACAATTGCACCCAAAAACATATGATACCTAGGAATAAACCTAACCAAAGAGGTAAAGGACATATACCCTAAAAACTACAGAACACTTCTGAAAGAAATTGAGGAAGACACAAAGAGATGGAAAAATATTCCATGTTCATGGATTGGAAGAATTAATATTCTGAAAATGTCAATGTTACCCAGGGCAATTTACACATTTAATGCAATCCCTATCAAAATACCATGGACTTTCTTCAGAGAGTTAGAACAAATCATCTGAAGATTTGTGTGGAATCAGAAAATACCTCAAATAGCCAGGGGAATTTTAAAAAAGAAAACCATATCTGGGGGCATCACAATGCCAGATTTCAGGTTATACTACAAAGCTGTGGTCATCAAGACAGTGTGGTACTGGCACAAAAACAGACACATAGATCAATGGAACAGAATAGAGAATCCAGAAGTGGACCCTCAACTTTACGGTCAACTAATATTCGACAAAGCAGGAAAGACTATCCACTGGAAAAAAGACAGTCTCTTCAATAAATGGTGCTGGGAAAATTGGACATCCACATGCAGAAGAATGAAACTAGACCACTCTCTTGCACCATACACAAAGATAAACTCAAAATGGATGAAAGATCTAAATGTGAGACAAAATTCCATCAAAATCCTAGAGCAGAACACAGGCAACACCCTTTTTGAACTCGGCCACAGTAACTTCTTGCAAGATACATCCAAGAAGGCAAAAGAAACAAAAGCAAAAATGAATTATTGGGACGTCATCAAGATTAGAAGCTTTTGCACAGCAAAGGATACAGTCAACAAAACTCAAGACAACCTACAGAATGGGAGAAGATATTTGCAAATGACGTATCAGATAAAGGGCTAGTTTCCAAGATCTGTAAAGAACTTATTAAACTCAACACCAAAGAAACAAACAATCCAATCCTAAAATGGGCAAAAGACATGAAGAGAAATCTCACAAAGGAAGACATAGACATGGTCAACACGCACATGAGAAAATGCTCTGCATCACTTGCTATCAGGGAAATACAAATCAAAACCACAATGAGACACCACCTCACACCAGTGAGAATGGGGAAAATTAACAAGGCAGGAAACCACAAATGTTGGAGAGGATGTGGAGAAAGGGGAACGCTCTTGCACTGTTGGTGGGAATGTGAACTGGTGCAGCCACTCTGGAAAACTGTGTGGAGATTCCTCAAAGAGTTAAAAATAGACCTGCCCTACAACTCAGCAATTACACTGCTGGGGATTTACCCCAAAGCTACAGATGCGATGAAATGCCAGGACACCTGCACCCCGATGTTTCTAGCAGCAATGTCCACAATAGCCAAACTGTGGAAGGAGCCTCGGTGTCCATCGAAAGATGAATGGATAAAGAAGATGTGGTTTATGTATACAATGGAATATTACTCAGCCATTAGAAACGACAAATACCCACCATTTGCTTTGACATGGATGGAACTGGAGGGTATTATGCTGAGTGAAATAACTCAATCAGAAAAGGACAAAAATTATATGGTCTCATTCATTTGGGGAATATAAATAATAGTGAAAGGGAATAAATGGGAAAGGAGAAAAAATAAGTGGGAAATATCAGAAAGGGAGACAGAACATGGAAGACTCCTAACTCTGGGAAACGAACTAGGTGTGGTGGAAGGGGAGGAGGGCGGGGGGTGGGGGTGACTGGGTGGCGGGCACAGAGCGGGGCACTTGACGGGATGAGCACTGGATGTTATTCTGTATGTTGGCAAATTGAACACCAATAAAAAATAAATTCATTATTAAAAAAGAAAGTAACGACAAATACCCACCATTTGCTTTGACGTGGATGGACCTGGAGGGTATTATGCTGAGTGAAATAAGTCAATCGGAGAAGGACAAACATTATATGGTCTCATTCATTTGGGGAATATAAAAAATAGTGAAAAGGAATAAAGGGAAAGGAGAGAAAATGAGTGAAAATATCACTGAGGGTGACAAAACATGAGAAACACCTAACTGGGCAATGAACAAGGGGTAGTAGAAGGGGAGGTGGGCGGGGGCTTCAGGTATTGGGTGATGGGCACTGAGGGGGGCACTTGGTGAGATGAGCACTGGGTCTTATGCTATATGTTGGCAAATTGAACTTCAATTTAAAAAATAAAATAAAATAAAATAAAATAAAATAAAATAAAATAAAAGATTCATGGAAACTAATGACAATGAAGATACAACCATTCAAAATCTTTGGGATACAGCAAAAGCAGTCCTAAGAGGGAAATACATCACAATTCAGCATCCCCCCAAAAACTGGAAAAACCTCAAATACACAAGCTAATCTTGCACCTAAAGGAACTGGAGAAAGAACAGCAAGTAAAACCTACACCAAGCAGAAGAGAGATAATAAAGATTCAGCAGAGCTCAATGAAAGAGAGACCAGAACTGTAGAACAGATCAACGAAACCAGGAGTTGGTTCTTTGAAAGAATTAATAAGATAGATAAACCCCTAGCCAGCCTTATTAAGAGAGAAAAGACTCAAATTAATAAAATCATGAATGAAAGAGGAAAGATCACAACCAATACCAAGGAAATACAAATGATTTTAAAAACATATTCTGAAGGGATCCCTGGGTGGCGCAGCGGTTTGGCGCCTGTCTTTGGCCCAGGGCGCGATCCTGGAGACCCGGGATCGAATCCCACATCGGGCTCCCGGTGCATGGAGCCTGCTTCTCCCTCTGCCTGTGTCTCTGCCTCTCTCTCTCTCTCTCTCTCTCTCTCTCTCTCTCTCTGACTATCATAAATAATAAAAAAAAAATTAAAAAAAAAAAACATATTCTGAAGGGATCCCTGGGTGGCTCAGCAGTTTAGCGCCTGCCTCCGTCCAGGGCGTGATCCTGGAGTGAAGTCCCACATCAGGCTCCCTGAATGGAGCTTGCTTCTCCCTCTGCCTCTCTCTCTCTCTCTCTCTGTTTCTCATGAATAAATAATAAAATAAAATCTTTAAAAAAATATTATTATCACCTATACTCCAATAAATTAGGCAATCTAGATTTCTGGAAAACCACCCCAAATTACCAAAAGTAGAACAGGAAGAAATAGAAAACCTGAACAGGCCAAAAACCAGGGAGGAAATTGAAGCAGTCATCAAAAACCTCCCAAGACACAAAAGTCCAGGGCCAGATGGCTTCCCAGGGCTTTGCAGGGGAATTCTATCAAACGTTTAAAGAAGAAATACCTAAAGGATATACTATGGAATCTTCTAATTAGTGTCATTTCCCATCATTTTGTATCAAATAGAAGGAATAAATAAGAAAAAAAAAAAAAAAAGAAGAAATACCTATTCTACTAAAGCTGTTCCAAAAGATAGAAAGGGATGGAATACTTCCAAACTCGTTCTATGAGGCCAGCATCACCTTAATTCCAAAACCAGACAAAGACCCTCAAAAAGGAGGATTATAGACGAATATCCCTGAAGAACACAAATGCAAAAATTCTCAACAAGAAACTAGCCAAGAGGATCCAACAATACATTAAAAAGATTATGCACCATGACCAAATGGGATTTATTCCTGGGATACAAGGTTGGTTCAACACTCGTAAAACAATCGTGATAGATCACATCAACAAGAAAAAAAAAATAAGAACCATATGATCCTCTCAATAGATGCAAAGAAAGCATTTGACAAAATACAGTGTTCATTCTTGATCAAAACTCTTCAGAGTGTAGGGATAGAGGGAACATTCCTCAGTATCTTAAAAGCCATCTACGAAAAGCCCACAGCAAATATCATTCTCAATGGGGAAAAACTGAGAGCTTTTCCCGTAAGATCAGGAACACAACAGGGATGTCCACTGTCACCTGGGATTTTTGTATCAGGATCCAGTAACTCAAAGAAGCAGAGGCAGTAGCTGCCTGGGTAGTTCAGCAGTTGGGCGGCTGCCTTCGGCTCAGGTTGTGATCCTGGGATCAAGTCCCACCTTAGGCTCCTGCGAAGAGCCTGTTTCTCCCTTTGCCTATGTCTCTGCCTCTCTCTGTGTGTCTCTTATTAATAAATAAATGTTTTTAATTAAAAAAAAAGATTATCAACAGTGGCAGCCATATCCAATTTTCTGGACCAGCCTCTTGCAGTGGTAGCAAAGGCAATATCCCCAGAGCAAGTGACGAGTCTCATAATCAGCAGTAAGTACAAGCACTGTCATCACTAGAGTAGAGCTGTTTTTGCAGATTTCACTGTGATTCTGGACACATGACCACCCATTTTTCTGCCCACTTCTTTTCCCAGACTCCTTGAAGATTCTTTGAGTTTCTCAAGATCCAGTCAATAGATTTCTTATTCACTTTAATTATCTAGTCAGTTTCTACTGCTCGAAATGAAGAATACTGACACAAAGGTTTACTATTTAATGTGAAATTCTTAGCAGGTTTGTTGGTTGGTTTGCTTTTAAGAAAATCCCTATTCTTAACTCATGTGAATCCTGTCAGGTAAACTCCTTGCCCACAGGTAACTGAAATTACCTGTATCTACCTATTGTGCTAATAAGAGGGGGTCATAGAGTTCAGTCTACTCAGCACTGAGGGGTTGGTACTCATTGGCAAATCTTTTAAGACAAGGTATACAGGTAAGAGAGAAAATATACTTTGATGTTCTTAAACAAAGCTCCCAGACATTCAGGGTACAGTGAAAATAGAAAAAGTTAGCCCTTCCTTGAAGAACTTCATCACTGAAAACAACAGGTGACAAATACTCCAATATTCCAAGGACAGTTGCTAGCACATTCATAGGACTTACTAGGAGATAGTGAAAGTGGCCCTGTGAGATCACTCTCCTCAATCTTCTATTTATTATACAATGTTACATAAAACAAGATTTTAAAATGGGATGGAGTCCGCCTAACAGCTAATCATGTCAACAAAATACAGGTGGCTTTTTTTTTTTTTTTTTTTATAGAATGAGATGGATTCTCAATTTTGCTAGAGTATTCCTCCTCCTACTCCAAAGTGGGAAAGGGAGTATTTTCCTCCATATTCTAGTCAAGTGAAAGGCTTCAAAAGAACCTTTCATACAGATTGGGGTTTTTTTTTGAAGAGGGAAAAACATTCTTTCCTCTCCTGTGCTTCTGAACAACAGAAACTCACAAGTTCTGTGTTGCTACCAGCAAGGAGGGTGAACAAGTTATAGGGAGAAACACACCCTTTCATAAATTTCCTTGGCAGATATTTGGTTTACTCACAGGTCCATGGGATATAGATGGCATCCTTTTGAAAACTCCTGCCCAGTAGAGTTACCAGGTGTGAGGTGAAATGACTCCAGCAGAAAGAGGATGGAAATCTACTGCCAGAAGTGGGAGGTAAGGTAAAATCATAAGCAACAGTGAACTGTCAGGTCATTAAGCAGGTATTTTCTGAAGACTCCACAAAAGCACAGCATAAGGGGCAGATTTTAAATATCCATGGCACAGAGTATTCGACAACTAAGAGAATATCATAAACAGCACCAGCTACCCTTTACCTCTCATCCCTCTAATCAAATAATGAGAATGGGAAGAAGAAAGGAAATAGGGCAGTGAGAAAAAGTAAGCAGGCGATGACATCCCCTCTCTGCCCTATAAAATTATGAATCAGGTCTGAATTTGATGACTGAGGGGTAGCCAAGAATTTGATGAGAGATTTTTAGATTGATTTTTTGATTGGGCTGTGCTCTTTAATGCCTAAGATATCACATATTCTAATACCTAAAAATGACTACAAAAGTTCATGCCACTTCCCAAGAACAGTTTCAGGAATGGAGAAAGGAGGTCCGAAATAGCATGGTAGCAGGCAGAGGCTGAAAATAAATAAAGGAAGAGCCTAATTGTACACCACTGAGTCCAGCTCATTCAATGAATAAGTTATACACAGATTGTGGTGTCTGCCTGATTGGGTGGGGGCCCCCAAATGTCGTGTGATGATGGGATTAAGGCCTGTGGCAAAGTGGTGAAAGAATTCACCTGAGCCAGAACACAGGACATATAAGTTTATTGAATACACTTTAGGGGAGGGGCAGGCAGGACAACCGAGGAAAGGCTGCTTGCCAGGAGGCAGTGAGTGGGGGCTGTTTTTAAAGAGGGAAGGTGAGAAGGTATGGTGAATTTTCCCTTTTTGGTAACTGTGCCTACTTGTAAGTAGACCACTGGTCAGTTAGAGTCAACAGGTATTTTGAGGTCGGTTGCCTGATAGGCCTGTCCATATTCAGCCAGGTGATCACTGTGGCTCTCTCTACGTTCCACTGCGCAACCCTGTTTGCCTAAAAAATAGCCTCTACACAGATGAAGAAAGAAAAAGGGGAAGACAGACAAGACTGATAACACAGATGAATCCCCTCTGGAAATAAAAGGGGACATTTGAGGTGCCTCCTAGGCTTCTCTCAGGAGAAGTCTCCAATTATTTCTAATTATTAAATAGTGAGATATTGTGACATAATAAGAAATATATATTTGGTCTTTGTCCAGGTTTCTGGCCCAGTGCTCCTAAAAGTCTTGTAATTTCTTTTTTTTAAATATTTTTTAAATTTTATTTATTTATGATAGTCACACAGAGAGAGAGAGAGAGAGAGAGGGAGGGAGAGACATAGGCAGAGGGAGAAGCAGGCTCCATGCACCAGGAGCCTGTCATGGAATTCGATCCCGGGTCTCCAGGATCCCGCCCTGGGCCAAAGGCAGGCCCCAAACTGCTGTGCCACCCAGGGATCCCAAAAGAAATGTTTTAAAAATGGAAAACTTTTAGAAGAAAAGAAATGTAACAAATTACAAATTTTAAAAGTTGACAACTATAAACACAAAATCCAAAACCCACATAGTTGTATTAATTAACTGATTGAGGTATATCAATTTTTTTATTTTTCCTTTGTTTTTGGCAGTATACTTTCCATATGCCAATGACTGTATTATTTTCTGTAGTAAGGATAGAAAAATAATTCAGTCTTTCTTCTAACATGTTATCTAAATGTGTTATTATTGACAGTTGGAATATATAAAAGCATATAGTTTCACAGAGCTGTGCTATTTGTAGTGCTTACATGTGTGTACCCAAAAATACAAAAATTCAAAAGCATTCTCTTTCACATGATTCCTACTAAAAAGGGGGGGTTTGATGCATTTAAAATGGTATATGTTACTTTATCGAGTATATTTGTGACGTTAAAGAACTTCCATTTTGACTAAGTATCAATGAAAATCAAATTCTGTGCTTACAAATCTTACACATTGGAAGAATTTTCCAGAGATCAGCTTTTAGCTCTATATATTTCAAATCTTGCTTCTTTTTCACTAATACTTTTCTAGTGCCAGCACCAATACAACTGTTCACATTGCATAGCACCTGTATTGCAGTCTTGTAATACAAATTTCCACTAAAAGATACGAGGGCTTTTTCAAGAAATATCTGATTCCACATCCAGAACAGAAAATGTACAGAAGGGCCTAGAAATTCTTTGCACACTAGACAGCAAAAAAGCTATCAAAGACTACTAGGGTCATGTCAAAAGAACTCAGGAGCCAAACAGAAAGGGGTCTCATTAATTAAAGATTGGATAATCTGAATTTCAAAAGAATGAAAATAATTTCTTGAAATCCATCAAATATATTTAAAATTGATCATTTTCAGAAAATATTAGGAAACCAATTCACTGTTTTGAAAACATCACAATAAACTATTTAAGAATTAAATTATTGGGGTGCCTGGGTGGCTCAGTTAAGCATCTGCCTTTGGATGAGGCCATGATCCCAGGGTTCTGGGATCGAGCCCCACATCAGGCTCCCTGCTCAGTGGTGAGTCTGCTTCTCCCTCCCTCTCTGCCTCTGTGATCTCTCTCGCTCTCACTCTCACTCCCTCAAATAAACAAAAATCTTTTTAAAAAAAGAATTAAATCACTATTAATTAATATGGTAAAAAGAAAAAAAAATCAATCAACCATTTATCCTTCCTTTCCTATTTGATCTTTATCACTGGGCTACAAAGTAGTAGACGAGGAGAAGCATTTCCTTATGAAAGGATTCTCATTTATAAATAAATGAAAATTATGAATTTTGCATACTCCACTGAATTACTGCATCCAACCTCTGAGCATCAACAGCCACTATCACAAAAAGAGAAACAATCAGACTACCTCCTAACTGGAAAAACACAAAACACCAAAAGGAGCATACATAAATCTAATCCAGTCTCTGGATCAAGCTGCCAATTTATAGAAAATACAGAAGATAGGAGCATGTTGAACTGCACCAACAATATGTACCCAGCAAAATGCAAACTGTAGGAATAGGTCAAATGTTCGTAAGGAAGTTCATAAGGAAAACTATAAAGAAAAGAAAGGAAGAGAAGGGGAAATCATGTATAGCAATAGAAAATTAGAAGACACATCACATTGGTTTTTAATAGGCAGGATTAAACCTTAGGGACTAGAAATGAATGCTTGGGAGACAAAACTATAAAGAAAAACAAGCAATCAATATAAAAGTCAAGAGAGTAATTACTATTGAGGGAAGGCAAATTAAGGATTAAACTTGGGAAGGGGCACTTAAGCACAGAGAGAGAGGTAACTAGTGAAATCTACAGTTTGACTTAGCAATGGTCACAAATGTATTTGCCTTATTGGCTCCTGTATTTGTCTTTTATTTTCTTTAAATAAGGTTATAAAAATAAAATAGAATTAAAGGTACAAACCTCAAAAGGGGGATGAGTTTTGGAGATGGAGGTGAAGGCAGCTAGGCCACAGCAGAATTAGAGCATTTTCGGGTTCCTTGGCAACAGCTCCCTCATAGCACCCAATGCCATTATTTCTAATGCAATCTAAGGGATTTGCATTTATCCAAGATTGGAAAAGTTGTGAACCAGGGCATGTTCTCCTGGGAACAACCTCCCTACTAGTTTAATTGTCTTTAGTGCTTTTCCTTTGACCCAGGAGAACAAGTGTACATCTTGTAGTTTACATTGTGATTCCCATCAATATCGCTGTGGTAAGCACAGAAATGTTCCACCCAGATCTTTCTTGAAGGAAGCACTTGCTGCCTAGCTGAGAGGAATAAAGAAGTGCAAGCAGCTATTCTTCAGCTGCCAGATCTTCCAAATCTGCCTCAACCACAGAGTCTCTTCATCTGGGTTCCTAACCTTCCTGGCGTAGCCTACATCCAGTGACTAAGTGAGACAGACTATATAAAATATCTGGCCAGTGTAACCTGACATAGGATGGTCTGATGGGCTACATTAGCTCCAGAGTTTCCCAACTGGCTGATGAAGGTTTGTGAGACTTGTATCACAGCTTAACTTCTTCTTCTGCCCCCTTTCTGGGTGATCACCCCTAATAAACACACTGCTTCAGCATCTGCTTCGGAGAAACCAATCTGCAACATTTTTTTTTTTTTTTGAGAGAGAGAGAGCATAAGTGGAGGGGCTCAGCATAGGGCCTGATGTGGGCTCAGTCTCATGACCCTGACCATCATGACCTGAACCAAAATCAAGAGTTGGACACTTAACCAACTGAGCCACTCAGGTACCTCCTGCAACATCCTTAAGGCCATGGTAAAGATTGCTACATCTAAACAGATTTGAATAATGAGGTTGTGGAAAATAAAGCAACAGTGCATAAAAGAAGTAAAGGCAGCATAACATTCCTACACTGGTCAGAAGAGAGCAGCATCCTTTCCAAGGGTGGGAAAACACAGGCTTTCCAGTAGTGACCAGCAGGCTGGACCTACAGCCTTGCTGAGAGCAGTAGAGAGGAACATGAGACATAGCTGCCAGGTGAGCAACTCCTTAGTAAATGATAATTAGGAAAAAAAAATGGAGGATAAAAAGAGAGAGGTAAAATTGATAAGCAGAGCAAGAATAGATATGTTTTCTACATGGTCTGGGAGGTGGGGTTGAGAAGGATTGGGTCAAATAAAGAAGCCTAGGCCTTAACAATGAATTCCCGAGGAGGAATCAGAGGTGATAGTTAAATTGAGCCAAAACAAGGAGGCTTACTTTGGCTTCATGTGCTCTGAGCTGGAATTATTCCTGGAAGAAACAGATTTATCATCCTGTGTACTGGGGGGGTGGGGGGGGGGTACCTACTGGTCCAATTGCAGATCCCCACCATCACCTCACCTCCCTTCTATCAGCCAAGTTAAATCTAAAAAGATTTCCTTCACAATGCCTTTCTTGCCTCAGCACCTAGTTATTTGAAGTCTCAGAGATCACAATGAAACTGGGAATCAATGTGGGGTTCACAAATACACAATACTCACCTCACAAATACACAATACTCACCTCACAAGCAACTACTGGTCTTAGTAAGGACATCATAGACACTCTAAACCATGAATTTTCCTTGCTCTTCCCTTCCTTCTCATTCTAACTGTAACCATCCTTCTTATAGCCCCCCTATTTTATTCCTCTTTTTAAGATTTTATTTATTTATTCATGAAAGGCAGAGACACAGAGTGAAAAAGAAGCAGGCTCCTTGCAGGGATCCCGATGCAGGACTCAATCCCTGGACCAGGATCACACCCTGAGTTGAAGAAACACTCAACAGCAGAGCCACCCAGGCTCTCTCCCATTTTATTCCTGAGGCCCTAGTTCAATCATGGAATTCCTATTGCAGCTACATAGTTGTAGGCCCTTCAGTTACCGCCAGATGGCAGTAATGAGCCTTGTCAGGATAATTCTAATCAATTTCTCAGCTTCTGCACTGTTGACGTTTGGGCCTATTAATTTTTTTTTTTTTTTTTTTTTTATGATAGTCACAGAGAGAGAGGCAGAGACACAGGCACAGGGAGAAGAAGCAGGCCCCATGCACCGGGAGCCCGACGTGGGATTCGACCCCGGGTCTCTAGGATCGCGCCCTGGGCCAAAGGCAGGCGCCAACCGCTGCGCCAACCGCTGCGCCACCCAGGGATCCCCGTTTGGGCCTATTAATTCTTTGTTGGGGGGTGCAGGTCTGTCTTACAGATTTTAGGATGTTTAGCAGCATCCCTGTCCTTTACCCATTACATGCTAGTGGCAGTCCCTGCAGTCATGACAACCAAATATTTGTTCAGACATTGTCAAATGTCCCTGGAATATTTGGATTCTTTGGGTGAGAACCACTATGCAATAGGATCCTGAAGGGTTTTAAATAAAAGAATCAGATATTGATGAAAAATTTTTAAAGTACTGTTGGTTTTTAAAAAATAATACTTATTCATTGAAAAAAATTCAAATCTGTGGAAAAATATTTCAAAAGGAAATTTAAAACACACAAAATCCCACCACTCAGATTAACTTCTGTGAACATTTAAATAATCATCCTTCAAAGCATATGGACACATATTTAAATACATACAATTTGTCATGCATGGTAATGTATAGTACACATACTCTTCTATAATCTTTTGCACTCAAAATCTACTATGGACACCTTTCAAGATCAACAATATGCCTTAAAACGAATAAGGGATAGTGGAGGGGGAGGTGGTTAGGGAATGGAGTGACTGAGTGACAGGCACTAAGAGGGGCACTTGATGGGATGAACACTGGGTGATATACTATATGTTGGCAACTAGAACTCCAATAAAAAATATACCAAAAAAATGCCCTATTTTAAAGCCCCATATCTCTTTGTATGTAATTAACCATGTCTCTACTGGTAGGCAACCAGGTTTCTAAATATTCGCTATTATAAATACAATTGCAATTAATATCCTTGAGCATACACATTTTTGCACAGCCTGAGAATGACAGTTTCACACTTAGTATTTCTGTGTATCTAGAATTTTGCCAGGACCGAGAGCTTTACAAAGTGAGTTACACATAAATCTTATTCCAAGGATATACACAGACAGGTAGGGAAAAATAAACAAAGGACTAAATAAAATGTGGTCTGAGAGATGCTTAACTCTGGGAAATGAACAAGGGGTGGTGGAAAGGGAGGTGGGCGAGGCGTTGAGGTGACTGGGTGATGGGCACTGAGGGGGGCACTTGATAGGATGAGCACTGGGTGATATGCTATATGTTGGCAAATTGAACTCCAATAAAAAAAATAAATTAAACAATGTGATCAATGGGATAGAAATGCAAGGTGCAAATGTTGACAAAAATGAAGAGAATGCAAGTGTGCATTTGGGATGTTTTCACAGACACGGGCCCAGAAAGTCAGTATAAAAGTTAGTCTCAGGATGCCTGGGTGGCTTAGCAGTTTGGTGCCTGCCTTTGGCCCAGGGCGTGATCCTGGAGTCCCAGGATCAAGTCCTACATCGGGCTCCCTGCATGGAGCCTGCTTTTCCCTCTGCCTATGTCTCTGCCTCTTTCTCTGTGTCTCTCATGAATAAATACAGAAATAAAAAATCTTAAAAAAAAGGTTAGTTTCAGCCTCTCAATACTATATACAGAAAACCCTAAAGACTCCACCAAAAAATTAATTAGTGCACTCGTTATTCCCCCTCATTATTAAAAATAATAATTTCAGTAAAGTCACAAGATACAAACAGAAATCTGCTGCATTCCTATACACTAATAATGAAGCAACAGAAAGTGAGAGTAAGAAAACAATCCCATTTATAATTGCACCAAAAACAATAAAATATTTAGGAATAAACTGAGCCAAAGAGGTAAAAGACCTAAACTCTGAAAACTATAAAACACTAATGAAACAAATTCAAGACGACACAAACAAATGGAAAGACATTCCATGCTCATAGGTAAGAAAAACAATTATTGTTAAAATGTCTATGCTACCCAAAACAATCTATTACATATTTAATGCAATCCCTATCAAAATGCCAACAGCATTTTTCACAGAACTAGAACAAACAATCCTAAAATTTGTATGGAGCCACAAAAGACTGAATAGCCAAAGCAACCTTGAAAAAGAAAAGCAAAGCTGGAGGCATCACAACTCTGGACTCTAATACAAAGCTGTAGACATCAAGACGGTGTGGTACTGGCACAAAAAAAGACATATAAGTCAATGGAACAGAACAGAAAACTCAGAAATAAACCCACAATTAAATAGTCAATTAATCTTCAACAAAGGTGAAATGAATATACAATGGGATAAAGAGTCGCACACAACAGTCACAAATGGTATTGGGAAAACTGGACAGCAGCATACATAAGAATGAAATTGGACCACTTTCACAATACACAAAAATAAACTACGTCAAAATAAAGAGATTCTGCACAGCAAAGGAAATAATGAACAAGGGACACCTGGATGGCTCAGTGGTTGAGTGTTTGCCTTCGGATCAGGCAGGGCATGATCTCAGAGGCCCGGGATCAGGTCCCACATTGGGCTCCGTGCATGGAGCCTGCTTCTTCTCCCTCTGCCCATGTCTCTGCCTCTCTTTGTGCGTGTGTCTTGTGAATAAATAAATAAAATCTTTAAAAAAAAATAATGAACAAAACTAAAAGACAACCTACTGAGTGGGAGACAATATTTGCAAGTGACATGTCCAATAAAGGGTTAGTTCCAAAATATGTAAAGAATTTATAAAACTCAATATCCCCAAAATAAATAATCTAATTAAGAATAGGCAGAAGCCATGAACAGACATTTCTCCAAAGAAGACATAGAGTTGACCAGCAGACACATGAAAAGATGCTCAATGCCACTCATCACTAGGGAAAAGCAAATCCAAACTACAATGAGATATCATCTCACACCTGTCAGAATGGCTGAACTCAACAACACAAGGAACAAGTATTGGTGAGGATGTAGAGAGAAAGGAACTCTCATGCACTGCTGGCGGGAATGCAAACTATTGCAGCCACTGTGGAAAACAGTATGGAGGCTCCTCAAAAAGTTAAAAATAGAACTACCCTATGATCCAGCAATCACACTACTGAGCATTTACCAAAAAAAAAAAATACAAAAACACTAATTCAAAGGGATATATGCATCCCGCTATTTATAGTAGTGTTACTTACAATTGGCAAAATATGGAAGCAGTACAACTGTCCATCAATAGGTGAATGGATAAATAAGATGTGTGTGTGTGTGTGTGTGTGTACACACACACACATATATATAATGGAATATTACTCAACCATAAAAAATGAAATCTTGCCATTCACAAAAACATGGATGGAGCTAGAGAGAATAATGCTAAGATAAATAAGCCAGTCAAAAAGACAAACACCAAATTATTTCACACATATGTGGAATTTAAAAAAAAAAAAAAAAAAAGAGAGAAAGAGAGAAACCAAGAAAGAGACTCTTAACTATAGAGAACAAACTGTTGGTTACCAGAGGGGAGGTGAGGAGTAGGGGTGAAATAGGTAATGGGGGATTAACAAGTACACTAACCATAATGAGCACAGAGTAATGTATAGAATTGCCGAATCACTATGTTGTACACCTGAAACTAATATAACATTGTATGTAAACCATAGTGAAATTAAAATTTAAGACTTAATAAAAAATAGTCTCAGCTTGTTTTTCTTCAAGTGCTTGTTTATAACAACCATTTGTTTAAATGTTTATTTCCCTATTTCCCCTGTACCCTGTGTGCAGGCTAGAGTCAACTTTTTCTTCATATATATCCTGTATTTATCACAGAGCCTATACTTATTCAATCTTCAGTAACATCTTGTTGAATGGGGATTTTTTTTTTAATTTTCCTGCCTGAAGAGCATTCTTCTAAAGAGAAAGAAGGAAGAATCACATAGGAGCAAGTGGGCTATGGATATAAGTTTAAATTCCCTCCCAACTTCCCAAATTCAAAGATAGGCCAGGAAAGAGGGATGGAAAAAAGAAGAGAGAAAGAGAAGTTGGTGTGCACTTCTCTAGTGTTCTTTCCTCTTCTGAAAAGCTCATCCAAGAAGAAATCTGAATGGCTTTTTAGAAGGGCAATTTGGAATGAATCCTAAGTTGTAGATTACAACTCAAATGACGTGGAGAAATACTTTACTCTCCTTATTTTATTCTATACTTTAATACCCCTCCCAAATCCCTATCCACTGGTTACCAAGAGAAAATAATTAATTAGTTTCAATCTAGTTTAAATTTAATCCAATCTGACATTTTAAATATACCCTTAGAAAGTGATTGATCTTTATTGGATAAAATAATGCTTGATCCCTTAGCCTCCCCTTTTCCTGTATCACTCCCCAAAAAGTATGAATCTATGCTCCTATAATCCCCTGGCATTGAGAAGAAACTCTAGCTTCAGGCTGGTTTTTCTTGCTGTAGTGGCTGCCACCTGCTGGTATTTGGAGCACTGTCCTTTGTGCACCTAACTGCTGAACATTTTGCAGGATTCTACCGCTGAATTGGCTACTTAACACAGAACCTAGACTTTTTGCAGGGACAATGTTCCTGAGCTACTGATGCTGTACTAAAGATTCTTCTGGCTGCAGAACACATCTTCCACCCCAAAAGTTGGCCCAGCAGTCCAGTTCAAGGTTGAGTCAACTCACTCTGTTCTGGTAAGCATATGAAAGCCCACCGGGGTTCAACTAAGCACCCACAGCACATAAAAACTCAGGGCATCTTTATAAAGTTAAACCTCAGGGCCTCCTCCTACCTGATCATATGACCACATACTACATTTCTGTGACTGAGCCCTAAAGTTAATATATGGCAAAATCCATTTTGGACATCAAAGACTAATATTACTTCAGATTTATTTCTTTCTATATTTCTTTTGTAAAAAATTCTAATCGCCCTCCTGACAAATAAATGCCTCTGGATGGACTAGAGAAAAGCCGTAATCACGCCACCTTCATCCATACCCTCATCCCTAATTTTGTTGCATCTGATTACTACAAAGCCTATGCTCTTTTTATGTCACCTCCAGACCTTTAGCCTGGTAAGTTTAAGAAGGTCTGAAAATTAGGAGGAGGCAGACTGGAAGAAAACTATCTGATCACGTCACATCATCATACTGGTCTTGAATTCCCACAGAAACATCAATATTTACTGTTAAAATCCCTTATTGTAATCAAGAAGCAGACATTTTGGACGCTTGACCATTCATTCAATACACATTCACAGAGCACCTATTAACTGTAACATACTCCGACAATGTATAACCCACTGTAACTTTCCTATTGCTGCTGTGACAAATTACCAGACTTCGTGGCTTAAAACAACAGATCAATTCTCTTATAGTTCTGGAGGGGTAAGGTACAAAATTGTCTTATAGGGCTAATTTACTGAGTTAGTGATAGGGCCACATTCCTTTTGAACATTCTAAGGGAAAGTCCATTTTCTTGCATTTTCATCAAAGCCAGCAGTGACCAGCCAAGTTTTTCTCATGACACTTCATTCTACCTTTGACCCTCTTGCCTCCCTCTTATAAAGACACTGTGATTACAATGGATCCACCTGGATAATCCAAGCTATGCTCCCCACCTCAAAATCTTTAATCACAGCTGCAAAATTCTTTCTGTTATGTAAGTCAACATGTTTGCAGGTTCTGAGGATTAAGGTATGGACATAGTTGAGGGACCTTTATTCATCAATAGGACACCTATCAGGGAGAAATAACCCTTAGTGAGTCAGAAGGCTATTAAAAAAGTAGCTCTTCTGCCTTTCTTTTTTTAACTAAAATGTAACAGTTATACTAAAAAAAAAAATACACAGATTATATGTGTACAGCTCAGTCAATTATCACAAAACAAACACTCAGGTAACTGCCACCCACATCCATCCAGATCAAGTTATGGAACATTACCAACATCCCAGAATCCATACTCACCCAGTCAATGATGCTCAATCATGCCCTCTTGTAGTCACTATACCCTCTCTACTCCAGAGGGTCAACTATAGATTAATTCTGGTTTTGAATAGTCAGTTTGAATGATATAGTGTATATGTTTTGTGCCTAACTTCCTTCACTCAGTATGATGAGATTTATTTATGGTGCTAAATGGAGCTGTAGCTCGTTCATTTTCATCACTGTGTAATATCCCATATGACAATATTGCAATTTATTTATCCATTTACCACTGATGTACATTTGGGTTGTTTCCAGATGGGGCATATTTTTAATAGTACTGCTATAAGCATTCTTGCATATGTCTTTTGCTGTATATCTATACACATTTACATTAGGTATATAATAGGAGAAGAATTGTTAGATCATAGTAGAAATCTATCTATATCCTATATACAGCTTCAATTTCAGTAAAGAACACCAACCAATTTTTTAAGTGGCTGTGCCAATTTATATCCCTACTAGCAATGTATGAAAGAGTTCCAGTTGCTTTTCATTATTTACTAACCCTTAGTATTATCAGTCATTTTAATTTTAGCCATTTTGGATATGTAATTCTACTTCATTCTAGTTTTGATATGTGCATTTTTTCATGCTTTATTGACTATTTGGATATTCACTTTTATAAAGTACCTGCTCAAGTCTTTTGTCCATTTTTATTTTGTGAGAATTTTATGGTTTTTTTGTTTTGCATATTTTGCACACAAGCCCTTTGTCACTTTTATGTGTTGCAGACACAGCTTCTGTAGGGCCAGGGGCAGGCTGCCCCAAGATGAACCAATTTGGCATAATGATTATTATAAACAAAAGTTACTTGAGAGCCTGTACAAGAAAAACACTCAGACGCTCCTCTGTTCCACTAAAAGCAGGAAACACATCTCCCATGTGAAGGGTGCCTCCCTGTACCAGGAGGTAAAGAGATATCCTTATCACTAGAAATGGGAAATTTGGAGCTGAGAAGGCTGTTGGGGCTTAAAGCCTGTTGTTGTAAAGGTCAGGGACTTGGCTCAAGAGAGCCCAAAGGCACTGGGACTCCTCCTAGAGAGAAGAAGGAAAATAGCCTGCAGACATACAGCCTGGAAACAGCAATCTAAAGAGTACCTAGAGGGACGCCTGGGTGGCTCAGCGGTTGAGTTGAGCGTCTGCCTTCCGCTCAGGGAGTGATCCTGGGATTAGGGCTCAAATCTGCATCCGGCTCCCTATGGGGAGCCTGCTTCTCCCTCTGCCTGTGTGTGTGTGTGTGTGTGTGTGTGTGTGTGTGTGTGTGTGTCTGTTTCTCTCTGTCTCTCATGAATAAATAAATAAACCTTTAAAAAAAAAATAAAGAGTACCTAGAGCACACAGTGGGGAGATTATCTGCTTACCTCCCATGTCCCAGAGAGGCAGTGTTAACTTAAACTCCTCCAATAACAAAGGAACTGGCAGCTGCCCTTTCTGTCTCCTAGCCCTCAGAAAAGACACAGGGCCACCAGTGGGAACCAGCGTAGTACCCCTTGCTTTCTAATGGAATTGTCCCTCCCAGGAAGTTTGCCTCAGTACCAGCGGGAGGGAAGAGGTTCCCCCATAAGATGGGCCCAACCCCTGCCAACACCTTGTCTCCCAACATGGGAGTTTTGTGAGGCCTTGGTTCTTTTGGCAGCACCAGTCAGGTCTCATTTCACAAGCAGACGAGAGCATATCTAGTTAAAACTCACCATATTCAGGCCAGACACCAAACATTGACCCCAGCAGGCAAGGAGAGCCTCTGCAGATGACTGGCCTGAAGGACAGAGCAACCAGGACACAACAGCAGAGCATATGCCTGGCAGCACACATTGGGGGCATTCCTGCAGCACTAGGTCTTAGGAAACAGGATACACTACACTGCCTGGCACTACAGGACTTCTTTATAAAGCCATTACCCTCAAAAACAGAAGATGTAGCTGACTTTCCTAACACACAGAAAAAGGCACAGAGACTTAGACAAAATGAGAAGACAGAGGAATTTGTCCCAAATGAAAGAACAGGATAAGGTCATAGCCAGAGATCTAAATAAAACGATATAAGTAACATGCTTAATGGAGAATTTAAAGCAATGATCATAAGGATACTTACTGGATTTGAGACAAGAGTGGAGGACATCAGTGAGACCATTAACAGAGAGATACGGAATAACAGAGCAGAGATAAAGGGCTCAATAAATGAAATGAGAAACATGCTTGACGGAATGAACAGCAGGCTGGAAGAAGCAGAGGAACACATTAATGACCTAAAAGAGTAACTGAACGTAGTCAAGCTGAACAAAAGAGAGAAAAAAGAATTATGCAAAATGAAATTGACTTAGGGAATTCAGTGCCTCCATCAAATGTAATAACATTCCTATTATAGGAGTCCCAGGAGAAGAGAGAAAAAGGAACAGAAAATTTCTTTGAAGAGATAATAGCTGAAAACTTCCTTAATCTGGGGAAGGAAACATATCCAGATCCAGGAAGTAAAAAGAACCCCCAACAAAATCAAAAGAAGTAGATCCACACCAACATATTTTGTAACTAAAATGGCAAAATATAATGATAAAGAAAAAATTTTAAAGCAGCACAACAAAAGATAGTTACATATAAGGGAAACCCCACAATGCTATCAGTGGATTTTTCAGCAGATGGAATTACCAAATCACTATATTGCACACCTGAAACTAATATAACACTGTATATTAACTATACTGAAATTAAAATAAAAAGAGCAGATGTTTGTAATGCAATGTTTGTTCTACCATAGAGATGGATCATTCAGATAAAATTTATGGGGCAGCCCTGGTGGCTCAGTGGTTTAGTGCCGCCTTCACCCCAGGGCCTGATCCTGGAGACCCAGGATCAAGTCCCACATCAGGCCACCTGCATGGAGCCTGCTTCTACGTCTGTCTATGTCTCTGCCTCTGTGTGTGTGTGTGTCTCTCATGAATAAATAAAATCTTTTAAAAAAATTTTATCACTGTTAGTAATCCTTACTCTGGGAAAGACCTTCAATTTAGATTCTTCTGCATGGTCAGAAGAGGGACAAAACTTTCTCCTGAGTCCACAGGGTCTCAAGTGCCTTCAGCTAAAAATAATTCACATGCCAAAGTGGCACATGAAGACAGGGGGCATCTGTCCTGAATACCTTCACACCTGAGACATAAGTGAATAAAGATACTCATTAAGTTTTTTTATTACTAAAATTAATGAAAATACAAAACACATTTTGTAGGTTATTTCCCAGGATGATTTTGTGTGTGAGAGAGCATGCACCTGCATAAACACATGAGCAGGAGGAGGGGCAGAGGGAGAGGGGAAGAGAGAATCTAAAGCAGGCTCCACCCTCAGTACAGAGCCCAATGCAGGACTCAATCTCATGACCCTGAGATCATGACCTGAACCAAAATCAAGAGAGAGACACTTGGGATCCCTGGGTTGCGCAGCGGTTTAGCGCACCTGCCTTTGGCCCAGGGCGCGATCCTGGAGACCGGGGATCGAATCCCACGTCGGGCTCCCGGTGCATGGAGCCTGCTTCTCCCTCTGCCTGTGTCTCTGCCTCTCTCTCTCTCTGTGTGTGACTATCATAAATAAATGAAAATTAAAAAAAAAAAAAAAAGAGAGAGAGAGACACTTAACCGACTGAGCCAAGCACCCCCCCAGCATGATTTTTATAACTCTTGAATATTCTAAGATAGATTAATATATTTTTCCAGATTTTATTTATTTATTCATGAGAGACACAGAGAGAGAGAGAGAGAATCAGAGACACAGGCAGAGGGAGAAGCAGGCTCCATGCAGGGAGCCTGACATGGGACTTAATCCTGGGTCTCCAGGATCATGCCCTGGACTGAAGGCGGCGCTAAAACCGCTGAGCCACCAGGCTGCCCCTCTAAGATAAATTAGATAGACTTTTTACTCATGGAACAATGTGCCATAATAAGATTCAAGATGGGCAAAAGGAATGGCTTTATTTTTTAAAAAATGAGAGAAGAGTTGACATGAAAATAAGGTGGGGAAAAAGAACCAAAATGCTATTTCTACTACAAACATATTCCTAGGCAGATCAATTTTAGAAGCAATATATGGAGGTTTAGGACCTGGTAGAAATTACCTTAAAATTATCCATTCATGGGGGTGCCTGAGTGGCTCAGTCAGTTAAGGGTCTGTCTTCGGCTCAGGTCATGATCTCAGAGTCCTGGGATCAAGCCTTGTGTTAGGCTCCCTGCTGGGCTGGGAGTCTACTTCTCCCTCTCCCCCTCTACCTCCGCATCCCCACCCCTACTTGTGCATGCGCACACACATGCTCTCACTCAAATAAATAAAATCCTTTTAAAAAATTATTCATACATGTGTATCTCCTGCAAAATCACTGTGTACCCCCAGGAGTGTACGTAACACCTTTTAAAGATAGCTTTCCTAGTATATGAATGCTATGAATGCAGGAACTTGGTGTTTTGTTTTGCTTTGTTTTTTCACTGCTTGTGTTGGATATTTTCTGTTTGTCTCCCTGGATATACTTTCCAACCTTCTCTGTCACAGTATATATCACGATACTGGGCTTCTTGCCTGAACTAATCCATTTTTTTAAACTTCCTTGCCTCATCCTCCTTCTGCCTATAAAAACCTTCCATTTTACACAACTCTTCAGAGCTCCTTTCTACTTGCTAGATAGGATCCTGTTATATTCATGAATTATTGAATAAAGCCAACTGGATCTTCAAATTTACTCAACTGAATTTTGCTTTTTAACACAAGCAGTGTACCTAGCCCACGTAGTAAATCCTCAATAAGTACCTATCAAGTGAAAGACAAAAAGAGGGATAAATAATTGTTCTAAGTGAAGGTGAAATCATCCAGGGACACAGACAAAAAAAAAAAAAATCAAAGTTCTCTTTTTTACAAACTTATATTGAAAAGACTTAAAAAAGAAAAAAAAAGCACAGAACTATGCTGGAGGTAGAAGAGCATGATTGGGAGAGGAGATGCCTGAGTCAGAGCCCTTTCCTGACCTTGAAGGACCTTATAATCTCAATAGCAGGCAGTTCATCTCACTAATAATAGAAGGAAATGAAGCAGGGAAGGGAAAGAACACCACATAAAGCAAGTAAGCCAAGCTGGAAACAGCTAGTCATCATTTTGAAAGGGAACTACCACCACAGACAATTATGCTGATTTCCATCCAAACTCTATGTCTCTCTACAGCCCTGGACCACCTCAACTTTAGATCCATATGTCAGTAGCTTATTTTCCTAAATTCAACTGCTTATAGTTTCTTGTTTCCATTCGGAATGTGTTTGATTTACAGTTTTCCTCAATATTCTGATGACTCTAATTATGGAAAACTCATTTTAACTGATTTTAATATGATCACAATTCTGATACCAGAAACCGGCTCTGTCATTGTCTAATCCTTCCCAGAACATTGGATGCAAAGCAGTTTTAAGATCCTGACCTGAAAGTAAAACACATATCATAAATGAGGACACTTCATGAATGAGTACACTTCTAGACATTCAGGATTCCAGGGATAGAACCACAAGTTGGCCTAGGGTCTGACAATTGCTTCCCACTATCATCACCACATTCCTTGCTAAACTCCCTATACTGGCTCCCAAGACATTGCTTCATAGAAGCTTCAACAGAATAGGATGCAGTTGGGCAGCCTGGGTGGCTCAGTAGTTTAGCGCCGCCTTCAGCCCAGTTTGTAATCCTGGGGACCTGGGATCCAGTCCCTTGTTGGGCTCCCTGCATGGAGCCTGCTTCTCCCTCTCTCTCTCTCTCTCTCTTGCTCTGTGTTTCTCATGAACAAATAAAATCTTTAAAAAAAAAAAAAAAACAGGATGTAGTTATTCAGAGTACAGGAAAAAGATTCTCTACTTAAAACACTTCAGATACCAAATATGTATGTTTCCACACCAAGCAATTATTAAATTCCTTATAGATACCAACTGGCAGTTCCACAAGCCAATTCTGATACTAACTACCCAGAGTTAGCATAGACCCCGACAGGTTAAGGGCTCAGTCACCTCACTTCAAATGCCAATTGCCAAATCCCATGTTGTCACCTATGTTTCTAATTAACCAGCTATATATAAAATGGGGATTCTCATGATCACCTCCTCAAATTTGATAATTTGCTAGAATGGCAGGAAAGCACTTTTACTTACTATTACTAGTTTATATAAAAGGTACAACTCAGGAACAGCCAAATGGAAAGATGTATAGGGCAAGGTATATAAGAAGGGGTGCAGAGCTTCCATGCCCTCTTTGGGCATGATAAATCTCCCAGCACTTCAGTGTGCTCCCCAAACCAGATGCTCCCCAAACCCCATTGTTTAAGGGTCTTATTACAGGCACAACTGACTAGATCATTGGAGATTGGCGATTAGGTCAATCTCCAGCCTCTCCAGAAGGAAGGGAAAGCACCAACCCACTAATCACTCTAATCACATGATTAGTTTCTCTGTTAACCAGCCCCCATCCTTCTAGAGTCACCTCATTAGCATGAACTTACATATGGTTGAAAGGGGCTTTTATGAATAATAAAAGACACTCTTTCACTCCCATCACTTAGGAAATTCTAAGAGCTATTGCTCTGTGAGAGGAACCTGGACAAAGACTAAACACACACACACACACACACACACACACACACACACACACACACATTATATCACAACATTACACTCAGGTTCTCTGCAGTAGTGTGGGCAGGTCCAAAGGCCAAGGCAGGCCACTGCCAGATTCTTCTTCCAGCATAAGCTATGAAATGTCATGTATAAATAACCATTTTCTACAGACTGGGGTCTTTCTTCTTCAGCTGCTGCAGAGCACTGCAGAACACTGCTTGGGACCACTCTCCTCACCTCTGCCAGACTAGCTGCAGTCACTACCAACGCCACTTCAGGGGCTCAACTTGGACTCTCAGGAGAGTTATTCCAAGTCCTGGATCACCCAGAATACTCAGATTTATCTGAATACCTTCCTTGGAGGCTCAGCTGGACACTCAGAGCCATTTGTTATCTCATGGGGAGGTAAGAGCAATCTGCCCTTCCATAAGGAGGTAAACTATCTATAAAGGATTGTATTAATAGTAATAAAACTAACCAATAGTCAACCTGATTTTTATCACCTTATGTGACAATACTAAACAGTGTCAGAGATACACTAACCCTCACATAAAAATCTGTTAGCCTGAATTCTAAACAATTGTTATAGTTACTGCTGAGTTATAATATCTATGTAGGCTTCAAAGTATCGCTTTTTTTTTTTTTTTTTAAGATTTTATGTATTTATTTGAAAGAGAGAGAACACAAGCAGGGAGGAGGGGTAAAGGGTGAAGGAGAAGCAGATGCCCCACTGAGAAAGGAGCCTGACCTGGGGCCTGATCCCAGGACTCTGGGATCATGACCTGAACCAAAAACAGATGCCTAACCGACTGAGCCACCCAGGCACCCCCAATTATCACTTTTTAAAACTAATTCAGTAACAAATATTTTATTCTACATGAAAGTTAATTTAAGGAACTATCAATTACAGTCAAACTTGGCCACATGTGTTACTTTTCAAGTAAATTCATAAGAATTTATATCTTCCAAATTCACTTCTGGCACATTTTGGACTCCAACCCTTTTAGTAGAACATAGCCCTATTTTTTTTTTTAATTTTTTTTAATTTTTTTAACTTATGATAGTCACACAGAGAGAGAGAGAGGCAGAGACACAGGCAGAGGGAGAAGCAGGCTCCATGCACCGGAAGCCCGATGTGGGATTTGATCCCGGGTATCCAGGATCGCGCCCTGGGCCAAAGGCAGGCACCAAACCGCTGCGCCACCCAGGGATCCCCCATAGCCCTATTTTTAAAAGTTAATTTAAACAATTTTAGTGCACAAGATTTTTCCAAGTTTCTTTTTAATAAGGTAACGTTTTATATGAGGTCAACAAGACACAAAACTATCTGCAAACCACCAGAATAAGCCTTGAACAACATACAGTAAAAAACTGAAGTTTAAAATTGTTCCATGAGGGCAGCCCGGGGGGCTCAGCGGCTTAGTGCCAACTTCAGCCCAGTGTGTGATCCTGGAGACCATCGAGTCCGATGTTGGGCTCCTTGCATGGAGCCTGCTTCTCCCTCTGCTCGTGTCTCTGCCTCTCTGTGTGTCTCTCATGAATAAATAAATAAAATCTTTAAATAAAGTGAAATTGTTCCATGAATACCAGCTCACAGAAATTGTGGAGAAAGCTACGAACTATGCAACAACAAAATTTAAAGAAATTGACAAAGGAATCAAAATTTGAGGACTACCAGAAGAGACAAGAGATGATGGCTTTCATGGCCAAAAATAAGAAACATTTTCACAAAGTGGACACTCCTTCTAAAGCAAAGGATTAAATAACATGTCCGTTCATCTTCTCTTGACTTTTTCAGAAGAAACTCTTCATAAGACTTTACCAATAGAAATTTACGACGAATTTTCAATTGTGGAAATCCTGAAAGCTGCAAGAATTGACCCCCCCAAAAAATAAGACACAGATATTGTAAATAGTAATAAATATTCTAATTTCAGGAATTTACTGTGATATAGGCTTTGTATAAATCTATGCCATGGATCCATATGAGACTTCTCCTGACTACTTCAGATGAAAGAAACTTTCCAAAATTAAAATTAACAAGAAGCGTTCTGTGTTCACCCATGAGTGATGACAGAGTGGTAAGTGTAAGTGTGCTATCTACTGAACATGAATATGTGAAGACCAGTGTATGAGTCTCCTAGGGATAATTCTTTCAAGGATCTAGGGAAAATTTTGTTCCACGTCTTCCTCTTAGTTTCGGGTGTTTGCCAGAAATCCTTGGTGGTCCTCGGCTCCCAGATGCCTAACTGGCATCTCTGACTTCTTGGTCAGGTGGCATTCTCATTCCCCGTGGGTCTCCAGTCTTCACATGGCTGTCTTCACTCCAAATGTCTGTCTCTCCACTTGTTTTGTTTCCTGAGGACACCAGTCATTTGGATTAGATGCGCACTCCACTGCAGTATGACCTCATCTTAATAATTAATTGCAACTCCAATAACCCTATTTCCAAATAAGGTCCTATTCTGCGGGGAGGGCGGTGGAGGCTGGGAGGCGTTGGGGCTTAAGGATCTTCCTTGGGGGGGGAGGGGGAGACCCCATTCAACCCACAACAAGGAATAATTTTGACAAAATAATTGCGAATTTGCAGACATTAGGACTGTTCAGAAACAGAAACTAGAACGTCACTGAACATTAACACCAATGCACAGGTATGTTTCTCACCTTTTCAAAAAAAAAAAAAAAAAAAACCAAAACCCCACATTGGATGCAATTAAGAAGTATTAACCCATTACTTTTGCCTTTGCTGTACTTTAACTGGGTTATTACATTGTACTTCGACAAAAGAAAATGTTCAGTATCTGCGCTTCTCTGAGCATCACTGCTATTGGTTTCGCTTCCCCGTTATTACGAAAAATAATTTTGTGACCCAAAGACACGCTCGGGGCGTCCGACGCCCGAGCTCGACCCGGGTCCGCCCGCCAGCGGCCGGCGCGGCCCCGGACTCCGGGAGGGGGGCGGGGAGCGCTTGCGCGGGGATACTCACTTTCCCGGCAGGCTCCACGGCGGAGCTTCCCCTCGCCCTGGAGGCCGCAAGACTGACGCAGCCCGCGAGAAACTCGACGGCCGCTTTGTCCCACGCTAGAGGGCGCGCGGCTCCCCGGCCCGACCAGCAGCGCCCGCGGCCCGGCCCGCTCCCCTCCCCGGCCCTCCCCTGGAAGAAGCCAACACCTCCTCCCCGCCCTCCCCCAGGCTGCCAGCGAGGCAGGCTCTGATGCTCATGCGCAAACACGTCCACCACGCACGGAGGCACGGCGCATGCGCGCTCTCAAGGCCGTTCCCGAGGCATCTCCGCCCCGCCCCCCCCCGGATTTCCAGTTCCGGCCTCGCAGGGGCGGACAGAAGGTGGGGAATATGCGGCTGTCGGTGGCAGCAGCCGTCTCTCACGGTCGTGTATTTCGCCGTCTGGGCCTTGGTCCAGAGTCCCGTATCCACCTGCTGCGGAACTTGCTTACAGGACTCGTGCGGCACGAACGCATAGAGGCCTCATGGGCGCGCGTGGACGAAATGAGAGGCTACGCCGAGAAGGTGCGGGGCGGGGCCGCGCCGGGCGGGGGAGGGGGCGGGCCCTTCTCTGCACCGCGAGCTTCTGGCGGGAGCTGTGGCTGCCCTGGGGGAGGAGGAGGGTACCCTGGCGGTCGCTGCCCGAAGGCTGAGCCCCCTGTACCCCGAGTTGAGCCTCCTTCCTCCAGCCCCTCAAATGGACGACTGCATAGGCCCGCGGAGTTAGGGGTGGCCCGAATTAGAGGTCAAACGAATGGGCTGCCATGGGGCATTAGAGCTTACTGCTGATTGGCGCCTCCATTCTTGCTCGGGTTGGATCAGTAATGTTATGTCCTCTCAGCTCATCGACTATGGGAAGCTGGGAGACACCAACGAACAGGCCATGCGCATGGCTGACTTCTGGCTTACGGTGAGTACGTCTGTGTGCCTCCCACGTCCCAGCCTTTGCTCCCTGTGTGGGAGGGGGCTGTAAGAGGAAGGGGGAACTGGACGGAATTAAGCTAAGATACTTAGGGACAAATGCTGTGAACGAAATGAGAAACGTGTGACTTAACCTAGTTGAATGTTACGTGAATCAACCTGCACAATTGCCTGTGACCCCTCAGTGTTCACTCTGACTCGACCACATTGGGAGGTGGAAGAGTTCGGTGTGAATGTGTTTGGACCCTACTTTTTCCAAGTGCTAAAAGTTAAATGTGTCTCAGCAGTGGTGCCTGACTCTGTCTCTCCTGGATAACTCTCCCCCTCTAGGAGAAAGACTTGATCCCAAAGCTGTTTCAAGTACTGGCCCCTCGCTACCAAGGTCAGAATGGGGGCTACACGAGAATGCTGCAGATCCCAAATCGGAGTAAGCAGGATCGGGCCAAGATGGCAGTGATCGAGTATAAAGGGAACTGCCTCCCACCCCTGCCCTTGCCTCGCAGAGACAGCAACCTTACTCTTCTAAACCAGCTGCTTCAGGGGTTGCAGCAGGACCAGAAAGCAAGCATCCACGGCTCCCACACAGCTCAAACACCAGGGATTTAACAGGGGCCAAACGGGTGTGTGGCATACTCATCAATGCCTATGATCATCTTGGAGCTCTTTTAATCTCTAAGAAGAACTGGAGCTAGAGTTGTTAATGGACAGTCGTAATGGAGCCAAGAAGCTTCTGGGGAGCCAGATAATCATCTCTTTGCAGAGTAGATAAAATTCCTTGTATGAATATATGAATGTATAAGGGTGGGGTTTTTTTTTCTCCTCTTGAGATTTTTGGAGAATGAGAACTAATCAAAGGCTCAGTCTCCATGGGTTAGTAAATTCATTGCTTATGTTTCTGGCTCTTGATCTGAGTTGTGTTTGGTTAGCACAGTTTTGTTTTTCTTAATGCCAGTTTTTATGGGGCTTGTATCTTATTCCAAACTGGACTCCAAAGGTGATTGAATTTTGACATCTAGCATAGAGACTGAACCCCTGGGATTTCTTAGAGAAAACTTAAGTCCTGACAGGATAAGAGAGTGAACATGTAGAATTGAATCTTCCATAATAATCTGGTACCTTAGGAAACTTGAACACTACAACTATTCCTCTGTTTCTAAGCAGGATCACATATTACCCTCATGTGCTCCTCTCAGCCCTGAATAGGCCTTAGAGGAGAGGACCTGAGAACTCAGATGCACCACCTTTCTGGCCAAGTGGGTGGAAGCACTCAGTAAAGGATAAGCTCCTTCCTCTTGGAGTGACGGGGTAGGAGGTGGGGGAATAAAGAGAGGGTTGAGGTGGGAGGAGGGTTAGGAAGTTAAATGTGCTGGGAATTTCCTGGAAGTTTTTATTGTTGTCAAATTTGGGCTTCTCTGGGAACTCAGAAAAGGGAAATCCGGCTTCAGAATGGCCAAGGCGTATGAGAAGTAGGAAGCTCCTTTATACCCACTAATTATTGTGAAGCCAGACTTAGCCTAGCCAGGCTGCCCATTCCTCAGGCTCAAAGGTTTGACTAGGATAGTAGCCGTGGGAAGACTTGGAACTATTATCCCTGCCTGTACACTTGACAGCAAGGCCTAACAGTTTTCATATCGCTAGTACAGTGAAAAAGAAGATATTTTATCTTAGACTGGACCTTCACAGTGTATTTGGCCTGCTAAACCCAACCATCATCAGCAAGTCAGGGTGAGGGTGGAAGGGGTCACTGGTCTAGAAGATACTGGCTTCATGGACAGAGCTATTCCGTGCTATTTCACTGCAGCTGCTCTAGTCTTAAGATTCATCTGTTCCCAACAGGGTTCTCTCATCTCCCTCTAATTTGTCCTTCACAGTATTGCCAGAAAGCTCCTTCTGACATATTTTGAGTGACATGGTAGACACTCAAAAGCATTTATTCAATAAACCTACAATTCTGAATGTTTCCCCAAAATTCACCTCCTTTCTGTCCTTGGCATGAACCTCAACTAGATATCTTGGAGTCATCATCCCTGACTCCTAGAGAAAGTACTTCCTTTAAAATTAAAACTACGGAATGCCTGGGCGGCTCAGTGATTGAGCATCTGCCTTTAGCTCAGGGCGTGATACCAGAGTTCCAGGATCAAGTCCCACATCAGGCTTCCTGCAGGGAGCCTGCTTCTCCCTCTGCTTATGTCTCTGCCTCTCTCTGTGTCTCTAATGAATAAATAAATAAATCATTTAAAAAAATTAAAACTACATCTGTTAAGTATTACCAAAGATGGGTTATGATTCAAATCTCAGCTTTTTCTCTTAGTCCCCAGAAACAGACCTCCCTTGGGGGTTTTCAACAATTCCTTAAGTGCTTAATAAGCATGTGCTACTTTCCATCATTTTAGTCACTAGAGATATAGTCTTTATCAAGTGTTTGCCGTATGTCAAGCCCTAGGCTAGATACTAAGGATGTAGAGATGAGAAGAAACCACCTTTGCCATCAAGGAGCTCACAACCTAAAGCATCACGTCTGCTGCCATGATGGCTTTAAGGGACACTACATCTTTAATATTTTGGCCCATAAAAGAGTACATGCAGGCACCTGGGTGGCTCAGTGGTTGAGCCTCTGCCTTTGGCTCAGATCATGATCCTGGGGTCTTGAGATCGAGTCCCGCATCAGGCTCCCCACCTGCTTCTCCCTCCAGCTAGGTCTCTGCCTCTCTGTGTCTCATGAATAAATAAATAAAACCTTAAAAAAAAAAAAATACATGAGTCTAGAATGCTTACTAGAGGCTCAGGGATAACAAGAGAAATAAATAACAATGTCCATTTTCTAATCTGACCTATAAATGGTAACTTTTCACCTGGGTGGACCATGCCCTCATCCATCTAAGCACTTCTTTTTTTAAAAAGATTTTATTTATTCATGAGAGATACAGAGAGAGAGGCAGAGGGAGAAGCAGGCTCCATGCAGGGAGCCCGACGTGGGACTCAATCCCAGGTCTTCAGGATCACTCCCTGGGCTGAAGGCGGTGCTAAACCACTGGGCCACTGGGGCTGCCCTCTAAGCACCTTTTTAATAAACTCCAAACCCCTAAGACGGGCCCAGATACATTGGAGTTCCCTCCCTACTTTCAGAGATTCTCTGTCTTGGGCTCTAGTTCTTTACAGCAGGTCTGACAGCTATGTGCACTTCCTCCAAAAAATAACAAACTTAACTCTAGCCTCAACAAATCAGTGACACAATATAAGCCAATATCCAAAGGAGACACAACTACAAATGGCCAGGCACTGCTTAAACATCCTACCGTCAATTTAAAATTTGAACAAGTCTTGGTTTTATTTCCAGGTTTCTCAAATCTGCAGTCACCTCTCCCTAGCTAAAATCCAAAACCTCTCTATCCCAGATTACTGCAAAAGCCTCCCTCCACACTGCAAATGAAGTAAAAAAAAAAACACCTGATGTCTTAATTCCCTGATGATCTCCAGTGCCTCCTTTCCTATGGGGAAAGAGTCCTGTTTCCTTACCTGATCCCCTTGGTAACCAAACATTCACTACTCCATTTACTCCCCTTGCCTCTAATTTTATGCCCAGGAAGGCTGGAAGTCCTTATTTTGACTTTTCTTATGCACAGCTCCCCTTATCATCTTGTGTTCATGCAGTATCTTCCACCCAGAGAACTCTCCTTTTACCTACCTGATTTGTACACATACACAGGCATCTGAGCGGCTCCTCTGACCATCCCCACCTAAGTTCATTACTTTGTAAACCTGAGTGCTGCTACAGTATCTCCAAAATACACTGAATTTGCCACATTGCATTATAATTCCCTACAGCTGCAGCAGTTGGTTCCCAAACATTCATTAGTTTAAGGTGGTTCTAGTATTTCCATCCCCTTGCTATTAACGGGTTCAGGGATGGGTCGGCCTAAACTAATTTGAGGCAATGAGAATCTGGTCTCTACTGGAAAAGTGTAAAGGCAGCATGTTATTCTGAGTGCTATGGGGAACTGGCTTTAGTATGAAGATGACAATGTCAGGTCAGAACAACTAGAAGAAACTATATAGTAATCTTTAGTGATTATTCTTACTTGCACTGGGTTTTCTGTTAATTGCTACTAAAAGCAGTTAATTTGTGCCACTGAACCTTTAGTGTTTCTCAAAAATGTTTTACATCAGAACACTATTCACAGACATATAATTGAAGTAAAAGCATCACAAAACATTACCTTAACAAATATATGCACATGAATGCTGTCAGTTTTTTTCTAGTTACTTTTTTTTAAATGCTGATCTCAATTCAATAAATAATCTTACAACTGACTACTGGATTACAACCTGCTCTTTGAAAAAATACTGATCTGAACCATTATTAGTGACTCACTGCTGCCTTTGCTAGATAAAATCTAGACTTTTCTCATGACACAAAGGCATTCTATGGCCACCTCTCAGCCTCTTCTACCATTATTGGCTGTCACCCTTTTTAGGAAATACTTGCTCTGTAAATATATCAGACCTTTGTGCATGGATTGCCTGTTGTATAGTTGCCCTATGCCACATTACCTCTTATCATTTGATTCTTTCCTCAGAAGTCACTTTTTTGAGGCTACCTTGAAACTTCACACAACCCTCCAGAGCCAGGTCCCTCCCTATGTGCAGTTTCAGTCCTCTAGGCATATGCCTATTAAAACATTCATCACATTGTCCTATAAGGGCCTAACTGCTTCATTGACTCCAGCTCATCTCCCAAAGCCAGGAACAAAAGGACTCAATTTTCTGGATAACTCTATTCCTCCCATAGGACCTGATTCATAATAGGTGCTCAATATATGTTTATTAAGTGAGGAGGAGTAAGCCACATGCTGTCCATGACATATTCAACTTTCTAGCTGAGCTTTACAAAATCAATTAACAGTACTATGGTACTATGCAGGGATAGTGCTAAGCTACATTGCTGAGTATACCAAGACTAAAAAAATGGGTTCCGGGATCCCTGGGTGGCACAGCGGTTTAGCGCCTGCCTTTGGCCCAGGGCGTGATCCTGGAGACCCGGAATCGAATCCCATGTTGGGCTCCCAGTGCATGGAGCCTGCTTCTCCCTCTGCCTGTGTCTCTGCCTCTCTCTCTCTTTCTCTCTCTCTGTGTGTGACTATCATAAATTAAAAAAAAAAAAAAAAAATGGGTTCCTTCCTCTCCAGGGATTTACATGCTCATAATGACTGTCAAGAATGTGTGTGTCTAATTCATTTCCCACACATTTCATATTCCAACTTCCTGAAATATTTCTAACCAACCTACCAGCACAACCTACCTACCTATACATTTTCCAAGTTTTAGCCAGAAGCCGAAACGATGCCTCTTTTGTGAAGTATTCACTGAATTCCCCCAAGCAAAGCTAGGCATGTTTCCCAGTGGTCCAGTTTCACGCTGTACACCCTTCATTGTAGCAATGGCACAATTACATTGTTCAGCACCAATTAGTAAGACAGTGAACTCCTTAGGGGTAAGAGGACATATCTAAGTTACTCTGGTGCCACACAATAGAGAACATGGGACAAAATGAGCATCTATAAATGTCTATTGACTGAATCAGTGTGTGGTACTAAGTTTGTCAGCGTAGCTCTGCATTTTGGTTAGGCTCAGTAATTCCTCCCTTCCCCAGTTTCCTCTCACTTCATCTGAAAAAGAACTTCCTACAAAGCTGAATGTCCATTGTTCACTGCTGGGTAATGTCTGTACCCTTAGGCTTTTCCTCTCCTTGCCCTTAAATTCATGGGCATATTATAACTCTCCTCTCACTCTGGGACATGAATTTGATAGTTATATTTGAGATGCCCTAATAATAGAAATGGTCTGTGTGCTCATATTTTAAGGGAAAAAGTTTAAACTTTTCTGACACTCTTCCACAATATCATATGTTTAATATTTTTTTAAAAAGTGGTTTATGTTCTTAAAAGTTAATTACAAACATACAAGCTTTCTGTCACAATCAATGCTCTAGGAAGGTAAGGCTGTTTACACTGTGGCTTCACATATATCTTGACACACTAGTGTGCAGCCCAGCATGAGAAGCATAGCATTAGAATTTTACTGCTGTTCACTTCAAGGAGAAATACAAAATACAAAAGCCGTACCTAGAGCTCTCACTGTAAACTTTCTGCCATTGTTCTGACTTAATTTCTAATTGCTTTTCCTTAATATGATCTCAGAATCTTTCTTACAGTTATCTTTTTCTTTTGTCCCAGAAGGAAAAATAGTTTAGTTTTTGTATGTGCTGAGTTAGATGCCTGAAAGCATCTGGAGCTTGGGCAATAGCTCTTCACTGGGAGAACAGATTTTGGGAGTTGTTGGCAATTAAAGCTAAGGAAATGGATGGGGTGACTCAGAGTGTATACGTAGAAGGAAAGGAGGCTGAGATCAGACATTATGGGATAGACAGGATACAGAAGCTATGAAGAAGACTGAAAAATTGCCTTTAAGAGAGGCAAGAAAACCTGCAAAATTCAACACAGTACCCTAGTACAGTATCTTCCTTGTGCATAGGAGGCACTCAAAAAATAATTATCAAATCAATTTAGCAAGTATAATCTTTCTCCATTCAAAGCACTATCGAATATAGAAAATACAAGAGACCTAACAGGCCAATCAGAGGGACAAGATCATAAATAAATATAACATAGTAAGATAGGTAGTATGAAAGTGATGCACACAGGCATAATACCAAGAAAGAAGGTGAGTGGAACTTTTCAGAGGAAATAATGCAAGAGCTAAATCTTAAAGAAAGAATAGGTAGGTATTCATTAAACATGAGGGAGAGAAGTCAGTTGGGAGGATATTACAGGCAGAGACCTGAAGGTATAAATGCACTGAATTATGAAACGGCATGGAGTGCTTGAGAAATTCCAAGTAAGTTATTTGGTACAGCTGGGATTTAGTATTTGAGGAAGAAGTGGAGGAAATGAAGCAGGAAGGCCAAGCAAGATCAGGTTACAAAGGGCCCTGTAAGACATGATAAAGTGCTTAGTTTTTATACTGAAGACCAGAGAAAGCCACTGAAGGATTTTTAAATGGGGAGAAAAGGGATCAGATTTACATTTCAGAAAGATCATTTGTGCATCAGAGTGGAAGATGGGTTAGAGGGGCAAGACTAGAAGCAAGGAAAACAAATAGGAGGCTAGTTAAGGAATCCAGAGGGAGTTGATGGAAGACTAGATGAGGCCACAGGCAGGGGGGATGGAGAGAGGCTAACAGACCAGACAGCTATAGAGGAGACAGAACAGACTAGACATTGTGTGTGATTACATGAGGTAGAGGAAGAGGGTAAGAGTCCAGGATGACACCAGGTTTCTACCTGGGCAATTAGGTAGAGTAATTACATTCACAGAGAACAAGGATAGTAGAGGAAAAGCAGATTTGAGATCACTGTGCTGAACTTTGTTGTAGACATATTTGTGTTAAGGAGCTATGTTGTAAACAGTTATTCTGGAGATCAGAGGATATGTGTAAGCTAACAATACATATGTGAGAGTCACTCACAAACATGGGAGTTGAATCAATTATACTAGATGAGATTTCTCAGTCATAAAAATACATAGTAAGAGAAAAAGAAGGCCTAGAAGAGGGATGGCTGGATGGCTCAGTCAGTTAAGCATCCAACTCTTGGCTTCAGCTCAGGTCATGATCTTAAGGTCATGAGGTAGAGCCTCACATCTGGCTCCACACTCAGTGGGCAGTCTGCTGGAGATTCTCTCCCTCTTCCTCTCCCTCTACCCCTTCACCTGCTCTCTCTCATACACACACACACAAATAAATGTGAGAGAGAGAAAGAAGGAAGGAAGGAAGGAAGGAAGGAAGGAAGGAAGGAAGGAAGGAAGGAAGGAAGGAAGAAGAAAGAAAGAAGAAAGCCTAAGAAAGCTGACATTCAAAGGCCTGACAGAGAAAGAGAAACCATCTGAGGAGGGTGATAAGAAGGACTACAACTAGAACATTGGTGTGTCAAAAATATCCCTTTGTGTTTATCTCTCTCAGTAGATTAGTGTTCTTATAAAGAAGACCTCACAGAGATCCCTTGCCCCTTCTACCATATGAGAACATACTGAGAAGGGACGCCTGGGTGGCTCAGTGGTTGAGCATCTGCCTTTGGCCTGGGTTGTGATCCCAGGGTCCTGGGATTGAGTCCCACATCATGCTCCCTGCAGGGAGCCTGCTTCTCCCTCTCCCTGTGTCTCTGCCTCTTTCTGTGTGTCCCTCATGAATAAATAAATAAAATCTTTAAAAACAAACAAACAAACACCGAGAAGGCACCAGCTATGAACCAGGAAGAGAGGGTCCTCACCAGAACTCGACTCTACTAGCACCCTGATCTTGGACTTCCCAGCCTCCAGAACTGTAAGAAATAAATTTTTGTTATTTATAAACTACCTACTCTGTGTATTTTATCATAGGAGCCTGAGCAGACTAAGACAATTTTATGATAAGCACTTCTGCCAAGTCTAAGGTATGGTGACACTTAAGGGTATATGTATTAATTGAGAGAAAAGTAAAAAATCTTGGGTTGAGGGCAAAGGGGGAGGGAGAGAGCTTTCTCATGCCCCATTGTGGCTTCCTTGGCTCCTCTACCTTTATTGAAAGCTCCTTCTTTTTTGGACTCAAAGCACTGGTTGTACCACCTTTTCTGATGGTCTTCCGGTGGTCTTGGCTGCTAAGGCATGCCTAGAGCACCTGCTGACCCAACAACTACAGGAAGTCAGTTGGCAAGCCTGCAGTTTGGCCATGTAGGCCTTTGAGGAGGAAATATGCTAGGACAAATGAATTGATAAATTCAGTCATTCAGAGACCTAACATGATGGGTTAGAGCAGAAAGAGTATCATAAATTCAAAACATGACTGAAGCAAATACTACCAAAGACAGAGGCAAATACAGGAAGGTCAAAAGCATCTCTGGAGGAGTTCTGCAGACACTGGGAACCAGCTCCCCCAACCTTTTTTTATGACAGGCTGGATCATTCATGCTGGGCTGACGGGGTGGAATTGGGGGAAGACAACTTCTGATCACTCACACATTTAGTGAAGCCTTGGGTTCAGAGTCTTGCTCACCATCCCAAGACCTACTAGCATTCTATCCATTGGATGCCCCATCTGAGACTGACCCCACAGTTCTTCATTGTTCTTGCCTGAAACACATTCTTCCGGGCCTTTGACCCTTTCATGACCAAATCTACTTTACCTCTGATATCTCCAGAAGCTCACAATCTAGATCTGCTTCTTGCCTCTGGCTCTCTCATCCCCTTGTACATATATCAAACTTTCAACTTCTTATAACTCTAGTCCTTTGAGCACTCTCTCTCTCTTTGTATAACAAGACTTTCCTTTTCAATCCACCCTGGATATCATGCTCTAATACTTCATCTGTTCTCATGGCAGTTCCTATACAATCCCATGTCTTTCTCTCTTACCTACCTACTAATCCAGATTTCTCTTCAGGAGAAATCACATCACTGAGAGCTCTTAGAAAAAAATACCATACAGCTCTTGGAACTGGAATCAACAGAGGTGGACCCGAAACACAACTCAACAAGCCTGGATTGCTCAATCCTGTCATGTCTTTGACTCCTGCAAACTTTCTCTGCTTTTCTTAAACACTTTGAAAACCTTCATCTCTCACTAACAGCACTTAACTTCACTTCACACTTATTGGAAAAGAAAAAAGGAGGCTGCAGGCATGGTCTTCTCAATTTCATACCTTCCTGACCCTTATCTGCACCCAGGAACTAGGCAATTAGTTGAAAATCTACTGAAGACAATCCAATGACCAAGCTGCCCAAAAGTCAATTCATCAAATTTTTCAAATTTATCACACATGCAGTTTGACACCAAAATCCAATTCGATAAAATTACCAATTCACCAAAAATATGTTTCAATAATTTATAAAATTTATAGAAATTATGTTACACGGAAAAATGTAATAGCTTTGTGAATTCTCTCCGTTTTTAAGTTTCAATTCATTTCAGTTTGACTTAGTTTACTTTTAGTTTTACCAAAGTCTTTTCATTAGATCTGTTGTGTACCAAATTTCATTTGAAGTCTATTGAATGTCACTTTTGTGTGGTTCTCATATCAGACACTTAGGATTCAGATACCTAAAACAAATAGAAAATACTCATTTGAGCAAGCTGATAAACAAAAATAGCACTTTCTAACTCATTTCGTGAGGCCAGTATTATTCCTGATTCTAAAACCAAGAAAAGACCTCACAAGAAAAGAAAAAAAAAAAACCACAAACCAATATCCTTTAAGAATTTAGATGCAAAATTCCTCAACAAAATACTAGCAAACTATATCTAACAACATAAGAAAAGAACTATACATTATTACCAAGTGGTGTTTATCCCAGGAACATAAGGTTGGTTGGTCTTTCTAAAAGCAAGTAATGTAATACAACATATCATCTCAATAGAATGAAAAAAAAAAACACAAAGTTACCTCAGTAGACACACAAAATGCATTAGACAAAATCTAACATATTTTCATCATAAAAACATTCAATAAACTAGGAATAAAGGGAATGTTCTCAACATAATAAAGAACATGTATGAAAAACTCAAAGCTTACATCATACTTAGTATTAAAAGACTGGATGTGGGGTGCCTGGGTGGCCCAGTCAGCCGGGCATCTGACTCTTGGTTTTGGCTCAGGTCATGATCTCAGGGTTGCAAAATGGAGCCCCAAGTCAGGTTCTGCACTCAGCATGGAGTCTGCTTGGGTTTCTTCCTCTCCCTCTTCATTTGCCCCTCCCATTCATCCTCTCTCTTTCTCAAATAAATACATCTTTAAAAAAATAAAATAAGATATTGGATGCTTTGTCTCTAAAAACAGGAACAGGACAAGAATGTCTATCCTTACTACTTCTATTCAACATTGCATTGTAATTAGGCAAGGAAAAGAAAAAAAGGCATTGTATTGGAAAGGAAGAAGTAGGAAAACTATCTGCAGTAACATGATCTAATACATAGAAATTCTCAAGGAATCCACCCCCACCCCAAAAAAAACTGAAACTAATAAATATGAATTCAGCAAGGTTACCAAGATACAAGATTGGTATACAAAGATTAATTGTATGCAAAAATCAATTATATTTCTACACACTATCAAGGAAAATCTAAATAAGAAAACAGGGGCACCTGAGTGGTTGAGCATCTGCCTTTGGCTCAGGTTGTGATCCTAGGATCCTAGGATCAAGTCCCACATCAGGCTCCCTATAGGGAGCCTGCTTCTCCCTCTACCTGTCTCTGCCTCTGTCTCAGAGTCTTCCATGAATAAATGGATATGGTCTCATCCATTCGGGGAATATAAAAAATAGTGAAAGGGAATAAAGGGGAAAGGAGAAAAAATAAGTGGGAAATATCAGAAAGGGAGACAGAACATGAGAGACTCCTAACTCTGGGAAACGAACTAGGGGTGGTAGAAAGGGAGGTGGGCGGGGGGTGGGGGTGACTGGGTGACGGGCACTGAGGGGGGTACTTGATGGGATGAGCACTGGGTGTTATTCTATGTGTTGGCAAATTGAACACCAATAAAAACTAAATTTATAAAAAAAAAAAAGAGAAACTATTCCAGCTAACTATAATCTGCTTATAAATAGAAAACTATTCCCCAAAGTGTAAAATGTAGTAACTATAGTTAACTGCCTAATAAATGCTTATGGAATTGTTTTTGTAAAACATTAATTAATTAATTATTTAATTAAAAATTAAAAAAAAGAAATTTAGAAAACAATTTTGTTTATAACATTGAAAAGAAAAAAAATGCTTAGAAATAGGTTTAACCAAAGAAGTGTAAGACTTATATATTGAAAACTACAAAACATGGAGAGAAATATCAAATGCCTAAATAAATGTAAAGATATCACATATTCATGGATATGAATATGAATACTTAATATTGTTAAGATGGAAATATTCCTCAAACTGATTTAAGGAACTCAGAATAGCCAAAATCATTTTGAAAAAGAAGAATAAAGCTGGAGGACTTTACTTCCTGATTTTAAAAATTCTACAGTGTAACCAAGTCTGTGTGGTACTGGCATAAGAATATAGTTCAATGGAATAGAACTGAGAGGCCAGAAATAAACCTACACTTAGTGTCAATTTATTTTTTGACAAGGATGGCAAGAAAATTAAATGAGGAAAGATAAGTCTTTTCAACAAACGATGCTAAGACTAAATATTTATGTGTAAAAGAATAAAGTTGGACCCCTATTTCATGCTATATATGAAAACTAACTCAAACAGATTGTAGACCTAAATATAAGAGCTAAAACTAAAAAACTATCAGAAGAAAACATAGCAGGAAATTTGTCCTTGGATTAGACAATGGTTTCTTAGATATGATGCCAAAGGCATTAAACACCAAAAGGAAAATTAAACATCATCAAAATGTAAAATTGTCATGGTCCAAAGCACACCATTAAGTAAATGAAAAGACAATCTACAGAATGGGAGAAAATCATATATCTGATAAGGAACTTTTACCCAGAATATATCAATAATTCTCACCAACTCAAAAATAAAAAGACAACCCAATTTTAAAATGGAGAAAATATGTGAACAGATATACCAAAGAAGGTACATAGACGCTTTCTCATTTGGAGAAAACCTGGAATCCCACCAGGTTCTCACTACAAAGATCAGAGAAAATTTCCTCCTGCTTCCAGCAGGAGAGCAGAAAACAACCAATCTGCGTGATGCTCAGAGCTATCTGTCTGTTCTCCTTAGCAAGTCTTGCTCTCCAGGGAAACTATTTTCCTAGAGCCTAACTAACTTGGGTTTACCAAAACCTAACTGATGTGGAGGAAGGGAAATAACCAACTTCAGCTATTTCTAGCCTTCCTGTCTTAAGCCTAAAGTGGGAAGTGGGAAGTGGGGAAGAAAAGTTCAGAAGCACTTGTGAAAGTCACAGCCCAAGGACACAACTCACTAAAAAGACTATGGAGTAGTTCTTCTTCCCTCATACCTTATCATCACATCAATAGGGCTCTTCTACAATAACAGGAATCAGAGCTAAAAGAACTGCAAGCCTCAGGCCCTATTTAAGGAGTTTGTAGAGAAACCCAAAGACAACAGGGAAGACAAAAACAAGAATACTAGAGGAAGTTCTAACCTCCAATACCACAGCTGCAGTATACTGTAAATACTGCCTAACTCCTAAGCCAAATAAACATAGGGACGCCTGGGTGGCTCAGCGGTTAAGCGCCTGCCTTCGGCCCAGGGCATGATCCTGGAGACCCTGCATGAAGCCTGCTTCTCTCTCTGCCTCTCTGTGTGTCTCTCATGAATAAATAAATAAAATCTTTAAAAAAAAATAAAATTTTGCACGGAAGACCTATCTACCTCAGTTCCTTCTACATCATGTCCAGTTTCAGCAAAAAATTACAAGACATGATAAAAGGCAACAAAGTTTGAAAAGACAAAGCAAGCATCACACTCAATATGGGACAAATTTTGGAATTATGGGACTGGAAATTTTAAATAAATGGCTTATGTGCTAAGGGTGCTAATGGAAAAAGAGTGCAGCATGCAAGAAGAGATGGATGATGTAAGCAGAAAGAAGGAAACTCTGAGAAAGAATTGAAAGGAAATGCTAGAAATTTAAAACATCATAATGAGGGGCACCTGGGTGGCTCAGCCAGTTAAGCATCTGCCTTTGGCTCAGGTCATGATCTCAGGGTACTGGGATGGAGCCCCAAACCTCCAGGCTCCCTGCTCAGTGGAGAGCCTGCTGCTCCCTCTCTTTCTGCCCCTCTCTGCTTCCTCTCTCTCTGTACCTCCCCTGATTATTTGCTTTCTCACACACATTCTCTCTCTCTCTCTCTCTCTCTCTCTCTCTCTCAAGTAAATAAATAAAATCTTTTTTAAAAAATAAAACATCTTGGAATGCCTGGGTGGCTCAGTGGTTGAACGTCTGCCTTTGGATCAGGGCGTGATCCCAGGGTCCTGGGATCGAGTCCCGCATCAAGCTCCCCATGAGGAGCCTGCTTCTTCCTCTGCCTTTGTCTCTACCTCTCTCTGTGTGTCTCTCATGAATAAAATATTTAAAAATAAATAAATAAATAAGGGGTAGCCCCGGTGGCACAGTAGTTTGGCGCCTCCGGCAGCCTGGGGTGTGATCCTGGAGACCCGGGATCGAGTCCCACATGTGGCTCCTATATGGAGCCTGCTTCTCCCTCTGCCTGTGTCTCTGCCTCTCTCTCTGTGTCTCTATGAATAAATAAAATCTTAAAAATAAATAAATATAAATAAATAAATAAATAAATAAAACATCATAATGGAAATGAAGAATGCCTTTGATGGGCTTATATAGACTAGACAGAGCCAAGGGAAGAATCATTGAGCTTGAATATATGTTTAATACAAACTTCCCAAACTAAAAAGCAATGAGAAAAAAGTGTGGGGGTAAAAAGAATAGAATATTCAATAACCATGGGACAGGGATGCCTGAGTGGCTCAGTGGTTGAGCATCTGCCTTCGGTTTGGGTGGTGATCCTGGGGTCCTAGGATCAAGTCCCACATCAGGCTCCCTGCAGGGAGCCTGCCTCTCCCTCTGCCTCTTTCTCTGTGTCTCTCATGAATAAATAAATAAAATCTTTAAAAAAAAGATGCTGAATCATTAGTCATTAGAGAAGTGCAAATCAAAACCACAATGAGATACCACTTCATGCCCACTAGGATGATTATAATAAAAAAGATGAACAATAGTAAGTGTTGGAGAGGTTGTAGGGAAATTGGAACCCTCATACATTCCTAGTGGGAATGTAAAGTGGTGCAGCTGCTGTAGAAAAGTTTGACATTTCCTCAAATACTTCCTCAAAATGTTAACCATTAGTTTACAATATGAGCCATGCCAGCAATTCATTCCTAGGTATATACCCAAGGGAACTGAAAAGCTACATACACACCAAAACTTGTATATACATGTTCATACCATTATTCCTAATAGCCAAAAGTGGAAAAAAAAATCCATATGTCTATCAACTGATGAGTGGATAAACAAAATATGATATACCCACACAATGGAATATTATTCAGTCATTAAAAGGAATGAAGTACCGATACATGCTAAAATATAGATGAATGTTGAAAACACGCTTAATGAAAGAAGTCAGACACAAAAGACTACATATTGCATAGTTCCATTTATATGAAATATCCAGAATAGGCAAATCCACAGATACAGAAAATAAATTATTGGTTGCTTGGGGTTGAGGGGAGGAAAGAATGGGGAGTAACTCCTAGTGAATATGGGGTTTCATTTGGGGCAATGAAAATACTCTAGAACCTATGGTGATAAATATACTCTGTGAATTACTAAATTCACTGTGAATATACTAAACAATTCTGTGAATATGCTAAAAACCACTGTGAATTGTACACTTTCAAAGATGAACTTAATGTCATATAAGTTGTACTGCAATAAAATTACTTAAACATAGGGGCGCCTGAGTGGCTTAGCGGTTGACCATCTGCCCTCAGCTCAGGGCATGATCCTGTGGTCCCATGATCGAGTCCCACACGGGGCTCCCTGCATGGAGCCTGCTTCTCCTTCTGCCTCTGCCTCTGTCTCTGCCTCTGTGTGTGTGTGTGTGTGTGTGTGTGTTTGTGTGTCTCATGTATAAATAAATAAAATCTTTAAAAAATTACTTAACATATGTAATTACTTAACGTAAAAATTACTTTAAAAATCAAAGTAAAAACTATTTAGAGGTAATAACAACTCTATATTCAAGGATAAAGATAAGCAGAGATCTTTCTAAAGCATAGTCCTCCTATTGTGATATGAATGAAACTGGGAGAAATTCTACAAACGTTTCTTAGATATCACTATTGCAGCATGAGATTCATTTATCAACGGTCATCATGATATCTTAATATAATTATCTTGAACTAATGAATTTATAATAGAATTTATGTAATTAATTTTGTCACTTATTATAGTAACTATTAATACCATCTACCAACTAGTATGAAAATACAGTATAGTCCTACTTCAGCCCATATCTGTATATCTACTAAAATTGCAATGAACAAAAAAAAGTTTTTAAAAAGGCAAATCATGGAGTTGAAAATATTTTAGAAGGTAGAACCCATCCACTATGACTGTTTATAAATTTTTTTACATTTGAGTCATTGCATAACACTTGCAGAGCAAAATACACAAGAAGTTCTCATTCCCAAAAGTCACAGATTTGAAGTAAGGAAAAAGTTAGAATACACTGAACTTTGGCCAGCCATGCCAAAATGACTTCAGTGAAACAGCTGCAAATAAATTAAAACTAAAACTAAGCTGAACTTCAAATGAGTCAACGGACACATTGTAGAAATCTTCAAAAGCAATTAAAATCTGCGCAACCATGCAAATTGTTGTAAGCTCTACATATAATTAAAAGAAATAAAATTTTGTTAAATTGACAAAATTGGTAAATTTAGGCAGATTGATCACCGGGAATTGAAATTCAGAGAATTGAATCTTTACTTCCCATTCCAGAGGACAGGAGACCACACGGAATCCCTACACCTGTGTTCTAGATCCCATTCCCTTTCTGTTTCCCCTGGCTCTTCCTCTGTGGAGGGAATCGGGAGTTTCCTTTTTCTCTTTCCTAGAGTCTCTATGGGGAGCTGAAGTCCTTCAGAGCCTGGAAAATATACTTGGTCTTGGAAGATCCCAACTCAGACCATCCTGGACTCTGGCCAGTTTTTAATACTGCTGCTCAGTTTCTCCAGGGCTGGGCTGTACTGAAAAGCTCAGATGATTGCAGCTTCTCATGAGCATTTGAACAGGGAGCTAAGGCTTGGAGCAGTCTGAAACCAACACTGATGCTACCCCATGCTTCTTCTGGCACTAAAAAGAAACAAATGAATAACAGAGCCAGCAAGAATTGTCAGCCTTCCATTCTGTCATTAAGAATCATCATTCACAAGGCAGGCCTTCTGGGTCATCTTCCCTTTCTCACTGGGTCATCCCCACACTGATCTGTCCTTCCTTGCTACTAGTTAGCTTTTCCTTCCACTGTTTCCCTGCCATTTAACCCTTCCCATGGTGGACCAACATCCCAAGGTTTTCTGTTCTGAAACCTCCATTTCATGATGACAACCTCCTAAATTCTCAGCCCCTGTATATATCTCTGAGCCTCCACTTCCTGTGCAAGAGGCTGGCTTTGTTTAAGCACTTCTTCACTTCTGCACAACCTTCCACATGTCTGGAGAAAAGAGGGAAGGAGTCTCCAGCCTCAGGGCTCTCCTAAGTCCAAATGCAGACAACCACGTCTCCATTCATGCACCAGCCTTTGAGAATCATACCATCTTGTCATACAAGACTACATTCCTCAGTGTTGTCACAAAATGACCTCCCCTCTTCTTCAGCAAGGACTGTATGTAGTGGCTGTGCCTGCATCCTCTACCCTCTCACTAGCATCCTCAACTCCTTTGTCCTTTAGGCCTGTAAGGTCACCAGCCCCTTCACAGTGCTTCCACTCTTTTAATACTCTCCTGAAGGTCTCTAACATATTGCCTCTCTCATGCCCCAGCTCCCCTCCAGAAAGAATGAGATCATTTGGTGGTCTCAAATTCCCACCCTGTCAACCCTCTTCCCCACTGCCATAATTCTGTCACATATGCACATTCTGCATCCTCCCTATCTTGCCTTCCTGTTTCTTCTGTTAAAGATCAATTGCTGCTTGTACTCATGGTTATTTCTTCAGTCCCTTCTCTCTCTTGGGGGCCCGCTCCACCAGCCAATGCCTCCTCATTAGCTCCTCACCTACAGTATCAAACATGGTCCTGGTGCTTTCTTCTAAGTAACTGTCCCTTAGTCCTTCCCTTCCCTCACTCTTCCTCCCAGTCTCCTGTTATCTGCCCCCTCTCCTTACTGTACTCACGGAGTGGTGGGTCCCTGATTCTGCTACCTCAGTAACATCCTTTCTTAATTGTGGAAGAGCAGTTCCCATCATGTCAGGCATACGCTTAACAAATACAGATTGAACATCACCTATGTGCAGGCATAGCATGCATTGCTACAATGGTGAACATACCAGATCGACTATTTGGTGGAGTCTTTAGACATTCAATCAAGTATTCAAACACCAGAAACTTGCAACTGTGATAACCACTGCCAAGGAGGAGTACCAAGCACCATGGGAATCCATCATATGGACTGATCTAGTCAGGGAAGAAGTCTGTGACTAAGTGATGCTTCAGATGAGATCTGAAAGTTAAATGAGAGGTCACTTAACCAAGGAAAGAACCAAAGCATGCCCTGGGCAAATGGACAAGTTTGTGCCAAAGCATTTTAAACAATCAGTCTAAATGGGAACTGCAATACTCTTAAGTGTTCTTGCCTCTGTTCCCAATATTGATCTAGATGGGCATGTGAATCAGCCCAGGCCATCTCAAGTCTTTTTTCAGGATTTCTGAAATTTTTTTGTGTGTTTAAGAAGGCCTACCTATTTTTTGGACTAATCATACATATAACACTAATTTTAAAATTGGTTTAAGGGGTTCCTTGGGTGGCTCAATGGTTTAGCACCTGCCTTCAGCCAGGGCATGATCCTGGGGTCCCGGGATCAAGTCCCACATCAGGCTCCCTGCATGGAGCCTGCTTCTCCCTCTGCCTGTGTCTCTGCCTCTCTCTCTCTCTCTCTTTCTGTCTCTCATGAATAAATAAATAAAATCTTTTTTAAAAATTGGTTTAAAACATCAGGAAGTAAAAGGAATCTTCCAAACATAGTAATTACTACCTATTGTAACATATATCAGACATTCCCCTCCTCCAGGAGGTGGAGCTTAATTTCCTCCTCCCTGACAACGGGACTTAGAAATTCACTTTCAGGGGTGCCTGGGTGGCACAGTTGGTTAAGTGTCCAACTTTTGTTTTCGGCTCAAGTCATGATCTCAGGGTCATGGGACTGAGCCCCACATCCAGCTCCTGCATCAAGCCCCACGTGGGGTTGCAAACTCAGCATGGAATCTGCTAAAGATTCTCTTTCCCTCTCCTTCTGCCCCTCCCCACCCCCGGCTTGCACTCATGCTCCCTCTCTCTTTCTCTCTGAAATAAATAAATTAATCGTTTTTAAAAAAGAAAAAGAGGGGCACCTCGGTGACTCAGTGGTTGAGCCTTTGGCTCTGGTCATACTCCTGGGGGTCCTGGGATTGAGTCCCACATCAGGCTCACTGCAGGGACACTGCTTCTCCCTCTGCCTATGTCTCTGTCTCTCTGTGTGTGTCTCTCATGAATAAATAAAACTTTAAAAAAATGTAAAAAAAGAAAAATAAACTCACTTTCAAGGAACAGAATATGGAAAGAGAAAAAAAAAAAAGTAGAAAGACCTGGGCAGACACAATCTTAGCCCAGTGATCGAAGTTAACATCATCTGTAATAATTCATGTTGTTATGTACTCCCTAATATAATGGAATGAGCAGGGCACTTCACCTCCATGGTACCCTTTTCCAGTTTAATCACAAGGAAAGCATAAGAGAAACCCAAACTGAGGCATGTTCTTCAAAATGCCTGGTCAGTACTCTTCAAAACTGTCAAAGTCATGAAAACAAAACAAAACAAAAACAAAGACAGAAAAACTGTCTTTGACCAGAGTAAACTAAACATGAAGATTAAATGTAATGTGGTATCCTGAATTGAATCTTGGGATAGAAGAACATTTGTGAAAAAAACTGGCAAAATCAGAATAAAGTCTGGAGTTCAGTGAAAAGTGATGTACCAATGCTAACCTCTTATTTTTGACAAATGTATCATAATTATATAAGATGTTATCACTAGAGGAAACTGGATGAAGGGTATATGGAAACTCTCAATATTATCTTTGCAACTTTTCTATAAATCTAAAATCAGGGACGTCTGGGTGGCTTAGTGGTTGACCGTGTGCCTTTGGCTCAGGGCGTGATTCTGGAGTCCTGGGATCGGGTCCCACATCAGGCTTCCGGCATGGAGCCTGCCTCTCCCTCTGCCTCTGTCTCTGCCTCTCTTTCTGTGTCTCTCATGAACGAATAAATAAAATCTTTAAAAAAATAAATCTATAATTACTCCAAAATTTAAAAAAAATTAAATCAGTAGGCAAAAATGAAGCAAAATAAAATAAAATGAAAAACAGAAACTAGAGACACAGAGAAACTCTTGATGGTATTTGAGTTCCCAATTCCATTTGTCAGTCGTCTCCCAGGTTTGGTATCCTGGGCCAAAAAAATCTACCCTTCTTTCCTCAGTGAATTCAACTGGGTTTCTTTCACACGCCATTACGTTTTCGCTCTCCCACTATCTTTACAGTTTTACCTCCACTCTCTCCTCCTCTCTCTGTGGCCTGGTTTCTTCCTCCTCTTCTCTCTGTCTTTCTTTCCTCTTAGCAAATTTCATTTATACAATACAGTATCATCAACTATAGTCACCAAGTTGTACATTAGATCCTCAGACCTATTCATCTTCTAACTGAAAGTTTGCACCCTTTGACCAATCTCTCCTCATTTCTCCCATCCCCACCCCCTGGTAACCATCATCCTACAAGTTTCTATGAGCTTTTTTTTTTCTTTTCTTTTCTTTTTTAAAGATTCCACAGTGCGGTATTGGTCGTTCTCTGTCAGGCCTATTTCTCTTAGAATTATGCCCTCCAGTTTCAGCTATATTGTCATTATTGGCAGGATTCCCTTCATTTTTAAAGCTAAATAACATTTTTTTGTCTTTTTTAAATTTTTATTTATTTATGATAGTCACACAGAGAGAGAGAGAGAGAGAGGCAGAGACACAGGCAGAGGGAGAAGCAGGCTCCATGCACCGGGAGCCCGACATGGGACTCGATCCCGGGTCTCCAGGATCGCGCCCCGGGCCAAAGGCAGGCGCCAAACCGCTGCGCCACCCAGGGATCCCTAAATAACATTTTATCTACCTATACCACATTTTCTTTTTCCATTCATCTGTTGACAGACACTTAGATTGTTTCTGTGTCTTTGCTTTTGTCAATATTGCTGCAGTGAACATGGGATGCAGACATTTCTTTGAAATAATAATTTCATTTCCTTCAGAAGTGGAACTGCTGGATAATGTGACAGTTGTATTTTTTATTTCTTGAGGAACCTCCATACGTTTTCCATAGTGGCCATACTAGTTTACATTCCCACCAACCGCACACAGGATTCGTTGTTTCTCTACATCCTCACCAGCATTTGTTATCTCTTTTTTCTTTTGTTTTTTGATAATACACATCCTAACAGGTGTGAGGTGATATTTCACTGTGATTTTGATTTGTGTTTCTCTGATGATTAGTGACGTTGAGCATCTTTTGATTCTGGAGTCCTGGGATCCAGACGTCCTGGGACGTTGAGCATGACCTCGTGGTATGTCTTCTTTGGAAAAATATCTATTAAGGTCCTTTGCCCATTTTTAAATTAGGTTATAGGTTTTTTGCTTTTAAGTTGTATGAGTTTCTTGTATGTTTTGGATATCAACCCATTACCAGATAAGTGTTTTGCAAATATTTTTTTCCCATTCCATAGGCTGCCTTTTCATTTTGTTGATGGTTCCCCTTGCTGTTTGTTTTTGCTTTTGTTGCCTGGGCTTTTGGTGTCAAATCCAGAAGATCATTGCTGAGACCAAAGTCAAGGAGCTTACTCTCTGTGTTGAAGTTCTTCTAGGAATTTAAGGTTTTCAGGTCTTTCATTCAAGTCTGTAGCTCATTTTGAGTTGATTTCTGTGTAGAGTGTAAGATAGTGGTCCAGTTTCATTCTCTTGCATGTGGACATCCAGTTTCCCCACTACCATTTATTAAAGACACTATCATTCCTTTGTATATATGTTCTTGGCACCTTTGTTGAAAATTAATTGACAATATATGCATGGGTTTATTTCTGGGCTCTTTATTCTGTCCACTGATCTATCTGTCTGTTCATGTCAATACCTTACTGTTTTTATTACTAAGCTTTGTAGTATAGTTTGATATCAGGAAGTGTTGTGCCTCCAGATTTGTTCTACACCTCTTCTCTTTTGATCACTGAGATCATCAGCTATGTCCTAATTCCAAAAATCTAGTGGAAACCTGTCATACCACATCTTATTGTGGTATTTTTACTCTGCTGACAATTCTTGTTCTTATAATTACTTCCTTCCGGGGATCCCTGGGTGGCTCAGCGGTTTAGCGCCTGTCTTTGGCCCAGGGCGCGATCCTGGAGTCCCGGGATCGAGTCCCACATCAGGCTCCCTGCATGGAGCCGGCTTCTCCCTCCTCTTGTGTCTCTGCCTCTCTCTCTGTCTATGTCTATCATAAATAAACAAATCTTTAAAAAAATAATAATTACTTCCTTCCTTGACTTATATGATAATACATTAGACAATGTTCTCTTGGTTCAATCCTTACCTTGTCAGTTGCTTCTTCCCAATCTCTCTTGTGAATCTTCTTCTGTCACTCACCCCTTGACAGACCCGCTTCTCACTACATGTTCTCCATAGGTAACCACATCCATTCTCATGGCTCCACACAACATCCTTCCTTAGTCTGGTGGCTCTGAAATATTTATCCTCAGCTCAACAGTCTTTTCTCAGTTCCAAATTTTATATTCATCCACCTACTAGACATCTTCATTTGGCTATTTCACATCTATCTTAAACGCATCATTTCCAAAACCAAATTCATTATTTTATCTCTCTCCTCACAAACCTGCTCTTCCTTTGTTTCCCCAACTGTATGAATAACATCACTACTATATGACCCAAGAACATGGAAAGCATCTTAGAATCCTCCTATGTCACTACTCCTTCTAGTCAGTCTGTAATCTCTCTCACATCTTACTCCTCTTTTCTAATCCTATTACCACTTAGGTTAGATTCTCTCATTACAGTGTAAGCTGGGCAATTGAAGCTAACTTCTATTTGGTCTCCTTTGATCCTCAATATTACAGCCTTAATGATGTTGATGTCACATAACCTGACCATTTCATTTTCTGTATGAAATAAAGCTTTCCATGGCTTCTCAGAGCCTGGACTCTTTGTACAATGTATCATACCCTCCATGATTCGGCCCCATTTACTTTTCCTGGTTTCTCCTTTCACACTAGCCCATATGCCCTATACTCCAGCTAACTCTATCTACCCAGGACCACCACCACTACCACCTATATACCAACCTCCATGACCAAAACTATTTTATTTCATGTTGTTGTGATTTTTTAATGCGGTGCTGCTGTTTATTCTTCCTGTAAGTCTTTTCTCCAGCCTCTTCGTATGCTATGCTTCTTCTCATCCTACAAGATCCAGTTCCAGTGCCATCTCTGTGACACCACTGGCTGACATCCCAACCCTGGGCTGGATGAGGAATCCCCTCTATGTCCATAATCCCATACTTTCCTCTGTCATTATACTCCCCAGTGCCAATTTGCAGATCTGTCTTCACAGCTTACTTTTTAGTCATATCTTAACTATGTATCTGAAGTATAAAACTGGCATATAGTGGGCATTTGCATATGTCTTCAGTAGATAAAGGAAGCAAGAAAATACATTTAGGTTCTCCCATTTGAAAAACTCTGGCCTCCTAAAATACCTGTCTACCCTCCCCCTGCTATGGCTCTCTCTCCTTACATATAGTTAAGTCTCTTTAAAGAGCAGCCTGAAGAAAAAAAAAAAATAAGAGCAGCCTGCACTCTAAGTCTTCAGTCCTTCAGCCCTTGCTCATTCTTTTACTGAGTGCTGACTAGTTTCCATCCCTACCACTCCACCTACTCCATTGTCCCCAAAGTCACCAGCAGCCTACCTCTGGCCAAGCCCAGTAGATACTTGCCAGTCCTTACCCCTCTGGCCTCCTCTGTGTCAATCAACCTTTATGACCACTCCTTGCTTTGTGACTTCTTTCTTGGTTTTTCCCTTGGCTTCAGTGGTTCCACTTGCCTACCTTTCTTCCTCTTCCTTTCTGGCCACTCCTCACTTTTCTTTAAAGGCTGTTCCTCCTCTTTCCAACCATGAAGTGTTGGAGCTTCTCAGGATCTGTCCTAAACACCCCTCCCTTCCCAATGTACATGCTGCCCCTGAGCAATCATATGCACTCCCTTACATTCTCTTACCATTTGTCACATTTACCATATAAGGCAACCCAAACCTAAAGTGATACCTCATTTTCCCAATGAGAAAATCCAAAAAGTTTTTGACTGACCTGAAAACTTATACCTTCAGGGATAGGTTTGAAATAGTCAGAAGTCTATTTCTATTAATTTACTACACATATATTCATATATTTAAATTCATTATCATATAAAATAAATATTGATTTATAAATTTGCTTTATTCCATTCTCATAATTCAGTAAACAATTTTATGCATTAACATGCATCAGTGTCTTTTAATCTTAACATGCGTCTCCAAAACAGTGTCACTTTTAGCCACCTTACCTATTTTTCCAGAATGGATAACCTCCTCTCCAATCCAAGTGAAGAGTTTGGGATAGGACACAGCACAATTTGAATCCACATATGATTCAGTCACTGGAAACTTTATCCCAAGTCACAAGGGCCATTTGGTTTTTGGCCTGCATCCTGCAAGAGTATGCTCATGACCTCAAAAAATCACTTAATGTATTATTGCCTTTTAAAAATAATTTTATTTTATTCTTTTAATGATTTTATTTAGGAATTTGAGATAGAGAAAGCCAGAGAAGAGACAGGACAAGTGAGCGGGCAGAGGGAGAGGGAGAGGGAGCAGCAGGCTCCCCATCACTGAGCAGGGAGCCTAATCCGGGGCTCAGTCCCAAGACCCTGGGATCATGACCTGAGCAGAAGGTAAATGCTTAACCAACTGAGCCACCCAGGTACCCCTTAAAATGGTGTCATACTAAAGGATAACATTCATACAGCATAGCATTCATACAGACATAAGTGTTTGACTCAATAAATTGTCATAAAGTGAAACACTCATATAACATCACTAGGGTCAGGAAATAGAACACTTCCAGCACCCTAGAAGCCCCTCCCAAGTACACTGTATTACTTTTTAAAGCAATCTTTAAAAAGCATATTTAGAGACATCCAGCACATGCAGTTATGAGGTCATACTACCAGGAATAGTTACCAAAGCTGTGTTAAATTTCTTTGACAATGGATTCTGTGGCAAGTAACCTACACAAGCATCCAAGATAGCATTGTTGAGGACATTGCAGATTAATCGATCTTGCCCAAAAAAGTAAAGATAGCACTTACTGAGCACTACCTCTGTGCCGGGTACACAGTACTTTATATATATATATATATATATATATATATATATATATATATATATATTAAATAATTTAATCCTTTAACCCCACTTTATAGATGAGAAAACTGAGGCAGAGACAAGAAATTTTTCAAAAGCCACAAAGCTTGTAAATGGCAGAGTCTGGACCCCAAACCAGGCAGTCTGGCTCCAGAGTCCACAAGCTTAGTCACCATACCATACTGCCCTATCCAGTGGTTTGTTGTTCAAAATAAATGAGAGCAAACCCTGTAATATGAGAAACTTTGTAAGGACTCAAATATAAGGTTACTCCCTCTTTCCTGAGGGAAGATTTTGGAAAAACAAAAAAGCAAAACCTCACCCTATATTCAAGCTTATACGGTATTTGCAGATGACTCCCAAATATTTATACCCATCCCAGACCACTCTTCTAAGCTACAAACCTACCTACCCAACAGGCACTTCAAAGTCAGCAGCCCAAGTCAAAAGTCATCATCTTTCTACATAACCTCCCTGCAAGCTACTCCTGCTCCTTTTGTCTAATGCAGTGAAAGTCAGTACCATCCACTCACCTACCCACGTCGGAAACCTGGATGTTTCCAAGGACTCCAGCCTCTTTCACTCCTTCCTTTCAAAAATCACACCCCCTTCTGCTTTAACTGAACCTTTGTCTTCTTTTCCCAGAAGTTCCTGATTTCCTGATTTCTTCGTACCGTTTATACACCTCTCAAATTCAGAATACCTTTGGGCTCACGACCTACTTACAGTCATAAGGGAGGACAGAAGGGGGGGGGAGGGCCAAAACCTTTCCAGTTCCTGGAAACTCCCCAGCTCTGATTTCAGATCTTCCCATTTTGTCTCCCTTGTTGACCCGCAAGCCCCTTCCCCACTCCCTGCCCAGCTTCCATCTCATTTTTCCTTGTCTGGGGACTATACCCTGAGTTAGACCACCAGCCGCAAACTCTTCCTTTCAGTACCTGCCTTCCACTCTCTAGCCTCAAACTCAGGATGAAAGAAGGATGAGAGGGAAAGAGCCGAGGCACGAAGACGGGGACAGGGATAGAGCATGAGATCAGCAGAAGTAACTAGGAGGGGATGGGGGGATTAAGACGGAAGGAGAGGCTGGGGAAGAAGAGGCCAGAGAAAGGACGGACGACAGGGGGAATGGGGAGCAGGTGGGGGGAAAGGGAGAAGAGGAGGAGACGGGGAGAAAGGAAAGGAGATGAGAAGGGGACAGGGGGGCGGGGAAGGAAGCCGGTGGAAGAGAAGGGCTGGGGAAGGAAGGAGATGGAGACTTTGATAGACAGGAGGCTGGGGGGGGACCGACGGCAGGGGATGGGAATGGGGGTGGAGAGAGGGGTGAGAAGAAGAGGATGGGGGGAAAGGGAGAAGAGACGGAGGGCGGAGGGGGGAGGGAGGGGGAGGGGGGCTGAGCGAGGGAGCAGGACGGTGAGGGAGCGGAGCGGACGACGGCGGGTAGGGGCTGGGAAGGAAAATGGAAGGAGGGGACTACGCAGAGGATGTCGAGGCCGGGATGGGAGGAGGGGGCCGGGCGAAGTGACCCGGAGAAGGCTCGAGAACCGGGACGCGAGGACCGCGCGGCGCTGGGGCCGGATCCGGAGCGGCGGACCCGGGCCGGGAAGTCGAGGGGCGGAGGGAGGCCGGGCGGGCGCTGGGGCGGGGGCGGCGCGGGGCGCGGGGCGCGGAGCGCGGGCGGGGGCGGGGGCGGGGGCTCCGCGGGCGGGGGCGGGGGCGGGGGCTCGGGTTACCGCGCGGAGGGCGGGGGAGGGGAGGGGACGGGAGGGGACGGGAGGGGAGGGGAGGGGAGGGGAGGGGAGGGGGCGCGGGGCCGCGGCGGCGACTCTCGCATCCTCCGCGGGGCGGCTGTGGAGGAGGCGGCGCCCCGGCGGCGGCGGCGGCGGCGGCGGCGGCGGCGGCGGGGGAAGGACGGACCGACGGCCCGGGGCGCACGGACCGACGGCCGCTGCCCGGAGCTGATCGCGGGCCCGGAGGCGGCGGCGGCGGACGATGCGCGGCCCCAGGCCCCGCGCGGGCGGGCGCTGCCCGGGGGGCTGACCGCGGCCGACGGCGCCCCAGGACCGGGCGAGGGAGCCTGCGCCGCGCGGAGGTCAGTGCCCGCGCCCGCCCGGCCCGTCCGGCCGCGCCCGCCCGGCCCGTGGCCTCTCCGGGGCGGCGGCGGCGGCGCTGGAGCCGGGGGCTTTGTTCTGAGCCGGAGACAATGGGGGAGGGGGGGCCTGGGCCTGCGGGACGAGGCGAGCGTGAGCGCGAGCGTGGGGGCTGGGCCGGGGGGTCTTTGTGTGCGTGTGTCATCGAGGCGGGCGCCGGCGGCGCGCGAGTGGGGCGGGGGCGGGGGCGGGCGGGGGCGGGCGGGGTGTGCGGGGTGTGCGGGGTGTGCGGGCGGGGTGTGCGGGGTGTGCGGGCGGGGGTGTGCGGGGTGTGCGGGCGGGGTGTGCGGGGTGTGCGGGGTGTGCGGGGTGTGCGGGCGCCCCTCGGGGGCCGCTGCGTGTCAGCGCGGGGCCGTGTCCGCGGCGGCTGTCCGGTGGTGGGTGCATGTGCGTGTCATTCCGCGGGTGTGTGGGCCGGGAGGAGCGTGTGTCATGGTGAGCACGTCCCAGCCTGGGTGTGTGTGTGTGTGTGCTGCCTGCCTCCGTGGGAGCCATGTGTCAGAAGGTGGAGGATGGGTGTGTGACAGAGATGAAGGGAGACAGAGACAAAGAAACTAAGGAGGAGAAGCAAAGAGAAACAGAGGAGGTACAGGCAAAGCCTGCCGTGGAGGTGGGTCACCCAGGCTGGTGCTCTGAGTGGGTGTCCACCATGCGCAGCTCACAGTCTTGTTCAGGGGACAGAGGGAGGTCACCACAGGCCTGGTCCCACGTGGAGGGGGTGGGGACCGGGAGCTCTAGCAGCACAATGAACTCAGTGTGGCGTGGGTTGGGACAGCAGCCATGGGGTCAGAGGCCAGAAAAATATTGTTACTTATGTCAGCTCCTCAAATACTCACAGGGGACACAGTCATAGCCCCACTCAACCCACAAGGGACACAGTCCTAGGCAACACACATCCACAAGAGATGCCATCACACACCCCCAGGAAGCACTGTCAGAGCTAACAACATACACCTACAGATGATGCTCTCAGGAAAACACACGCTCACGGCAGAATTGGTGCAGCCAACACATTCCCACAGGATCACTGTCAGAGACACTATTACTGCCAGCACCTCCCTGGAGACACTGGCACAGCAATGCACATCCGGTGGATACACCTTCCCAGCCAACCCGTCACCTAGATTATACTTCACCAAAGCTGCCTGTATACAGCAGGTGCCCCAGAGACCTGACACTAACAGGAGGCTGGGCTGCAATCACCCTTACCACACACTCGCTTGTACAACCCATAGGAGACACACTCTCAGGTGACATGAATGCACCAGGAGCGAGCTGCAATTCCTGGACAAGTTCCCATTAACTTATGATGCTCACACCATTAGTCCTTCGCATCCACAGACTTCCCAGGTTTAACCTCTTATTCCCTGAAACCTGGAGACCTGATCAGTCTTCCCCTCACCCTCTAAGCTGCCATGATTCTAAGTGTCCTAATATCCCAGCCTCACCATTTCTTGAGCTCCTTAACTCTTGTTATCTTCTTCTCTCCCAGACCACTCTGTAGAGCTGGTCCATCTTTAAAATTGTAAACTCCTCCATTCCACTCTCTGCCCATAGCTTCCTATGTCCTTCCAGCTCTCAGATAGATGCCCTCACTCATACTTATACTTATCCTTCAGCCTCACAATGGCCTCTTGCCCTTGACGTCTTTGCTTTCTCCTGATCTTCCCCTTTCTGGCTTTGCGCTTTCCTTCCAGTTTACACACCCAGGAGTATCCCTTCAGACGCTCCTTGGCCATTCTGTCCCATTGTCGTTGAGCCCATCCATCCCATAAAGTCTCATCCCAAATTCTCAACCACACCAGGTGATACTAATATAAATTCCACCCTCAACTGGCTCTCCATAAATAAATAGGTGACAAGTTTTCTGTTTTCTTCGTACCCCTTAACCTCACATCCCTCACTCTATTGTTTACAGCAGACTAATTAGTCCACTGGTTCATTCATTCAGCAAACCCATATTAAGTACTTCCCCTGTGCCAGGCAGTGTGGGTGCTGGCATTACAAGGGTGAATGCTCTTTGCCCTTATGGAGCTTACAGGCGATCAAGTGAGTGCTGTAACATGGCAGCACACAACAAGGACAACTAAGCCAATGTAGGAGGGACAGAAGAGGCTTTCTGGAAGTGACATTTAAGTTTAAGCGTAAACTTGATGGATAAGTAAGGAGTCAGCCAAGCAGAGGAGAGGTAGAGATGAGGTGGATTGGGTAGGGAATATTCCAAGCCAAGGGAGCAAGCATGGAAAAGTCACTTGCAACAAGTATTGTATGTCTGAGAGGTAAAGCAACCCAGTGAGCCTGGCACTAGTAGCATGATGTGAGGAGAGGTGAGAAAGTCTAAGAGAAGTAGATAGAGAGTTAGATCATGCAGTTCTTGTCGGTCATAGGAAAAAGACTGTCTGACCCCAAAATAATGGAGAATCGCCCAATCATTTGATACGATCCGATTTGGTTTAGAACTACCAGTCTGACCCTGTGGAGACTGAAGGGCAGGATCTGAAAAGGAGGATGGTTGGCTGTTGCAGGAAGCCAGGAAGGGGGAATGCTAACTGAACTGGACTGGTGGCAGCAGAGAAGGAGAAGAAGGTGGTTTCAAGAGTTGTGTAGGCAGCGGAGTCAGCAGGGCTCGGTGGCAGAAGGGGTATGGAGGTTAAAGGAAAGGGAGGCAATCTGGTCTCACTCACTGAGAAAAGTGAGGCCATCCAGTTTGAATTCCCTCAGCTTCCTGCCTTCTCCCTCAAATTTTATCTGCATTCTCCTCAATCTTTTCTCCTTCTCTCCTGTAATTACAAAGAGGTGTCTCTTCTATATAAAACTACTTCATCCATCCCCTCCTGCCTCCATGTTGACCTCACTCAACTAATTATGCTATGTCTTATCCATGTCTCCAGTTTCTCCCTTTATATCTGTTCTTCCTGTGAGCACACACAGAGCCTCCAGTCTCCCTTGCCTTCCTTAACTTGGTAATCCCCTATGTGCTAAGTGCTCATTGGGGATTACCAACCACTTGGTGTGGTTGAGAATTTGTGTTGAGACTTTGTGGGATGGGTGAGCTCAAGGAAAATGGGACAAAGATTGGCTAAGGAGTGTCTGAAAAGTGATCTCTCGCTTTGCTTCATTGTGAAAGGGTCTTCTGCATGGAGCTGTTCTCACTTCCCCTTTACTCCTGTCCTCCCAGGATAATGGCTCTCCTAAGAGCAAGTGACGTCTCACCTGCCAAATCTAGAGGTTCTTTTCACAAGTCCTCAACTGCTTGACCCCTTGGCATGGTCTGACATAGTTGACCATTCTTTTCTCTTTGAGCCATTCTTGTTTTATAGCTCCTTAGCCACCGTTTTATTCTAGCTCTCAAGTGCCAATGACACTGCTAGGTGATGGGGATACTATGAGAGAAGACACTACTCCTACCTTCAGGAAGTTTAAACCTTGGTGGAAAAGACAGGCAGATAAACAGATAATTACAGTAGGATGAGGTCCATGTATCTCTCTCCCAGAGCTCCTCCTCACTGTTCCTTCTCATTCTGCTTTGAAGGCTCCTTTGGGGAGCCCCTATATGTACCAATCCTTACAGTTCTGGCTTGGATCTTCTCATTATCTCACTGTCTACACTCCTCTAGATGATCCATCTCATTAATTCCCAAAGCTATAATTATCACCTATATAGGTTGATGACTCCCAAATATCTACCTCTTCCAGACCTCTCTTCTGACCTCCAGACCTCTATATCTGCTTCCTACCTGATCGTTGCCATATAGCTCACAAGCCCCTAAATGTCCAAATCTGAACTCACTCCTTCCTCCCCCAAATCACCATCTCTACTCATTATCAAGCTACAAATCCAGAAATTAACTGCAGCCAATCCCTTCTCCACATGTCTTTTTTCCCAACCCAGAAAGTTACTGGAACCTGCCGGTCTTACCGCCTTTCCAGCTCTCTCTGGCATCCCATTCCCTTTGCTCCATGGCCTAGCTACTGAACCCACCTCACCATCTTTCCACATAAACTACCGCAAGAGCTTCCTAAATCGTCTCCCTAGACTTCTATTCTTCCCTCTTCCAATCTGTTCTTTTCATTGTAGCAAGAGGGCTCTCTCTCAAGTGCGAGTCCAGCCATGTATTCCCTGCTCAGTATTCTGCAGTGTCTTTCCATTGTCTTGGGTGAACTCTCTACTTTATTGAGGCTTACGAGATCCCTCATGATCTGGCTCCCCCCAGACTCCCCAGCCTCATCTTCATTTCCCTACCTTCCTCACATTGCAAGTTCTAGCCATACTGAATTCCTTGTAGTTCCTCAGAGATACTGGATTCTTCCATGCTTCTGGCCCTTAGCACATTCTGCTTTCTGACCCAAAAGCCCTTCTCTTCCCTCTTCCTCTGGCTAGCCCCTTCCCATCCTCAGATCTAGTCTCAAACCCTGCCTCTCCTGACTCCACCATGCAGACTTGCGATCCTCTTGTCTCCCTGTTATCATTGCCTCTTCCCTGTTCTGTCTCTCTGACTGGGCTGGGGCCTCTTGATGGCAGAGTTGTGTATTATATTCCTAATGTCCCCAGGGGCCCTCCACATTCACATTCATGGCAATAAACAAATGAATGAATAACTGAGGCCTCTCACTGCACATGCCTCACCCTCATTCACTCTTTAGAACACTGACATCTGGTCTCAGCAGCCTACATAGTCGAGACATTTCCACACATACCCACTTATCCCACTGGAGACACTGCCACTCCCCTCTCCCACAAACTATCCTTCCTCACCCTATGCCCTCCTCTCTGCCTTTCACCTGGGCTTCTCTTTTCCTGGCTCTTCTTCCTCTCCCTCTCTGTACTTTATTTCTCTTTTATTCAGTTGGCAAATTATTCAAGGAGCACCAGAAATTCACAGATCCAAATATTTTGGGCTAGGTGCTTACTGAGGTTCCTAGAGGGAGAGGAAAATGAGGAAGCTGTGACCTGCTTAGATCACAAGGCACTATAGTGCCCACCTTCCGCTCTGCTCCACGAGGCCCCCTTCCTTGCCATAGGAAGGCAAGGAAGGTGCCATAGGCTGCTTCTCCCTCCAACACTCCTCACACACACCCACGCTGGGCCCTCCCAAATCATAGCACCCTTGGCCCTGCCCCTCCCCATATTAGATTCCCAGACACTTGTGCCCACTTCCTCTTCCCTATCCAGCCTATCTGGTAACAAAAGCAAGACTGGACTCTCTGATGCCCTGGGACCTGCAAACAAAAGCCCCTCCCAGAGGTATGTGCTGTTGGATCCCATCTTCTTCTTGGTTTCCCGCTGCCTGCCTTTCCTTGGGCTCCAGGGTCCATGTCTCCTGGGTAACCCTCTGACTCCCAGGCATTTCAACTACTGACATTTGGGAGGGGTTACTACTCAGTTCCTGTGTCCTCTGGTGAGAGGGCACCTCCTCCCATCAGTCAATCTGGAACCCCCAAGCTTGAGTCAGGATGCCCCTCTGTGTTCGCTTGGCACACTAGAATGTCCTTGTTTATGTTTCTCTCTCTAAGCTGCTCATAGAAGGAGCTGTTTTCTCTCAGAGCCTAGATAGCACCACTCATTTGGTTGATGGGGAAGGAGGAGGGGAAGGAGGAAAGGAGAAGGATAGAGGCTACCTCTTTGATCTACCCCTCTACATCATTTGCCACCTAGGTGACCTTAGCTTCTCTGAGCTCCCCTTTTCTTGGGTGAAAATGGAGGCAACATTAAGAGAGCTGTTTGAGAATTCAGAAAGAAAACTACTGTTAAGTGTTCAACTGTTAACTTAGTTAATTTTACTCCCGACATCTCTATCCCTCTACTGTGTTCTCCTGCCCCTCAGCCTCCCACTACTCTAAACTTGTGCTTCCCTCTTAATTTCTCTGGGTTGCTGCTATTTTCTCACTTCCTCTGCTTACTCCAGCCTCACCAGCCTCCTCTGCAGCCCAGACTCTGATTGTCAGGGTCAGACCTTCGGAATAGGCCCTTGCTGCCCGTCACTAACATCCCTTGCTCCCTCATCCTTCTGTGCCCTTCCCTGCCTTACTTGTGAACACCACAAAGGCAAGGAGTCCAATCTGTCCAAGTCACTGCTTTATCTCTACTGCTCAGTTTGATGCTTGGCCTCTCTTCAATAGATACTTGTTGAATCAATCAATTAATGAATCACTTCACATGCATGTCCTGAGCTTGCCTCTCCCCATTTTCTCTTTGTCTCCTAGAGACCTTCAAGCATCCTCTGGTCCTCCTCCTGCCTCACCACCTGGCTCCATGCCCACCTGACCTTCCATGCCCACTGCCAGAGTTCCTCTCCTATGGCAGAACTCTTCCTGTTGTCCTTCATCAGAGCATTCGGAGCCTTCCAGCAGGGAAGCAATCCAGGGTAACCAAGCACTAGCTTTGGAGCCGTGTCCCACATCTCTCTGCTACCCGCTGAGCCTCAGTTTCCTCATCTGTGAAATAACACTTACCTGATGGTTTTTCTGTGTGACTGGCATACAGCAGTAGCAGCTGATATTTACTGAGCCCTCACTCTGTGCCAGATGAGTGCTGAGGTTTTGGTAGCATTCTTTCATTTAACTCTCCTGTCAACCATATAAAGTGGGCATTTTAATCCCCACATTACAGAGGAGGAAACTAAGAAAGGCTGAACAACTCACCCAGGGCGACACTGTCAGTGGCAGAGTCAGAATTTGCGCTGAAGTCCGCCTCACAGCGGAGCCCATCTTCTTATCATGCCTGTGCACTTACAAAGCAGGAACTGTGTGCCAGACACTGTTCTAACTGCAAACACAGTGTGGTGAGTACTCTTATTGCCCTTATTTTATAAATGAAGAACTAGAAGCACTGAGAAATTTGAGTGGTTTGCCAAAGGTGACACAGCTAGAAAGTGTGAAGCTGGGCAAAAAAAATTTGGTTGGCCCCTGAGTCCACATCTTCACCACTATCCTATCCTGCCCTACTGTGATATATTGGCTCCCTATTGTAGAAGTGTGGTGTGTATTGATGAATCAATCTATGCTGACGTCTGGTCTATGGTGAGTTGTTTAGTTGATTTATTCTCTATCATTCCCCACTGCAGGAGGCTTGCACCCTTCGGACTCTCCTGAAACTATTCTCCCCAAATCTCCAGTGAACTCCTTACTGCTAAAATCAATGGCCACTTTTCAGCCCTCATCCTATATGAAGTCTCAGCAGTCCTGCACACTATCGATCCCTCCCTTTCAATATTGTTGAAATATTCCCTCCATTAGCTTCTGTGATACTGCCTCCCTTTTTCTCCTCCAAGAAGAAAAGTCTTCTCAGTCTGCCCCCTAATGTGACTCCTCCTTAGGGTACTGCCCCAGACTCTTCTTCCTCTGTACATCCTAGCTGATGGGTCTCTATACCCATGCTTTTCATCACCCCTGGATTTGTCCAAATCCCTATCTCCAACCCAGACCTTTCTCCTAAGCTGCAGACCTGCAAATCCACCTGTGCCTGGGACATCATCATGTGGGGTTCCCGATGGGCACCTGAGAAGTGGCTTCTCTCCTCTGTGGTATCCTAATGGCACCACTGTAGTAACCAGGCCATAACCCTGGAAGTCAGTCTGGGCCCTTCGATTCCCTCACCTTTCCCGAAGCATTAGTGGCCAAGTCTTGTCAGTCTCACCTCTTTTATCTGTGTCTTCTTGGTCCCACTGGTACTGACCTAGGCTGTCACAGACACCTCATACCTGGTTTCCCTCCTCCCGTGGGTTCTCTTCCTCAGGTCTCCATTGTCTTACTAGGATTCCCTCCCTCCAGCTCCCCTGTCATTTCTCCCTTTCTCCATCTCTCCCTTCTCCCTGCATCCCAGGCAGCATGGAGTGCATAGCTTTCAGATCAAACTGGGATTGTGTTAACCCGGGAAAGTTGTTTCCTGCAAAGCCTGTTTCCTCAGTGGAAGGCAGGACACCTTCCTTACAGGGTTGATATGATTAAATGAGATACTGTCTGTGAACTCCCTGGCATAGAGCCCAGCACACCATAAAAATTCAGGGAAGAGACTTTCCCTCCACTCAGATCTGTCCCCAGCCTCTCCCTAAAGTGGCTCCTAGGAACTGAAGGACACAGCCCTCCCATGCGTTATGTTATCTCGGGGATACCCTGAAAGCCAGTTTGTGTGCTTTCTCCTCCCTCCTCCTCCCTTCCTGCTTCACCCTCCTCTCCTCTCTGCCCCCCAGCACAGCTCTGCCTCCCACCTCTATCTACCTCCCCACACCTCTCCAGGTTAGCTCTGCCTGACTCTGACTTAGCTCCCATCTCCGTAGTAACTGGATCATTCTCTCCTTTGCCCTTTGCCACACATGCTCTCTCCTTTGTCACACTAGCGCACTCTCCTGCAGTATTGCCCCCCCCCCCACCAGCATTCTCAGTCTTGTCCTCTCCCCTTTATGCCTGGCCCTCCCTTTGCTTACCAAGGCTACCCTCCTCTTCTGCCATTTCTGCACCAATCTGCCTTTCTAGTACCACCCCCCCCCCACCCTGTTGTCTTTCTGGTCCCTGCCCCTCCCTGGCCCTAGGACAGGAAGTTGAGGGTGGAGGCTTGGGCGGTGCCAGCTCCCCTAGCCTGCTTCCCTTCTGTACCTCCGCCACTCCTCTGCTTCCTCCTGGAGCACCCCCTTCCCTTATGGCCCCCCTACCACTCCCCCCAACCCACCTCTCTTTCCTCTCCCATGTTTCCCTGCTCCCGGGGTCCTGTAGACACAGGGGCTGTGGTGGGGGGAGGACTGACATCACACTGCAGGCCCCAATGAACAGCCTCGCCCCTCCCCCTCCTAATGAGAACCAGCTGTGGTTCCAGAGGCCCAGATGTGGGGCTAGAGGGGGAGAGCAGGATGGAGCCAGAGGACAGAGCAACAGGACCGGGACAGTGAGGGCATGCAGCAAGGCAGAACTGGGTGGAAGAGAAGTGACTGATCTGGGGGCAGAAAGAAGATAGGTCTGGGCAGGAGACAGGTGGACACCTAAAGCCAGATCTGGGGAAAGGGACAGGATAGGCCTGGACAGGGAAAGAGACAGGAACAGGGAGGGGGAGCAAGTGCTGGGGAAGAGGCAGTGAGAAGCACTGGACAGATGGGGAGATGGTGCTGAGAGGAGAGTTGGAGAGAGGATGAGACGGTCTCTGGAGAGAGTCTGGAGTGCGAGTTTGGAACTGGAAGCTCTGGAGCAGGAAGTGGTGAGGCACAGTCCAGACAGAGGCCCCAGGGACCTAAAGGTCACAGCTGCAGCCACAGAGCTGACCACGAGTGCCCCAGCAGCATGTGTGAGAGCATGCCTGTGTGTGGGTGGGTCTGTGAGTGTGTGTGTGCACGTGCCTGCCGGTGTGTCTGTGCACACATGAAAATGCATCTGTCTGTGTATGTGGGAGGGAGAGAGTATGTGAGTATGCCTGTGTATTTGTGTGGGGTAGGGGGAGCAAGTATCATGTGAATGTGCCTGTCCATGTGAGGCCTGTGAGAAATTTGTCTTTCTGTGTGCAAAAAGCATGCCTATGTGTGTCTGTATGCCTGTATGTGTGTGTGTGGGGGGGGGATAGGTTCCATGGGAATGAATATCCCTATCTGTGTGTATGAAAATATGCTTCTCTGTAAGGAGAGGTATCTGTATTGGCAGCATATATGTTAAAGTAGCCCCTGTCTACATAGGTATAAGTGTGTTGAGTGTCTATATGTGAGTCTGTGCACCTGTGGATCTGGCTGTGTGTGGATCTGTGACTTTGTGAGCATGTACCTTTGTGTGTCCACTGTGAGACTGTACAGGGGGAGTTTGCATTGGAACCCAGGCTGCGTGCTGAGGAGGGCAGGGTCTACACAGGTTGGAGAAGGGGCATCTGTCTGGGCCTGAATCCCTCCTATTCAAGGCTGTTCATTCACCTGAGCTTTTATCTCATATCATTCATATATCCTTTAATTCAGAAAATGTATTGATCACATGCCATGCTCTGTGCTACACACAAAGGTGAATGAGATACAATCCTGGCCCTCAACATAGCTGACATTCCGTCCCTAGATGGGCAGACAGAAAACTATAATAACAGTAATAAATATGTTGATCCCACTATTAGTTCTTTCCCCACCAACCATAACAGATTGCTCTTCACTGATTGACTAAATGAATAGGACTGACTCTTAACCCTTGACCCCTAACCAGTCTCTAGGCCTAGATCCCTGACCTGGGCCCCTGGGCCATCCCTGTACACTCAGCCTCTACCCCCATCCTCCCCATCCCTGTACACTCAGCCTCTACCCACATCCTCCCAGTCAAAGCTATGTTCACTCAGACCTCCTTGTTCTGAATTCCTCTGACCTGCTATCCCATGGGCAGTTCCATGAGCTCCTCAGATTGCAGTCTCCAAGGACAGGGGCCTTAGTGCACACAGAGAACCCCAGAATTCTGAAGCCAGGACGAAGGGATTCATCAGAGATGGTGTTGGGAGCTGCTGAAAAAGCATCTACCAGATGCTCAGCTCTGAGCTCTCTGCTTCCTTTGCCTCTAATTCTCATAGAATCATATGGATTAGGAAAATAACTGAAACTCTAGAATCCCTGCTCTTTTTATTGCCTCACACAGGTGGGAGAGATGGGGGTTGGAAGTGTTAGTGAGAGGTCAGAAACTCCCTTGGGAGGACAGGAAGTCCTAAGTAGCAGAGCTCATATATCAAACTGGAGGACACACTTCTGTAGCCACAGGCCTGACTACAGTGCATCAGGAGCACAGGCTCACACTGTCTGTGTCCATCGTCTTGAGTTGGCAAGTTCACAGACATTTCTATCTGTGTCAGCATGTGAGTGTGACGGTGTAGAATTATGAGGCTCTGACCATGCATTCAGCACCAAGTGCCTGCTCACACTGTGCTGGACAAAGACCAGCTAAGACTCTGAACTCGCTGCCCTCGAGGAGCCTGCGATTCAGAGCTGCTATGCAGTTTACTGTCAGTGTGACCAATGGCAGTGGGAGCCCAGCAGAGGGTACAAGGGGCTCCTGCAGGTGGGTGGAGAGAGAAGTCACGGAACATTCCACAGAAGATAGGACATTTGGACCAGATCTTGAAGCTTGAGTAGGAGATGGCCACTTGGGAAGACTGTTTAAAGGAGATATCAGGACAAGAGAATGCATATAGGACAAGGAGCGGGAAGGAACACGGGGATGGCTTTAGTGTTGGGATGCAGGGTGTGGTGGAAGAAAGTAAAGGTGCACTGGAGAGGCAGCAGGGCTCAGATCAGTAAGTAAGTAAGTAAGTAAGTAGCTTCATATAGTAAGGAAGCTGTACTTTATCTTTCAGGCCAAAAGTTTTATCCCTACTGTCCATGAATCCCCCAGAAACTGCAGACACAGTTTGTGTGTATGTGTATCTGCATTTTTTTTCTGGAGCGGGGCAGCAGTTTTCTGCTGTTAGTAGTGGGGAATGCATAGAATCCTATCTTCAGTAGTGATTTGGGGAAAGCTATATGGATTGCTCTAGTCAGGTGAAGATAGGTCAGAGGGTCCAAGCCAGGAAGCAGGGGGAGCAGTTAGGGGCTACTGTAGGAATCAAAAGGAGAGATGACAGTGCTCAGACTGGGACAGTAGCAGTGCAAATAGAGAAGAAAGGACCGATCTGAGACCTGTTTCATTGTGTTGGTCATGTTTTGATGACTAACTGGAAATCAGACTGATGAAAAGCAAGGAAACAAGGAAAGTTTCTGAGTGGTGGTGCTGCTCATGGGATAGAGAATGGAGGAAGAAAATCAACTTCAGGAGGTTAGGGATGTGTTGTGAAGGAAGTCCAGTATATAGCTGGCCACATGTCTCCAGAGCTCTTCAGACCTGGATTGGAAAGGCATCAGCAAATAGCACACAAAAAAATTACTAATGCAACTGAATTGAAGGCACAGGAATGGATAAGATCACCCAGGCAGAATGTGGAGGAGAGTAGAAAAGGATATGGCTCAGGATTTAGTCCTGCAGAGCACCAATTTCTAAGGGATGGGCAGAGGATTCTACAATTTCCTTGTATAGGAAATTGGGGGGCAGATAGAGAAGTAAGGTAGAAGCAAGAGGTGGGGTGTCCCCATGTGAAGCCAGGAGGAGTGGGCTTCAAAAAGCCAATGATCAGCGATCCAGTGTTCCAGAATGACCCAGTAAGAGGAAGATTAAAAAAAAAGTTGATTGGCTGTAGAGCATGGAGATAATTGGAAGCCTAGTGAGAGCGCTGTCACAGGAGAGGATGCCTCACGGATGTGAGAAGTGAGAAACTGGGGGAAACGAACCAACCTCTGAGTGGGCAACTTCGCACAGATTCTGCTTTCACTCAGTCACCAACACCTTCATATGGGGCCCAAGGCCTCTTTTGAAACTCTCGCTCCCCTTCATCTCAGAGGCACTGCCCCTCTCTGGGTTTCTTTCTGTCTCCCTCTCTAGCTAGTTAAGGATGCCTTTCTCCAGTTGATGGTTAAGGCCAGAAATCTGCCCATCTTCCTTGACTTCTCACAATCCTTCATCTCCTGCTTTCAAGCAGTCATCAAGCCCTGCCTGTTCTATCTCCTAAGCCTTCTATAGACCTATCCACTTCTCACCAGTTTCACTGCTAACATTCATCTAAGTCACCATCAAAGCACTGCCATACCTGGACTCTCAGAAGTCTGTAGTAGGATCTTTTCTAAGATAACTGTCCCATGTGCGTGTCTTTTATTTTCCAAAGAGCAGTTATCTATAGTGATCAGAATAAAATGTAAGTCATATCATGACACAGTGGCTTCCATTTGCCCTTAAAAGTAAATCCAAATCATCCATATGGCTTATGAGTCCCCATCCCATCTCATTCCCCCATCCCCTAGCATTTTACACCTCTACACCTCACACACATTGTCCCCTACTCACTTCCAAACACTCTCAGCCCTTTCTTGACTGTAGACTCTAAGCCTTCCCACTGTCTGTTCCCTCTTCTGACTGTTCTCTGCTTTCTATAACTCCCTTTTCTGCCCACCATTGCCTAGCTAACTACTCATTAGGTAGATACTGACTTGAAGGTCACCTCCTCTGAGAAGCTCTCCCTGACTCCCTAACTATGGCAAGCCGCTCCTATACATGTGCCCTCAGAGCTGCCTATACTTCTTACAGCCCTTATCACACTTGTAATTACTTGTTTAATCCCTGAACTGTGAGCCCCCTGAAGCTAAGGACTGTTTCCTTTAGTCACTGATGTGACCAATCTCTTCCTAAATGGAGAGGGAAGTGGGGCTGAGGGAATATATATGAATTTTTTATATTATACATATATATTTATATATATAAATTAGGAAAGTTTTCAGCATATTTAAATGTTGACAGAAAGCTCAAGAAGATGATGGTTAAAGGTGAAGGTTGATGATTCAGGTGAGGTTAGCAAAAGCACATGGTTATTGAGATACTAGTCCTGAATGAGAAGAGAAATGAGAAAGGACTGGCCATATTTTTAACTCCAGACATGAAAGAAGGGATTCCAATGGCGCTGAGACTTGAACAATAGGAACAAAACAATCTGCTGGAGTAGGGGGTGGCTGGGGTGGGATGAGGACCTGCCAGGGAAAGACGAGTGGGTCCTGAGGAATTCTGAAGCAGGGGCTTCTTGGGTCCAAGATGGGTGAGCGGCAGCACAAATGCCCTAGGGATGGGCTGAAGATGCGGGAGTCTTGCTGTGGCTTAGATCCTAGTCTCCCTGGACCATTTTTTTTTAATTTTTTTTTTATTTATTTATGATAGTCACAGAGAGAGAGAGAGAGAGGCAGAGACACAGGCGGAGGGAGAAGCAGGCTCCATGCACCGGGAGCCTGATGTGGGATTCGATCCCGGGTCTCCAGGATCGCGCCCTGGGCCAAAGGCAGGCGCCAAACCGCTGCGCCACCCAGGGATCCCCTGGACCATTGATTCCGCTCCTCCACCACCACTATCATGACCTTTTTCTTTCTGCTTTTGTCCCAGGTCAGGAAGGCTGAACAGGAGCCAGGGCCCAAGCTGGACCTGATCCGAAGCCTGAGTTCAAGCTGGGCCTGGAGCCTGGCCCGGAGCTGGAGCCCAAGTCATAACTGGACTGCCCTTGTCATGCAGAAGGAGGCGGGCATTGCGCCTTCCTGCACTGGCATGCAGAGCTCCAGGCCCCTCCCCTTACTGCCACTGCTGCTGCTGCTGCTGGGGACCGGGGTATCAGGTGCCTGGGGCCAGGCTGGGAGCCTGGACCTACAGATTGATGAGGAACAGCCGGCAGGCACACTGATTGGTGACATCAGCGCAGGGCTTCCACCAGGCACGGCAGCACCTCCCATGTATTTCATCTCCGCCCAAGAGGGCAGCGGGGTGGGCACAGACCTGGCCATCGATGAACACAGTGGAGTGGTCCGTACGGCCCGCGTCTTGGACCGTGAGCGGCGAGATCGCTACCGATTTACTGCAGTCACTCCTGACGGTGCCACCGTAGAAGTGACTGTGCGAGTGGCTGACATCAATGACCATGCTCCAGCCTTCCCACAGGCTCGGGCTGCCCTGCAGATACCTGAGCATACAGCTCTTGGCACCCGCTACCCACTGGAGCCTGCTCGTGATGCAGATGCTGGCCGTCTAGGAACCCAGGGCTATGCACTGTCTGGTGATGGGGCTGGAGAGACCTTCCGGCTTGAGACACGTCCTGGTCCAGATGGGGCCCCAGTGCCAGAACTGGTAGTTACCGGAGAGCTGGATCGAGAGAACCGTTCACACTACATGCTGCAACTGGAGGCCTATGATGGTGGTTCACCCCCCCGGAGGGCCCAGGCCCTGCTGGATGTGACACTACTGGACATCAATGACCATGCCCCAGCTTTCAATCAGAGTCGCTATCACGCTGTGGTGTCTGAGAGCCTGGCCCCCGGCAGTCCAGTCCTGCAGGTGTATGCATCTGATGCTGATGCTGGTGCCAATGGGGCTGTGACTTATGAGATCAACCGGAGGCAGAGTGAGGGTGATGGGCCCTTCTCCATTGATGCACACACAGGACTGCTGCGGCTGGAGCGGCCACTGGACTTTGAACAACGGCGGGTCCATGAACTGGTGGTGCAGGCGCGGGATGGTGGGGCTCACCCAGAGCTGGGGTCAGCCTTTGTGACTGTGAACGTGCGGGATGCCAATGACAATCAGCCTTCCATGACTGTCATCTTCCTGAGTGCAGATGGCTCCCCGCGAGTGTCTGAGGCTGCCCCACCTGGCCAGCTTGTTGCTCGCATCTCTGTGTCAGACCCAGATGATGGTGACTTTGCTCATGTCAACGTTTCTCTGGAGGGTGGAGAGGGCCATTTTGCCTTAAGCACTCAGGACAGTGTCATCTACCTGGTGTGCGTGGCTCGGCAGCTGGATCGAGAGGAGCGGGATGCCTATAACTTGCGGGTTACCGCCACAGACTCAGGCTCGCCCCCACTGCGGGCTGAGGCTACCTTTGTGTTGCATGTCACTGATGTCAATGACAATGCTCCTACCTTTGACCGTCAGCTCTACCGCCCTGAGCCCCTTCCTGAGGTCGCACTACCTGGCAGCTTTGTGGTGCGTGTGATGGCCCGGGATCCTGACCAGGGCAGTAATGGTCAGGTCACGTATAGCCTGGCCCCTGGTGCCCACACCCGCTGGTTCTCCATCGACCCCACTTCAGGCATCATTACCACAGCTGCCTCGCTGGACTATGAATTGGAACCTCAGCCACAGCTGATTGTGGTGGCCACAGACGGGGGCTTGCCTCCTCTTGCCTCGTCCGCCACAGTCAGTGTGGCCCTGCAAGATGTGAATGATAATGAACCCCAGTTCCAGAGGACTTTCTACAATGCCTCACTGCCTGAGGGCACCCAGCCTGGAACATGCTTCTTGCAGGTGGGTAAGTCCTGCACACAGTGGGATGCTGCTGTGGGCAGGAGTGAATTAAAGGGTCACAGGGGACCTCAGAATAGAAACCAAGCCTTGCAGGTGTATTTGTTTATGGTGACTTATGACAGAGGGTTTGATCTTATCCTGAGAGCTCCAAAGTCTGTGCAGAGGGTGAGGGCTAATGACAAGATAAGAAAGCAAGGTGTAAGAGCTGGATCAGGTAAGGCAGTTGAGGGAAGACTGGATCTAGAGAGAAAAGTGTCCTGTGATGTCAAGAAGTGAGAGAGACTCTGTAAAATCTCAAAGCTGTTCTGAAAGGCAGAAATGGAGATTCTGTACACCCATGTGGCTCCTGCTCCCTAAGAGAGATGCCAGCATTTATGGGGCCCTCATCCAGTGCTGGGCTCTGCTGGAAGAAACCCCCATCCCTCTCCATGGAGCTGAGCCTCGATGAGACATTTGGGCTATGGCACAAGGATAAGAGATAACAAGAACTATTAGTGAGATCCCAATGTCCAGAGCTAGAAGGCCTTTCCGAGGAGGAGGTGGGACCCCTGGATAGACTCTGGGAACCACAGAGGGCCTGCAAGTCAGGCCTGAAGGAGACAGAGGGGGCATGAAACTGAAGAGACAGGCCAAGGCCAGATTACAGAAGTCCTTGGACACCAAGCTTCCAAGGACTTTCCTTGGAAGACAGAGGAGGTCACTGAACTTCTTTGAGCCAGAAAAGGGCATGATCAGATTGTTTCATTTTTGTTTTTTGTTTTTAAAGGCTACGTTTTTGAAAGTTTTAGGTTCACAGCAAAATTGAGTTGAGGATAAAGATTTCCTAACATACCCCTTGTCCCAATTCATGTATCTACTTCCCACCCTACCTGTTATCAGCATCCCTCCCAGAGTGGTTCATTTGTTACAACCAATGAACCTACAATGACACATAATTACCACAAATCCCAAAAAATAGTTTACATTAGGGCTCACTCCTGATATCGTACATTGTATAGGTCTGGACAAAGGTATAATGTATATGGCCATGTATAATGGATATGTGTAATGACATGCATTACAGTATTATACACAGTCATTTCACCATCCTAAAAATCTTCTTTGCTCTACCTATTCATCCTTCCCTCCTTCCTACAGATTGTTTTTTTAGGAAGCAACTTGCCTTAGGGGTGAAGGATGGATTAGATCAGTGGGTAAGTGATATATTCAAGAATTAACTTACCCACTATAAGCTTGGCACTGTGCTGGTCTCAGAGAATGAAGAAAGGACATGGTCTCGTTCCCAGGCAGGTCCCAGTCTAGACAGGGAGACACACCAGTAAGTAGTGCTGCATCAGATGGCACATGAAGCGCTGTGGACGCTCAGAGGAGGGGACCTTTGAAGAACCAAGGAGACTTTGCTAAATGGATTATATAGAGTATATGGATGGGGATTCCAGGCCTCCAGAAAGAGCTGCAGAAAACTGTGACTTTCAGGTGAATTCAGGTGACTGCATTGTTCAGGTTGGCCTCAACTGTGCTGCTAAGAATTGCAGAGAGATGAGACAAAATAGTAGACAGAGACCAGATTACAGGATTTGACTTTGTCTTAAAAATCACAGGGGTCCACTGAGGGGCTCTAAGCAAATTTGATATGTCATTTGGGAAGATTGCTTTGGCTGCATCATGGAGTAGGGATGCAGGATAGAAAACAGGAGGAAGGGAGGCCTCTGAGGAGACTAGTGCTTGATGTCTCTACATCTCAGAAGTCACCAGACCCCTGAGCATCTAGACCTCTGGTCTAGATCTCAGGCAGTGCCTGGGCCCAGCTGACGCCTTGCTTTCTGGCTACACTCTGGGCATTTGCCTGCCTGCTGCTGTCCAGCTCTCGCCACCACTCTCCCCTGTGTTTACTCTCCCTCTTGGCCCAGGACCAATGGGTGATGACTTCCAAACCTTTTCTTCCTCACTAGCACATGAAGCAAGAGAATAACTCTCCAGGAGGTTTCCTGGAGTTTTTACTCTTAGTAACTACAGGGAAGCAGAAGTAAAATTGACCACTGGGTGTTCATACCTGTTAGAAGAAGTCTTAATATTAGATTCATTCAGTATACATTTATCAAGTATCTACCATGTGCTAGTCATCGTATTAGGAACAAAGAATACAGTAATGAATGAGTCATCCTCCCCCCACCCCCCACCCTGCTTCATGGAGTTTATAGTCTACAGAGGAGATTCTTGTGCAAAGAAATAATTGTACTGCAGTAAAAACAACTTACATGGTGGGGACTATGTGAGGTACTTATAGGCAGTATGAATGCATCCCCAAAGAGGTGACCTTTAGGCGGAGACTTACAGGCTGAGCAGGAGTTTGTGAGGGGCCAGACTGGGGTAGGGAAGGGAGTCCAGGCACAAGTGACACTCAGAGAGCAGTGAGAGAGCCTGACTTGTTTAGGGGCCTACAAGTGGCTCAGTGTCTCTGAAATTTAAGGTGTGTGATGGGAGAGTCGGTGGTGAGACTGTGCAGGTAGGCCACACAGTGGGGAATCAAGCCAAGCCAAAGCATTTGAGCACTTTTCTTTAGAGAACATGGAAGATTTTCGAGTAGAAGGGTAATATGATCATATTTGCTTTCTCAAAAGATGCTTTTGGTAGCATAGAGCAGTGATTCATAACTGGGAGTGTTTTGCCCTTTGGATGAGACATTAGGCAACGTCTAGAGACTTCTGATTGTCACAACTGGTGGGATGCTACTGGCATCTAGTGCATGGAGGGCAGGGATGCTGTCAAACATCCTACCTATAATGCACACAACAGCACCACAACAAAGAATTATCTGGTCCAAATTGTCTGTCGTGCCAAGGATCAGAAATCCTGGTGTAGAGGACAGATTGGAGGGTCAGACACCTGTGAGAAGGGAATCACAATAGTCCAGGGGAGACATGACTCAGGCCTAAATCAAGACAGTGATAATGGTGATGGAGAGGAATAGACAAATAGGAAAGATAATGAGGATTTACTTAGTCCCTAGTTGATTGATATACCGGGAGAGGAAAAGGGAAGAACAGATTTCTGGCTTGAGCAACTACGTGGATGGAAGAGTCATTAGAGAGGGATTGGAATGATCATGAGTTTAGTTTTGGACAGGTTGGATTTAAGGTGCCTGTGGGATATCCAAGTGGAGATGTTGAGCAGGCATCTGGATGTACAGGTTTGGAGCTCAGAGGAGTGGTGTAGGTCAAAGTGCAGACAATGGTCAAAGTCATGGAAGTGGAAGAGAAGGTCCTGAGGGACTGTATAGAGTGAAAGGGGCCAAGGAGAGATTCCAAGGAGCAACAGTGTGTGAGAACAGGCAGGGAAAGAGGAGGCAGAGGAATCTGTAGAGGGGGAGGCAACAGGAGGAGAAGCAGGAGACATCTGGGAAGGTCAGGATGGGGTGGATGCATTAAGTTTGTGGTCTGGTAGGAACTTAAGAAAATTCACAGATAAGGGTCTTTATTTTCTCCTTGAAATAGCACATTCGATGAGAACTAGGGGTGGATGGGGACAAAAGGAGACAGATGAGCAGGAGAGGAAGCTGACCAATGTTGGGCTGGGCAGTAGGGCTGAGAGCCTGCTGGAAAGGGAGACTGAGCATATGCAGTGCAACCTCTGAGCAGGAGCCGCACAGGCTGGGAATTTCACTTCTGCCTTGGTCATTTCCAGGCAGTGGCCCCTACGCCTTTTGGGGTCACTTCCTGACAACTTCCCCTGACCACTATTTATTGCTTTTCTTCCTGCCGCGAGTCAGAGGGCAAAGGTCTTTAACAGCTTCTGGAGATGGTGCTGCAGCTGTGTCGCAGCCTGCCTGGATTGATGCAGGGGGATGTTTGTCTCCCGGGACATCTGGGCCCACAGCCATAGTACAGAGTTGGAGCAGGAGTTGTTTCCAGGGTTCAGCCATGACAGGGTCTTAGTGTCTCTCTGGAGGGTAAACAGTGCCACAAATCACTTCTGTCAAGGACCTGGGCAACAAGCAGAAGTCCTTAGCTCGCCTTCTCTCTGAGGAACATTTTCTGGCTAAGAAGAGGGAACCCTCCAGGCTGCTCATACAGCATGTCATGACCCTAGGACCCTTGTATCCACAAAGAGTACTTTGTCACAGTCCTCAGCAGTCAATACCAGCTAACACACTGTTGGAGGTCCAATGTGCACCCAAGGTATAAAACTTAGTTTGAAGGAAGTTTTTGTTGTAAGGATAATCAGAATGTCCATTTACCCATTTAACAAATATACATAGAGTACCTGGCCCTGTCCTAGGCTCAGAAGCTCTTAGAATGGTGTATCCTGCTGTTCTGGCTCTGTAATGTTGAGAGGCTCCTGACATCGGTGTCCAATAGTTCAACTTTTCCTGAACCAATCTGGGGGATACCCACGAATTAACCAGGAAAGCCTTCCTCTACCTCTTAGTTTTGAGGAACCGCCTGGACTTCATGACCTTTTACATCCTGTAAACCTGCCATTCTCTGTCACTTCCTTTTTTTTTTTTTTTTTAATTTTTATTCATTTATGATAGTCACACACAGAGAGAGAGGCAGAGACATAGGCAGAGGGAGAAGCAGGCTCCATGCACCGGGAGCCCGACGTGGGATTCGATCCTGGGTCTCCAGGATCACGCCCTGGGCCAAAGGCAGGCGCCAAACCGCTGCGCCACCCAGGGATCCCTCTCTCTGTCACTTCCAATGAGGTTGGCCTGAGAGGCAAGGGATGCTACAGGTGCATGAGCCACATCTATAAATCTACAGAACAGACCCGGATCACTCCAGTGATTAGATCCTGATATCAATCAGATCCCTCTCTGGAATGGCCAAACTCAGGAAAAAGTGGGGCTAGAACATCAGTCCCAGTAATTTCATTGGTTACCTTATGAGATCTGGTGGTGGTTACTAACTCCTTGCAGCCCACCTGAATTTGCAGTCGCTCTCCTCTGTAAGTGCAGGTAGTTACCATATGCAGATTCTGTATTTGTAAGTTTGCCGACTCTCGAAAATATAGTGTAACCGCCCCCCCCTCCCCAAATCAATACTCCTGGAGCTTTTGCGGTCATTCCTGAACATGTGCAGAATGATGAAAAGTTTAAGTGGACTGATGTGCACATTCCAGGCAACCCTCTGCTTTCATACTTCGGCTCATGCTGTAAACAAGGGTCCTTTTCGCGGTCTATTTAGTGCCACATTTTTTGCATTTTTGTCCCTTTTGTTTGGTGATTTTGCTCTTTAAAATGGTCTCCAAGTGTGGTGCTGAAGCACTGCCTAGTGTTCCTAAACCCAAGATGGCTGTGATGTGCCTTCTAAAGACAATGTATGTGTTAGATAAGCTTCATTCAGATATGATTTATGGTGCCATCAGCTGTGCATTCAACGTTAATGAATCAATAATACATGTTACATAAGGTATCTTTAAACAGAAACGTACATAAAACAAGGTTATGTATTGACCAGCTGACAAAAATGTTGTGACCAGATGCTCACAGGAACCTAAAGCAGGTGGTGAGGTCTGAGCTATGATTGGGTTTTGGCCCACGTCCTACTGGTCCCCTCTGTGTGTCCTCCACCACCCAGAGACTCTGGCACCCAGGTGGCCCAGGGCCTGCTCCTTCTAATTGCCACTTAGCTCTGGCTCTTCTGGTCAAAACGATGGGGCATCACTCACCCCAGCCTCTCCCCAGGTGACAGCCACAGATGCAGACAGTGGTCCATTTGGCCTCCTCTCCTATTCCTTGGGTGCCGGACTTGGGGCCCCAGGGTCTCCCCCGTTCCGCATTGATGCCCACACTGGTGATGTGTGTACGACCCGGACCCTGGACCGAGATCAGGGACCCTCAAGCTTCGACTTCACAGTGACAGCTGTGGATGGGGTGAGTGGGGAGACCGTGGGCCGGTTGGGGTGTTGGGATCAGGTGCTCACCAGAGCCAGATATGGCCCACCTGACTTATGGCTGCCTGTCTTCCTAGGGAGGCCTCAAGTCCATGGTATACGTGAAGGTGTTTGTGTCAGACGAGAATGACAACCCACCTCAGTTTTATCCATGGGAGTATGCTGTCAGTCTGAGTGCCCAGAGTACACCAGGCACAGCTGTGCTGAGGGTGCGAGCCCATGACCCTGATCAAGGGCCCCATGGGCGACTCTCCTACCACATCCTGGCTGGCAATAACCCCCCACTCTTTGCCTTGGATGAGCACTCAGGTGAGGATCCTCCCATTCCCAGGGCTTGCCTCTTCCCACCTACTGAAATGAAGGACACCCCCCCCCCCGCCTTTCCATAACCTTTCTACCTCTGTGCTGTCTCCTTATATATCTGTGCTTCTATCCTTTCTCCCAGGGCTGTTGACAGTGGCCTGGCCCTTGGCCAGACGGGCCAACTCTGTGGTGCAGCTGGAGATTGGGGCTCAGGATGGAGGTGGCCTGCAGGCAGAGCCCAGTGCCCGAGTCAACGTCAGCATTGTGCCTGGAACCCCTGTGCCACCTGTATTTGAGCAACTCCAGTATGTTTTCTCTGTACCAGAGGATGTGGCACCAGGCACCAGTGTGGGCATAGTCCAGGCACGCAATCCACCAGGTATCGTTTATCCCCATTTGGTGCTCTACCCAGATACCCCAACATAACCCTCTCAAAGTACCCTAGAGTATCACACCTTAGGTAGCCCCAGTACAAAACATGCAGGTTCCAATCCCCAACACCTCTGTAGGCACAGTACAGGCACTCTGCTCATCCCCAGGCACATAAATTATCACCCTAGTGCCACCCAGCATCCTCTGCCAACACCTGCCCCTTCCCCTAATAGTTTGACAGATATGGGTGTGGACAGTGCTTAGCCCTCCGTGGACTGTCAGAAAACAGACCCCCAACCCAGTAGGTGCCCCCAATCTCTTTCTTGCCTCCTCTCTCATCCCCCTAGGTCGCTTGGGGTCTGTGACACTTGCCCTATCAGGTGGGGATCCCCGAGGACTCTTCTCCTTAGATGGGGCCTCAGGGCTGTTACAAACACTTCGCCCTCTGGACCGGGAGCTTCTGGGACCAGTGCTGGAGCTGGAGGTGCGGGCAGGCAGCGGAGTGCCCCCGGCTTTTGCTGTAGCTCGGGTGCGTGTGCTGCTGGATGATGTGAATGACAACTCCCCTGCCTTCCCTGCACCTGAAGACACAGTGTTGCTGCCACCAAACACTGCCCCGGGGACCCCCATTTATACACTTCGGGCTCTGGACCCTGATGCAGGCATTAACAGTCGAGTCACCTTTACCCTGCTTGCTGGAGGTGGCGGGGCCTTCACCGTGGACCCCACTACAGGCCATGTACGGCTTATGGGACCTCTGGGGCCCCCAGGGGGACCAGCCCATGAGCTGGAGCTGGAGGCCCGGGATGGAGGCTCCCCACCCCGTACCAGCCACTTTCGACTGCGGGTGGTGGTACAGGACTTGGGGACCCGTGGGCTGGCTCCTCACTTTGACAGCCCTACCTACCGTGTGGACCTGCCCTCGGGCACCACCCCTGGAACTCAAGTCCTGCAAGTGCGAGCTCAGGCACCAGACGGGGGCCCCATCACCTACCATCTTGCAGCAGATGGGCCAAGCAGCCCCTTTGGCCTGGAACCACAGACTGGTTGGCTATGGGTGCGGGCCGCACTGGACCGCGAGGCCCAGGAGCTGTACACCCTGAAGGTAATGGCAGTGTCTGGATCCAAAGCTGAGTTGGGGCAGCAGACAGGCACAGCTACTGTGAGGGTCAGCATCCTCAACCAGAATGACCACAGTCCCCGCTTGTCTGAGGAGCCCACCTTCCTGGCTGTGGCTGAGAACCAGCCCCCAGGGACCAGCGTGGGCCGGGTCTTTGCCACTGACCGAGACTCAGGACCCAATGGACGTCTGACCTACAGCCTGCGACCACTGTCAGAAGACAGCAAGGCCTTCCGCATCCACCCCCAGACTGGTGAGCACTGGGGCCTGAAATCTGAGACCTCATAGCCTCATCCTCAGACTGGTGAATACCCAGATAGAATCCCCAGACCCCAGCCTTGAGGACCAGGACTGAGCCTGGACTTTCACCCTGGCATTCCCTCCCACATTCCCTAAACCCCAGCTCCTCATACCTAAACCCTAGCTGCCCCACACATGATCCCTATCCTGCACTCCCAGGAGAAATGACCACACTCCAAACCCTGGACCGAGAGCGGCAGAGCAGCTACCAACTCCTGGTGCAGGTGCAGGATGGGGGGAGCCCACCCCGTAGTACCACAGGCACTGTGCACATCGCAGTACTCGACCTCAACGACAACAGCCCCAGCTTCCTGCAGGCTTCCGGGGCTGCTGGCGGGGGCCTCCCTGTACAGGTATGTGAAGTGGCAGGACCCTGTCCTGAAAAAGTGTGAGAGGCAGTAGGGATCTCCCCATAGAGCTGTAGATGTAAGAGATTGACCCTTGGACCAGGTGTGAGAGCAAAAAAAGGGGTGGTGGTGGTGAGGGGAACTTGACCCTGAGATGTCTCAAGAACAGGAGGGACACAGCTGTAGGTGACTTGCATGTCCCCACCAGGTACCAGATCGAGTGCCTCCAGGAACACTGGTGACGACTCTGCAGGCCAAGGATCCAGATGAGGGGGAGAACGGCACTATCCTGTACACGCTAACTGGTATGCGGGGTGGTGTGGAGAGAAGGGGGTCGGTGAGTGACAGCATGACCTGCCCTCTCTGGGACACATGCCCTCAACCCCTCTTCCTCTGCCTGCCCCCAGGTCCTGGCTCAGAGCTCTTCTCTCTCCACCCTCACTCGGGGGAGCTGCTCACCGCAGCACCCTTGATCCGAGCGGAGCGGCCACACTATGTGCTCACTTTGAGTGCTCATGACCAAGGCAGCCCCCCTCGGAGCTCCAGTCTCCAGCTGCTGGTGCAGGTACGGCCGCCCTTGCTTGTTAATCTACCCACTTCTAGGCCACGCTGTGGGCCCCTCCAGGAGCTACACTTTCACGGAGGCCTTGCGCCCTCTAGTCGGGCAGCTCTCACTACCCTTTCAGCTACCCAGCGGGCCAGCCCAGACCCCTTTTACCCGGGTCCTCCTGATTCTGTCCTTCCTCCTCGTCCACAACAGGTGCTTCCCTCCGTCCGCTCGGCCGAGCCCGCCCCGGATGCCTCAGAGCCAGACCCAGCGGCCCCGGTGCCCGTCGTGCTGACGGTGACAGCGGCGGAGGGGCTGCAGCCCGGCTCCCTGCTGGGCTCGGTGGCGGCGCCGGAGCCGGCGGGGGTGGGCGCACTCACCTACACGCTGGTCGGCGGCGCCGACCCGGAGGGCACCTTCGCGCTGGACGCGTCCTCGGGGCGCTTGTACTTGGCGCGGCCCCTCGACTTCGAGGCGGGCCCGGCGTGGCGCGCGCTCACTGTGCGCGCCGAGGGCCCGGGGGGCGCGGGCGCGCGGCTGCTGCGCGTGCAGGTGCGCGTGCAGGACGAGAACGAGCACGCGCCGGCCTTCGCGCGCGACCCGCTGGCGCTGGCGCTGCCGGAGAACCCGGATCCGGGCGCGGCGCTGTACACCTTCCGCGCGTCGGACGCCGACGGCCCGGGCCCCAACAGCGACGTGCGCTACCGCCTGCTGCGCCAGGAGCCGCCCGTGCCCGCGCTCCGCTTGGACGCGCGCACCGGGGCGCTCAGCGCGCCGCGAGGCCTGGACCGGGAGACCACGCCCGCCCTGCTGCTGCTCGTGGAAGCCACCGACCGGCCCGCCAACGCCAGCCGCCGCCGCGCAGCGCGCGTCTCCGCGCGCGTCTTTGTCACGGACGAGAATGACAACGCCCCGGTCTTCGCCTCGCCGTCCCGGGTGCGCATCCCCGAGGATCAGCCGCCCGGGCCCGTGGCGCTGCACGTGGTAGCGCGGGACCCGGACCTCGGCGAGGCCGCGCGCGTGTCCTACCGCCTGGCAGCCGGCGGGGACGGCTACTTCCGGCTCCACTCGGGCACCGGTGAGTGGGACGGGGAGGAGGTTGGGGGCGGGGCGGGGCGGGGGGACGTGGGGGAGTACTGAGGCTTCCTTCCAACCTGCCGTGCGCCCTGCCGCCCGCGTAGGCGCGCTCTCCGTGGTGCGGGCCCTGGACCGGGAGCAGCGAGCTGAGCACTTGCTGACCGTGGTGGCCTCGGACCACGGCTCCCCACCGCGCTCGGCCACGCAGCTCCTCACTGTCAGTGTCGCCGACGTCAACGACGAGGCACCCGCTTTCCAGCAGCAGGAGTACAGCGTCCTCTTGCGTGAGAACAGCCCTCCTGGCACGTCTCTGCTCACGCTGCGGGCCACCGACCCAGACCTGGGTAAGACCTGAGGGGGTGAGTGGAGAGGGTCACTGGGCAGGAAGGGCTATAGCTACCCTCTGATCTCCCTCCATGCTGCCCCTCCTCAGGGGCCAATGGGCAAGTGACTTATGGAGGTATCTCTGGAGAAAGCTTCTCCCTGGACCCAGACACTGGAGTTCTGACGACTCTTCGCGCCCTGGATCGGGAGGAGCAGGAGGAGATCAACCTGACAGGTACGCACTGACAGGACCCCAAAAGCCTGAGGTGTTGTAAGCACCAGCGTTACAGGGGTAGAACCCCCAAAATACCTTCTAGAAGCTTCCACCTATTAGAGAACAGCTTGTTATATTTTTGGATCCTTTGGGGGAAGCAAGAGTTGGGTGGATTGCAAGGTGATCGGACTCCCTGGCTGTTGCCATTGTGATCACACAAACTCTGAAATACATAATGCCACAGTTGCGTCCTGTAGGATTCCCTCAGATTAGACCGTGGCCATCTAACAGAGAAGCATATTGATAGTACCATAGAGGTTAAGTGACTTGTGCAAGCCAACACAGCTTGGAAGTGGTAGAGCTGGGACTTGAACCCACATCTTTTGATACCTCATTTACTGCCTTTTCTGTCACACTACCACTAATCTAAGATACATCTTGCATGTACTAAGTATGAGAAGTGGGAAGAAAAAAGTCTACTGACAAGTATATTTACGTGTACATGTACACACGTAAGCGCACACATGCTTGCGGAGCAGGGAGAGATGGACATTCTCTGGTTCATACACGCACCTGGGGAACATGTTGAGTGCCGTGTGTGTTGGTTTCTCCATGGACGGGAGCAGGCTTTATATCTTACTGATTTTGCTTCCCCATAGTGTATGCCCGGGATAGGGGCTCGCCCCCCTTGTTGACTCATGTCACAGTGCGAGTGGCTGTGGAGGATGAGAATGACCATGCCCCAACCTTTGGGAGTGCCCACCTCTCCCTGGAGGTGCCCGAGGGCCAGGATCCCCAGACCCTTACGGTGCTGCGGGCCTCTGACCCAGATGTGGGAGCCAACGGGCAGCTGCAGTACCGCATCTTGGGTGAGAACTGTCCCCACACTCACTAACCCAGCATCCACTTGCCCAGTTCTACTCCTTGTGGGCTTATGTCAGCCTCAGTGTGTCTGGGTTTCCTTTCTCTTGTCTCTGTCTTCTACGTTTTCATTCATGCATGTGTGTGTTTCTGAGTGTTTTTTTCTCTGCCTCTTTAGCTTATTATGTCCCTCTGTGTCTCTGTTTTTATTTTCCTGTTACTTTTCTTTTTCTTTCTTGTTTCTCCCTATAGAGCACTTGTTCTCAAACTTTTTGGTCTTAATAACCCATAATATTCTAAATTTTTGAGAACCTTAAAGAGTTTGTTTAAACGATATCAATATTTATTGATATAATAACGTGATATAACAAATATGTAATATGAATTCATATTTATAATAAGCACATTAAATCCATATTTATTATATTAGATACTAAAGCTGAGAAAAAATTTAAAACACCATTATAAGACAGCCAGTGAAGTACACTGCTTATGGTATTTCCATATAGGTACAAAGAAATATTAGGGCTTCAAATAACTTGTTGGAGAGTACTAAGATTGCAAAGATTATAGCAGGTGTAACTAAAAGGAAGCCAGCAAAAACTGAATGAGTCTCTGAAAATACATGTTCACACTCTAAATTTTCTACCTACATTCTATTTTTTTAAGATTTTATTTATTCATGAGAGACACAGAGAGAGAGAGGCAGAGACATACGCAGAGAGAAAAGCAGGCCCCTGCAGGGAGCCCAATGTGGGACTCGATCCCAGGACTCCAGGATCACGCCCTGGGCGGGAGGCAGGCACTCAACTGCTGAGCCACCCAGGCGTCCCTCTACCTACATTCTAGAAGACATAAGCATTAATAAATACACTTGCCGTTAACCATCCAAGTTGATATCACATGTCATCAGTATTTGGACTCTACATTTGTGAGATTCTGAGAATTAAAATGGCATATAATGTTTTAGTATTGCTATGAAACCAGTTTTGATCTTATTTACTCCCTGAGAGGAGTCCCCAGGCCACACTCTGAGAACAGCTGCTTTACAGTATCCTCCTTTACTGTCTGTGGTTCTCTTCTCTGCTTTTATCCCAGTTTCTCTTCCCTTTACCCCTTCCCATTTGCTGTTGCCTGTAAATCACTCTCCCTCCCATGGGCTGACACATCTTTGTCTATGTGCACATGTACTTCTCTGCAGATGGGGACTCATCAGGAGCCTTTGTCCTAGACCTAGCGTCTGGGGAGTTTGGCACCATGAGGCCACTAGACCGAGAGGTGGAGCCAGCATTCCAGCTGCGGATAGAGGCCCGGGATGGAGGCCAGCCAGCTCTCAGTGCCACCCTGCTTGTGACAGTGACAGTGCTGGATGCCAATGACCATGCCCCAGCCTTCCCTGTGCCTGCCTACTCTGTGGAGGTGCCTGAGGATGCACCTGCAGGGACCCTGTTGCTGCAACTACAGGCTCACGACCCTGATGCTGGGGCCAATGGCCGTGTGACCTACTACCTGGGTACAGGTGCAGCAGGAGCCTTCTTGCTGGAGCCCAGCTCCGGGGAATTACGCACAGCCATAGCCCTAGACAGGGAGCAGTGTTCCAGCTATGCCTTTTCTGTGAGTGCAGTGGATGGTGCAGCTGCTGGGCCCCTGAGCACCACAGTACCTATCACCATCACAGTGCGTGATGTCAATGACCATGCACCCACCTTCCCCACCAGTCCTCTGAGGCTGCGCCTGCCCCGCCCAGGCCCCAGCCTCAGCACCCCGACTCTGGCTCTGGCCACTCTGCGAGCTGAAGACCGTGATGCTGGTGCTAATGCCTCCATCCTATACCGGCTGGCAGGCACGCCACCTCCTGGCACCACCGTGGACTCTTACACCGGTGAAATACGTGTGGCCCGCTCCCCTGTAGCCCTGGGCCCCCGGGATCGTGTCCTTTTCGTCGTAGCCACTGATCTTGGGCGTCCAGCTCGTTCTGCTACCGGTGTGGTCATTGTTGGGCTGCAGGGGGAGTCCGAGCGTGGACCGCGTTTTCCTCGGGCTACTAGTGAAGCCATGCTCCGTGAGAATGCACCCCCAGGTGGGTCCCTTCCCATGTCTCCCAGCTTTGTATCTTTGTTTTGACTTAAAAAGCATTTCTAAATTTCTTTTTTTCTTTTTTTTTGTATATTTTTTATTGGAGTTCAGTTTGCCAGCATATAGTATAACACCCATTGCTCATCCTGTCAAGTGCCCCCCTCAGTACCCATCACCCAGTCACCCCATTCCCCCGCCCACCTCCCCTTCCACTACCCCTTGTTCGTTTTCCAGAGGTAGGAGTCTCTCATGGTTTGTCACCCTCTCTGACTTTTCCCACTCATTTTCTCTCCTTTCCCCTATAATCCCTTTCACTATTTTTTTATATTTGTCATATGAGTGAAACCATATAATGATTGTCCTCTGATTGACTTACTGTGCTCAACATAATACCACCCTGAAAGCACCCAATCTCCTCTGATCTCGGAAGCTAAGCAGGGTTGGGCCTGGTTAGTACTTGGATGGGAGACCAGCTTTGTATCCTTGAATGGGCTGGGGTTACTTGCTAAAAATGTGTTATAAACTCCCTCAGTCTAGTGCTAGCAGTCCAACCAATACCATCCTCTCTGCAGGGACTCCCATTATCTCCCCTAAGGCTGTCCATGCAGGGGGCTCAAATGGACCCATCATCTACAGCATTCTCAGTGGGAATGAGAAGGGGACATTCTCCATCCAGCCTAGTACAGGTAAGGGGCAGGAGCAGGGGCCCTGTGAGGGGACAGCTCCTGGGGGAGCTCCTCACTGGGCCTGAGAAGGCTCTGGTTGGGGAGAGGCTGCCCTTAAGGAAGGGGCATCAGAGAGGGAGGCTCCAGGGCAAGCAAGGGTTGTCTGTGATGCTTTTTGCTTCCCCTCACCCCCTGCCGCAGGAGCCATCACAGTTCGCTCGGCAGAGGGGCTGGACTTTGAGGCGAGCCCACGACTGCGACTGGTGCTACAGGCAGAGAGCGGGGGAGCCTTTGCCTTCTCCGTGCTGACCCTAACCCTGCAAGATGCCAATGACAATGCTCCCCGCTTCCTGCGGCCCCACTACGTGGCCTTCCTGCCTGAGTCTAGGCCCTTGGAGGGACCCCTGCTGCAGGTGTGGGGCGTGATGGGAAGATGAGGGGCAGGGCTGGCTGCCGGACTTGTCTGTGGCCAGCCCAGTGCCAGTAGCCTCCTTTTCCCACCAGGTGGAGGCAGATGACTTGGACCAAGGCCCCAGCGGACAGATCTCCTACAGCCTGGCTGCATCCCAACCGGCACGCGGATTGTTCCACGTAGATCCAGCCACAGGCACTATTACTACCACAGCCATCCTGGACCGTGAGATCTGGGCTGAAACACGGTAAGGCCTGGCTTGGTAGATTGCAGGATCCCATCATGGGTCCATGCAGCTTCAAGGCTTGCCCTGAATCCCTCTCAATCCCTAGGCTACATTCTCAGGTCTGTCATGAGTCCTTCCAGCCCTGCCTGTGGTTCTCCCTTATCCCCAGGCCCCGCCCCTGATTGTTTTCTGTGTCCAGGCTGGTACTGATGGCCACAGACAGAGGAAGTCCAGCCCTGGTGGGCTCAGCTACCCTGACAGTGATGGTCATCGACACTAATGATAATCGTCCCACCATCCCCCAGCCCTGGGAGCTCCGAGTGTCGGAAGGTGAGGACTCAGTAAAAGGGTGGTGGAGCAGCACATTCCCCTTCTTGGGGCTCCAGGGGTGTCTCGGATCACGCCAAATACTTGTCCCCTGTATTACAGATGCACTCTTGGGCTCAGAGATTGCACAGGTAACAGGGAATGATGTGGACTCAGGACCGGTGCTGTGGTATGTGCTGAGCCCATCTGGACCCCAGGATCCCTTCAGCATAGGTCGCTATGGAGGCCGCCTCTCGCTCACGGGCCCCCTGGACTTTGAGCAGCGTGACCGCTACCACCTGCAACTGCTGGCACATGACGGGCCTCACGAGGGCCGTGCTAATCTCACAGTGTTTGTGGAGGATGTCAATGACAATGCACCTGCCTTCTCACAGAGCCTCTACCAGGTACTGATGCCCCTAGATGACCCCACACCTGGGCCCAGGGTTGTTCACGTTGGAAGGAAGTGCCAAGGCCAGAAGGGTCTGAGGTGGGATGGATGTTGGAAATGACCTGGGGATGGGAGGGTCCCATCTCTAAGTCAGCTGTCTGAGTCCTAGGAACTGTGTCTAGGTTCTTCTTCCTGTGCCCAGAAATGGAGGAAGGTGGGCAGTTTGAACACCGAGTATGGGCTTCAAGCTGGCATGGATGCCAAGCAGGGTTCATGGGATCAAGCTCCAGAAATAAGCTAAGTGGACAGTAGGGCAGCTGGGAAATTTGGCCATAAACATTTGTCCTCACCCCTCAGGTGACACTGCTTGAACACACACCTCCAGGCAGTGCCATTCTCTCCGTCTCTGCCACTGACCAGGATTCGGGTGCCAATGGTCACATTTCCTACCACCTGGCTTCCCCTGCTGAGGGCTTCAGTGTTGACCCCAACAATGGTACGTTCTTCCCAGGATCTGATCCCTTATCTTTGACAGCAATGGGCCATATTTTGACCTCATTCCTAGAATCTCTTGCCTGAACCCTTAACTCCTGGATCTCTGACCCAGTGAGAACATTTCCCCTGCTTTGTCTCTATTTTAAGCCCCATCCTGACTGCATATCTAGAAGCCATTTCATGGATCTTGGAGACCATTTCATAAACTCCCAGCACACAGGCCATCCCCTAGAATCAGACTTCCAAGGCCATTTCCTAGGCCCCGAAGGATCACCCTATGCTCACCTATAGCTTCTGCTGAATGCATATTTCTCTCCATTCCCTTCGCATCGCAGGGACCTTGTTCACAACAGTGGGAACAGTGGCCTTGGGCCATGAGGGTCCAGGAGTGGTGGACGTAGTACTGGAAGCACGAGATCATGGGATGCCAGGCCGAGCAGCACGAGCCACAGTGCATGTGCAGCTGCAGGACCAGAATGACCACACCCCTAGCTTCACATTGCCACACTACCGTGTGGCTGTAACTGAAGATCTGCCCCCTGGTTCCACCCTGCTCACCTTGGAGGCCACAGATGCCGATGGAAGCCGCACTCATGCCACCGTGGACTATAGCATTGTCAGTGGTAACCGGGGCCGAGTCTTCCAGCTGGAACCCCGGCTGGCTGAGACTGGGGAAGGTGGTGGACTAGGCCCCCGGGCACTGGGCTGCCTGGTGCTACTTGAGTCTCTAGACTTTGAAAGCCTAACCCAGTATAATTTAACTGTGGCTGCAGCTGACCGGGGGCAGCCACCTCGCAGTTCAGCTGTGCCTGTCACCGTCACTGTGCTGGATGTCAATGACAACCCACCTGTCTTCACTCGAGCGTCATACCGCATGGCAGTTCCCGAGGACACACCTGTTGGAGCTGAGCTGCTGCATGTGGAGGCCTCTGATGCTGACCCGGGTCCTCATGGCCTTGTGCGTTTCACCCTTAGCTCAGGCGATCCTTCTGGGCTCTTTGAACTGGATGAGAACTCAGGTGCCTTGCGACTCGCCCGCGCCCTGGACTGTGAGACCCAGGCTCGACATCAGCTTGTAGTGCAGGCTGCTGACCCTGCTGGGGCACACTTTGCTCTGGCACCAGTGACCATCGAGGTCCAGGATGTGAATGACCATGGCCCAGTCTTCCCGCTGAGCTTGCTCAGCACCAGCCTGGCAGAGAACCAGCCTCCAGGCACTCTTGTGACCACTCTGCATGCGATTGATGGGGATGCAGGAGCTTTCGGGAGGCTCCGCTATACCCTGTTGGAGGCTGGGCCAGGGCCTGAGGGCCGAGAGGCATTTGCACTGAACAGCTCAACAGGGGAGTTGCGGGCACGAGTGGCCTTTGACTATGAGCACACAGGAAGCTTCCAGCTGCTGGTGGGTGCTGCTGATGCTGGGAATCTCTCAGCCTCAGTCACTGTGTCAGTGCTGGTGACAGGGGAGGATGAGTATGACCCAGTGTTCCTGGCTCCAGCTTTCCACTTCCAAGTGCCAGAAGGTGCCCGGCGTGGCTACAGCCTGGGTCATGTGCAGGCCACAGATGAGGATGGAGGTGCCGATGGCCTGGTGCTCTATTCCCTTGCCACCTCTTCCCCCTATTTTGGTATCAACCAGACTACAGGTGCCCTGTACCTTCGAGTGGACAGCCGGGCACCAGGCAGCGGAACAGGCACTTCTGGGAGTGGAGGCCGGACACGGCGTGAGGCACCACGGGAGCTGAGGCTGGAGGTGGTGGCACGGGGGCCTCTGCCTGGTTCCCGGAGTGCCACAGTGCCTGTGACCGTGGATATCACCCACACTGCACTGGGCCTGGCACCTGACCTCAACCTGCTATTGGTGGGGGCTGTGGCAGCCTCCCTGGGAGTTGTGGTTGTGCTTGCACTAGCAGCCCTGGTCCTAGGCCTGGTACGGGCCCGTAGCCGCAAGGCTGAGGCAGCACCTGGTCCAATGTCACAGGCAGCACCCCTGTCCAGTGGCTCTCTGCAGAAGCTAGGCCGAGAGCCACCCAGCCCACCACCCTCAGAGCACCTCTATCACCAGACTCTCCCTAGCTATGGTGGGCCAGGAGCTGGAGGACCCTACCCCCGTGGTGGCTCTTTGGACCCTTCACACTCAAGTGGCCGAGGCTCAGCAGAGGCTGCAGAGGATGACGAGATCCGCATGATCAATGAATTCCCAAGAGTGGCCAGTGTGGCTTCTTCCTTGGCTGCCCGTGGCCCCGACTCAGGCATCCAACAGGATGCAGATGGACTGAGTGACACATCCTGCGAGCCACCTGCCCCTGACACCTGGTATAAGGGCCGCAAGGCAGGGCTGCTGCTGCCAGGTGCAGGAGCCACTCTGTACCGAGAAGAGGGCCCACCAGCCACTGCCACAGCCTTCCTAGGGGGCTGTGGCCTGAGCCCTGCACCCACCGGGGACTATGGCTTCCCAGCAGATGGCAAGCCATGTGTGGCAGGTGCACTGACAGCCATTGTGGCTGGTGAGGAGGAGCTCCGTGGCAGCTATAACTGGGACTACCTGCTGAGCTGGTGCCCTCAGTTCCAGCCACTGGCCAGTGTCTTCACAGAGATTGCCCGGCTCAAGGATGAAGCTCGGCCATGTCCCCCAGCTCCCCGTATTGATCCACCACCCCTCATCACTGCTGTGGCCCACCCAGGAGCCAAGTCTGTGCCCCCTAAGCCAGCCAGCACAGCAGCAACCCGGGCCATCTTCCCACCAGCCTCTCACCGCTCCCCCATCAGCCACGAAGGCTCCCTATCCTCAGCTGCCATGTCCCCCAGCTTCTCCCCTTCACTGTCTCCTCTGGCTGCTCGCTCCCCCGTTGTCTCACCATTTGGGGTGGCCCAGGGCCCCTCAGCCTCAGCACTCAGCGCAGAGTCCGGCCTGGAGCCACCTGATGACACGGAGCTGCACATCTAGCTGTGGCCCAGGCTGGGCCCCGACCTGGGATGCGCACAGTGTCCCCAATGCAGGCCCCATCTGAGCCTGCCCTGGGCAGCCTCGGACCATGATTGACCACAGGGGAGGCCAGCTCCCCATCCTAAACTCCAGTGGGGGCAGGTCCCACATCTCACCCTGGTCCTGTCAGAGCACCAGTCAAATAGAGGTCCTTTGGGCACGGACCTGGGGTCAGGTCCAATGTGGGGAGAAATATGAAGGAGGCAGCAGCTCTGGGTTCTCCTCAGTGAGGGCTTCCTGCCTCGTGCCAGCACCCTGAGGTGGAGCTGAGACTTTATTTATTGAGGGGTAGGGGGGATGGGGGAGGCCCCTCCAACCTGTTTGGGCCCAGCTCCTTTGGGTTCCACTAACACCCCTGCCCCTGCACAGAACCAAGTGCCAATTCTCACTCTGGAGCCTTAATAAACTGCAGTTTGTATCTAGTGTCCGGCTGTATTCTGTGGGGGCCATTGGGATGGGGGACGATTGCAAGGCACCTGATGTATCGTGGACACCCTAGAGAGGCACAGAGGGGTGGTGGGCACGGGGCCTCTAGGGTGGGGATGGCCCTGGGAGCCTAGCCTGAGGCTGACCTCACATCTCTGCGGCGGGCCTTTCCCTCTCACAAGGTCCAGGAGGCAGACAGCGGCTTCCTTGTGGCTGGGATCTAGAGAGGGATTGGCTGCGTGGGGAAAGATGACCAGCTTCAGGCCTGAGGGTCTCCGTGTAGTAAGAGCTCACGGAAGGCCGCGCGGGGCTCCCTTCTGAGCATTGTGCCTGCTTTATTTCTGTCCGTGTTCACCGCAACCCTGGGAGGCAGAGCACTTTAAATAAACAGCTTCCGTATTCTAAAGGAAACCTAGGCTCTGAGAGGTTGGGCGGCTCTCCCGATACCTACAGGGACGATGAATCCCGTCCGTGGGTCTGTGTGCCTGGGAGCCCGTCCTCAAGCACTGCCCTTTACCCCGCGGTGAGAGCTGGCTGGACTCTGGCAGCAGGGGGGAGCCCTGGACTAATCCAGAGCTCTCGGCCAGAGGAAGGATCTGGGTGGCAGCACTTGAAGGCCCACCCACTTGAAGGAGGAGCCAGCATGGGCAGTAGTTTCCAGGCGGCGCGTGGTGTGGCGGTGGAACATAGGGTTCATGTGATCTGTCACATGACAGTGGATCTCCAGAAAGGCAAAATGAGACTCCGAACCTGGTGAGAAATGAGGGGGCTCCGGGAGGAGGGGATTATGTTTGTTGGAGGGTGGGGATACACTGGCAGTCCGGCTCCCGCTGAAACCCGCCTACTGCCTCTGCAGCCTCCTAGGGCTCCTTGCTCTCTGTGTCGCCAGCAAATGCAGTTACAGCCCGGAGCCAGACCAGCAGCGGACGTGAGTTGACTCAGCACAGACTGCCCCCTCCCCTGTGCCCTGTCCTGTGCCCACTGCCATGGCTCCAGCCTCCTTCACCCCATTACCAGCTCCTGGTACCCCCTCCGTAGTCTTATTCCCAGGTTCCCAGGCTCAGTCTCCAAGCATTCACCTCCTGTGAGTCATATCTGCCTCTGGGATCCTACCCCAGGTCTCAGCCCCTGATCCTGAACCTTCCATGACTGATACTTCCCATCCCCCCCACTAACAAAGGCCATGTTCCTGACCTCTGACCCTGCAGGCTGCCCCCAGGCTGGGTGTCCCTGGGCCGTGTAGATTCTGAGGAAGAGCTGAGTCTCACCTTTGCCCTGAGACAGCAGAACGTGGAAAGATTGTCCAAGCTGGTACAGGCTGTGTCGGATCCTGGCTCTCCTCATTATGGTGCCTATCGGGAGAGGGACTGGGGCTGGGATGCGGGATGCAGTGGAGGGACTCAGGGCTGGGCTGAGTGTGGGATGGTGCACATAATGTCAGGGTCATGCTCTTCGTGCCTGGGGAGGCGGTGATATAGGGAAGTTGAATAGCAGTGGTTAGTGGCTCTCGTTGAAGTTTCTGAATTTTAAAAAAAAAGTGAACTAGAAATAAACTGTCCAAAATTCACTCAAATTCTTTTCCCCAAAACTTTCCACCTGTGTTTATCAGGCTAGAAACCTGAGAGTTAGGAGCCCAGGCTGTGTGATCAAATCTGGATTCAAATTCTGACTCTACTCCTTATCAGCTACCAGACAAATGGAGAAGTGGTAGTGTCGAGTACAGACAGGTGCTCATCAGCTCAATTCCTTCGCCACCCTCAGTCCAACCCACGCCCATGTCCTCCTCCAGTCAGACTCTAGGGCTGTCATTTCCAGTTCTGAAGCTCTGAAAGAGCCTTTGGAGTCATCCACCCTTTACCATTGCTTGTTACCGCCAACTCATTTGTTTATTCTTGCATCCAGACTGCTGCCCAGGCCCCTCAGGGGTCCGTAGTCTCATCCGCTCCACCTCACTCCCCACCCTGCTCCCTACTCTACTCCAAAACAGTGTTCTGCTCCAGTGGTCATGCTGGATAGTGTCCCTCCCTGGCACGAAACCCTTCATGGTTGAGGGGGGACAGTCTCAGATTCACCCCGGAGCTGTGTGCATGGCACTGTGCAGGAAAGTAGTGACTCACTGTCATGTTTAGCTTAAAATCAACAAGTATGAAAACTGGAACTGAGTTAGATGTCATCTTATAATTGGTTCTGAAAGTTTTGAAAACTTTTACTGGAAATAAACTTAATATGGAAAATTTTAATTTCTTAACTTCATGTGTTGTTTATGATCCTGAAAATACACGCTTTAATGCAGCATTTGCAATGTTCTGGCCTTTAAGGTAAATCGGTATTTCTGGCCATGCCATTCCAAGTCTCCTCAGCCTTTTCTTTCCCTGGCCCCCAAATGTAGCTTGCACCTCTGCATAGCCTGCCTTTTTGCTAGAAAGTTCCCACCTATCCCTTGAGACCCTGTTCCAGGTTCTCTGGGAAGTCCCAATGTCTCCTGGTTGAGGTCCAAAATGGGCAACCTGGAAAAGCAAGATCCTCTACTGAATCCCTGCAGGAAAATACCTGACCCTAGAGGATGTGGCTGAACTGGTCCGGCCATCACCACTGACCTTCCGCACAGTCCAAAAATGGCTCTCAGCAGCTGGAGCCCGGAACTGCCACTCGGTGACCACACAAGACTTTCTGACTTGCTGGCTGAGTGTCCGGTGAGAGGGAATGATTGCCCCATGGAGGGTACCAATCATCCCATCAGGGAGACAAGTCGCTCCAATGGGAGATGGCTGAGAGCTGGCGGGAGCTTGTGGGTGAGAGCTAACACACGGGGAGACGAGGATGAGCAGTGATGCTCAGGTGGTCTCAGCTCTGGTCTGTACTGCTCTCTGACCTCTGTTCTCTGATCTCTGACCTCCAGACAGGCAGAACTGCTCCTCTCTGGGGCTGAGTTTCATCGCTATGTGCGGGGACCTGCAGAGATCCATGTTATAAGGTCCCTACGTCCATATCAGCTCCCGAAGGCCTTGGCCCCTCATGTGGACTTTGGTAACACCCAATGGGGTTGGTGGGGGTTGAAGCAGACAGAGTCAGGGGCTGGAAAAATTTAGGTGCCATGGGGGGCTTTGGGTGGGATCAATGGTAAAGTGGGAATTGGAGTCTAAAAGATCTCCTCCTCAAGCCTGACCTCTCCCCACAGTGGGCGGGCTGCACCGCTTCCCCCCCACATCATCCCTGAGGCAACGCCCTGAGCCACAGGTGTCAGGGACTGTTGGCCTGCACCTGGGGGTGACCCCATCTGTGATCCGTCAGCGATACAACTTGACAGCACAAGACGTGGGCTCTGGCACAACCAACAACAGCCAAGCCTGTGCCCAGGTGAGCCAGGCAGAGAACTCCAGGGTCCTAACACCCTACATGTCTCCCCAGGTTGGGCTTGCTCTCTGACTCCTCCCCTGGGTTCTCACCCTCTAACTGGAACAGCACCCCCTGCCCTGACTTTGGGGCTGCATCCTCTGACCCATGATATCTGCTCTGATTCCTTTTGTAGTTCCTGGAGCAGTATTTCCATGCATCAGACCTGGCTGAATTCATGCGCCTCTTTGGTGGGAACTTTGCACACCAGGAATCGGTAGCCCGTGTAGTTGGACAGCAGGGCCGGGGCCGGGCTGGGATCGAGGCCAGTCTAGATGTGGAGTACCTGATGAGTGCCGGTGCCAACATCTCCACCTGGGTCTACAGTAGCCCTGGTACTGCCAAGGGGACTGACTGGTGGGTGGGGAAAGGGGTGGTGGTGAGTGGTGATTACTGCTCCCGCAAGGGAATCCCATGAGCTAGACAGAGATCCTGACAACGTCCTTGTGTTCCTCCCCTTCCCCTAAATCCAGGCCGGCATGAGTCACAGGAGCCCTTCCTGCAGTGGCTCCTGCTGCTCAGTAATGAGTCAGCCCTGCCACATGTGCACACTGTGAGCTATGGAGATGACGAGGACTCCCTCAGCAGCGCCTACATCCAGCGGGTCAACACTGAGTTCATGAAGGCAGCCGCTCGGGGTCTGACCCTGCTCTTTGCCTCAGGTGACCTCCTACTCTAAACTTAGACCCTTCTGGAATCCAGGCATTTTGACCCCACAGAGACCCTTGTGATCTCTGACTTATAATCTGAACTCACCAGGGACCCGGATCTGACCTCTAAACTCTGACCTCTTGCAGCAATGACTGTTTAATTTCTTCTCTGACATCCGAACCCACATATCAAGCTCTGACCCATTAATCTGAATGCTAAACTTGGTCTTTCTCCCAGGTGACAGTGGGGCTGGGTGTTGGTCTGTCTCTAGAAGACACCAGTTCCGTCCCAGCTTCCCTGCCTCCAGGTAAGCACTCCAGCCCACCTCTTACCTGTGACCGCCAATCTTTCATCTATGACCTCATGATCTGGAACCTTTGCCTTGACCTCACCAGGTGCTCCTGTAGCTTAAGACCTCAGTTTAACTGGCTCTGGCTGCTGCATTCCCCTCTTCTTCCTATAGATCTAGGTCCCATGGCCTCTAAGTAGAACAAAGTTCCCAGTATTCCTCTTCCTTAGTTCCCAGGCATTAGAGTAGAAGATTTGGTGAATGTTCTATAGAGAAAAGTATGCACTGTCACCTCAGGCCCACGCCTTGAGGGCTTCGTCTTCCCCATGTACCTGCTTCCCCACAGAGTCCAGCCCCTTTAGCAAGACCTAGCCCATACTCCCCCATCTCCACATATTTTGGAGGTCCCCTTGGGACCACCACAATCTGAATGCTGTTTTCTGCTCTCAGCCCCTATGTCACCACGGTGGGAGGCACATCCTTCCAGAATCCATTTCGAGTCACAACTGAGATTGTTGACTACATCAGTGGTGGCGGCTTCAGCAATGTGTTCCCACAGCCTTCATACCAGGTATGTATGTGTATTTATGGGGATAGATGGTAGGAGGGATCCTCAGTTAAGCAGACCATACTCACTCAACAACACCTTTCAGGAGGAAGCTGTGGCCCAGTTCCTGAGCTCCAGTCCCCACCTACCACCATCTAGTTATTTCAATGCCAGTGGCCGTGCCTATCCAGACGTGGCTGCACTCTCCGATGGCTACTGGGTGGTCAGTAACAGCGTGCCCATTCCATGGGTGTCTGGCACCTCGGTAAGAATCAGCCTGGCTCCAAACCCCCTCTCAGGAACTATCCTCATCCTCTACTAAGACCTTGCACCCAGAACCCCTGCCTCCTCCAAGACCTCTGATCCTTTTAAACATTCGTCCCCATTCCCAAGGGGCAGCCCGAGTGGCTCAGCGGTTTAGCACCACCTTTGGCCCAGGTTGTGATCCTAGAGGCCTGGGATCGAATCCCACGTCGGGCTCCCTGCATGAAGCCTGCTTCTCCCTCTGTCTGTGTCTCTGCCTCTCTCTCTCTCTCACTCTGCGTCTCTCATGAATAAATAAATAAAATCTTAAAAAAAATCCATCCCCCAAATCCAATCACTTTGAACCCCTAACCTCTACTTATACTCTTACTCTTGCAGGCTTCTACTCCAGTGTTTGGTGGGATCCTATCCCTGATAAATGAACATAGACTCCTCAGTGGCCTCCCTCCTCTTGGCTTTCTCAACCCAAGGCTCTACCAGCAGCGTGGGGCAGGACTCTTTGATGTGAGTATGGAAGGGAAAGGAAGGTGTGGACATTTTCATGAGTATGGGGAGTGCAAAGATGAACTTGAGGGGAGTTCTGATGGGGTCCTGAAATATGAATACAGGGGGCTTAGTCTGTAAGTACCAGTACAGACAGGCAGCCCCAGATCTGATGCCCACCTTCTCCCTAGGTAACCCGTGGCTGCCATGAATCCTGTCTGAATGAAGAGGTGCAGGGTCAGGGGTTCTGCTCTGGCCCTGGCTGGGATCCTGTGACAGGCTGGGGAACACCCAACTTCCCAGCTCTGCTGAAGGCACTAATCAAACCTTGACCCTTTCCTGCCTGGAGAGTGAACTGATCCTCTGCCCCATAGCTGGTGGCTTGGTCTCTGATTCTGCACTGTTGGAAGGCCTGTTGAACCCTCAACCATAGACTGCTACAGACAGCTTATTTCCCTAACCCTGAAATGCTGTGAGCTTGACGTGACTCCTAACCCTACCCTGCTCCATCATGCTCAGGTCTTCCTACTCCGGCCTCATGTTCCTCTACAGATGCTATAACCAGTACTGATTGGGAGCCTCCCCTCCCCCATTTCTCCTTTCTCTCTTCAACCAGGCTTTTTCAAATAGTTGTCTATGCTGTCTGTGTACACTATTTCACTTGATGTTCTCTTCTCGGTTTATTGCAGTGAGACCTCTGCTCTCACATTTTCACTCTTTCCTCCCCTGACAATGACAAACATTGGCCGTCCTGCTGCATCATCCAGTGCACACTTGCTAATCTTTGCTTTATGGTCTCTCTGTCCCAGCTATCCATTTCCTCTCCTTCTTTAGCCTTCAGGGCTTAACCTCTTTTCTGACCATTCCCACTTCCTCCTTCATTCCCCCCTTCCTCTTTTCTTCCTCATTGAATGTTTGTACCATTACCTCATCTTTAGTCTTTCGCTCTTCTCAGTCTACCCAATATTCCCTGGAACATTCAGTCACCCGTATCTACAGCCATCACCATCTCACTAAATCAGACTTTCTATCTGACAATGATTGATACCTCAAGTGCAAGATGTGTGATACTCAATACTTCATCTCCCTCCTTCCCAATTCCAGACCATTTTCTTGTGTTCCGTCTTGGCAAATGATACTGTGCTTTTTCCGAACAAGCCAGAAGCCTAGGTGTTAGCCTAGACTCACTTTCCTTCACCTCCCCCTCCCCATTACCACTGTCAATTAATAAGTCCTACCGACTTCCCCTTTTAAATACATCTTTATCAGTCCATAAGTCCTGCCAATTGTATTTCCTAAATATATCTAGCCCTCATTTACTTCTTTCCATCTCTACTGCTACTACATTACCTTAGGACTGTATCTTCTCTCCTCTGAATTGTAGGAGGCCCTTGCCAAAGGTGTCCTTACTTCCTGCCCATCCACAAAATCGTTTTTTCAGAGTAAAATGCAAATCCCATCAGGTCATTTACTTAAGACCCTTCAAAGGTTACTGATGCAATTCTGGCTTTTTGCTATGACTCACAAACCTGATTCTTTCTTTGCCATTTGTTCCTGAGTACCAAATTGTTTATCTTCTCTTGTTCTCCCTCCCTGCTCTGCACACACTTTCACTTTTCCTCAAGGTAGTCTATGCCCTTAACATGTCCCTCGACTCCCTTTACCTGGTTCACTTCCAGTTCTCTTTAAAAACTCAGGAGTCATATCCTCCAGTGAACCTTTTGACTCCGTGAAGGTAGCTCATTTTTGTGTAGCAGAAAAATCCTGGGTTTTTAAAAACAGACCTATTTGATACTTGGTTCTGACGTAGACTAGGACAGAGCCTTGGACAGGTACATCTTCCCGAGTCTTCTCCCTCCTCTGTTAAGGGGGGATATCAATACCTGCGTCTCACAATAATCAGGGAGTAACTAAGTGGAATAAAGTTGATAGAGTGCCTGACACAAAGAAGTAGGCGGCAGATGTTGTCCCCTGCCTCCTGTGCGCTGCATCCTGGGTCTACCTCTAGTACTGTAACTCCAACGTAGTACCGAAATGCCAGCTAACCTGTTTGCCTCCCCGAGACTGTCAGTGCCGAGAGGACTGGAGTCTCGTCCTGCTTAACTTTGTACTCCCAGGCCCTCGCTCAGGATGGGCAAATAGGAATTAAATAAATGTGTGTTGCGTTGAACACCCCCCACACACTCGCTGTGATTTTGCATATGTTGTTTATTCAGGCTGAAATACCTCCTTCCCCAACTATGGCGACACTGCACATTCCTACTGTCCTCCATTCCCGGGGCAGTTGCGGGGGGTGGGGGGGGGGGCACTTACAACCCTTAAAAGGCTGAGTAAGGGAACTGGAAAGGATACACACTGGCAGGCAACCCGTGGCCGAGGGGGGTGTCCCTAAGCAAGGTCTTTAAGTGCCAGGTTGCAGGAGGGGCAAGAGGGGCCCCGGACCCGCAGAAGAGCGTCCTAGACGTCGACGGTTCCCAGCCCCGCGGCAGGGCCTAGGACTACGCCGAGGGGGGGGAGGCAGGGGCAGGGGGGGCAGGGGGGTAGGGGGGGTAGGGCGGAGGGAGCCTGGCGGCGGCGGCATCTCACTGGCTAGCGGACAACCAGGAGGCGGGAGTCCCGACACAGACGACAAACATGGCGTGGGCGGGGCGAAGCGCGGGGCGTGTGACGTCACCCTGGTGTGTGCGTAACGTGAGCGGAAGCGGAAGCGGCTCTGTTCGCCGCCTCTCCCACCGGCCCGATGAGCTGCAGCGGCTCCGGCGCGGACCCCGAGGCGGCGCCGGGTTCCGCCGCCTCGGCCCCGGGCCCGGCGCCCACGGTCTCGGCCCCCGCAGCGCTGCCCGCCGGCACCGCTGCGGAGAACAAGGCCAGCCCCGCGGGGACAGCGGGGGGACCCGGGGCTGGAGCTGCGGCAGGGGGCACGGGACCCGTGGCGGCGCGGGCCGGGGAGCCGGCCGAGCGGCGCGGGGCGGGTGAGGGCCGGGCCGGGTGAGGGCGAGGCAGCGCCTGGGGCTGGGCCCAGCGGCGGGTGAGGGCAGGGGGTTTGAGGCCGACCTAAGCGGGGCTGCGCATCTTCCACCTCCATGTCTATTTGCTGCTTCTCCTCCAGCTCCCGTGTCGGCGGGCGGCGCGGCGCCCCCGGAGGGGGCCATGTCTAACGGGGTTTACGTGCTGCCGAGCGCCGCCAACGGAGACGTGAAGCCGGTGGTGTCCAGCACGCCTCTGGTGGACTTCCTGATGCAGCTGGAGGACTATACGCCTACGGTGGGCTTCCTGCCTGAACAGGCTATTGGGGCGCTGTCAGGCCAACCTTCCGCCACATCACCTGGATTTCCAGCTTTCTTTCGTACTTGCTCCCCTACTAGCTCTTTGATTTATCCCCTCTGCCCACCCAAACCGCGGGCTTCCTGAAAGCCGGGCCTGTCCTCCATTTCCCTCATCCTCTCAGCCCAGCAGTGCACAGGGCAAACACTGACAGTCCTCTCGTTGATCTCTCAGATCCCAGATGCAGTGACTGGTTACTACCTGAACCGTGCTGGCTTTGAGGCCTCGGACCCACGCATGTGAGTACAGCTTGGGTAGGTTAGAGCCTTGGGTGCTTGTGTGGAGTTTCTTGTCTCCTCTCCTTCTCACCCCAGTTTTTTCTCTCTAGAATTCGGCTCATCTCCCTAGCTGCCCAGAAATTCATCTCAGATATTGCCAACGATGCCCTACAGCACTGCAAAATGAAGGGCACAGCTTCTGGCAGCTCCCGAAGCAAGAGCAAGGTGTGAGGGGAGGCTCATTGAATCAGTAATTATCTCCCACAGCATCGGAGGCTAATTTGTCCTGAAACCCCTTTGGGGAAACTAAGCCCTAGGGGAGGTGAAAGACCTACTCAGGGTCACCCACCTGGGATTGAAATCCGGAATTCCCCTGCTCAGCTGGTGCTCTTCCCTCTTCCCTCAGGACCGCAAGTACACTCTAACCATGGAGGACTTGACCCCTGCCCTCAGCGAATATGGCATCAATGTGAAGAAGCCGCACTACTTCACCTGAGCCACCCAACCTAAATGTACTTGTCTGTCCCCCTGTCCCCACACCAGCCTGTTTTCATAATAAACTTTATTGTGACAGGCAGGGCTGGTCCCTCCCATGCTGGGAGATACCGTGTGGCAAGTGACAAAGCTCTGAGCCTAGCCCCTTTGGGGGCTGCAGTGGTAGGGATGGGGGCAGGGGATGGGCCCCATGGCTGGGGTAGTACCATGACTGGAGGCAGGGGAGGCAACCAGAGGCCTGCTGCTTTGGGGAGACACACTCCCCTAACCGTGTCCTGACACCTCTGGAGTTTAGGCAAGGGCTTTCCAGCTCTACTTGTCCTGCATCTTCTCCAGGATAGGCACAATCATGTCAAACTTGGGCCGCTTAGCAGGGTCTTCATTCATGCAGATCTTCATGAGCTTACACACATGGGGGGATATGCCTGGTGGGATGGTAGGCCGAAGGCCTTCCAGTGCCACCTGCAGATACAGGAAAAAACAAAATGGGTCTCAGAACTTCTAATATCCTGTGGGGAGAGGCCTCTAGTCCTCAGGAAAGGATTACTGTATATTTGAACAAATATGGGAAGAGCCCAGCCCTGCTATAGTTGTTGTCACCACCACTACCATTCCTTCAACATAAGTGCATACAGTTGTTCTCTCACCTTCATTCCAATCTCCATGTTGGAGAGGTCAGCAAAGGGTACCTCCCTCGTCACCAGTTCCCACAGAAGCACTGCAAAACTCCACATATCTGCTGAGCGTCTGTTTGTATCTTCAGGCTTCTTCTGCAGAGCTGGAGGAACAGAACTTAACTGTTCCAGCTGCCTGTCCTGTCTCTGCCCCCTTCCATTGCTACTGAGCTGGCCCTTCTCTACCTCCCAACATGAGGCCCTCACTCACCTTCAGGGGCCACCCAGGCAGGTGCATACATGCGCCCAGGGCATTGGAAGGAGAACTTGACGTCGGCCATGCTGATTCGGGCAGTCATGTCCTCATCTATCTGAGGAAGAGAAGATAGATATGTGCAAGGAGGTAAGTCCTATTCTAGATGGAAAGGGCTCTGGGGGCCTGGGCCAGGAGTGAAGTGTGACCTCACCATTACACTACGGCTATTGAGTGCATGTCGTGGGATGAGGGGCTCTAATGTGTGCAGGAAGGCCATCCCCCTTGCCATGTCCAGTGCAAACTTCACAGCTTGGCTCTGGTCCACAACGAAATCTAAGGAGGCAAGAGTCAAATAGTTTGGAGAGGCTCACACACCCTGCCCCGTCCCATGAGATTTGGTATCCTCTACTCACTGGTGCCTTCATGTAATACGTTGTACAGGGATCCATATGGCATCCAGTGTGTGATGAGGGTGGGGTGAGGAGCAGGTGGAGACTGACAGGCACCTAGCACTGGGAGCACATTCGGATGCGAGAAAATTCTGGAAGAGGGAGAGTATCCCTAGCTGAGATCAGCATAAAAGATCTCCCTCTGGGAGCTAGTCAGGGTTCCTTGGAACTAGCACCTTCCCATTTAGGCCCTTTCCCCACCTGAGACGGGGACACTCCTCATTGAAGTCCCTGCTTTTCCTTGTACTCCAGTCTCGAACCTTTAGCACCTTCACGACGATGTCATTGCCCTGCCAACGGCCCTTCCATAGCTGAGAGACAGGTAAGGGTTAGGAAGCTTTAATTAAAGCCACTGCTTTCGTGTCCAATAACTGGAGGAGAAACTTAAAACAGGTGCAAGAGCCAGTAATTTGTAGGGGACTGGGGAGGGAGGGGCAAGAAAGGCAGGGTCACCTCTCCAGAGTGATTCTCGTTGAGCTTCGCCAGAAAGTTGAGCTGTTTGAAGTCAATGCCGGAGTGTTTGTTCAGAGTCCCATTTCCTGAGAGTGTGGGCAGGTCAGGTACCCAAGCTTCACCATACCTAACCCAGCCCCAGCAGCCCAGGGTTATTCCCTCGAGCACCCCTCCCCCTTACAGCTGACTCACGGGGCCGAGTACGGGTGGTTCCCTTCCAGAATGTGTCCTTGTATGGAATACGGTTCAGGTTCTGGCCCATCTTCTCTGCCCGCTCTGGGGAAGAAAAACAGCTTTGGACCTAGCTGTAGTATGGAGTGAGAAGATAGGCAGGGACAAGACGAGAGAATACAAACAGGTTGGGGGACAGACCTCGGAGGAGCTCTCTCAGGGGAGCCTTGGCTTTGTCCACAGGCATCTCTCCATACTTGTTACAAATGCTGACAAGGGCCCCATTAGCCACCAGGTCCTGGAATGAAACAATGGCTGTGTTGAAGGGCTTTGCTGCCTCCCTGACCATCCCAACCGTGAATACAGATGCAGCACCAGCTTGAGGGTCATCCATTCGGCAGCACTTCCAGGATAGGTTAACGGTTCTAGAATCTCCCCTTCAGGCTTATTAGACTTGGCTTCCCATCCATCCCAGGGCTCAGGGCCTGAGCACTCACCTCTGCAACCTGATCTTGGCCCCAAAAACACGCATAGTGCAGGGGCACATTTCCATGCTCGTTCACTGCGTTGATGTCAGCTTTATACTGCAGCAGCTGGTCCCCATGGACAAGTAGAAGAGGCAGAAGACAGTCAAATGAGAGACGGGAATTGAGGCATGCGAGGAGGGAGAAGAGTACTCGTGTTACAGTGCTTATGACTGATTTCCAGATGCGTGTAATGTAGGTGAGAGGGAGCATTCATGCATACCTTCTGCACAATATCACGGTGTCCGTGACTGGCTGCCAGGTGCAGGGGGGTGTCATCCCCACGGTTCATCACATTGATTCGTGCCCCCCGCATTATCAGCATCTCAACCACAGCAGAACGGCCCTCTCGGCAGGCCCAGTGCAAGGGGGAGAAGCCATGATCATCCCTTAGGAAGGAACAATGATCATTGATTGGGAGAGGGAATGGGGGCGAAGGCTTTGCTATGGAAAAAAACTGATAGTCATTCTGAACAAGCTCCCAGGGAACCTTTACCTCTTCAGGATTCTGATTTCTCATTCATGCCAGCAACTCCCAAAGCCATCCAATTAAGATTTTCCCCTGAGCCTCAAACCTAACCAACCACCACCTGCAATCTCAACAAATCCATGATTGACTGTCTTCATCACCATCTCCCACCAGCCTTTCTTTCCTAGCATGCCCTATCTCATTAAATGGTAACATTTTTCATCTGGTTTCCTCTGCATTCGTTTGCAACATCTGCTGGTCCTTTCTGTATTCACTGCATTTCACAGCCTCCTAGTATGCTAACTTGTGGCCCTAGATTGTAAAAATCTTAATGGGCTGTCATGTCTGCTAGACTGAGTTTTTTGAAGAGAATGGATTGACAGCAGGTGTTTAGTGCACGCTGATACAAGGGTGGAGTGTCTTGGAGAAGGTAGGTCACAACTCACGGGAGAGGGAGCAAGCTTACTCATCGGATCTGGTACCGAAACCTAAGATCTAAAAATGCACTGGAATTAGAATAACGTTTTGGAAGGGTTTATAATGAAAAAAGACAAATGCTTTTAATAAGTCATTAGTAATGAGGCAGATACAAACCAGGATTTGTTTTGGTAAAACAGGATTCCTCTACTCAAGCAATCCTGGTTCCAGAAAATAGAGGAAAATGAGAATGGCTTCTTTGGAAAGAAAAGTATCTGACTCCCCCCCCCCCCCCCCAGGACATGTATTTTCTAAAGTAAAAGAACTGTACAAGAAAAAAGAAAAGAGAAAAACACTTGGTGGGATCAGGGCCTGACAGCCTGGGGCCATAAAAGGAAATTCCCTCTGGCCTGGTGTGTGTGAAGATGTAAGGGGCGGGGCAGGGGGTGGTCCCTGGTCTGAGATGGCTGCCTCCGGATGCCTTAGTGCTGCGGTCACTTCCCTTGTGGGGGCTCAAGGCATGGCCTAAAGCAGATTAGGGGTCTGGCCACTTGCAGGCCACCCAGATGTCCCCCTCTCCCAGGGGATGAGAGTGGGGGGGCGTGGCCTTTAATGACTTTCCTCCACAGCTGCCCTCATCTGTTCACTTTAGAGATAGTCAAAAACTTTGCCAGAGGTGGATTATCCCCACCTCCCCCTCTCTGAAGCAACTATCCTCCCCTACTCAATCAGTGAGTTTTGCCTCCCAGCTCTAATTTGTGCCCTGGTTTATCAGCCTGAAGTTTGTGTGGCAGGACAGGCCAGAGCCTGAGGGCAAAAGTATGAGCACAAGGTTTCTGCTGTTTGGCTGCCTGTCACCTCAGGGCCACAGACTATAATCCTGAAAGCCCTGCAGGGAGTTCACCACACTTAATATCCTGCATATAGGGTGCTTGGGCCCCCGAAGCCTATCCCCGCAAACCACCAAAGCCTTCCAGTTTCAGTAATGCCACCCATTCACCCTTTGGCACCAGGGTTTTATACAATGCAAGTCCCCCTGGACAACTTCACCGAAAACCTTTATGACCCTACCAACAAAATAGTAAGAGTGCTCAGTCTTCATCTAGGCACTCTTTGAAGAATTATGGAAATTATGTAAGAATATGAAAAATGGAAAAGTGACCAAGAATTAATGAGGAATAGCATAGAGCCTACTGAGAACCTATGAAAGCTGGATGAAGATGACAGGTGATCCTTACTCCTCAAACCTAAAAACTGAGTAAAATTTTAAAATAAAAAACCCTGAAAACCCACCATCCTGAATCATCAACATCACTACTGCTTTTCCTAAAGCCTCCTTGTCTCAGCCAACCTTGAAGAACTTGTCTACGTTCACTCTCTTATTTCCTCACCTCCCATTCAACTTGCCACCAGGCTGCTTGCTGCCTTGAGGGCTGGCAGTATGTCTGGGCCTCTAGCACGGGAGGTGTTTAACCAGCACTTTAAAGAAGGAACCCAGTGTTATTTGATTTCTTCATCCATTTTCCTCTAAGGCAGCCTTCGCAAATATCATCAAATACTCATTATTAATTGTAAATTCAACAGTTACTTTGAAGTGCTCAAGTTTTTTGACTTCTCAACAGCCTAAATAAACTACTGTTGGCCACTCCCCCTTCATTGAAACACACTTCTCTGAGCTTTACTAACATTTTCCTGTTTCTTCTGCAACCTCCAATGGCACCTTTTTAGCCTTGCAGAGTTCTCATTCCCTCTCCTTCACACCCATGTCTTCAGGTATCATCTATATGCTAACATCTCCCAAATCTGTGTCTCCAAGTCCGATTTCTCCTGAACTGCAAATCTGCATAACCAACAACCTACTCAACATTTCCACTCTGCTGTACAGTTACTTTACCATGTCACAGCAGCACTCATCATCCTTCAGCCTTGTCCAACTCAGTAAAAGCAACCATCTACCCAAGTGGCTGGGCCAGAACCCTGGTCATCATCTTTGACCTTCCTCACTCCCCACACCAAGTCTTATCAATTCTTTACACTAAAGATTTTAGGAACCCAAGCACTTGTTTTTCATCTGCCCCCATTCTAGTCTAAGGCATCACCGCTCCTGGGACAGACTTAGCAATTGCCTCTCCACATGGCCACCTGCTCTTTAAAAAGTATCCAAGAGGACACTTAAGTGGACAATCTCATCATATCACAGAGGGGCTTTAAACCCTTGCTCTTAACGTTAATGACCTTATCATAGTGTAAATCTCCTTGCATGATCTGACTGACCCTTGCAGCCGACCCCTCCAGTCTTATCTTCAGTGGTTTACCACTTGTACCCAAAGCTTCAATCCATAGAAGCTCACAGAAGTCTTCTATCCTCCGGGCATATGGACCGGTGGACAATTTCCAGATTCTCTGCTCACTGTCTTGCCTCCTATATTTTGCCGATGCAGTTCACTGAGGTTGGAAAGCTCTCTGCACCCTGCGCCTGAAAAACTCTTGTTGAGCAGTCAAAATTCAGCAGAAACACAGCTTCCTCTGTGGAAACCCTCTGCCCCCCACAGGCTGTGCTTTGCACTGGTCGCACAGGGTAGGAAAGCCAGCCGCCCCCAGCCGACGTGAGCACCCCACACTGCGGAGAGGAGCTTGTCTCTGCCCTGCTTCTCACCCACCAGCCACGTCAGCTCACCCCTGGTTGAGGTCGTTCTCCGTGTTGTCCAGCCACAGGCGAACGGCCACCGCGTTGCCCTCCCGGCACTGGGTGAAAATGTCGTCCATAGCAGCGTCCCGGCGCTGAGCGCCCTAGACTGGGGAAGCCTGGGGACTGGGGAGAGTCAGGGCAGGGGGGTGAACCCCGAGCTTTGTCCCCTACCGGAGAGAAGTGTTCGTGTAGGGGCTGGGGTCTCCCGCTGCCTCCCCGGCTCCTGGAGACCTGGGAAGCAGTTCAGGGAGGCGGGATGGTCCCTGGCTGTGTCCCCTGGGCGCCAGAGAAAGGCGCGTCCGCGCGAGGCAGGGGGTGGTTCCGAGGTACAGTCCCCTGACGGAGGGGTGTCGGCGAACGGGCTCTGGGACCCTCCCGCGAACTGAGCTGGGGGGAGGGGAGTTCGGGCGCCCGGTACCCTGGGAGAGGCGGTGGGGGTCCTTCCCGGGGGGGCCCTCGTGCCCTGCTCGGTATTCGGGCCGCGCGGAGGCCGGCCAGCTGGCCGGGGTCGGGCCTCGGGGAGGGGTACGGGCGCTCCGCACTCACCGGGACTCGGGCTGGAGGAGCCTTCCTCGGGGAACTCCCGTCTGGCCGCGCCCGCCGCGCAGCCCCGCCCCTGGCCCTCTCCGGCCAGCGCGGGCCCATTCCTCCCGCCTCCCGCCTCCCGCCTCCCGCCTCCCTTGCCCTTCTAGCCAGCAGCGCCTAAACTCGGTGGTTTCCGGCGCCGCTCCGGCCGCTCTACCCCGCAGACTCTCACTCTTTGGTCTCCGGCTCGGTTCCGGCGGTTCGCGCGCTCCGATTGCTGGAGACGCGTCCTGCACGTGCAGAGGCGTGTGGACCCCGCGGCCTCCCCCACCCCACCCGCATGTTTGAGGAGCCAGAGTGGGCCGACGAGGCCCCAGCAGGGGCGGGCTTCCCGCCTGTAGCTCCACGGCCTCCGCGCGCCGCAGCCTCGCAGATCAAGGTGAGCGGCCGAGAAGCCCACGCAGGTGGATCCGAGCTTTGGGTCACGCCGTGTGTGGGTGAGTGTGTCGGGGCGGCGGGGCGCCTGCGGCCGGCGCGAGATCCGACTCAGTGAGAGCTGTTGAGCAGAAGTTAGTGAACACGGTTGTCTGGACGGGAAAAGCACGTGCAAAGGCCCTGGGGCAGGGAAGCGAGTCCTGGGTTGTTCGGGTCACACGCACACTAGTCCGCGCGGTTGGAGCACAGAGAGCTGAGAGGGTATGCCATTGAAGTTGGAGAGACAGAGTAGAAGCTTTGCATATTTTAACGGTAAAAGAAAATGAAATGGTTTTAGCAGAGGAATGATTTCTTAAGATTTGCATTTCGGGGGATCCCTGGGTGGTGCAGCGGTTTGGCGCCTGCCTTTGGCCCAGGGCGGGATCCTGGAGACCCGGGATCGAATCCCACGTCGGGCTCCCGGTGCATGGAGCCTGCTTCTCCCTCTGCCTGTGTCTCTGTCTCTCTCTTTCTCTCTCTCTCTCTCTGTGACTATCATAAGTAAATAAAAATTAAAAAAAAAAGATTTGCATTTTGGAAAAGCCATTGGTTGCGGTGTAAGATTTGCATTTTGGAAAAGCCATTGGTTGCGGTGTAAGATTTGCATTTTGGAAAAGCCATTGGTTGCGGTGTGGAGACTGGATTGGAGAGAGCATGACCATGAGGGATTACCAGCACTACCATTCTAAAGGAGTGGTCCAGCCGTGGGTACTGAAAACCTCCAGGTTAAATGCCTGCGCTGGGGCCTCCCCGCAGGACTTCAATCCAGAAGGCCTCCTGGACAGAAGATCTTCTCCTATAAGCCTTTGCATATGTGAAAGCTGCTGTACTTCCGCAGGCTTTTCCTACCTTTCAGTCAGCGTCCAGCATGGAATCAGCCTGCTTTATTCTTTTTCATCCCCTCAACCCATTGCTATAATCAACACCCCTGGTCTCTCGGTCTACAGCTTGTTCCTTTCAGTTTATTCTCTACACTACAGCTAGATTCATGTGAAATACACACCTGTGATTGTGTCACTCTTGTTTTCAGAAACCTCCCTAGCTTTTTTTTTTTTTTTTTAATTTTTTTATTTATTTATGATAGTCACACACACACAGAGAGAGAGGGGGGCAGAGACATAGGCAGAGGGAGAAGCAGGCTCCGTGCACCGGGAGCCCAACGTGGGATTCGATCCCGGGTCTCCAGGATCGCGCCCTGGGCCAAAGGCAGGCGCTAAACCGCTGCGCCACCCAGGGATCCCCCCTCCCTAGCTTTTATAGAAGGATACCACCTAGAGGCAAAAGCCTGAGATGGAGGGTTGGAACTTCTGTTCTCTGGCCTTGGTCCTGTTACTTGTGGCCTTACCACATTCCTCTGGGGAACTTCCATGTTCTCATTTGCAAATTGAAGAAGTGAGGTGGGTGGTTTCTCTTCTTTCCAACCTCCCAAAGGCTGAGATGGTGACTTAAAGGTTGGTCAGGGGCTGGCTGACATTATGAAAAGTAGTGGGGTTAACTAGGAATAATCCAGATGCTTCTGCCAGCATCTGAAAGGTTTCCACCTTTGCTTTCTTATTCTGCAGGCCCTGTCTATTCACCTCACCCCTCCTCTCTTTCCTTGTTTTCCCCAGGGCTCCAAGCACCGGCAGCTCTTGGCCACATTACGGGCCCTGGAAGCAGCATCTCTTCCCCAGCAACCCCCTAGCCTGCCCAGCAGTGACTCTGAGGAGGATGTGGTGGAAAGGAAGAAGAAACGCCCCAAAAAGGCGTCATCTGCCAGCACTTCTATTGAAGTAAAGAAGAGGAAGAGATGTCAAAAACAGGGCCCGCCTGGCAGTGAGTATGAAGAAAAGGAAGTAGAAAGGAAGAAAAAGTGCCTCAAAGGGGTTTTTAATGCCAATGACTCTGCCAAAGAACAGAAAAGAAAGAAGAAATGCCAGAAGCAGGTCCCTTCAAGCCCTACCCAGCACCTGGATGATGATAACCAAATAGGTACTAATGGATGTGTATGTGTGTGGGACAGGAAGGGGAGGTCAGCCGGTCCTGTATATGACAGAGGTTACCTGCCACCACTAGGCTTGGGGTTCAGCAGTAAGAAGTATTTTCATCCGGGCACAGTCTCTTTCCTAAGGACGGGGATACGGCCAGGATGATCACCAATCCTCTGAAATCAGGGGATCTTGCCCCAAATATGCTTTCTTATCTCCCTCTTTGCAGGTCCCAAAGCTTGGAAGAGTAGCGCTACGAGTGACCAGAAGAGTAGTGCTACGAGTGACCGGAAGAGTAGCGCTACGAGTGACCTGAAGAGTAGCGCTACGAGTGACCTATCCAAGCCAAGTCCTGGAACCACTTCTAACCCTCCCCAGACCTTGAGCCGTAAGCAGTGGCGGAACCGGCAAAAGAACAAACGGAGACATAAGAACAAGTTTCGGCCACCTCAGCCGTTGGACCAGGCTCCAGCCACAGCCCCAACAGAAGAGGCAGAGATGCCTCCTGCCCCCAGTCCAGATAACCATGAGGATCGGGCCGGGGCTCTGCGAGCCCGCATGGCCCAGAGGCTGGATGGTGCCCGATTTCGCTACCTCAACGAACAGCTATACTCAAAGCCTAGCAGTGCCGCACAGCGCCTCTTTCAGGAAGACCCTGAGGCTTTTCTCCTCTACCACCGCGGCTTCCAGAGCCAAGTCAAGAAGTGGCCACTGCAGCCAGTGGACCGCATCGCCAGGGATCTTCGCCAGCGGTGAATGGGGGTTGGGCACTGCGAGAAGCGATGTGGGTCAGTCATGGCTCAGACTAGACCAGTGAATGATCCCTCCCCTCCACTCCCAGGCCTGCGTCCCTGGTGGTAGCTGACTTCGGCTGCGGGGACTGCCGCCTGGCTTCAAGTATCCGGAACACTGTGCACTGCTTTGACTTGGCGTCTCTGGACCCCAGGGTCACTGTGTGTGACATGGCTCAGGTAAGCCCTCCTATCTCTCCGTGGATCTGGCCTGTGCTCTAGACCCAGCCTCCACGTGCTAATCTCTAATGCTCCCTTCCTCCACACCCTGCATCCTGGTGCCTAGCGCTAGCAGCCCGTGCTGGATTTCTGCTCCCATGTTGTGTGCTCTATACAGTACTCCCACTCTCCACAGGTGCCTCTGGAGGATGAGTCTGTGGATGTCGCAGTGTTCTGCCTTTCACTGATGGGAACCAACATCAGGGACTTCCTAGAGGAGGCAAATCGAGTGCTGAAGCAAGGGTAGGAGTTCCCGGGACACAGACGCATGTATATATGTGCACAGGCATATGTCTGCGCATTTACATAGAACTTCTCCCCTCTACGCAGGGGTCTCTTGAAAGTGGCTGAAGTCAGTAGCCGCTTTGAAGACGTTCGGAACTTTCTGGGGGCTGTGACCAAACTGGGCTTCAAGGTCATCTCCAAGGTAAGGGTCCCAAGAAGTCTCCCCGTTTTTGTCTCATATAGTCTTTTTTAGGGTAATGGTGTTTAGGAAGGAAGCCATAGGCACAGACACCGACATTTGCTCTTTGAAGGCAGGATGCATGGGAGAGCCCTGGGAAGCTTTCTGAGCAAGGGCGGGACATGAACAGAAGTGTTTTGAGGACCTGGGGTGAGGATTTGGAGCTCACTAGGTCTTTTCCATCCCTAGGACCTTACCAACAGCCACTTCTTCTTGTTTGACTTTGAAAAGACTGGGCCTCCCCGGGTAGGGCCCAAGGCTCAGCTCACAGGCCTGAAGCTTCAGCCATGTCTCTACAAGCGCAGGTGACCTCTGGGCCCACCTTGAAAGGGGAAGCAAGTCTTGAACTCCAGGCTCAGAACTCTGAAGACTGTATCCAGCCAAGCTCTGACTCAGGAACTGGTACATCCCTTCCTGTGTCCCAAGACCAAAGTGTAATGAAACCCCCTGATTCAGCCCAACTCTAAGGGAGGCTTCTTGGTAGTGAGAGGCATAAAGTCACTTGGGCTAGCTAAAGAATAAGGAGTTTATTGTTAAAATACAAGTGTATCGGGGAATTATGAGTCTTACACATGTGGGAACTAGCTGGTTTGGAATTCCAGGCATCTCTGGGTTTGGCTCTTCTTTCCATCTCTCAGGAGCCACATGGACTTTCTGTCCTGTCATCTCTACTCTCTTCTGATTTCCGTCTGCTGAGGAAATCTACAGCCAAGGCCGGGTACATAAGAGGTGCACAATAAACTTCAGCTATGGCTGTGATGTGTTGTAAGCCTTACTATTTTCTAAAGGCCCTTCCTTAGGTTTGGAGGTTGAAGAGTAAAGAATGGATTTGTTGATTGGGGAAGACTGAGAGGGAGTTCAAGGTAGGCCTTCTAATGGGCTTCATTTCACAGGGTATTCAGAGATTGTTGATAAGTTCTTGGAGGAGGGTGGTAAAGGAGCTGGGTCTCTTCATAAATAACTAGTTGATGCCATGGTAGTGTGGAGCATTGGGTTGTCCATTGGCACAAGGGTCTGTGTTGTTTTCACCTTGCAGCGGGCCCAGATCAGCATGCCTAGGAAAGTTATGGGAAAGGAAGGCTGGTATTGGAAAAAGATGAACTGGGATGATAGACCCTTGCCCTCTCTTCGAAGGTATCTGCTATGGGTCTAGGTATAAAGATGCAGCCTCTTACCTGTTGTGAAGGGCAAAAACTGACAGTGCCCACTGGGACACAGCTTCCAGGGCTCTAAGCCAGTCAGATACCTCCAGTGAGGAGATGGAGGCTTTGAGGTATGCTGTAGGCCAGAGAGCATGTTTGGAGGATAGGCTGTGTCCCCCAGTGTCTTTGCATGTGCTCTTCTGTCTGCTGAATACTGACTGATAGAGTCTTATTCATCCTTCCACATAGCTTAGTTGTTCCCTGCTGCACCCCTCCCAAAGCAGAATTAACTTCTTCATCTGCTTTCTTCAAATTGCATTGTGATTGCTTTGTGCATTAGGCCGCGATCTTTTCTTTTCTTTCTTTTCTTTTCTTTCTTTTTTTTTTTAAAGATTTTATTCATTTATTCATGAGAGAGAGAGAGAAGCAGAGACACAGGCGGAGGGAGAAGCAGTCTCCATGTAGGGAGCCCGATGTGGGAATCAATCCCAGCACTCCAGGATCATGCCTTGGGCCGAAGGCAAGCACTACACCACTGAACCACCCAGGGATCCCTAGGCTGCGGTCTTTTCGACTCGTATTTATCTTCATATTCTCAGAGCTTGTCGCTGAGGTGGTGGAAAAACAGGGTCTAGTTGAGTGGGACTGATGAGAGGAGGGTGTTGCAAGAACCCAGGTTCACAGTTCAAGATGTGAGCACCAAGGACAAGGGACAATGCAAGAAGTAAGCAGATGGGAGAAGTTGAGCAGGTGGGATATTGAAGGTTGGTGAGAGGAAGGAATCTGAAGTAAGTGGCTTCTTGCTTGAGCAACAGGTTGGGCTGGTGCTGTCGTTGAGAATGTTGGGTTTTAGGTACCTGTTTGATGTTCATTTGGAAGGGGGATGTAAAAATGCCAGGAGAGATCTGTGCTGGGATTTAGGAATAAGCCATCTAGAGGTGGTAATTCAAGTCATGGGAACAGAGAAGGTATCCAGAATAATATATTTAGAGAAAACGGCTCAATAAAATTCTGAGGAGCATGTAATGAATAAGGAAAAGCAAATGGACCCATCAGGGTGACAATATGAGAGGGTTGGGCAAGAAATGGAGGAGTAAAACCAAGAGAGTGAGTGCTTTCAATATGGAAGGAAGAGATGGGGAAGTTGTCAGCTGTCAAATGCTGTTGCAAGGTCTGTTAAAATTTAGAGTGAAGTCAGATTGCAGTAAGGTAAAAATTGCTAAATAATGTTGAGGGCTTCTTTGAATTTATATTGGTATTACTCATGACTTTATGGTTACACTAGCCAGCCCAGTGGTGTGGTTATCTCTGCCTATTCAGGAATCTAGGTGTAGCTGTGGGGAAAATGAATAGTAAAGGATCATCCAGAGCCGAAATCTTGCCATGCGATGGAAATGAAAGGAAAGCAAAGGCATTTCACACCATTTAGAAGTAACGTCACCATGTGGGATTGGGCAATGTTGTAGAAGTGGTAGGAGAGTGAAGACGAGGAATGGGTTGTTGCACTGGGAATCATTAAACAAGCAACCTGGGCAGATGAGAACTGGTGGTCAGAAATTTAGAGTGCCTGAATTCTTAGTGTTGGAAGCATAGCAGCTCCAGGCAATGGCTGAGCCTAGAGTGAAGCCACAGGGGTCAGTCCCTGAGAGGCGTGTGAGGGAGGTGCCCGTACACTGGATAATGGACTGAGGGCTCTGGTATTATGGGGAGGTCTTGTCTGACTGGATTTTGAAGTTCTCCAGGATGATGATAGAAGTTGGCACAGAACAGGTGCCAACCTCTTGAGGGAGGAGGCTGATCCAGGAGATATGCAGACAAAGTGACAGGGAAGCTAGATGGCACGAATTTCAGAAGTGCAAGGGGTTTGGGCTGCCTACTAGAGAGACTGCCATTTTGGGAGCAATGTGAGGCTGATGAGTGGAGCTGGCTACTGGGATAAAACACCCTCACAGTCCTCTCCAGCTTGTCAGGATTCGCTGGGGAAATTATTATTATGGCAGTTGCATAGGACAGGAGCCTCCAGGAGTAAGGGGAGGCAGGCCACAAAGTCCAAGGGAGGTGTTGGAGTAGCAGGCATCTCATTGTGGGACACACTTTACCTTTGATAGGTTCCTGTTTCTGTTCTTTCACAGATGTTTATATTCCTAGATCTTGGTTAATTTTCCCTGTTTTTTTTTTTTTTTTTTTAAATTTTCAGCAGGACAGCTAGGATCTGCCTTTTTTTGTTGTTGTTGTTCTCCTTACTTACCATTTGGATTTTTCCTTTACCTGTTCTGGCTCAGTCCACTCGAGTAAATATTTCTCTGGCTTGGACTCAGCTCAGGCCCACTGGTGTCTCCATCAGTTGCTCTGATTCTGAAAGCAGGACTCCTCTGAGCCTGATCTGGGGCCTCCCGGCTCCATTATTAGCTTCCAGATAAACTCTTGGGCAAGCCGAAGTTCCTAGACCTCCGTGTTTAATGTTGAGAGCCTAGGTTGGAGAGAGAAAAGTAGATTTCCTTAAGAAATAACAGCATGACAGCTAAGCAAACTAGTTTGAAGAACGATTTGAGAACAGGTTGAAGGAAGGGCAAGAGTAGTAAAAGGTAAGTGGGAGAGGGTTGTTCTACTGTGCAAGGCAGTGCATTAGAATCACCTGGTGATTACCAAGCCCTCCCCCAGTTTCTGATTCAGGAGATCAGGATAGGGTTTGAGAAGTTTTATTCTGGTTGCTTTGGTTCTTCACAGTGAAGTAGGAAGCAGGGTTGAGAGAGTAGCAGAGAAGTTGGAGTTTTAAGGCAAGGAGAACGTGAATATCCTCAAGAGAGTAAGACGGAATGAATGAATAAGGAAAATTGAGTATGATTGCTGGTGGTATTAATAGCATGCTTGGGGTTCAAGGTCAGAAAGAGGATGCATGGGAAGAGGCTGTGCAGGATGGCTTTGTAGAGAGCTTGCTGTTGTGAGACGGCACAGCTGGACTGTGGGGACCCACCCCCTTCACCTCAAACCTAACTGCGGAGACTCCACTGGGACCATTCAGGAAGCTTGAAGTATTTATTCCTACAGCTGAGGAATGATGAGGCTGGAGTCTAACTCCTGCCCTGGGAATGTAGAGGGCAAGCAGAGACTCACTAACTGTTTCAGTGGTGGAGCTGGGGGAGTGCTGCTGCTTTTGCATAGACCTGCATTCCCAGAATTGGCTGTGGCAAGTGATGCAGGTGTCACGTATCCTGTGCATCTTGCAGGAGAGAGGGAAGCATGAGGTGGTCTTGGGTCCTGTCCAGTAGGACCATTTGAGGAAGCAAGGAGACCTTAGCACAGAGAAGCTAGGAATGTGCCATGTGAGCTGAGGAGAGAGTTAAAAGAGACCACACACTAATGCTGCCTCTACCAGGGTCAAGGGGACAGCAGGGATATCCCCTTTAAGTATCTGCCAGGCCCATAGGGCACAAAAGCATCCAGTCTAGCAAGAACCTTCTGTCCACTCTTACCCCCTTACTCCTATGCAGCTGGGCCCAGAGCAGTCAGCAGCTGTTAGGTAGTTTGGAGGTAAGAAGAACAAAGAGCACTCAGATTATTCTTCCCCTCCCCAGCTCAGGCTCCTGGAGACTAGACTTAAGTGGGGCAGGGCTGGGAGGGGAAGTAGAGCTACAGTAAGTACAGATTATTTACTGTTACGTAGGGTTATTCTAATTGCTTGTGGTTGCTTAGGACTATTAACTAAGAATGAGCTGAAACGTCCCAGGCTAGCTGCAGTTTCTCTCCACAGCAGGGGAAGAGTGCCCCCAAATGAAAAAAAGCCTGCAGGGTTAGTGAGAGACAAGAATCCGGTTGGGTTTGGATGGCAGCCTGTGCCTTGTGCTTGTTCAGCGTGCTTTGAGAGGTCTCTTGCTGCTGCAGTGTTTGGTGTGCTCCAGCCTTTGTTCCTGTAACACAGCCGTATGGGAACATAGTTCCAAAGGAAACAACATGGTCTTGGCAGAGACACAGCGCAGCTCCAAACACTCAGCCATTTACATATTTGCACAAAGCCCTTTACAGCTTTTCACAGGCGGAGACCCGCAATTAGAGCTTTGTATCCACAGGTCATCCTCCTTCCCAGGTGATTTCTCAGACCAGCCACCTGGTTCTAGGATGGCCACCTGGTTCTAGGACGGTCAACCACTGTAGCAACTGCCTTACTGGTTTAACTATTTCCACTTCTGCCCCCAAAGCGATTCATTTCCACACAGCCAAGTGATGTTTTTAAAATGTAAATCAGATATGTCATTTCTCTTTTTAAAATCCTTCAATGGGTTCTCAGTGCTTTGAGACAAAAGACAGACCCGTTCCCAGGCCCTCTGTGATCTTGCCCCAGGCCTCGCTCTCCCAAATGCATCTTAACCCACTCCTTCCTCATGAGGCTCCAGCCACATGGGCTTTCTTGTCATTCCTCACACATCCCAACCTGTTCTGCTGGGTTTTCAGACATGCTGGTTCATCTTCCTACAATACTTTTTTGTGATGAGCTCATTTTCATCTTCCAGGTCTTCACATCAATATCCCCATTTCTTCTGTAGAAGGAACTGGCTAGATGCTTACCAAAATGTCCATCACAGGCAGCCCCGGTGGCTCAGCGGTTTGGCACCGCCTTCGGCCCAAGGTGTGATCCTGGAGACCCAGGATCAAGTCCTGCGTTGGGCTCCCTGCATGGAGCCTGCTTCTCGCTTGCCTGTGTCTCTGCCTCTCTCTCTCTCTCTCTGTGTCTCTCATGAATAAATAAAATCTTAAAAAAAAAATGTCCATCTCATGGACACACAGTTAAATTCCGTTTCCCAGCTCCTGTGTGAATAGGCCTCACCACTGGAAAGTAAGTAGAAATGATGTTTTACTACCAGACCAAGACAATTAAAGAGTGGATCAGCCTTCTCCACATTCTTCCACCTACTCTTGCCTTCCTCAGTAACCTTGAAGCACATGTTTTGAAGACCCAGAACATAGAGTCTAAGTCACTGCTTAGAGGAAAGCTCTTTGACCAAGAACATCCACATTGGACTTTAAACAAAAATGAACATCTATTACATTAAGTTCCTGAGCTTTAGGAAGGTTACAGAAACCAGCATTATAGGGCAGCCCAGGTGGCGCAGTGGTTTAGCGCCGCCTGCAGCCCAGGGCGTGATTCTGGAGATCCGGGATCAAGTCCCACATCAGGCTCCCTGCATGGAGCCTGCTTCTCCCTCTGCCTGTGTCTCTGCCTCTCCCTCTCTCCTGCTCTGTATCTCTCATGATTAAATAAAATAAAATCTAAAAAAAAAAGAAACCAGCATTATATACCCTGGTTAATATATCTTTTCTGGGCATCTCCTGTTGACCTCACTCTAGATCACAAAACCCTTTCTGTTTCCTTCAGGGTGCTTCAAACGTAGAATTTTACCAGGTGCCAGTCAACACTCCTGCCTGTTCTATAACTTTTAATGGAGAGAAAAACAATCACATGAGGAAGTTGAAATACTCATTTTATCAGTTGTGTTTTGATTGTGATCAGAAGAAAATATCCCACTGAAGAATGTCCTAAACACATTAGATTTTTTTTCTAGTGTAATTAGAAACCTGAAGGTAGGGGCTGTTCGTTTTGGTTTAGGAACTCAAGGATGTTAACCGTTAGGCTGTTGTTTTTCCTTGGTCTCTTGATTCTGATGGTCGCAAGATGATGGATGTGTTCTTGATTAAGCAGGGATGCCCTACTTAACTTTTTTTCTTTTTGGAGTCTTGCTGATTGCCACAGCCCCTACCTTTTTGGCCTTACTTCAAAGGTCCTTCTGCATTGTTAATACCCTGCTATAAATATGTTCCATTATTTTTTTTTTTTAAGATTTTATTTATTCATGAGAGACACCCAGAGAGAGGCAGAGACATAGGCAGAGGGAGAAGCAGACTCCCTGTGGGGAGCCCAATGTGGGACTCTATCCCAGGACCCCAGGATCACGCCCTGACCCGAAGGCAGATGCTCAACTGCTAAGCCACCCAGGCGTCCCTCTTCCATTATTCCCTACAACATAACAGGCCAATCTAAAATATTAACATTTTAAATATGTTTGTCTCCCCTACCCTTTCCCATACCTCAGTGACCTGTCAGCAACCTATCCAATTCAAAGCTATTCTTCCTTCAGCTCAGTGGGATGGGGGACGCATTGTCTGTTTCTTTCACTCGTTCTTTACCTTCTCTGTTACTTAGGATTGGGGTGAGGAGGGCACATTGGAGGAGAAAGAGCTAAACTCCATCAGTGTGCTCTACCAAGACATTTAAATATTGGCTCTCATGTGGGGTATTGGCTCTCTCTGGAGGCCCCATGGGGACTTGTGCACTGACTGGCTTTGCTTCTCTCTTTATGATACACAGCCTGCACTTCCCCTGGGCAGCCCTTCTGGGAGAGGTCCCAACAAACACCTCAAGACTGGTTCCCTTTTATGAAGCCCACCAGAAACTCATGCATGTTTTTATCCCACCAAACACTAAAAGTGCAGGCCAGCCAGCAGCTGATTCCTCTCCCCTTGCTTGCCCCAGCAAGCCCAATGGACTTCTCCATGTGAGAAATAAGCACCAACTTGTATATCACATGACTCCAAACCCTCATAAGTAACTCAGGTTCTATTCTCCCAAGAAGCCTCTGCACCAGGCTCTACCTCAGTGGTCGTATGAAGATGGCTCTCTTACCATTCCTGAGTGTGGCAAGCCTCTAGCTAGAGAATGTAATCTGAGTGAATATAAAGCCTGTCCCTTGTGGGAACACAAAAGGACTATAAATGGTTCTGTTGGAGCCTTCCTTACTTGGTTTAGGATGGAGGGAACAGCGCTGCTCCTTTGCCTTGCAAGGAGGAAAAGTTCTCTTCTTAAAAATTTCCATCAATGCATCTTTCATTTCCCGCTTCTTATGTAGTAGAAAGTTGTGTTGAGAGTCTCTGTATCAGCTTTATTATCTTAGAGTAAATTCTCTTTGGATATATCCAGCATCTTTATTTAGAATGTGTCAGTACCTGTTACCTATTGTGTTCAGTTTTTGTGTATTTTCCAAAGATCTTCTACAACTTAAAAACTCATTTAACATCCTCTTTCTTATGTTCATATTCTTAGAGAATGTGAGCTGTTCGTGTGCATGTGCTTTTATATAGAGTGTTACTGACAATTTATTTTTACTTTGCCATCCCTCTCCCTCACTCAGCTGTGTTTCTAATAGCCATTCACATATCAATCAGGGCCCTGTCAGGAAAGTGCAAACCACACTAAGTACTTAAGTGACAGCATTTCACTCAGAGAATTAATTGCAAATGTTAGAAGGCTGGAACAATAGGAAGAAGTTGCTGATGTAATTCAAAAATTAGTAACTGGAGAAATCAAAACATCCCAAGTCCTGGGAAAACAAACAGGAAGAAGTGATATAATCACCGGAAACTAGTTGCTCAGAGAATGAGCCCCTTTTGACTGGTTCTTGGAGCTCTGTAGGTTCTGGAGCTTGTAGCTCTGTAGGAAGCTTCTTCCTCGTACCTAGGGCTTAGACTTCTGAGCAAAGGCATGACTGCCTGTCTACTGCTAAAATCTCTATAACAAGTGAGGCAAAGGTGCTGCTAAATGCAGAAGCAGCTAGTAGCTGGAGACAGTTGCCTGCAGCTTAAGTAGTGTGACAGCAGCTGGAGAACAGGAATGAAGGGCCTTCCTGCTGTCTTTCATTTTGAGTTTCCCTTTAGGAAGTCCCATTGATAGGAAGGACCTGATGGAACCAGCTGGCAGTAGATTCTGGGAAATAGAGTTTGCAGAATCTCTGCTGCAGCAAGACAACCGGAGTGTGTGTAAGGGGGTGGGGAGTAGGGTGGAGTGGGAGGTTGTGCTGCAGAGGGAGATAGTCTGGTGGCTAGGAGCCCAAATAGGTAAATAAGGGATATCATCTGTGTAGCTACTTATACAGGTACTTTGTTGCTTCTGTCAGCCATGCAGTGTTCCAGGGTATACATCCACCATAGTAAATATATCCATTTACCTGGTTGCTTCAAATTCTTTGCCATCTGGAGAAATTAAAATCCTTGGAGCTAGGATCCTCAGTAAAAACTATGTTACATCAATTAGATTCAGTCATGAGATTTGGGAGGCAAGGGTCCTCTTCCTGTGCTTGGCTGTTGCTACTGGAAAGCAGGTTTATCTAGATGTTGGCTTTCTGCAGCTGCATTCCCACTAACACCAAGGATGAAGTAAGGATGCCTACTGTAATGGCTGGAGCTCCACATGGGATGGAGGTTCAACAGGTAAAATACCATCTACTCTGTGACACTTTGAGTTTTGCTATAACAAAGTGTGGTTAAGAAGAGAAGGTACTGGAAAGATGTCAATAAGTAATTCACAAAACTTATGAAAAGTCCAAGCAGTGAGGCTTAGAAAACACCTGGACCAAGAGAGGATGGACAGCTATAAAAACTAAGGTCACACGTCAGTCAGTCTCGTTAGCATGGCTGCTGGACTTTTTCTTTATTGCTGCATAGGTTGATGTTAAGAATTGAGTTAAGCCTCCTACATTTATGGCCCTGTTTTAGGATTGGCCCACAAAAGCTCCCTCTTGTTCTTTGTTTCCTTTATTCCTGATTCTTGCTCTTCTGTTCATCACCCCACAACATGTTGTTGTGTGTCCCTAGATACATATGTATCTTTGGACACACATATGGTTTGGGTATATATATATGTTGTGGAAGAGACGCACCAGCTGTTCCTCAAACCCATTTTCTCCTTCCTGGGAAATCAGCTAGACTCTTTCCCAGCTTCCCTGACCCCTCAGTATGGCCACAGGATTGAACCTAGCCAGTTAGGTGGTAGCGGTTGTATCCACAATGGCCAACTTAATGCATTTGCACATATGACCTTGAAAGCTCAGCCACTGAGCCACCCAGGTGGCTGCTTTGAACACCCGGCCAGATCTTTGTGTTCAAGAGAAGTGATGTTGGTGAAAGTCCTTGTCTCATTCTCAAGCTTGAAAAAATCGTGGTTAGTATTTCATCATTGGGTATGATATTTGCAGCAAGGCTCTGATTAATGATCGTCAGATTAATGAGGTGCCTTTCTGTTTGCTATTACTTTTATCGTGAATTGGATTTCAATTTTTGTCAAATGCTTTGAATTGAGATGATCATATATATTTTTAAGAGTTCTGTCAGTGTAGGCATGTCTGGGTGGTGCAGTCCGTTGAGCATCTGACTCTTAGTTTTGGCTCAGGTTGTGATCTCAGGGTTGTGAGACTGAGCCCTGCATCTTGAGACTCTCCCTCTCTCTCTCTCCCTTTCCTGCGCTTGTACGCACATGCTCTCTCTCAAATAAAAATATTTTTTAAAAAGTTCTGTTGGGACACCTGGGTGGCTCAGTGGTTGAGCGTCTGCCTTTGACTCAGGGAGTGATCCCAGAGTTCCAAGATCAAGTCCCACATCAGGTATCCTGCATGGAGCCTGCTTCTCCGTCTGCCTGTGTTTCTGCCTCTCTCTTTCTGTGTCTCTCATGAATAAATAACATCTTGGAAAAAAAAAAAAGTTCTGTCAGTGTAGCAAGTAATAGATTCACTTCCATATGTATAATCAACCTTGAATTTTTAGAATATAATCACTTTAGTTGATTATTATCCTTTTTCATATATTGCTGAAATCAATTTGGTAATATTTTGCATAGGACTTTTGCAGCTGTGCTCATGAATGAACATAAATATTTTCCTACAAATCTTCCTTTTCTCAACACAGTGCTTTTGAGTGCTATACCTGTTGCTGTGTGTACTTTTAACTCATGTTTCTTTTTCTTCAAATGCTCTATTGGCCTCCCATCTCTCTCATAGCATAATCTAGATTTCTTACAGTGACCTAAAAGGCTCTGTATTTTCTGGATTCCAGTTATCTAACATTCACTCCTTTTACTCATGTTTTTTTCAGCTACATGGTCCACTATGCTATTTATTGAAAAGTCTAGGCATACCCCTGCTGCAGGTCACTGTACTTATTATTCCATCTATGTAGATTGTTATTTCCATGATATCTACATGACTCACTTATGCACTTCATTCAGGTCTCTTCATGTCAATTTTTGTAGTCCCCTCCTCTCTACTGCCATCCATGCTTAATTTTTCTTCAAGGAACTTATCACCTTTCCAATTGCATTTTTGTTTATATGATTATTGTGTATTTCTCCACACCAAAATATAAATTCCAAGACAACAGGGACTTGATCTATTTTATTCAATACTGTACCCCTAGGATCTAAGACTTACTTGCCCCCAATGTCTTTAGTTTTCTAGAGTTTCCATTTATTTATTTATTTGAGACAGAATAAGAAAGCATCAGCAGAGGGGAGAGGCAGAGGAAAAAGTAGGTTCCCCAATGAGCAGGGAGTCTGATATTGGGCTCCATCCCAGAACCCCAGGATCATGACATGTGCTGAAGACTCGTAACTGATCGAGCCACCCAGAGTGCCTATTTAGAACATTTAACATATCCATTCTCCTAGTTAAGGAATTTAGATTATATAAATCTTTGTCACCACAAACAACTAAGTAAAGAATTTTCTTATAAATGTTCTCTTAAAAATATATGTGTGGGTGTTGTTTCCAGATTTTAAGTCAATTTGTGAGGCCATTTATTCCCCTATAAAATATAACAAAATTAACAAGAAAAACCTAACTAAAATGTAAACCAAAAGGCAATTATTTGAAGACACTGAAAAGTAAACAAAAGCAGGCAAAAACTAGAGGAGAATTTACCTTTAAAAGACTTCAACTGCAATGGATAAAAATTATGATTTTGTGGTCTTTGCCTGAAGGTCCTTCCCAGCCCCACCCTATCCACCAGTTCTAAAGGCAGAAAACCACAGCCTCACTGGCCCAGAATAGCAGAAGACATAGTTCAGGATGGTAAAGCAGCTGGAAATTTAAGAGCAGAAATCCTGGAAGTGGCATGAGGTGTGAAACCAAAATACTAACATGAACTGCCCAAATCTTTGCATGACTGCTAAAGTATACATGCACAGAGGAGACTCGGGGGTGCCTAGCAAATAAAGCTGACAGAGTCCAGTGAAGAATCTGCCTTTGAATGACAGAAGTGCACTGGCTGAGATGTGCAAATTTGCTGTTTTTTTTTTTTTTAAGATATTATTTATTTATTTATGAGAGAGGCAGAGACATAGGCAGAGGGAGAAGCAGGCTCCATGCAGGAAGCCCGATATGGGACTCGATCCCAGGACTCCAGGATCATGCTCTGAGCCAAAGGCAGACGTACAGCCACTGAGCCACCCAGGTGTCCCATTTTGCTGCTTTTTTGACAGTGCCTTCCTCAATTCATGTCCAGCTTAGGTGGCAACTGAAGGAAGTGTCAGGGGATGGGTTTGGTAATGGAAAGCAGCTGGAAATTTAAAAAGAAAACCCCAGAAGCAAAAGCACTGTAGAAGAGGTGAGCCCCAAAATCTGAGCCAAAATCTGCTCAGATCCTTGGCCAGTGACTAAACTCTGTAAAATGCAGAGATGCCCTGAGACTAGGCTCTTAAAAAAAAAAAAAGGCAAGCTGTTGCTAGAAGCTGGAAGAAATAAACAAAGATATCTTCTGTTGCATAACACAGGAAATAAAATATTTGCAATTTAAGCCCACCCTCACCCCAAAATGCCTGCTAGAACACCAGCAACACATCTTCAGAATATGACAGAAGGAAAACTTACTACAACATATTATCCACAACAACCAGCTTTCAACCAAAATTACCAGGCATACAAATAAACAAGAAATTATAACCCTGTTATAAAAGCATGAAATTATAAACAGTAATTTATACTCAGAGTAAAAGACACTTGATAGAAATTGACTCTAGGGAGCTCAGATATTGGATTTAGCTGTCAAATACTTCAAAGTAGCTGCTATTAGTGTGTTCAAACAATGAAAGGAAAATATGTATAAGAAACTAAAGGAAAGTATGGCCTCAGTAAATATACAGATGGGGAACCTTGCCAGAGACAGAAACTACAAAAAGGAACCAAATGGAAATTCTAGAACTGAAAAGTATAAATAACTAAAAGGGAGGAAGGAAAAGATAATATAAATAACTCAGTTTGAGTAACACAGAAAATAGACTGAAAGAAGTGGACAGGGCCTCAGGAAACTGTGGGATGATAACAAAAGATCCAACATTGTGTCATCAAAATCCTAGAAGGAGCTAAGAAAGTACTTGATGAAAAATAGCTGAAAACTCCCCAAAATTTGGCGAGACAGAGTGAACCCCAAACAGGATAAACATGAAAAAAAAAATCAGTTATCGAACATATCATAATTAAACTTCTGAAAACTAAATTTAAAAAAATTAAAATATTGAAAGTGACATCTAAAGGGGGAAAACAGTTTGAATAACAGTAGATTTCTCATCAACCATGGAAGCTATAGGGAGTAGTATATTTTTCAGGTTGAAAGAAAAGAACCATTAACTCAATATACCCAGTGAAAATATTCTTATGGAATGAAGGAGAAATATGGACATTCTCAGAGGAAGGAAAATGAGAATTTGTCACCAGCAGACCTACCCTAAAAGAATGGTTAAAAGAAGTTACTTGAACAGAAGGAAATGATAAAAAAGAAATCTGGGAACATCGAGAAAGATGAAAGATCATGGTAAATAAAAATATGTGCCAGTTGAACTAGCTTTCCTTCTCTTGAGTTCTCTGAAATTTTTTGTAATGGTAGAAGCAAAAATTATGATGCTGTCTGGTGCTGTAATGTGGGAGAACTAATGTTCATATGTGGGAGAAATATTTAAGATAATTATAAACAGGAAAGTATAAAGGGAGGTAAAGTTTCAATACTTCACTTGAACTGGTAAAATCACAACACCAGTAGACCATGTTAAGTAACACATTTAAATTGCAATACGTACAGCAACAACTGAGAAGTTATACAAAGATACAAGCTCAAAATCACTATAGATCGCTCAAAATGGAACTCTAAAAAGTACCCAGTGAACCCATGGAAGCCATATAAAAGAAAAGAGGCAAAAAAAAAAAAAAACAGAAGCAATCTGAAAAAAAAGTGGCAACTTTACTCCCTAACATCAATAATTACGTTATATATTAATGAACTGAATACACCAATTAAACAGCAGAGATGGGCAGAGTGGTAAAAAAAAAAAATGACAACTATACTTTGTGACAAACTCACTTTAAATGTAACAGTACAGGCAAATTGAAAGAGAATGAAAACGATTTATCATGCAAAAATTAAAGCAGGAGTGGTGATACTAATATCAAATAAGGTAGACTTCAAAGGGGAATTTGACAAAGACAGGGAGGGACATTATATATTGATAAAAGAATGCAGGGGATCCCTGGGTGGCTCAGCAGTTTAGCATCAGCCTTCGGCCCGGGTGTGCTCCTGAAGTCCCGGGATCAAGTCTTGCACTGGGCTCCCTGCATGGAGCCTGCTTCTCTCTTTCTGTGTCTCTCATGAATAAATAAATAAAATCTTAAAAAAAAAAAATGCAGCAAGAAGACATAACAGTCTTACATGTGCATATAACAACCTTGTGCAAAACATGTGAAGTAAAACTGATGTAACAGAAAGGAGAAATAAAACCAAACCTCAATTGCAGTTGGAGACTTCAACGCCCCTCTCAAACAACTAAGACAGAAAATCAACAAGTATACAGAGCACTGGGTGTTATTCTGTATGTTGGCAAATTGAACACCAATAAAAAATAAATTTATAAAAAAAAAGGACTCAACAACATCTTCAACCAATAGGGTCTAATTGACATTTATAGAATATCCAAGGAAATTAGAATACCCAAGGAAATTATCTTCAAGTACTCATGGAACATATATGAAGAAAAGTTCTATCTTGGGCCATAAAATAAATTTTGAAAAATTTAGAAGAACTGAAATCATATAGAGTGTGTTTTCTAGCCATAACAAAGTCAAACTAGAAATCAGTAGCAGGAAAATCTCCAAACATTCAGAATCTAAACAGTAAACTTAAAGTAGGAGGAATGAACCTACCCAGTTTCAAGACTTACTATATAACTACAATAATCAAGACTGTGGGGATCCCTGGGTGGCGCAGCGGTTTGGCGCCTGCCTTTGGCCCAGGGCGCGATCCTGGAGACCTGGGATCGAATCCCACATCAGGCTCCTGGTGCATGGAGCCTGCTTCTCCCTCTGCCTGTGTCTCTGCCCCTCTCTCTCTCTCTCTCTCTGTGACTATCATAAATAAATAAAAAAAATAAAAATAAAAGACTGTGGTATTGGGCAGCCCGAGTGGCTCAGCGGTTTAGCGCCGCCTTCAGCCCAGGGTGTGATTCTGGAGACCCGGGATCGAGTCCCACGAGTCCCACGTCTCCCTGCATGGAGCCTGCTTCTCCCTCTGCCTGTGTCTCTGTCTCTGTCTCTCTCTCTCTGTCTCTCATGAATAAATAAAATCGTTTTAAAAAAAAGTGTGGTATTGGTGGAAGGTGGGCTAGGTATATAAATCAGTAGAACAGAATAGAAAACTCAGAAATAGACTAACACAACTATGCCAAGCTGATTTTTGACAAAGGCGCAAAAGCAATTGGGTGCGAGAAAGCCTGAAAAACAAATGGAGCTGGAGAACTTGGACATCCTTACGCAAAAAATAAACCTTGACCTAGTTTCACACCTTAGATAAAAATTAACTCAAAATAGATCATTGGCTTAAATGTAAAGTACAAGACCATAAAAGAACTTTAGAAAAGAAACACAGGAGAAACATCTTTACTATTTATAGTGAGACAAAGTTTTAAACATGACATCAAAGCATGATTCATGAAAGAAAACTGATAAACTGGACTTCATCCAAGCTAAGAACTTTTGCTCTGAAAGATCTGATTAAGAGGATGCTTTAGACTGGGAGGCCATATTTGCAAACTACATATCTGACAAAGGATTAGTAGCTAGAATATATAAAGAACTCTCAAAATTCAGGAGTAAAAACCTACTAGCCTTCAATCTATTAAATAAATTGAATTTGTAATTTAAGACTTCCCCTACAAAAACAAAACTAAAAATTCCAGGCCCAGATGGTTTTACTGGCAAATTCTGTCAATCATTTAAGGAAGAAAGAAATGTTAATCCAACACAAATTCTTTTAGAAAGTAGAGTAGGAGAGCACATGCCAACTCATTTTGTATGTGACTCACTGATACATATACCTGGGAGCAGAACATAGTATATTTAATTAATTTCACCAAGTGCTGCCAGATTGCTCCCCAGAATAACTACACCAGGATAGCCATCTACCAACAGAGCATGAGAATGCTTGTTTTCCACTATATCCTCAACATTTGGTATGGAAGAGGAAAGAGAAAGCTGTAAGGAGAATAGATTCTGGGGACAAATGTCTGGATTCAAAAACTGGCTCCACCATTTTCTGATTTCATGACCTTGGCTAATTTACTGAATCTGTAAAACAATAGTAACAGTCCCTATCTTTTAGATACCAGAGCTTCTTAGGCATTAATGGGTGAAACTAGCAACTATTTTTTCTATTTCAGACATTTCCCCCTATATATCCTATTTCTGAATGAGGATTTTATTTTTTTTAAGATTTATTTATTCATGAAAGAGAGAGAGAGGCAGAGACACAGGCAGAGGGAGAAGCAGGCTCCATTTAGGGAGCCCTATGTGGTACTCGATCCAGGGGTCTCCAGGATCAGGCCCTGGGCTGAAGGTGGTGCTAAACCACTGAGCCACCTGGGCTGCCCTGAATGCGGATTTTAAATTAGACTGAAAAACTACAAAAGGAAATGAGTTACAGAAATCAAGGAGATTTTTGGCCTTTGGGTTATTAGTGCATACAGTAATACAGAGCAGGATCACAGATTTCCTTACGCAAATACAATTTAGCTCCTTTCTCAATTACTGTTCTGATTTTCCTCCCAAGTCTCACTCCCTCCTCCACTCCACTGGATAGTAGTCGAGTCTAGAAATAAATTCAGTCTCTTCAGGTTTCATTTATTCTTTTTGAAATAGACGCTCAGAAAATTCTGAGCATTCTACCTTTGCTCCTCTCCAGAGTGGCCTCTGGGTATAGATGGGAGGATGTATATGGCATTTCGATATCAGAAGGAAGGGATCCCCTGGCTAAATACTGGTTCTTGGGTGTGCCCGAGCTGGAATCTTCTGGGTATGGCTGGCCCTAGGCATTCTGCCAACATTTGCTTCTAAAGCTGATGAATTGGTAGTCTTGTCTCTCTGCTGTCAGACCCTTGTGCCCTTCCCTGTCAACTTGGCCTCTCGACAACCATTTGGTACTGCAGCCTCCAGTGATTCTCTGCTGAGTAGTCCATGGAGCCAAAAGGGTCTCTGTTCAGTAGCCATACCATATAAGGGATCAAGGGACACTTCCTCCTGACTATGCCATTCTGTCCTCTTAATGCTTTGGGGGCCACAGGAGGTCCATGCTGCAGAGCAGTTTCCTTTTATTTTATTTTTATTTTTTTTTAATCTTTATTTATTTATGATAGTCACAGAGAGAGAGAGAGGCAGAGACACAGGCAGAGGGAGAAGCAGGCTCCATGCACCGGGAGCCCGACGTGGGATTTGATCCCGGGTCTCCAGGATCACGCCCTGGGCCAAAGGCAGGCGCTAAACCGCTGTGCCACCCAGGGATCCCAGCAGTTTCCTTTTAAAGTCTTAGTAGGGAAAAGGGGAAAAGCTGCTTTGCCCACAGTACCTCAGTTTACTACTTCATCCCAAAGCCCCAGTTGAGGTTGATATTGTCATACATGTCCCTCTTATCTCTACTTCATTTACCCCCATCCATCAGGACTGGATGAGACTTGTTTATCCCTTTTTTTAAAGGATTTTATTTATTCATGAGAAACTCAGAGGCAGAGATGCAGGCAGAGCGAGAAGCAGACCTCATGCAGGGGGCCTGATGTGGACTCGATCCCAGGACTCCAAGATCACACCCTGGGCCAAAGGCAGGCGCTAAACCGCTGAGCCACCCAGGAATCCCTGTTCTCCCTTTTGTCATGTGTCTTCTTTCCTTTCATTGTTTGGGACTCTGATTTCCTTGTTGGTATTTTAATTTATCTGATAGACAGTAGTGAAATTGTCTGGTCTGGAACATTTTTATGTGTCAGTCATTGTAGTTGAGCTATGCAGTCATGTGGTTCTTATCATCTCTGATTAAGTTTAATAACAGCTGGACATAATTCAAGAATGAATTTTGGTCAGTTATACCTTAAAAAGGCTGAAATTACAACAATAAAAAAGAAGAAAATCCTACATAAAAGAGAAAAAGAAGGGGATCCCCAGGAGGCTGAGTGGTTTAGTGCCTGCCTTCGGCCCAGGGCGTGATCCTGGAGTCTCGAGATCAAGTCCCACATCATGCTCCCTGCATGGAGACTGCTTCTCCCTCTGCCTGTGTCTCTGCCTCTCTCTCTCTCACTGTGTCTCTCATGAATAAATAAATAAAATCTTTTTAAAAAAAGAGAGAAAAAGAATGAATTTTGCTCCATAAAATGGTGTGGATGGATTTGTAGAAAATGTTCTGTTCTAGCCAGTTTTAGGTGGTTTTACTGCAGGTACCGCACTGTTGCTCCCTGCTTCCACCACTGGAGGTTAGAAAGCAGTGATGGTGTATGTGGGTAGAGGGTAGAGCTTCTTTATCCAAAAGGACTTCTTTAATACTCTGCTAATCTCCTCTCCTAAAGAAACAGCCATGTCACTGATTGACCGTGGCAAAGAGAAGGAAAGGGCTTCTGAGGAAGTGGAGTTTTGCACCTCCTCTCAGCCTTCTGTTAAAGGACATCTATGCCACAGTCACTGGTGAGGGGGTGACTGAAGAGGTCGTGTGCCAGCGTTCAGTATACCCTGCCACTTGCGTTACCAATCTCACCACAGGGCTCACACCTGGCTGTACAGTGAAGGAAGTAGGTTATACATAGTCGGTGTTGGTGCTTCAGGGCAAGGAGAAGAGCCTGTGTAGGCCTTGAGCTCAGCTACACACGAACCCAGCATTTATCAGAGAGGTTTGTCGTGGCATAGCATGCAGTTCAGTTAATAACAACCTATCAAGGCAGAACTCTTGATTCCCCATCCCCAGCTTGTCTCTCCCTCAAATTTCCCATCTCGGTTGATGACACCATGATGACTCAGTTGTTCAAGCGTAAAATCTTGGAGTCATCTTAGATTTGTTCTCTTCCTTCGCATTTGACATGCAACCCATCAGCTAGTCCTGTTGGCTTTACCTCCAAAATATTTCCTAAATCCATCAATTCTCCATGCCTGCTGTTAGGACCCTCATCCGAACTCCATCGTCTTCCTCTAGAATTACTTCAAGGCCCCAAACAAATGTTCCTTCTGTTACTCTGGATTTTCTTCCACCCGTCCACCATAGAACAGCCAGAGTGATCTTTGCAAAATACAAATTAGATCATGTCCTCTCATACCTAATACTCTGCACTAGATTCCTCCTTTTGCTTTTAAAAATAAAATACAAGATCATTATCATGAAAAGGCTCTATGCAATCTACCCCTGTCTATACCCTTAAACAATTTTGTATCATCCTACCTCTTATTCACGATACTCACTACATTTTCTTTCTTTCTTTCTTTTTTTTTTTTTAAGATTTTATTTGTTCATGAGAGACAGAGAGAGAGAGAGAGGCAGAGGGAGAGGCTGGCTCCATGCAGGAAGCCTGATGTGGGACTCGATCCCGGGTCTCCAGGATCACACCCTGGGCTGAAGGCAGATGCCCAACTGCTGAGCCACCCAGGTGTCCCTCCCACCACATTTTCTGTCCTGCCTCAAGACCTTTGAGCCTACTGAGGGCTCCACCCAGAAATACTCCTCCTAGATCTTCAAATGGCTCTCTTTCTAATAATATTCAGGAAGCATCACCTGACCACCTAAAAGATAGTAACTGCTCCCTTCTGGTCATGCTCTAACACATCAGCCTCTTTATTTTCTTTATAGCACATAAAATCAAATTTAACTTACCCATATGTTGACCTTTTCTTGTCTGTCTCCCTGCTCTGGAACAACATCATCGGTGCCAGGAAAAGCACCTGGTTCAAAGGAGTGCTCAATAAATAATTGCTGAGGGGCTCAGTCAGTTTAAGTGTCTAACTCATGATTTTGGCTCAAGTCATGATCTCAGGGTGGTGAGTTTGTCAAGCCCAGTGTGTGGCTCCCACTCAGTGGGGAGTCTGCTTGAGATTCTCTCTCCCAGGTGCCTGGGTGGCTGAGTCCGTTAAGCATCTGCCTTTGGCTCAGTTCATGATCCTGGGGTCCTGGGATCCAGCCCCACATTGGACTCCATGCTCAGCGGAGAGTCTGCTTCTCCATCTCCCTCTGCCCCTTCCTCCACTTGCACGTGCACTCTCTCTCACTCTCAAAAAAAAAAAAAATCGGGATCCCTGGGTGGCGCAGCGGTTTGGCGCCTGCCTTTGGCCCAGGGCGCGATCCTGGAGACCCGGGATCGAATCCCACGTCGGGCTCCCGGTGCATGGAGCCTGCTTCTCCCTCTGCCTGTGTCTCTGCCTCTCTCTCTCTCTCTGTATGACTATCATAAATAAATAATAATAAAAAAAAATTTAAAAAAAAATATTAAAAAAAAATCTTTAAAATAATAATTGTTGAATGCACATAAAACCTTGTACCTTATTTGGCTTTTGTTTTTCATGTATATGACTCACTTGGAGAATCCATCAGAGGGGAGAGGATGACTGGTAGGGAAAGACTGAGGCATTCTCTTTTTTTTTTTTTTAAGATTTTTTTTATCCATTCATGATAGACATAGAGAGAGAGAGAGAGAGAGAGAGAGAGAGGCAGAGACACAGGCAGAGGGAGAAGCAGGCTCCATGCAGGGCGCGGGACTCGATCCTGGGACTCGATCCCGGGACCCCAGGACCGCGCCCCCGGCCAAAGGCAGGCGCTAAACCGCTGAGCCACCCAGGGATCCCCGACTGAGGCATTCTTGATATACAATTAAGGCTTTGAAAAATCATTTTCAGTTCTAATACTCTCTTTAAAAATATCCGTTGTGAAAAAAATATATATGTATGTATATTTTGTGGATTTAACACAAGTACTGAGAACACAGTAGAAAGCTGGGCACAGCTTTCAGGATCCGGTGTATTCGCCATCCCCATCTGCCAAGCCCCTTGGATGCATGACCAACACCAGGCCCATCTCCCCACAGGATACCAACATTCCCCTCTCGGTTGGTACACACTGGGTTTTCCCCTCAGCATGTCGGTTCTCCATGTGCAGACACCCTGCACTACTAAATCTCAGAAATCCTTCATCGAATCACCCCAACTTTATTTTGTTTGAGGGCTCACAGCAAGGGTGGGCTACACACATGGACTCTCCGTTGGTCACAAGTGGCGGGGCTGAGCTTTGTGGGCAGGGGCAGGTGCATCAGGATGTTTCTGCTGTGCAGCCTGGTGATACCTAGGGCCCCTTCCATATACACAGGACAGGAATACACAGCCAGGCCGGCTGGGGGTGGCAAGTCACTGGGGCCCCGGACCTGGGCGCTGACGCTGACGGGAGGCAGAGGGCTGGGCTGGCTGGAGGTGCTGTCCTGCAGGGCCCCTGTTACCGGGTCCCACTCTGCGTTGCGAAGCTGGAGCCCAATCAGCAGCAGCCCCATCTCTGGAACAGTAGGATTTGGGCCGTTCACCACCTGGGGGCGCCAGAAGCTGATCAGGCAAGGCTAGGACGGTGGAGGGGGGATCAGAGGAGATGGGGTTCCTGAGGGGGCAGGATCACGAAGAGGCCAGATGGGGGTAACTGTAAGGTGTAATCAGGGATTTGAGGGGGCGAATAGACGGAGGGACGGCATGAAGGTACCTGGAGGTGCAAAGGGCTGCTGTTCAGCTCCGGACGTTTTGCGGGGAGCTCACTGGAGCTAGACCCTTGGCCACCAGGGACATTCGAACTAGGCGCGCGCTGGTTTCGGGCGGCCGTGGCAAAGGTGGCCTCCCAACGCAGTGACAGCAGCAGGCGGCGTGGGCGGCCAAAGGCTGATAGGTGGAAGATGCGCTCTGGTACTCCCGCGTCCGCGCCCAGGTAGCGAACCAACAGCTGCCCACGGCGCGACAGCTGTCGCAGCCAGTGCCAGGGCGGCTGTGGGCCGGCAGGCGCATGGGGGCGCCAAGGCGGGGGTAGGCGGCCAGTCCCGAGAGCGTGGGCCACCGCGGCACAGCGCGGGGAGGCGCACGGGGGCGCGCCCTTCAGCTGCCGAGCCAGGCAGCCAAGGTCCCGCAGCAGCGCGCCCGCCAGCTGGCTCAGCCCCAGCACCTCGGCCTGGAGGAAGGCCTGCAGAGGCGGCCGCGGGCTCAGCCCCGCCGCGGGCTCTCCCCGGCGGGCGGTCTCCGTCAGCAGAGCCTGCAGGGCCTCCAGCCTCCGCTCGGCCTGCGCTAGGCGCTGCCGCAGCCGCCTCTCCGCGCGTCCGGCGCCTCCGCGAGGCGCAGGGACCCAAGTGGGTGAAGTCCGCTGCAGCGCGCTCCAGAGAGCGTGACTCCGGCGTCGCAAGAGCCAGGCCTGGGGGCCGGCGCTCAGTCCGCAGCTCTGGGGCTCCGGAGGGGTGGGCAACAGGTGCATCCGGGCCTTGCACTCTGCCAAAGCATCCAGCTCCCCTAGCTCTGGGAGGTGGGGGGGCGGGGTGACACTTGAAGCCCCCACCCACAACTGTGAATACTGCCCCCTGCTACACCTTAGTACCGGTGTTCTCACTCCTGAGGGGGGGGGGGGGCTTACTCTGACTGCTCCTCCCCGCCCCCACACAGTGACCTGGCTGCAACTTACCTGGGCTGGGCAACAGAGTAGACAGCAGATACTGGGGGGTGTGTGGATGAGCCCGGCTCCCGTTGCTGGGGTCCAGGCAAGCTCGTGTGAGGCTAATCAAGGCCTCCCTGTCCTTCTGGTCTCCCACAGGACCCCCATAGAAAACTGAAGCTGAGAACAAGGTCAGAGGCCCCTCAATTCTTGCCACTCCAGTTCCCACCACCTCCCAAACCAAAACCAAAGCTGGGAATTACGTCCCTGTCCCAAGTACTCCCACTCTCACCCCTTTCAGGGCTCCCTTGGGGGCTGATGACTACATGGGGACAGGAAGGGTCTCACCAGCCAGCTCCTGCATGGCAACACTGGGATTGCTAAGGCTGGCCCACAGCTGGTCTTGAATCTGAAGGACCTGGGTCAGGGTCACTTGACTCCTGGAGGAAGGGAACGGGAAGTAGGGTTTCAGAACCTCTGTATGCTGAGGACTCTGATCTTTCTGGCCCAAGCTCCCAAGCTCCTGACTCATGAGGGCTCACTAGTCATTGCCACTTAGCACTTCAAATTCAACTGGCTTTCAACGGAAATCATCGTTTCCTTCCATATAAACCACCCAGTTGTCCTAGGCGAAAATCTGGGAGCCACCCTGGACTCCTTCTTCCTCACTCCATATGTACATTCTGTCCCTACTGGGACTACCCTAGTCCCTTCCACACATGCCATGGTCTTGGCCCCTGAGACTGCCAGAGCCTTCTAAAACGGCTCTGCTTGCCTCCAGCCCTGTCCCATCTGATCCATTCTCTACACTGCAGCCAGAGTGATCTTTCCAACAAATCAGGATCACATTTCTTCTACCTAAAACCTTCCAGTGGCTTCCCACTGTCCTCTGGATAAAATGAGGCCCCTTGCCATGGTCTTAAAAGTACCTTACCTCCTCTCCCCACTCACCTCCCAGCATGTCCACCTCAGCCACACTGAAATCTCCTCCTGTTGAGTTTAGTTCCCTCTGCCCAGAAAAGCTGCATCTCTACCTGATCTGCCTCTGCTTCCAAGACTCAATTCAAGGCAAGATCTCAAAGTCCTTGGAGGAGCCTTTCTTGACTTCCCCTTCCCCTCACACTTTGGTGCTGCCCAAACAAGAATTAGCCCTATTCCTCCAGGATGTGGAAAATGCTCAGTGTTTGCTGAACGACTGACTGAACAAGATGGATATGGGTCCCCTACCAGCGCCCCCTGTGTGCCTGCAGCTTCATTCCGTAGAGCTGCCGGTGTAGCAGGAGGCCGTGTAAGAGGAGCAGAGGCAGGGTCCTGGTGGGGGGTTGCACAGAGAGTCCTTGCTGGGCTAGCTCCAGACTGTCAATCAAGACGTGGCCCAGCTCCAGGGACTGATCCCAGAACACAGGCATGGAGTGGTGAGTCAGCACAGCTGGAGCAGAAGGAGAACTCTGGGTCAACAAAACACAGTTGCCCTCCTCCCCCAATCTAAGAGCCTATAGTGTGAAGCTCCTCACCTGGTAAGGAACCAACAGCCTCTGCAGACAAGATAAGCCAAAGACGGAAGTCTCTGTGGACGGTCGTCACACTCCTGCTTGCCGGCTGGGCTGGAAGCAGTTCTAACTCCAGGTCCGAGACCACTAGGGGTGGGGTTAGATATGGGGCTAAGATCAAATACTGGGTAAAGGGTCAGACACCAGTTCAGGGATCAGACTTGAGACTCAGGGGTCAGGAGTGAGATACAAGGGACAGACTTGGAGTGAGGAGATCAGTCATGAGGCCTGAGAGTTCAAGCTCAGGCCCAGTACCAGACAGAGTCATAGAAGCTGTCTTTGGATAGCAAACGCACCCCTGGCTCCATCCAACAGCCCCAGCAAGGGCTGTAGCAGCTCCTTCGGCCAGTGAGGCATCAGATGACAGTTCTCCAGCACCAGCCAGTGCCCTTTATGCATGGCCTGGCAGAGAGTGCTGACCACTACTGAGACCGGGTCCCAGGCTTCAGAGCCCAGGGCAATCACCTCCAGATGCTTCTGCCCCTGAAGACCAACAGAGAGGTGGCAGAGAACTTAGTGTGATCCTAGGGTGACCCAGAGGACCCAACATAATGGCACAAATGACCCCAGAAAGCCCTAAGTAAGCCAGAAAGATCGATGAGAATGCTGGGGGGAGGGCACCACACCCCATCTTAGCCCACAGGGATCTGGTATCTCTGTGGCCACGAGACAAGGCTCAAACCTGCTCATGCTTGGCAGCCAGCCTCTGGAGGACAGTGAGGGGATGCAAGGTGGCTGTGGGGTGGCCAGGTGGCGGCAACAAGATCAGCATGGGCTGAGTAGCCTGGCTGTGTTCGAAGGGTATGCTGGAGGCACCCAGGTTTCCATCCAGGGGCCGCCCCAGGAGGCTGGTGGTAAAGTCGGCCAGGGCCCTTGCCAGGCACTCAGGTCGTAGCACACGCCACAGAACCAGCTTCTGGAAGAGGCTGAGTGGATCAGGCCCAGGCCCAGGCGCAGGACCCAGCACTGTGGATGACAGTGACAGGTAGGTCTTCCAGACACTGGAGTGGCTTGCCAGGGATGCACACAGCCCAGCAAATGGGGGCAGCAGCTCCAGCATCCTGCATTCATGCCAGGCTCTCAGTCCTAGCCAGGCTGGTCGTGCCACACCTGGCTTGCTGTAGCCTGTGCTAGGAGAGGCTGCCAGGCCAGGCCAAAATGCCAGCCTCTCCAGCTCTGGTGCTTTCCTTGTCACTTGCAGCAGAGCCAAAGCACCCAAGGCACCCACCAGCGGTACTTGGGTCAGGCCCAGTGCAGCCACAGCACTGCCCAGTAGCTGGCGGGTCAGCTGTTTTCTCAGATGCAGCAGATGGCTGGGCAAGTCCTCCCCCTGATGAGTCTCATGCTGCTTCATGCTGTTCAGAGCCTGCTTGGTGGCTGCCAGCCAGTTGTCTGGGCTCATACAGAAAGGTGGCAGCAGGTTCTGCAGTGGGCTAAGGGCCTTTATAATGGCCATTCCATGCCAGACCACACGGCGATAGGGTGCCCACAATGCCACCTCCTGCAGTCTCATGTCTTCTAGGTCCTCCGAGTGGGCACGTAGCTGACACAGCTGTGCTTGGGCCCTCACCAAGCCCCGCAGGAATTTAGCTGGTTTCTGATGATTTGGGTTCTGGAGCAGCAGCAGCAGCAGCTGCTCCTACAAACAGTCACTTGTTCCATGGTCTGACCCTTTCCTTTTTTTTTTTTTTTTTTTTTAATTTTTATTTATGATAGTCACACACACACACAGAGAGAGAGAGAGGCAGAGACACAGGCAAAGGGAGAAGCAGGCTCCATGCACCGGGAGCCCGACGTGGGATTTGATCCCGGATCTCCAGGATCGCGCCCTGGGCCAAAGGCAGGAGCTAAACCGCTGCGCCACCCAGGGATCCCGGTCTGACCCTTTCCCACACAGCCCTCAACCATCCACACTCATCTCTGCCCCCAAACCCAGGCCCTCCAAAGCTCAGCCGCCCACCAGGGCCAGGACCCCCAGGCACCTCAGCAGCCTCCACAGCTTCACAGCTGTCTAGGATTCTGGTCTTTATGTCCTGCCAGCGGTTCTTGAGCTCAGGACACTCTATGCACAAGATTTCATGCAGCATCTGTTCTTCTAGGATATCCATGTTCAGGCTCAGATCCAGCACATTCAGCCCCTTCAACACTTCGTAACCTAGCACTTGGGGGTCACATGGGAGACGCTTAAGGCTTTCCCCTTGGCAAAGCCAGTGGGTGGGCTGCACAGGGCGTATGGCTCCCGACCACAGTCCTGAGCCTGCTCTGGGCCAGACTGAGTGAAGCAGGAGGACTAGTGTGTCCACAAGGCTGTGGTGGCAACTTACCAACTGGGGCTCACCTTTTCCCAAGGCACTGAGGGGGAGAGTAGTGCTCAGATAGAGACAGAAGCCAGGCTGCACCTCAGGAGCACTCAGCTCCTCCCGCCGAAGTAGCCATTGCAGTTCCTGGCAGCCTAGGCCCAGCTCCACATTGGTCAGTAGCACGGGCAGGCCTGCAAGGGGGAGACAAGGACACCCTACCAGCCTTGCCAGCACTCCACCCCTCCCCCGCACAAAATCTGGCTCTGACCAGCTCCACACTGGCCATTAGGAGATTTCCTCAGGGCTCTTCCACACAGTTAGGGCCTGGCTTAAGGATGGGAGCTGAAGTCAGGCTGGGGGTGAGAGGCCACAGAACGGGGGCATGGTGGGGACCATGGGGACCAGTTCTCACCACTGGCAGCTGCCTCCTGAAGCTGAGGACCCAACTCTGGGTCAGTGCCTGAGAGCACATGAAGGCAGGGAAGAGGCAGAGACCCAGTCTCAGAGGCTGGCCTTGACTCCTCCCTCTCTGTCTCCTCCTCCTCCTTGTGCTCTTGCTCTTGTTCCTTTTTTCCCTCTTTGTCCTCATTTGCCTTGTCCTCAGTCTTCTGCTCTTTTGCCTTGTCCTCAGCCTCATTAGACTCTTCACTACTGTCATCATCATCTTCTTCCATAGCCTCTTCTTTTTCTTGATTTCTCACAAAGCCCTCCCCTGTGGCAGGAAGATGCAGAGGAGCTCCTCTCAGAGGATGAACCAGGTCCTAGGGAACACTATTCACCCAAGAGCTCCATCTCATGATGGAAGGCCCACAGGAAGACATCTTAGGAAAGTGACTTAAGTGCTTTCTGACTCAATTTCCTTATCTGCAACATGGGATTGATATTAGTGGGTACCACACAGGGTTACTGTTGAGGATGACATGAAATGATATATAGAAAGCATTCCACTGGCCCTCGTAAGCACTCACCAAATGTTAGCTGTCACTATTATTTCTCTAAACCTCCAGGGAGATGTTCTAGGTATCCCTGAAATCAGCTCCATTTCTGCTTCTCAGCAGATTGGTTAGAAGAGTCTGTGTATTTCTCTTTTTGCCTAAGCTAATTCTATCATAACGAAAAGAATTGTTACTAATATGGAAATCAGTGCCTCGAAGTAGCAACTTGTAAGTGAAAGGCCATAAACTAGAATTAGCCAAGTCACGGTGGTATGGTGGACACAGATGGCTGCCTCCCCAGCCCCCTTCTCCTTTGCCTCCTGTCCTGCAGCAACTGGGAAAGGTAAACATTTTTTTAAGTATTAAGAAATTCAAGAATTTTAAGAAGTTTTTAAAAAGTATTAAGCATTGGGGCACTTGGGTGGCTCAGTCAGTTAAGTGCCTCCGGCCCAGGTCGTGATCCTAGGGTCCTGGGATGGAGCCCCATGTTTGGCTCCCTGCTCAGCAGGGAGTCTGCTTCTCCCTCCCCCCTGCCCTGCCCCCTTCTTAATGCTTAATACTTAAAAAAAAAAAAAGATTTTATATATTTATTTGACAGGGAGAGAGCATTAAGAAGTAGGCGAGTGGAGGTTCCCAGGTCCACAGTTTGGTAGATTCGTTTCCTATTGCTTAATAAATTACCACTTAGCAGCTTAAAACAACATCCACTTATAATGTCTGAGTTCAGATGGTTAGAAGCCCAGGACAGCAGGACTGGATGCTCTGCTCAGGGTTACACGGAGCTAATCAAGGCATCAACTGGGGCTGTAGTTTTCATCTGGGACTCGGGTCTTCTTTCAGGTTTACTGGTTTTTGACAGAACTCATTTCCATCTCACACTTTCCCAGTAGTCTACTCCATCTTCCAAGCCAGCAACAGTTCCTTGAATTCTTCTCATGATTGAAATCTTCCTGCCTCTTCTTTCCTTCTTGTGTCTTTGAAGGGCACATGTGATCACACTGGGCCCACCCAGATAATCCAGGACATCTCTATCTTAAGGTCAACTGTCTAGTAATATTAATTACCTCTGCAGAGTCTTTCATGTCATAGAACATAATTACAGGAGTAGCAACAGACGACAAAGGTAATGGGGGCCAAAACTCTGCCCACCACATTTGACTATTCAGATTTCTGGAAGATCTTTTGTTTTCCTGATAAAAGGGACAGAAATGGCTAGCAGCAGCTCTGACATGATGATAGGCATAGCAGCCAATATGGCAGCAAATTACCACAAATATGATGGCTAGAAAAACCAGAAACTTATTTCCGCAGTTCTGGAGGCCAGAAGTCCAAAATCAAGGTGTTGGGAAAGCTGCACTCCCTCTGATGGCTTTATGGGAGACTCCTTCCTTGCCTTCTCCAGCTTCTGGTGCTTCCAGAAGTTTCTTGGTTTGTGGCCACATAACAGCCCTGTCTCCATCTTCATGAGGCCTTCCCTCTGTGTACCTGTGCCTTCTCTTTTTTTCTCTTATAAGGAAAATTGTCATTGGATTTAGGGCCAACCCAGATAATCTAGGGTGACCTCATTTCAAGGTTCTTAATTATACCTATTGAACTTATTACACCTACGAACTTATTTCCAAATAAGTTCATATTAATAAGTTCTGCGGGTTAGGAGTCAACCCACTACATTCAACCAATTATAATTTGATAAGCCAGCATGCTAAGGATCGTTGAGCAGAAAGAACAATCTGGGACCTGAAGTCAACACTGAAGCCTTGTGCCTGCTTATCTCAACGTGAGATAAATAAATCCTTCTTTCTTTTCTTCTTTGTCTTTTTTAAAAATAGGCTCCACACCCAGTGTGGAGCCCAAGGTGGGGCCTGAACTCACAACCCTGAGCTCCAGACCTGAGCTGAGATCAAGAGTTGACCGCTTAACTAATTGAGCCACCCAGGTGCCCCAATAAATCTTTGTTTTAAAAAAAAGATTTTATTTATGTATTCATGAGACACAAAGAAAGAAGCAGGCTCCTCACAGGGAGCCCAATATGGGACTCGATCCCAGGACTCTAGGATCACACCCTGAGCCAAAGGCAGCTGCTCAACCACTGAGTCACCCAGGTGTCCCTAAACTCTTTATTTCTTAAGCCATGGTAAGTTGGGCTTTTGTTACTGATAGTGATAGCATTCCTAACTGATACAGTGAGTTAGTGGTGGCGAGGGGCAATGAGGATTTTTCTTCTCCTCACTAGACTATGTGGTAGGTAAGAAGTTGGTTTATCTCATGGGACTTGGACCATATCCACTTCAGTGGATTTAGTAGAACGCATGCTGGCTACTTCTCCACTTAGATGAGAGGAACAATCTCCAGAAAAAAAACTTAAAGAAAATTCCTTTCTGATCATATCAAGCAATTTCAGACACTGATTATCAGATACTCATGAATCTTACTGGTTTATAAAAATGATTTTCTACATTATATTGCATGGAATAGGAAATTAATTGGCTATTGGAAGAGCCTGGAAAATCAGGGAAGCCTAATTCTCCAGGTCCATCCCAAGCACTTTTCTCTTTGCATTCCCTGCTTGACAAACATAATAGTATCCCTCTCCCTTTTGATTTGGATACAGCTCCCAGTAATAGGGGTTATATGCTATGGCCGATTAGCCTAAGCTCACTACTTAGACTGTTTTATTACTACAGCTCTGAGGTGAAGGCCAAGGTTTAGATAGATGACAATTACATCAAGACTCAGTGGCATTCTTAGAGCCCCCAGGACCAGTGTTAAGAGAGAAGACAAAAAAAATGGGGCTTAAATTCAAGAATGCGAATATACCAAGATTTCTGGCATTGGTTAATAGCTAATAAAATCCTTATAAATGAAATCTGAAGGGAAAAGATAAGAGATTTAAAGAAATTAGCTAGAAAATCCACCATCTGGTAACAAGTGATCAGCGTTTGCTTAATTTTAAGGCAAATCCTAAGCCCCCATCTCATTCCAATAGGAAGTGGATATGTAAGGCAGAACAGCTACAAATAGGGGACTCTTGCCCAATATTCCTTTTGTAGATAGCCCTGAGGACAATGACAAGGAAAATTATGCTGTTCATCAGAACCCAGGACAGTCAGAGTGGCTGTCCAAGAACTTACTCTATAGCCAATGAAGTGATGCTAATCATTTACCTTTCTATCGCTGTCTGGCATTACACAGTACAAGCTTAAAGCTAATATACAAGTATGGGTTTCTCACCCTTACCCAGTTTCTAAACAGGAAGTTTACTGTAGTTATCTCCATTTGATTTTGCTTCACTTTGCATAGCAGGTGAGTTACTAGGATGAGATTTAGCATGTACTCTGTCTTAAGTTATAGAATCACAAAGAGCCACATGTAGATCTGATCAAGAACATGAACATTGTTCAAAATTTGTAGACTCAGAATTGGATGTTGCAGCTGGATGTTTCTTCAGAGTGTCTCTTACTAGAGAGGGGGTAAATTCACTTACAGTTACACATGTGATAGTTGTATAGTGGGCATTTTTGTAATGGGGTATGGGCAAAATGGAGAGTTTTGCTAGCCAATGGAATAATGGATGTAGTAATATGTTAGTGATACTAACATTTTTGAGGAATTATTATTTTTAGGCACTCTGTGAACCCCTTGTACAGGAATTATCTTACTTAATACAATGTTTTATGAGATGAATATAATTAAGATGGCTCATTTTATCGGCAAATAAATTTAGGCTTAGAGAGATTAAGTACTTTGCCTCATTTTGCACAGCTAGTAAAGAACAGATATTTGACCCAAACAGTCTGATTTAAGAGGCCATGTTATATACCTTCCATTGAAGATGTCTATTATTTTCCCCAGTGCAACTCTCAACCCCTCTTTCTGGGAAATAAACACCTGTTTCCCCCTCCCCTACACACCACACTTGCTTCCTTCCCCTAAGAAACACCTCTTTCTGACACTCTACACAAGTGGGTCTCTGCTCCAGGCAGAGCTAATAGAAATATTTCTCCTCGGGACACCTGGGTGGCTCAGCAGTTGAGCATCTGTCTTCAGCTCAGGGTGTGATCCCAGAGTACCGGGATGGAGTCCCACATCAGGCTCCCAGCATGGAGCCTGCTTCTCCCTCTGCCTGTGTCTCTGCCTCTCTCTCTCCATGTCTCTCATGAATAAATAAATAAAATCTTAAAAAAAAAATATTTCCTCAGAATTCTTGAACTGAGGATAAATTTGGATAGTAAGGAAGGCTCTGAGTTGTAGGCCAAGTTTCTAAGAGTGCTAGGCAGACCAGGGAAGTGGAAGATCGTGGACATTTACATCAGCCATGTAGATTCAGAATCATTGCAATATAGGCCCCAAGATGTAAATGTGACCTAATTTATTAATACCACACAGGCCAATGAAGTTTAGGATACCCTGGCCACAAAAACTTAGTGTCTTCATTAGGAAAGAGAAGACCACATGTGGCTGAGAGTGCTTGCAGTTCAGATGCCCGAGAAATATCGTGTTCATTATCTCTGGCTTTACCTCTGCACTCAGTGCGACCTGGGGCCAAGCATCTGGTCTCCTGCAGAGGTAGTGGGTTCAGCCAGATGAGGGCCTGGTTGCTGGGGTCAAGCAGCAGAGGCCAACGACAACTGGAGTAGTGGGTGCGACTCCGCAGAAGCAGGCCTGCCAAGCGGGCGGACTTCGCCTGGGGCTTCAGGCCCCGGTCCCACTGGCACTGTTCAGATCCGGAGCTCAGCAAGGACAGAAGGCTGAAGGGAGAGCGTGTGGGGAGCAGGGGGTTCTTTGGTGGCATGACAACTGATCTCTGCTTCTGCTTCAGTACCTGGGCCACATCATCTGGGTTCAGGGGCTCCTGAGAACCCCTACACAGAGCCAGCCACTTGTCTAGTAGCTCCTGGCGCCGCAGTGGCGGGAAAGGACCCAGGTAGACGATGGCAGCCGAACACAGAAGGGCGTCTCCAGACACAGTGGCACAGTGCCCCTTCAACTTCTAGCATGGAAAGGGAGAGCAGAGAGCATGGAGGCCAGCGGGGAGGATACAGGCAGAGAAGGAGCAAGGCAGGGCATGTAAGAAAGCATGGCAGGGAGGGCCCAGGGAGGATCAGAGGGTTTGGGGACAGTGGTACAGACATGGACTCTGGAGGGAAATCCAGGAGGGGCTCCTTACCTGGAGCTCTGTAGTCCAGGAATGCATGGGTGTGAGCAGGGCAGCCTTGATGGGCCACTTGTGATACTGGTCACACTGAGCCTGACTGAGCTTCTCCATCAAATGGTTGTGTGAAGTCTGGGCATCTTCTAGCTTTTTGGCCAGATCCAAATTGTGCTCTATGATCTCCTGGGCCTGGAACTGGTAGTGCCCCAGGCGGGTCTGCTCCCGAGCCAGGGTGGCCTCTATCTGCCGCAGCAGCAGGCCCGTGGGCAGTCCTCGGCGCTGTGCCAGCCCATAGCACAGAACAGCCCAGAGCCAGGCTGCCAGCCTGGCCGCAGGTACGCTTACTGCCCGCAGAGCTGCATCAGTCATACCTGGAGCCTTCAGAGCTTGGGTTAACTTGATCATCTCTGAGTCCGTCATCTTCTCCTTGGGGAAGAACACCAGCTCCTGGAGAAGTGTTAAGAGGGGTAAGGGCAGACACAGGTGTTATGGACCTTGCCCCAACAGCCTCCCTCTGCTGAGTCTCCCCTTTTGGCCTCCACTCTCCTCTTCCATTGTGCTCCACATTCCCTACCTGATAAAAATCCTCACTGCACAAGAGCTGCTTGGCGCTGGCCCAGCCTGTTTCACAGTGGAACAGGTCACACAGTGCATCTGTCACTTGGACCACAGATTCTGGTGGTGCTCGATAGCTCCGTATCTCCTCAAAGTCAGCCACCTGCAGCTGGCTCAGAGGCCCCAGGAATGCCTTGCCCATCTAAATGAGGAGATATGCACTCTTGAAGTGAGTTCCCAGAGTGTCTTCTTCCTTCAAGGTGTTGCCAGGGGGGATCACTTCTTCCTAGGAGTTCCCATGAGGGACAATTCCCCAAACCATCTTACTACCTATGTCCCCTCCCCCAGAAGATGCCATGACAAGTCATCCCCTTCCCTCCTCTGGGTATCATCCTGTGAAAGGTGGTCCCCACCCAAAGGGAGGAGCAGTGCAGGGCAGGCAGCAGGAAGAGCCCACCTGCTCCAGGAAAGCCTCATGCTGAGCCCGGAGGGCATCCCGCTGCTTGGTCAGGTTCTCAATGAGGTTCTCCTGCTGCTGACACTCTGCCAGCTGCTGCCTGAATAGCAGCTTGCCTTTGTCTAGCTGCTGCTGAAGTATTCGGAGGTTCTGTAAATAGAGATCCAGGTTATGCAGCTCCAGATCCTGGGCCAGGTGGAAATACCCCAAAGGGAGCCCTGGGGACTTGGGACTCCAGCATACTCCTCATTTGATAGGCAGGATGACCAAGTTGAACTCCATATATGCCCCAGATAAAGACTGAGCCCTGGGACTGTCCCTTACTGGTCTATAAGTTACATACCTGGCAATGCAGCTCCAAGGGGATGATTGCTTCTGATCTGCCACACAGGCCCAGGCAGTCTGACTCCAAGGCCTATGTGCTCAACTATTTGGTATACTCTTACTTAACCCATTAGTGGCATTTGTCACAGAAGACAGTTCCCCACCTCCTGAAGCACTGTCTTCCTTTGACTTTCCTTCTTCTTTTTTAAAGATTTTATTTATTTATTCATGAGAGACACACAGAGAGAGAGACAGAGAGAGAGACAGAGAGGCAGAGACATACGCAGAGAAGCAGGCTCCCACCAGGGAGCCCGATGCAGGACTCGATCCAGGACCCTGGGATCATGCCCTGAGCCGAAGGCAGACACTCAACCACTGAGACACCCAGGCACCCCTTCCCTTGACTTTCATGACCCCATGTTATCCTTTGGCTTTCTCCAACTACTGTGGCTGCTCTTTCTTCCTCTACCATCCCTTAAATATTCCTCAGCAATGTTTCAGGGCCTCCTCATCTTCACATTCTGCACATCTACATGCTCTCCCTAATCTCATGGCTTTGATTACTACTTATACTTTAACAACTCTCAAATTGCTATCTCAAGTCAGATTTTTTTTCCTGAGCTCCACGTCCATATATCCATCTACTTAGTGGCAATCTCCTCTTTGATGCCTCACAGACCTCTTGGACTTCACATGTCCACAAATGAACAGTGTCTTGGCTATGCCCCATCAGATCTCTTGCAATCTTCTTCACCTCCTCACCTGTTCGTCTCAAAGAGCTGTGGCAAAACACATCTAAGTTTCCCAAAGAAGAAAACCTATTATTACCATGACTCCATCCCTTCTATTCCCCTGAACCCAACCCGTCTTCAAGGCCTTTCAGTTCTACTTCCAACATGTCTGTCCTGTCTGCTCCTCTGCCTGAGCCTGTGCTCCCTCATGGCTGTCTGAGCTTCTGCCCGTAAGCCCCTTCCTCTACTCTGTTCTCCATGCCCCAGCCAAATACCATCATCATCATGTTCCTGAACACTCGCCACTCTCCCAGTTGGTTTATGAGGCCTTTGTGCCCAGGAGGCCTGGACTCCACTTTCCAACCTCATTTCTCTCCTCCCCCAACACCCTACTCTCCAGCCATTCCTGACTTCTAGCTCCTCCAATGTGGCACATGTTCCCATGCTTCTGGGCCTTTGTCCGTGCTTTTACTTCAGCCTGTGACACCCTCCCCAGACCCACCCCCCTTTTATGCCAAATCTTTGCTAACCTCCAGGTATCAACTTTGGTGCACTACATTTTGTTTCCATATTTAAGGAATGTTTTTTTAGTGCTTGCCATATTCTACACATTACTCATTGTGGCACTTTGCTTTCTCCAGAAAGTCTTGATAATTCAGAGTGCCCTGGACTTTCTCTGTCATAACGTACTGTTTTGTAATTGCCTGGATGAGGCTATATGTTCCAGTAAACTAGGTACCATGAAGGCAAGTACAGTGCCTTATCTTTCTTATTAGAAGGAACTATCATTATTGAGCTCTTACTATGTTCTAACACTTTTAAATGCTGTCCATGTAAGATTTCATTTAATCCTCATCCTAATCTCTCTGGATCTTAGTCTTCTCATCTGCAAAATGAGGAAAAGGAGAGCCACCTCAGAAAGTTGTAGCAAGGATTCTATCAACCTATCTATCTATCTATCTAGATGTAGGCATGGACATAAATACTGATGAGTGAGTAGACAAAAAGAGTGCAGTTCAATTAACTTTTGTAGAGTACAGTAATGAATAAATGAACCAGTTGAATATGAGAGAAACGAGAGATGGATGACTCCAGAACGACTCCTGGGATTTAGCTTAACTAAGTGGGTGGTGATGCCATTTCCTGGGGTGGGGAACACTGAAAGAAGTATACACTATTATGGCTGTTGAGTGAACAGCCAAGAGATCTGACACTGAATGCCTCTGACACTATAAACATCTCTCTCTCATTTTTTTCTTAAGATTTTATTTTTAAGTTATCTCTAAAACCCAACACAGGGCTCGAACTCACAACCCCAAGGTCAAGAGTCATGTGCTCTTCCTACTGAGCCAGCCAGGTGCCCCTACTATGAACATCTCTTATCTAGATTTTGGGCTTTTTTTATGTTGTCCTTTGATATAACTGACCATGGGATTAAATAATAATAGCATTTTTAAAAAATAATAGCATCTTTAAACCAGATAAATAATTCCTGTTATTAATTATCCTGGGAAATAGTAGGACCCAAGACAAGAAAATGGAATTTGGAAAACATGGGAGAGGGCAATCCTGTCCCTCTGTGAACTTTTTTTTTTTAACCTCAAGTGAGTCTTGAGGTTCCATCTAAGCTAATGATCCTTGGTGGTGAATGGTAGGAGGGCACCATTACTATGAGAACTCTAGGGAATAGCATTTACAGAGAACACGATGACAGCCATGCATGTAGATACAATGGAAGCCATGCTTCTAGAGTTGTGCAGTACTAGGTGATAGCCCTGACAGGCTAGGCATTGGGAGCTCTGTGGCCTGAAAGCCCAGCAGAAGGGAAGCATTTGTCTGTGTATGAGTTGCCCACTAGTTCAGTTCTCTGAAGTTATCCCTGAATCTTCATCAAAGCCTTATACAGCAGAAAGAAAAAGAAGAGCTATTTCAGAATTCCTCTTATTAAAAACAAAATGGGACTTAGATTTAGACTAGAAAAATTCTCTCTTGTTACATGAGAACTGTATTGGAGGAGCTCTAAAGAAAAGGTGGGGTAGCTGAATAATACGGTGGAGTGGGCACAGGAAGAGGTGAGAAAAAGAGAACTGGTTGCTAGGGAATGCCTAGAGGAGGGTGACTAGTGAAGTTCAGGACATTGAGGTCTAGTGTACCATTCCAACATCTTTCTGGTTTTGGTCTAAAATAAAAATTGCCTGACTTCCATCACCCATCCGCATTTCCCCAGTGTATATGTGGGCCTTGTATAGTTGTTGCTTTTGTGATAGGAAGAGGTACAAGGATAAAGCTGTACGGGCAAAGAGGATGGCTATAAGAGGTGTGCCAATGAGCCATGATAGAGAATCCAGGAGAAAAATGGGTAAGGGTAGAGGCAACCACGAGAGTGTAATCTCTGCCCTGTCCTTGATGGGAACCTGTGGAGATCTTGGGAAGTATATTGGACTTCCCATAGTCAAAGTACATACTAAGGACAGCAGAAGCAGACACTGGGGTTTCATGTGTTTAGAAGAATCAGTCTGGTCTCAGCTGTGCCATGGGGAACTTTGAGCCTAAGATCTAAAGGAAGAGGTAGCAGGGATTAAAGAGATTCCCTGGGGAAAGGGTACTCTCGGGAGATAAGAACTAAGGTGCAGGCTGGTTGGCTCCTCCAAAGTCCCCCTCTGGGCCCCTGCTTTGACCCTAGTGTGCATACCTCATAATCTTCTCCCCCTTTACCTTGTGGGAGCCTTTCAGCAACTGTTCCAAGTTGAAGACAAAGTTGGTGTAGGCATTGTGCTTCTCAATCAGCATTCTCAGATTGTCCAAGGCATTCTGGATCCTGGAGATACAATGTACCTACAACGTAAGTGGGCCCAAGGAAGCAGGAGGTACAGTGCAGGAAATGGGGCCACTCACCGCTGGGCCTTGTTCTTAATTTGCAGAGTCATCTGTTGCTGCAACAGCATGAAGGTGTCCAGAAAGTCTAGGAAGGTCTTGGGGGTGATGAGTGGCAACTCAGGGCATAGGTGTCCATGGTAGCTGGCAGCCGAGAGATGGATGAGAGCCATGGCTTTGGCCACACTGGGAACTGATGCCTGGAGGTCTGGGTACTTCAAGGAGTCTGAAATGGGCATGGTTTTAGCCTGTGAACTTGTGGGAGAATGGGAAAGAAAAGGGACCCTTTTCTGATTCAGAAAGAAAAGGTGATTCAGGGCAGAAAAGGTGAAGGGGATCACTAGGTTCTTGGAAGAGAGAGACTGACCTGAATCTTCAATAAAACCTGGTTGAGAGGAGTAGTGAGAACAGGTAAAAAGGGCTCACCACCATCAACGGATAGATTATGATCACTCTCCAGGTAGTGCTGGACCACACTGATCAGGGAGTCTTGGTCCCAGGGTTCATAGCGGTCAATGCTAGCAATGGCCAATTGAAGAAGCCTCAGGAAAAGGGTGGAGGGCAACTGTTTATGGGCCTGGTCATCTCCAATCAGGATGAACATGTGCAGGTGGTTGCAGACTTGCTGATAGAACCTGTGGGCCAAGGGTTCAGATACTGTCCTCCCTTATATAAAGGATAGCCCCAGTCCCAAACCTGACCCCTTTAGCCCTGATCTTCTGAGTCCTCACAGCAGCTCTTAGATTTCATCTTGGCCTTTTGGCCAGCATAGAGCAAGAGCAGAACAGCCCTTAGCATGGCGTTCTTGGCCTCACCTCTGCAACAGCATTTCCTTCTTGATGTTCTGCTTGACACTAAGGTTCTCCCTGGGGAGATGTTCTTCAATGCTGTCCAGATCTGCCTCTGTATACTGGTCAGGGAAACTGCCTGAGGTTGCCAGGGCCAGCAGACGATGAAGGGTAGTAAGATCCACACCCTTGGGTACCAGCAGGGCCACTGGCTGGCCTAACATGCCAGCATGCCAGCTGGCATCCCGTAGACACTGGAGAATGGCCTCCTCTGAGCCAGTCGGCAGATGGAAGAGGCGGGCCTGATAAATGCTAGCTGCCAGAGTGATGGCAGTATGGCGCCCAGTACCCAGAGCCCTTGAGAGCAATAGGCCATGCTGCCGGGGCCTGGCCAGCACCCGGACCAGGCGGGCCACGTGCTCGGCCATGGAGTGGCATCGGGCAAGGTGGGCGCTCAGCTTCAGCTGAGCTGCTGAAGTGGACAGCTGCTCCTCCAGGCTCTCCCACTGCCGTTCCAGGTACAAGCTGGGGCTCTCAGAGTTGGATCCTAGTATCAGCTCCTGACTGAAGACTAGGTCTGAGGGCTTTTCCTGGGGGCGTAGTAGCAGCACTGGTAGCAAAAGGGGTGAGGCCAGGTCTATCTGGGATGTTTTATGCCACCAATTCTTGTTTCTGTTTAATTGTAGTTTGTAGCCAGAAGACTTTGTGTCTTCCTCCTGGTTTATACCTTCTGTGGTCTCCCTCTTTACTGGTGCTATGGAAGGTGCTAGACCTGGATCATTGGAGGGGGAGCCTGTGGTGACCTGAAGGCCATAAGGGTCCTCCTCCTCCTCTGTCTCACTGCCGCTGTTGCTTAAGTCTTCCCACTGGGCCAACTCCCCCTCAGATTCCACTTCAGGTACCTTCTCCTCCTCCTCTTCTTCATCCTCCTCCTCATAGCCTTTGCCCCTGTTCTGGGGTGCCGGCCCGCAGCAGAAGACACTCTGAGCTACTTCTAGGAGCAGGTTGGCACAGTAGGAGCGTTCCCTAGGGCTGTCCAGCCGGTCACAAAAAGTTCTCTGTGCCTCATGCAACCAAAGACGTACCATGTTGCGCATGGCCATCATAATTGTCAGGCGGGTGCCACGCAAGCCTGACACCCGGCGCAAGTGCTCCTGATGGTTGGGACAGTCCAGAAACCCCCGGGAACCCATCCTGGTTGGTAGCAGCTGCAAGCTGCCCAGTAGTTGGCTCACAGAGTGCAGGGAGAAGCGGTAATGTGGGTGGAGGGGGGAAGGCAGAAAGCAGTTGCGCACAGCCTCCCAGGCCTCCACGGAGGCCCGGACCAGAGCTTTTGCTAGAACCCCCTCCCGTTCCACAGACGGAAAGCGCTCAAGCCAGGCCTGGATGCTAGGTGTGTGCCTGCTCAGCAGCATGGCCTGGGTCATGCTACCCAGGGCCAGCACTGTGAAGAGTCTAAACAGACGTGGGCACAGCGGGCGCTCACAGAAGCCTGGCACTGTGGCAGTGGCAAGGAAGTTGACTGTGGGCTGCAGAGTCTGCAATTCCAGGGTGTGGTGGGCATAGACCGTGCCATCTATGGCCTGGCGCAGAGTCTCCAACACTGGCTGGCAGCTCTTCTCTGGGTCTGTGGGACACGAAGACCAACAGTAAGGACACGCAGGGGTGCACGTGACAGTGTTACTCTGTCCCTCCTATCCCTGCTTTACTTCTGGCACACACAGGCTTCTACAGGAATTCTGTACACCTGATGTGTTGGGACGTGGTCATGTCTGAGTAAATTGATCTCTTTCCCCCACACTCTCCCTAAAAGTGAGTAATTTCTTCTTTCTTCTCCCCACAAATCCCACCTCTGTGACTAATTATTCATCAACAGAAGAAGGGTTTGGAAGCTGAGATGGATGGAAACCTGATCTGACCACAATAGGGGGAAAGTGAAGTCACCATAATCAGAGGGAGGAGTTATCACATGTGTACACATGTGTACTTCTATAAAGTCGATGTTAAGATATGATTGATATAAAATAAAGTGTACACATTTTAAATGTATTAGTTCAGTGAGTTTTTTTTTTTAAAGATTTTACTTATTCATGAGAGACATAGAAAGAGAGAGAGAGAGAGGCAGAGACACAGGCAGAGGGAGAAGCAGGCTCCATGCAGGGAGCCTGATGTGGGACTCCATCCTAGGACTCCAGGATCACGCCCTGGGCTGAAGGCGGCACTAAACCGCTGAGCCACCCAGGGATCTCCAGTTCAGTGAGTTTTGACAAATGTATACACCTATGTAACTGTTCCTCTTATGATACTTAGAACATTTTCATCATCTCAGTAAGTTTCCTCGTGACCCTTTGCGGTCAATCCCCCCACTACATTGTCTCAGGAACTTCTATCTCATCTGATGTCTATCACTATCAATTACCTTTGCCTGTTTTTTTAAGTTTTTATTTTATAAAAGGATTTATTTGACAGAGAGAGAGAGAGAGAGAGAGAGAGAGACCACAAGCAAGGGGAGGGGCAAAGGGAGAGCGAGAAGCAGACTCTCTGCTGAGCAGGGAGCCCAATGCAAGGCGGAGCTCAACCCCAGGACCTGGGATCATGACCTGAGCCAAAGGCAGATGTTTAACAGACTGAGCCACCCAGGTGTCCCTTATTTTATTTATTTTAGATAAAAAGCATGAGCAGGGGTTGGGGCAGAGGGAGAGGGAGAATCCCAAGGCAACTCCAAGCTGAGCTGAGCCCAGAGCTGGACAGCAGGGCTTGATCCAATGACCCCAAGACCGTGCGTGACCTGAGCTAAAACTAAGAGTTGGATGCTCAACTGACTGAGCCACGCAGGTGCCCCATAGCCTGTTCTAGAGCTTCACATAAAGGGCATCATATAGTATGTAGTTTACCACGTCTAGCTTCTCTTACTTGGCATGATTTTGAGATTCACCCATGTTTTGTGTGCATCAGTGTGTTTCATTTTATTGGAGTGATATTCCATTATAAAAATACCACAATTTGTAGATCCACTGACATACTGATGGGAATTTAGGTTGTTTCCAGGTTTTGACTATGCAGAATAATACTGTTCAACATATGCTATTGGCCACTCACAAATCTTTCTTTTGTGAAGTATCAATTCTTTTATCCATTTTTAAAAATGGAGTTTATTACTGAGTTAAGAGCTTTTTAATGCAATATGGTTATAAGTCCTTTGTCAGATAGATATGTGTATCATATTTCTGTCTGTGGCTTATTTTTTCATTTCCTTAACAGTGTCTTTTGAAGGGCATAGGTTTTTAATTTTCCTAAAATCCAATTTTTGTGTCCTAAGAAATCATTGCTTTTAACTAAGGTCACACGGATTTTTCTGCAACATTTTGTTGTTAAGTTTTATAATTTTAGCTTTTACATTTAGACCTTTAATTGATTTGTAATTAATTTTTGTGTATATCATGGGGTAGAATTCAAGGTTCCCTTTTTTCCCCATAGATAGGTAGTTGTTTCAACACCATTCATTGAAAGGACTATCTTTTCCCCCACTGAATTATCTTGACACAACTGTTGAAAACCAATTGACCATATATCATCATATATCATATATCAGGTTCTCTTTTCCATTAGTCTGTCTATATCTATGTCCTTATACCAATACCCCACTCTCTTGATTACTATAGCTGTATAATAAGCCTTTAAAATAACTACTGGGGATCCCTGGGTGGCGCAGCGGTTTGGCGCCTGCCTTTGGCCCAGGGCGCGATCCTGGAGACCCGGGATCGAATCCCACATCAGGCTCCCGGTGCATGGAGCCTGCTTCTCCCTCTGCCTGTGTCTCTGCCTCTCTCTCTCTCTCTGTGACTATCAGAAATAAATAAATAAAGCAGTGCTCTTAAAAAAATAAATAAATAAAAAATAAAATAACTACTGTAAGCCCTTCCACGTTGTTCTTCTTTTTCAAAGTTGTCTTGGCTCTTCTAGGCCTTTTGTGTTTCCATAAGTCTCATAATGAGTTTATCAATCCTGTCATTTTCTACAAAATAAACAAAAACCAACCTTCTCAGGTTTAGATTGACATTGCATTGAATCTATACATCCGTTGGGGAAAGTAAGCACCTTAATGATATTGACTCCTCTGACCCATGAACATGGTATATCTCTCCATTAATTTGAGTCTCCTTTATCTTAGCAAAATTTAGTAATTTTCAGTGTATATCTCTAATAAGTTTATTCCTAAATATTCTAAGCTTTCAGATGATATCTTAAACTGTATTTTAAAATTGTGTTACTAGGGAGCGCCTGGGTGGCTCAGCAGTTGAGAGTCTGCCTGTGACTCTGGGGATGATCCTGGGGTCTTGGGATTGAGTCCCACATCAGGCTCTCTCCCTAAGTCTCTGCCTCTCTCCCTATGTGCCTCTCATGAATAAATAAATAAAATCTTTAAAAAATAAAAATAAAATGTTGTTACTAGGTTATAGAAATACTAATGATTTCATAGATTGACTTTGCATCCTATGACCCTGCTAAATTATTTTTTAAAGATTTTATTTATTTGAGAAAGAGAGAGAGCACACAAGGTGGGGAAGGGGCAGAGTGAGAGGGAGAAACAGACTCCCCACTGAGCAGCGAGCCCAATGCAGGGCTCAATTCCAGGACCCCAGGATCATGACCTGAGCCGAAAGCAGATGCTTAACTGACTGAGCCACCCAGATACCCTGACCCTGCTAAATTAAATTCACTTTTAGCAGTTTCGTAGGGTTGTTTTTTGTTATTGTTGTTACCTTAGGATTCTCTATGTAGAAAATCATGTTGTATGCCAGTAGAGACAGTATTACTTTGTCTTTTCCAATTTTAAAGGCTTTTATTTCTTTTTCTTATTGCATTGATGTGGGTCTCTGCTGCAATATTGAATAGAAGCAGTGAAAGTGGACATTGTTGCCTTGTGACTGATCTTTGAAAATGTGTGATATTTCACCAATTAAGTAAGTAGCTGTAGGTTTATTTATTTATTTAGCTGTAGGTTTTAATAGATGTTCTTCATCAAACTGAAAGCTCCCTTCTATTCCTAGTTTGTTGAACGTTACCATGAATAGTGTTGAATTTTATCAAGTGCTTTCTCTTATCTACTTAGATGATCCTACACTTTTCCTCATTCTGTTAATGTCATGAATTATAGTGATTTTTGAATGTTGAGTCAACTTTGCATTCTGGGGATATACTGCTTAAGCTACAGTCCACAGATTTTGATAACATTTTGTTTTCATTATTATTAAGCTCAAAATATTTTTGAATTTATCATGTAGTTTCTGGAATGGTTGAGTTATTTAGAAGTGTATTTTACTTTATTTTTTAGAGTGAGTGAGAGTGGGTGTAGGGCACAAAGGGAGAGGGAGAGAAAAATCTTATGCAGTCTCCATGCCCAGCACAAAGCCTAATGGGGGCTCAATCTCAGGACCCTGAGTTCATGACCTGAAATCAAGAGTTGGATGCTTAACTAAGGCATCCAGGCACCTCTAGAAGTGTGTTAATTTCAAAGAATTTGGGAATTTTCTAGGTTTATTGTCGTTGAGTTTTATTGTTGTCAGAGAAAATATTCTATAAAATTTAACCCTTTGCAATTTCTTGAGACTATTTTATAGCCCAGCATATCAACAGTCTTGGAGAATGTTCCATGTACACCTGAAAAGAAAGTGCATTTTGTAGTTGGTGACTATGATGTTCTGTAACAGTTGATAGTAGTATGTAGATCTATATCCTTATTTCCTCTCTCCTATCAATTATTGAGAGGAATGTTCAATCTCCTACTATGATTTTTGGTCTTGCTATTTCTAATTTCTATCCATTTTTTTCTTTATATAGTTTTAAGCTGTTTCAGGTACATACACATTTAGGACTTTTGTGGGTTTTTTCAATTAAATCTTTTAATTAGGAGATGTCCAGTTCTCTATCTCTGGTAATACCTTTTGTCTTGAAGGACTTTTTGGAGTGCTTAGGACTTTCCATTTAATGTCATTATTCATATGGTTGGTTTAAAACCCATCATTCTGGGCACCTGGGTTGGCTGTCAGAAATGTCTGCCTTTGGCTTAGTCATGATCTCAGAGTCATGGGATGGAGCCCCAAATCAGGCTCCCTACTCAGTGGGGAGTTTGTTTCTCTCTCTGCCCCTCCCCCCACTTGTGCATGCTCTCTCTCTCAAATAAATAAAAATCTTAAAAAAAATAAAGTCCATCATATTGCCAGGTTTTTTGTTTTGTTTTGTTTTGTTTTTAGATTTTATTTATTTATTCATGAGAGACACAGAGAGGCAGAGACGTAGGCAGAGGGAGAAGCAGGCTCCATGCAGGGAGCCTGATGTGGGACTCAATCTCGGGACTCCAGGATCACACCCTGAGCTGAAGGCAAATGCTCAACCGCTGAGCCACCCAGGTGTCCCCACATCATGTTGCCATTTGTCTTCTAATCGTCTTTTATTTTTAATTCCTCTATTGTTCATTTTCTGATTCCTTTTATATAAGAAGTATTTTTACATTTAAAATATATTTTTAAAATTATACTTTGTTAATATTATTTAGTGATTTTTCTAGGATTATAATATGCCTCCTCAATATATTGATAATTATAAGCAATATTGTGCCACTTCACACTTAATACCTGACCTTTCCCACTTCCTATTTCACATTTCATGAGTGTAAGAACCTTATAATAGTATAATTTTTACTCACTGCTCCCCAAGGGTGGATCTGCCCTATTCTCTCTCCTTTTCTTTTGGAACTCCTGGTGTGTGTGTGTGTGTGTCTGTGTGTGTGTGTGTGTGTGTGTGTGTGTGTATGAAGCTCTATTCATATTCAGTATATTTCTGTTCTTCAGGATTCACTGACTCTTTTGTTATCTTCAATCTATTAAACCATGCAGTGAATTTTTCATTTCAGTTATTACATTTTCCAGTTCTAAAATTTCTGTTTAGTTATTTTTAATAGTTTTCATTTCTTTGCAGAGATTACTATGTGTTTATTCATTCAGATCATATTTTTCTTTAAGTAGCTTAGTACTTTTATAATTAGCTGTAATAGCTGCTGTAAATATTTGCTAGATTCTACTTCGAAAACATTTCAAAGTCAGTTTTTATTTGACTGTTTTCTCTAGATAGTGGGTCACAGTTTTTTGTTTTGTTGTATGTTTATTAATTTTTAATTTTATACTAGATGTTTTGGTGGCTGTCACCCTGGGATATCTTTTACACTGCCAGCTGTGTAACACTGCCATTTCACAACACTGCTTACAATGTTTGCAACCTTCCTGTTGAAATCTCTTCTCAGCTGCTATTCACAGATCTGAATTCACCCTTTCTATTTTCCACTGACAATCTGATTATTTGTGCAAATTCACTGAAAGGCCCAAATCACATAGTTGTAGAAAATTACATGTTTTAAAGGTGCTAAGCAGACCTAAATTTTTATTTATTTATTTATTTTTAATTTTTTATTTATTTATGATAGTCACAGAGAGAGAGAGGCAGAGACACAGGCGGAGGGAGAAGCAGGCTCCATGCACCGGGAGCCCGATGTGGGATTTGATCCCGGGTCTCCAGGATCGCGCCCTGGGCCAAAGGCAGGCGCCAAACCGCTGCGCCACCCAGGGATCCCCAGACCTAAATTTTAATCTTGGTTCTGACACTTTACTGACTAAAGTGTTTTGGACAAGTTATAAAATATTTCATTTCTTCATCTCTGAAATGATCATAACAAATCTCCATCTTACTAGGCTTTTATGAACACTAAAGATGACCTAGATAAAGCATGTAGAACATAGTCCTCAATTAATTGTACCTACTATTATTAAGTACGTATATCCTGATTCAAGTTTTCTACATCCCATAAAAGACTTGTGTTTAACTGGACAATCCAGCTAATGCTTTAATCCACTGACTTCCTTGACTTCATTATCCTGTACCTATACTTCATTTCTGCCCATTCCTATGGCCATATTCAAACCTGTCATTATCTAGAAGCCCACCACTTGAGAAACTTTAAACTTCAATATCCCAAACTTTTTCACAACTTCTCCTTTCCTTTCTAATTTTTGCTTCTACAAACTCTTACTGAGCACTTACTTCCTGTTGAGTCAATCAAAATGAATAAGACAAATCTCTCTTCTCATGAAGCTCAGAGTATCATGGAAAGGATCAACAAATATATAATAGTAGAACCATGGTTGTCACAGATCTTTGTACAGAACACAAGATGAGTATCTAACCTAAGGCTCAGGTTTTCTGGAGAAGATACTAAGATTATTTGTAAAGAACAAAGACTTTGCCAGATTAGTAGAGTAGGGAAGACAGAGAGGACAGCAATCCCAGAAGCTAGAGAGAGCTTGACTTACTGAATGCCTGTACATAGTTGAGTTCAGTTAGAGTACAGAGTGTAAGAGCCTAGAGAAGAAAGCCTCACTGCAAGGAACCTTGCAAGAGAATTCACTGATGTTCCAGTTAATGACTGTCTGAACCAGGGAAGATGGAATGGAAATAAGTGGAAAGATTTGAGAGAGATTTGGAATGCCAAATTGAGAGACATGGTGAAAGGACTTTGGTAAGAAATGGGGAGATGTCAACAAGATTTCTGGCTTACGTGACTGGATAGATGGTTGTACTAGTGACTCAGAGGACAGGAGCAGGGTTTAGGGGTAAGATGATGAGTTCACAGTTGAATCTGAAGTGCCAATGGGACAACAAGGTAGAGATATACAGTAAGTAGTTGGATAAGCAGGTCTAGTGCTTAGAAGAAAAGCTTGGCCTGGGGATAAAGATTTAGCAGTCAAAGCACAGAGATGGTGGATAAAGCCATGAGAGGAGTAGGATTGTTCGGGAGCATATGTACAATGAAAAGATATTAAGAATGGGATGCTGAGATTTGGTCTGTAGGTGTCTAATTGGGAGTCAGTAAATATTGCTTGAGATTTTATAGTCTCAAGAGATCACAATGACTCTGTCTTTCCCTCTATTCAGCTCCTTACCAGAAGCAGCCAGGTGCAGATCCTCCAGCAGGAAGAGGAGGGAGCCTTTAGAATCTGGGTGCTGCCCAGGCCGTGGGGCAGCTTGTGGTTGGCCCTGGACCCCCTGACTCAGCAGCAGGCGAAGGTGGAGGGGAGTGAAGGCAGAGTGGATGGGGCTGCACGTGTAAGAATGATGTGGCTCCACTAGCATCTCCACAAAGGTGGACTTCCCTGTTGCTGCCTCTCCAGCCAGCATCACTGGATGTCCCTCTGACAGAAGCAGGTCCACCACATATAAGAGCCGTTCAGTCTGTAGGACAGGAGCAGGGCTTACTGGGGCAGTGCCAGTTTAGGACAGTAATCTAGCTGAAAGCAAAGTCTAGGGGTTTTGTTTTAGAGCTGCACTTGCAGAGCGCTTCACATATTCTTGTGATTGTGAAAACATATCAAAGAATGGGAGCAGGTGGGCCTCAGGTGGGCCTAGAACATGGATTTCCCCAGGATATCTCCTTGAGCCCTGACCCCATCTGCTGCCCCGCTGTCTTCACACCTGTAAAGAAGGGCTAAATGTGCCCAGAGTTCCCCTGATGCGGCTGCCCAGGTAATGGCCAGTGAAGGGGACCAGAGTCCCAGTCTCAGGGCATACATGTAGATCAAACACCAAGGCTGAAGGTGGTGGCTCAGGGTAGTCGGAGAGGCAACTAATAGAATCTCTCAAGAAGGTATCAAAGAGGGGCCAGAGCCTGTTCAGATGGATGTACAGGCAAAAATGTCAGACAGTTACAACAGTTGCATTTGTGACACACTCACACAATTCCATCCTCCCCCGACAGTGATGTCACCTGGCTTTTAACTTCCATGTGCCAGTCCATCTCAGCCCTCCTGTATCACCCACCCCCACCTCCGCAGATACCTGGAGGGAAGGTGGGCTCCAAAGCCCCAGATCAATGCAAAAAGAAAGCTGCTGACAGCCAGCAAGTGCTCCTTGCGCTGATTAGGTACATCATCACTGTCAACCTGAGGCAGGTTCAGAGAGCTGCTTTTGGAGGACTTGCAGCTTTGGGCCATAGGATCACTAAAGCTGAGGTCCTCTGCAAAGGTCACGATGGTCAGAATAGGAGCCGAGGTAGGAAAAAGTGGGATGGGGGTGAGGGAAGACATAGACACTGGCTCTGTCACTGTCAACTTTCAATCCCCAGGCCCAAATCCACCAAAGAAGCCATGCTGTAGGTGCTGGCTATATGCCAGCTGTCTTTAAAGCCCCTTCTCTCCAAACCATCCCTTATTTTCCCTTCCCTTCACCTGAGATATGTGCCTTCTCCTTCTCATCTATGCGTAGGTGGGGGTCAAGAAGACAACGTAAGACACGGGCCAGGCTGGTGACTTCAGCCACGCCTGGGCAAATGGCCTGCTGCCCATGTACCTGCAGCAGGGAGCTGGCACCCTGGTGGGTGAGGAATCCGAATGTTGCTGGCACCAGCACTTCAGCCAGGTGGTTGAGCTCAGTGACTGTCTGGAGCTGCAGGTGGTACTCATGGGGCAGGGCTGCCATCAGGACACTAAGCATATCCTTCCAAGTCTGCTCCCCACCACACCAGACTAGGGCACACTGGCCCACCACTGCGGGAGACATGCCTGTTACATCTCCCACCTCCATCAGGAGAAAAGTACCTGGGGGTCGTGCTATCTGTTGACCATTGGGGAGGCTGAGCTGGGGGACTTCGCCCAGGAGGCAAGTGATGGAGTCCATCCAAGCGGCATTGGCAACCCCGTCACATATTATCCAGTGCTGGATCCCACCTGATTCCTGTGGTGGCTCCTTTGGGCCCACAGTCTGACACGGACTGGGTGTACGAAGCAGCCTAGGGAAGATGCCATGGTGCCAGCAGGGACCTTCTAGCCATCCCAGGAATTCCTGGGGGCTGAGGACATTGGGATACAGGTGTGTGATCTCCACAGGCTGGCAGCCCTGGGTTGAGGTGTCCTCCCTGGCTGCCAGCCGATTCTGGATCTTAAATAAGCTGTGCCAACAAGTGGTCTTGCCACTGCCTGCAGGTCCCAGGAGCAAAACCCCCAGAGCTTGGCCCAGAGCCTGTCTCAGCTGCTCCAGGGATCCCAAAATTTCAGGGCTAGGATGGAGGCCTATCTGCTGCAGTTCCTCCAGCAGCAGTGGCTTCCTCGGTGTATGTGCTACAGGCTCCGCCAGCACCTGTCTGGCATTAGGGAAGAGCCCACAGAGCAGCTCTTGGAGGTTGTGCAGATGGGTACCCTTGAGGATGCTGAACAGTGGTGAATGTAGCAGAGCTCGCAGTAGGGCAGCCTCCTCGATCACAGCTAGGGACTTGGACTCGTCCTTGGTCGCATTTAAATCCTGTATCATGTCTTCTAGTACCTGCTTGAGCAGTGGCAGGCGGCAAGGCAGAGGTGCAGCCACCAGCTCACGCTCTAGGGAGAAGAATTTAGATAGGCGGGAAGCCATGCGGGAGGCATCCCGCATCCCTGCACCCAGTAGGGTCAGCTCTGCCACTTGTTGCAGGTCAGGCAGTGTCAATGCCACAGGCCGCAGTAGCAAGTGCAGGTTGGCAGGCACAGCAGGGCTCAGGGAACGCAGCGTCAGGAGAGAACCATAGCCAAGGCGTATATATACATGATGTTTCTCAAATAAGCCACTGCCGAGGAGCTGGGGTTGCGTGGGGTCGACAGTGCTGGTGCTCCTGGAGGCTTCCTGATACAGTGGAGCGTAGAGGTGTTGCAGTTCAGCTAGGCGCTGGCCCAAGGCAGAGAGCAAGCCAAGGGGCAGGCGTTGAGCTGCTTCCAACAGCAGCCAGGCACCACCCTGCAAGGCACCATTCAGGTAGTTGCTCAGACTTTGGGCCTCTATCTGAGGCAGGCAAGGCATCGTCACCAGCTGGCGCCCCAGGGCCTGTGCCAGGCTCTTCACCATGGCTGCCTTGCCCACTCCATCAGGACCCAGTAGAGTTCCACAGGCTACCTCCTCCAAGGCTAATAACAGTACCAGGGCTGGCCGCTCGGGCAGCAGGCTGGGCAGAGACCCTAGTCTGGGACCCAGGTACTCATAATTGTACAGGAAGGACCGGCCTAGCACGTCTATCCAACATGCAGCTGGCGATGGAGAAGTCTCAGTAGATGCAATAGTCTTGAGACTCTGCAGAGGGCTCTGGGGGATGACGTCAGGTGAACCCAGGCGGTATTTGAGTTGGCGAGCCCAGTGGAAATCTTTCAGATCACTGACCTGGTGCTCCTGCAGCAGCTGTGCTATATCTCGGTGAGTCACTGCCATGACCAGCAGGGCACTGAGCAGGCTGGTCTGGCGGACAGAAGGCAGGGGCTGCTCACCCTGGGAGGCCCTCTGGGCCCGTATAAAATGTACCAGTGCCTCAAGCTTGCACACATGCATGGGGACCATGGCCAGGGTCCTCCCCTCAAGCAGAGCCTCCTCCATCTCCGCCCACCATACCACTTCCTCTGCCACCAGCACACACTGCCATGGGAAGGCCTGGACTAGGTCGAGCCAGTGGTGGACATATAGCTGTGGGGGCAGCTGGCCTTTCTGGGGCAGCTGCTTGAAGGTCTCATCTAGGGATGGGCCCAGAGCAAGACGGGATGCCACACAGTCCTGCAACATGTGCACCAGTGCTGAACGCAGGCAATTCTCCAGAAAGGCCAGCCATTTGGGGAGATCTGGATGCAGAGGAATGGACACCGGCAGCTTAACCTCCTCCCCACCTGCCCCAAGCACTGCTACTGCCTCCATCTGAGTGGATGTGTTTGGGCTTGACTCTCGGTCATCTGTGTTTCTATCGGTTGGGCTGGACTTGAAGCTCACAGCATGCACATGAGGAAAGCAGCGTCGTACCCACAGCTGGGCCTCACACGACTCCAGTGGGGAAGCCAGCAGTGCCACCAGCTCACTATCACTGAGGAAGAAGAGGCGGGGGAAATGAGTACACACCCGATAGAGCACACTCTTCAGAGCCATAATGATGCCCTCCAGCTCCACTGAGCCTGCTTGCAGCAGTTGTTGCAGCTGCTGGCCTTGGAAAAGAGGGCTCCGTTTGACACTCGGCACTATAAGTGACAGAACCAAGGGGTCACCTACAGAGATCAACATCAGGGTCCGATACTGATCATCCATGGCCTTGAACCGGGAGTTCTGCGGTAAGAGAGGGGATAAGAGTAAAGTCAGCTCTCCCTCCTTACCCTGAGCCCCATTATGCAGTAGCCCTTGTCCACCTGCCTCACCCTTCTTCCCTACCAGGTCAGGATTCGGAAACTCAATCTTCATCTCGTGCAGAACTTTATTCAGAAAAATCCACTTCTGCTGAAAAATCACCCACACCTTCAGCAGAGCACCTGTATGAGCAACCAGAGGAACACTGGAGGGAGACTGGGGTTCTAGCTTCTAAAAAGGGGTCCAGCTGGGCCTGACCTCTCAGGGTGCCCCCCCAAAAAATACTCAGTAGGACCCAGGGACCTTGTTTGGAAAACAGCAAACTTTCACCGTGAATAAACTTTCACCTGGTCATCTGAGCCCAGGAAGTGGCTCTGAAGGAGATCTTCACTCTGTTCTGATCTTCCCCTACCCAACCCCCACCTCTCACCCCAAACCTCCAGGCCATTCCACCTCAGGTCCCATCCATTCCCCCAGCTTAGAGGCCTATACTCACTCAAGCTATGCATGATGGTCACCCACTCCAAAGCTATTTTGTTTAAGTCTCCTGACTTTTGGATGGCCAGGATCTTGAACAACATCTGAAGACTTTCCTGGATAGAATCCTGCAGGCTGCTGTAATCTAAGGAAGTGGATTCCTGAGCTAGTAGTCAGATGGGGCAAGGGCAGGGGTTACTATTACCCAAATTACACTGAAACTCACAGTTCCCAGGTATTCTCTAGAAGACCCAAACATATTTTTTTCTGCTAGTTGAAAAATATGCTCACCTAGAATCAGAGTGTGTTTACAAGCCTATTCAGTAAGTTATAATCGTAGTTACACAATTTAATCTAATGTTAACCACTGAAATATGTTGCTAGTTCTTTTTAAAAATATTTTAAAATATTTTATTTATTTGAAACAGAGAGAGAGAGTGAGCATGAGCAGAGGAGAGGGGCAGAGGGAGAGGGAGAAGCAGACTGCCCACTGAGCAGGGAAGCCGATAGTGCAGGGCTTGATCCCAGGACCCTGAGATCACAACCTGAGCTGAAAGCAGATGCTTAGGCAACTGAGCCACCCAGGCACCTCAAGAGTTGCTGATTCTATGGAAACAATGGAAAGCCTCCAGTAAAGGTGAGTGATAAAAACATGGTATTAAATTAGGTATAAGCCAGCCAATTTTTAAAAAATGGGAAATTATAATAAAATCTAGAAAAATTCTGGACTCCAGCAACATCACAAGTGTCTTCATCACTGCTCGACTTTATAGAAACTGAAAGCGGAAACAGTAGATGTTGCATTAATGCAAGAAAAGCAGCGAGGAACTTGTATTAGTTGCCTGCAAATCAAAGTAAAGCTCTTGTCTTTAGGCTAAAAGGTTAGTAAATAAATGTATGTTTGTATGTTTAAGCTAAAGTAAAATATATATATATCATATTTTATGATCTCCCTATTAACTAACTTTGAATTTGCCAGTTGGGTTTCAAGTGAGTTGGGTGAGAGAATTTCTCCTCTACTGGCAATTCCCTAACTGTACCATCTCAAGTGGCTGGGCTTGTGCTGTTCCCTCTGCCTGGAATGCCCTCCTCTCCCTGTAAGTTTGGCAAACTCCTTTGGGAGTTTGGGAGTCAACATGAGGACTTTGCCTATGGGAAGGGAAGATTCCTCTTGACTCTCCTTGGTCCTTTGAAGCTGGGCCTCTTTCTGAGATTCTACTGCCTTCAGTAGATTCTCCATCATGCACTCATCTCTATTCCATTGTCCTCTCTCACTGGACTAGGGAGCTCCTGAGGACAGGACTTTTGCCTGTGAACCTCAGCATCTCCTGCGTTTGGCTCAGAGAAGGCAGGGAAGCTTGATGTAGGAATGACAGAAGAGTGAATGAGTGGGGCAAAAAGATCAGACAGCAGGATGCAATCTAGAGGAAAGAGCACTAGAAAATGGAAAGACGTGACCATGAGGTACTACTGCTCAGTACACCCAGAAAGGGGAGGACCTTTGCTGAAGAGGCCAGGTGTTGGGCAGGAGGGAGGGAGCAGGGAGCTCCCTAGATCAAGACTTAAAAGAAGCTCCATGGAAGACACTGTCTCAGGACAGACTGAGGTCTCCTGCTGCCCGATAAGGATGGGCCGCTAGCTGGAGAAGCTCCACAGAGCTTGGTGGACATGGTGGATGAATTTGGCCCCTAGCAGTGGGCTATCACTGGGCCCCAATGGCTGGCTCTCACCTGAGAGGACGAAGGTGCCGCTGTCCTGGCTCACCACCTCCCACTGGGGGCTGCGGACCTCGTGCTTCTTGGAGCGCTCCGATGCTGGGGGCTCATAGGGCACGTGCAGGATGAAGTTGATCAGTCGCAGCTGGCGTGTCTCCCAGCCCCGCTGCAGCTGCCGGAGGGTTTCTTGGGCATGGACTCTTTCATTTTCACACTGCCAGATCTGGAACAGCTGGGTCTCAGGAGCCAGCCCTGGCTGATAATGGCTCAGGGGCTAGCCTTGAAGCTGGGACTCAAAGGCCAAGGCTCAGGGGAGTGGAAGTGTCAGAGATGGAGAGCAGGCCCACTTGGCTTCAGACAGGTCAGCAGCAGCATACTTTGACCTAAAGCTGCTGCCTTGAAACTCACTCTTTTGCAAGGTTTCAGCTAAGGAGACACTACCTTAACCAGTTCAAGTTGGAACAGGGCAGGTGTACAGAGAACATCTGCTGTCCTGTGTGCCCAAAACTTTGGGGCTGCCACTCAGTTCTTTCTGGGGGTGGGGCACACACTCAGTCAGCATCTGAAACCGCCCATCAGATTGCCCACACCCTCCAAACAGGACAGCAAACTCAACCTCCCACCTTCCCACCCATAAGCCAGTATCCTCGGTCCCCTGTCACAAGGGGCTGCTGGGACTTAACTAGATCTATTAGAGCTTAGCAAATAGGTTTTGGGCTTTGACCAATTCCTTAGGGCCCCACCTGATTGATTCGATCTGCAAATTCCAGCAGCGGACAACTGAGCAGCTGGCCCAGTGTTAGGAGTTCCATGTTGTGGAGACTGCCTAGCCCTAGGGCTGGAGGTAAAGGGGAGAAGTCAGAGCAACACCCAGTGTATGGCAGAGTTCAGTTTATATCCCAGAGTCCCAGATCTGCAACCCTGAGCCCAGCCCAGCCCAGCCCAGCTCCTAGACAGCAGATCTGAAAGTACAACATAGAGCTAAGAATCCAGAATGTAGGGTCCAGAGCACAACACAGAGCCCAGAGCAAAGACTCTAGCCTTAGTCTAGTCCAAGTCAGCAGAGAAGACCCACATGATGGTGCAGGAGACTAGAAATGTTAGTCCCTGTGGGGGTAAGACAAGGAGGAATCCAGGGAGGACAGGTGTTGCCTCCAGCAGCAGCAGGGAATCCAGGTGCTACACTGTTCTAACCCCCAAGTCCTTCCCTTCCCCTCCCTGACTCTACCCAAAACACACCTTGAAGAAGGGCTTGGAAGTTCTGGAGTTGGAGGCTGCCGAGCTTGGTCAGTAATGGCAGGTAGCTGCGAAACTCCTCCAGCATGCGCATGCAGTGCAGCAGAACTGGGCTGTGCAGCCCCAGGGTTGTACTCATCCGGGCTGCCTCTGTCAGCCAGCCATCGGTCTTCTCCTGGGCCATAGTCATGCTGAACTGTAGGGAAAAAGGCTCACTGTCAGCTGGAGACCCTTCCCCACCTGTCCCCACAGACTCCACCCTCAGGCAGGAACTCCAAGGAAGGGCGTCAGCACCTTGGCAAAAGCCATGCACTTCCATTCGCTGATGTTTTCAGAGATGACTCGGTACAGGTGCCAGATGCGCTGCTGCTGCACAATCGGACGGGTCCCACAGACTGGCAAGGGCACAGGACTCTCGTCCCCTGTGGGATAGGGTTGGTTGAAGCCTGAGCTGTGTGTGGAGAAGGGGCATGATGGGGAGTGGTCAGTCAAGAGCTCCTAATGGCCAAAATGAAGGTCTTCAAAGTGCCAGGGGTGGGGTAGCCAAAATTGTTCAGTCCAATGTAGGTGGAGACCATCCAAATACAGTTTTTCCAAGGAAAGACTATCTGGGAAAATGTGATGGCAGCACAAGAGAAGGGTTCTTCTTCTGTTAGCCTCCATCTCACTGACTCCGCTCCAGCCACACCAGGCTCTCTCCAGTTTCTCGGTGCACCAGGCATGCTCCCTCCTGCTGAGGGCCTCTGACTTGCAGTTCATTATTTCTGGAACACTCTTCCTCAGAGAATCATATACTTCATTCCCTCACCAAATTCAAGTCCTTCTGCTTGAGGCCTGTGTAGCCCAAGCCTTTACAAACTATCTACCCTCTCTGGCATTCTCAACACCTCTCACCTGCTCTATTCTTTTTTTCTATGCCACCTGTCACTTTCTAAAATACTCCATAATTTGGTTGTATTTTACGTTTACTATTTGTTGTCTTTCTCTTCCAGCTACAATGTTGGGCCTGTGAGGGCAGGTGATTTGTTATCTGCCCATTGATATACTGCAAGCCCAGTGCACAGTATAGGCACTCAACAAATATGTTAGACAGATGAATAAGTCCAGTGAGAGGCATATGAAAATGATTTGTCCCATAGAGGGCCATAAAGGATAAATGGTGACACTTTCCTATTTTGCGTATTTCTTGTCATTATTCCCTCCCTTCATCTCATAAGCTGCTGCATTAATTCTTGACTAATAATTTATATTCAGTTGTGAGACAGGTGTCAAATGTAATTTGCAGTTAATAATTATAGTACTGAGAAGGCACCTAGGTGGCTCAGTTGGTTGGGTGTCCAACTCTTGGTTTCGGCTCAGGTCATGATTTCATCAGTAGTGAGATGGAGCTCTGTGTCAGCTCCGCACTCAGTGGGGAGTCTGCTTGGGGTATCTCTCCCTCTGCTCCCACCCCACCCCCACAGAGGTATATGCTCTCCCTTTCAAATAAATCTTTTAAAATAATCATAATTATGATAGTACTGAGGTTTGTAACTTACTTAAGAGACATCAGACAAGATTCAAGGATATTGCAGTAAAATTGTCATTCTCATTCATTTGAATTCTAATATACTTTCTTGAGAGAAAAAATGATAACACCCGAATGCTGGGAATTATGCATCTTACATGTGTAAGCATCATCCATTGTGGAGATCAGAATACTGAGAGGCTTAGAATCACTATCAGGCTATCAGAGCTCTCATCTGACCAAAAAAAAAAAAAAAAAAAACACGTAATTTTAAACTCTTCCAATCTTCCTTTGTCTAAACTCAAAAGATCTGACTAGAGACTCATATAATCTTTGATAGCAGTTGTCTCAACATCAAATACTGGACAAGTGAAGAACTTCCTTTGTAAGAAAGAACAGGCACTATATCTCCAGAAACATGAGAAAGACAATCTTGAGGATTAATAGCAAATATCCTCTGACAGACATTTGCTGTAGTATCTACACAGTAAATTCCACTGCATTTTAAAACTTTCTATTTGGAAGTGATTTCAATTTTTTTTTTTTTTTGAGAAAGAGACCATGGGAGTGGAGGGGATGAGGGGAGTGGCAGAGGGAGAGAATCTTAAGCAAATTCCACACTGAATGCAGAACCTGACAAAGAGCTCAGTCTCACAACCCTGAGATCATGATTCGAGCCAAAATCAAGAGTCCAACACTTAACTGACTGAGACACCCAGACACTACGTGATTTCAAATTTTTTTAAGTTGCAAGCAAAAGCAGTAAAAAGAATATCTACATACCATTTCTTCGGATTCACCTTTTGCTAACATTTTGCCCATTCTCTTTATCATTTGTGTTTACATGCTCTGTGTGTGTATGGGCATATGTATACACAAACACATAATTCTTTTCTGAACTATTTAAAGATAAATTACATATTTCATGGCCCTGTTTATCCCCAAACACTCAGATGTGTATTTACTAAGAACAGGGATATATATTACATTGATATACTTTAATACAGTCCTTTCCAATGTTATCAGTTGACCTAATAATGTCCTATATAGCATTTTTCCCCTCAAGTATAGTATCCGTCCAAGATCAAGTACCACATTCACTTGTCATGTCTCTTTAACGTCTTTCATCTAGAACAATCTTCACATCCTTTATATTTTCTAATAGATATTTTTTAAGTATATAGACCCCCTTCTCCTTTTTTTGTTAGCAGAAAGTTCATAATGTTGTGCTTTCCTGATTTTCTTCACAACTGAAGTTATACATTCTCAGCTGGACTACTGAATAGGTATTGTGTCTTCTGGGTACCATGTCTTGGAGGAACATGATTTCCATCTCTCCCTCATTGGTGATGTTAACCTTTGATCACCTGGTCAAAATGTTGCCCAATTTCCCCACTAAATAATTGCTAGTTTTTTTTCTCCTCCCTTCCAACTAATAAGTAGTCTCTGTAGGAAATCTCTAAGAATGTGCAAATGTTCTACTCCTCATCAAATCTGCCCTCAGATTTGACATCCACTGATGATCCTTACCTGATTCAATATTTACCAGAATGTTTACAAAATGATGATTTTTCCCTCCAGATTTTCTCCTTCCCCATTTACCAGCTGACTCCTGCCATTCTACTCTAAGTGCAAGTCCTCATTTCTCCCTCATTGATTTATGTATTTATTTATTATTAGCATGGATAATAAGCTCATATATTCCTATTTTTCCAATAGTTTACTTTGTACTTTGGTGCTCAAACTGTCCCAGATTTGGCCAGTTGACATCCCTTCTGTGTCCTTGTGACATGCTCCCATCACTTACTAAAGGAATTTATTACTCTCTTACTTTCTGGATTAAAAAAATATCCTAGGCTTATCTTATATCTATCCTGTGGTAGTCCTGGAATCATCCACTCTCTGAGGAGCCCTAGTAAGCAATGATCTTAGCAACTAAGATCTACTCAGGTTTATATACACATATACACACATTCATGTACATATACACATGCATATAAGCATGCATACACAAACAATATGTGTGCATGGGACGCATGGGTGGCTCAGTGGTTTAGTGTCTGCCTTCCGGCTCAGGACATGATCCGGGAGTCCTGGGATTGAGTCCACATCAGGCTCCCATAGGAAGCCTGCTTCTCTCTCTGCCTATGTCTCTGCCTCTGTCTCTGTGTCTTTCATGAATAAATAAATAAAATCTTAAATACATACATGTGTACATTTTTAAATGCAATGGAAATTACAGAGAGTAGAAGTTTATAAGATCAGCTCATGATTTTTCTCCAGAATTCAGAATAAAGGAATGAATAATGATGAAGATTAAAGAAATGGAGAAGAGTTCCAGAAAATCCAACATATAAGTATGAATTCTGGAAGGAAACCAGAGAAAATATAATAAGAACCATTATCAAATAACTGATGAACAGATTACCTAGCCAGGAAAAAAATTAGATTGGTATCATATTTACCCATATTGCCAACTATCAGAAGGCAATGATGCAGGTTGGAGAAAAAATTTTGTGACTCCAGAATGCAATATTTAGCCAAGCTGTGATATAAGGACCTTATAAAGTCATTCTAGGCATAAAGAGCTTAAAAATTTTAACACCTCAAACTTCCTTCTTAGAAAAAATACTCAAAAGAAATATTATAGCCACTTAAGAATTAAAATAATGAAAAGATGTGATATTTCTAAAAATAGTAATGTGATAACATGGATGGACTTAGAGGGTATTACGCTAAGTGAAATAAGTCAGATAAAGACAAATACCATATTTCACTTATATATGGAATCTAAAAAACCAAAACCAATGAATAATCAAACAAAAAGCAGAAACAGACCCATAAATATAGAGAACAAACTGAGAGTTGCCAGAAGGGAGGGGGTAAGGGGCTGGGCAAAATGGGTGACGGAGAGTGGAAGATTCAGCTCTAGTTATGGAATGAAGAAGTCACGGGGATGAAAGGGACAGCATAGGGGTATAAACAATGGTACTGTAATAGAATTGTATGGTGACAGATGGTAGCTACACTTGTGGTCATCACAGCATAATGTACAGAATCACTTCTCAAATCATTATATTGTATCCCTGAAACTACTGTAACATTGGTTGTCAACTATACTTCAATTAAAACAAAAATGGTAGTGGGTAAATAAAGCCAGTAAACCTTAGAGGTCAAAATAGTTGTTAGCTTTGTTATTAAACTAAGCAAAGGTCAAAAGTTTGAGTAAAATAAAACATACATAATGGAAAATAATGAGTAGTATTAATAACCTAGCTCTAAGATCCTGGATTCTTTTAACAAAAACTGAGAGTTTGGTGGTGAAGAGCCAGGGATGGAAGAAGGAACTAACAGCAGTCCTGTGGGGTTTCCTGGGCCTGACATCACAAGGCCTGAGCCCCCACTCTGCTTTTTCACCAACATCCCCAGTCCCTAGAGGAAAGTTCAAGGTCTGGGGTCTATGTCAATTAGAGTATGGGACCAGGGGATACTCTCCATACTTGGCCAAAGAAAATGCCCTTTGCTTGAGGATGGTTCAGGGTGTCCTCTACTTTACATTTGGCCTAATGGCCCTGGGGCTGGGGATGCCCACAGGCAGAGTTGATAATAGTTGGTAGTTGGCCAAGAGGCAACTCAGAAGCAATGTGACCTTCCAGGGGATAAAAGTAACTGATCAAAGTGACTGCACCTACGAAAAGAAACTCAAGCCCACGAAGTTCTTTATGTGCAGAAGGGAACTAGTCTAGGGAATCATTGTGCAGAGGGCTAAGACCGATAGTTCTGTCCTGGTCTCTTCCTATGGGCAAGAATCTCAGCAGCTGCCCCTCTATACCACATTGGCTGGAAACAGTGGCTATGGCTTATTAAGACCCTTTTTTCTAGGCCCTGCCCGCTAGTACAGAACTGGGCTGAATAGGCTAAGAACTACAATGAGGGCACCTTTACATTTCTCTTGCACAGACTTCTAGCCCTCTAACCCCATCACATTCTAATGGAATGTTCACTTATTTGCCTCCCCTACCAGACTGTAAGCCCCCTGATCCCCTGCCCTAAGTACAACCCTCGACAAAGCCAATGTATGAAGATTTTGTCCTGCAACTTTCATTTATAAGTGAGACTAAATAAAATGAAGCTATGTGATTCCCAAGACTTTCCTAGGGACTCTCAGGACACAGGACCCTTATCTCAGTTGGAGGGTCTATCACAGAGTGGTGGGGGCAGGGCAGGGATCCTCAGTACCAGTGAAGGTGGCATAGGCATGGTGCAGCTCACTGAGGTGGCTGGCTGTGTTCTGGAACTGACGCTCCAGGGAGATGAGCTGGCGCTCAGTGCTCCTCTGCTCTTGTGTTGGGTCCATGAAGGGGCCAGATAGGGCCTTGTCAATCAGGCCTTCCAGCTCCACCAATGCTGCTGCTATCAGCTGCTGCAGCTTGGGCACGATAGCATATCGCTTGCTGAGTAGAAACTCTGAGGCCTGGCTTTTCTCGAATTGAAATGCCTCCCACACATCCAGGAGCTGTGGGGCAAGCAGAGTGCAGTCAAGAAGTGGGCATCGGGGAGGAGGGTGGGAGGCATGGGTGACTTCAGGAATTGCCTTCTCACCGAGATGTCCAGGGCCTCATTCTCATCACTAAAGAGGCTAAAGTGGTTGCGGATGACTTCGTGGAGTGACCGTATGTATTCCATTCGCTCCTCCAGCATGTTGTACTGCTCGTTGGCTTCATTTAACTGCAGGGGTTACAGCATGAGACCAGGACCCCCACAACCCTGCACACCAGTTTGGGCTTATCCCTGAGGGCACTCCTGCCTTCTAGAGGCTCCAGACCCTAGCAGCCTCCTTTTACCCAACTGGGATCAGGGGGCACAATGGGATCAGATCCCATCTGACCCAGGTCTCTGTGAAGACAGCATAGCTCTTCCCAACCAAATCATTACTCTGTTGACAGGACAATAGATCCCTTGCTGACCATCACAGAGAGCAGAACCACGTCTCTCATTATGCCAGGGCCTCTGCCTGACTTGAGGAAACTGACGGCCATGAGAATAGGGTGAGGGTTAGTAAGGGCAGATCACATACATGAGCATCGGGGCCCACTGGGAGCTCACCAGAGACCTGAAGAAAGTGTGCTGAGCAGGTGATCAAGATGGAAAAGGAAGATGCGAGGAGCCTACCTTTTGGGAGCACCGTGCAATGGCATGAATGTCTGAATTGATGCCCTGGAAGACCTCTGTGAAATCCCTGAGCTCTGTTATTAGTTGCTGACTGCGGGTCCAGCACTCATTCTGCACATGTGTAAGAATGTCCTTCCTGATGCTATCCAGCTTGGATTCTGAAGAAAAGAGAGAGTTAGGTCTTTGGGGTTTATTGAAAGGGAAGGGGTGCTGGGGAAATGCTGTGGGTCCAGAGTGGGGAAGGGGGAAAGGGAAATCAGACCATGAACTCATTCCCTCACTCAGTGAGCACTTACAGACCCCTGCCTAGTGTCTGGTCAAGGCTGCTATTCACTGGTGCTGTCCACAGCTCTCCACACCAGGCTGTGCTGGGCACCAGGAGATCAGGGTGAGTGGGTGAGACAGGAAGTGTTCCCACCCTCAGAAGTTGACAGTATGGTGGCAGAGACAGACAAATGAACAATCACAAACCAGTGTGATAAAGGCTCTGTGAGGTCTCAGGAGCCCTCAGCCTGACATAGTGAAAGGAGAGGAGGCCTGAGGAGGCTGGGAAAGGCTTCCTCTGGGAGGAAACAATGGAGTTGAGTGTGTCAAGTAGGTAATGCTCCAAAGAGCAAAGGCACATCAAGCAGATGAAATAGCACACCTTGCAAAGGCATGGGAATGACATGTTCATGAATGGCAGAATGCCCTATTGGGATCAAAGTTTTCTGTTTGGGGAGTCTTAGTGGCTCTACTCTGGGAGAAGAGGTACCAAGGACAATGTGTAATCTGCTTTTTTTGTTTTTAAGGGTTAACAGAAAGAAGCTGTCAGGTGCATATGGGGCTAGAAGGTTATCTTGGAGGCTGCCTTTGGTGATATGAACATCTCCACTGTTTCTAAGAGCAGGAATAATACCAAATCACTGACACCACTAAGATATTATTGATTATAAGAAGCATCACACCTGGGCAGCCCCAGTGGCGCAGCGCTTTAGCGCCGCCTGCAACCCAGGGCGTGATCCTGGAGACCCAGGATCAAGTCCCACGTCAAGCTCCCTGCATGGAGCCTACTTCTCTCTCTGCCTGTGTCTCTGCCTCTCTTTCTCTCGCTCTGTATCTCTCATGAGTAAATAAAATAAAAATAAAATCTTAAAAAAAATTTTTTAAAAAAAGAAGCACCACACCAAAAGAAAAAAGCGATGCCACCTAAACTCTAGCATGCCATCAATTATAAAACACCTTTTAAGTTCAGAGATGTTAAAATATGCAAAGAACAGCAAAATACAATATAGAAATATGATATGCAGGGGTGCCTGCTTGACCCAATCAGTTAAGTGTCCAATTCTTGATCTCAGCTCAGGTCTCAGGTCTTGATCTCAGGATCATGAGTTCAAGCCCTGCATCCAGCATAAAGCTTACTTACAAAAAAAAAAAAAAAGTAGTATGATATGGAGTATAGCATGAAATACAGTATAGTATGTTTGCTTACTGCATTCCATATAGAATGTCAACTACTAAAAAAAAAAAAAAAAAAAAAGAATGTCAACTACTTTGCCTGTATTAACCCTTTTAATACAGAGTTACAGAACTTTTCTCACAAAAACCCTTCGAGGTAGATAATATTTTTGTCCATGTTTTTTATAGATAAGCAAACTGAGCCTCATAGAGTTTCAACAATATTATCAATATCAAATAGTGGCAACAAAAGTCCAGGACCAGTTGGCTTCACAGGCAAATTCTACCAAGCATTTAAAGAAGAGTCAATACCTATTCTTCTTGGGGATCCCTGGATGGCTCAGTGGTTTAGTGCCTGCCTTCAGCCTGTTGTGTGATCCTGGAGGCCCGGGATCGAGTCCCACATCAGGTTCCCTGCTTCTCTCTTTGTCTATGTCTCTGCCTCTCTCTCTCTCTGTGCCTCTCATGAATAAATAAATAAAATCTTTTAAAAATATACATATTCTTCTCAAACTATTCCAAGAAATAGAAAAGGAAGGAAAACTTTTAAATTCATTCTACATGTTTCTTCAACAAATAGTATTGGGAAAACTAGACAGCCACATGCAAAAGAATGAAACTGGGCTACTTTTTTATACCATACCCACAAATAGATTCAAAATGGGTTAAAGACCTAAATGTGAGAATTGAAACCATAAAAATCCTAGAAGAGAACTCAGGCAGTAACCTCTTTGACATTGGCCATAGCAACTTCTTTCTAAAAATGTCTCCTGAGGCAAGAGAAACAAAAGCAAAAATGAACTATTGGGACTTCATCAAAATAAAAAGCTTTTGCACAGTAAAGGATACAATAAGCAAAACTAAAAGGTAACCTACAGAATGGGAGAAGATATCTGCATGTGATATATCTGATAAAGGATTAGTATCGGAAGTATATAAAGAGCTTATAAAACTCAACACTCCAAAAATGAATAATACAATTAAGAAATGGACAGATGGGGCCTGTGTCTCTGCCTCTCTCTCTCTCTTTCTCTGTGTGTGTCTCTCTCATGAATAAATAAATAAAACTCTTAAAAAAAAAAGTTCAGATGGGGATCCCTGGGTGGCTCAGCAGTTTGGCACCTGCCTTTGGCCCAGGGCGTGACCCCGGGGTCCCGGGATCGAGTCCCGCATCGGGCTTCCTGCATAAAGCCTGCTTCACCCTCTGCCGGTGTCTCTGCCTCTTTCTCTCTCTGTCTCTCATGAATAAATAAATAAAATCTTAAAAAAAAAAGGAAATGGGCAGATGACAGGAATACTTTTCCAAATCAGACATATAGATAGCCAACAGGCACATGAAAAGATGCTCAATATCACTCATCATCAGCGAAACTATAATAACTTATCACCTCACACATGTCAGAATGGTTAAAATTAATAACATTAAAAACAACAAGTCTTGGGACACCCGAATGGCTCAAGTGGTTGAGCATCTGCCTTTAGCTTAGATTGTGATCCTGGGGTCCTGAGATTGAGTCCCACATCGGGCTCTCTGAGGGGAGCCTGCTTCTCCCTCTGCCTATGTCTCTGACTCTCTCTCTCTGTGTTTCTCATGAATAAATAAATAAAATATTTTTTTAAAAAAAGAAACAAGTCTTGGCAAGGATGTGGAAAAAGAGGAACCTCTTGCATCGTTGGTGGGAATACAGACTGTACAGCCTCTGGAAAACAATATGGAGTTTCTCAAAAAGTTAAAAATAGAACTACCCTATGATCCAGCAACTGCCCTACTAGGTATTTACCCACAGAATACAAAAAATACTAATTCAAAGGGATACATGCACCCAAATGTTTATAGCAGAATTATCTACAATAGCCAAATTATGGAAGCAACCCAAGTATCCACTGACTGATGAATGGACAGAGAAGCTGTGGTATATATACACAATGGAATATTATTCCGCCATAAAAAGAATTAAACCTTGTCATTTGCAAAACTGATGGAGCTAGAGAGTATTATGCTAAGCAAAATAACTCAGACAGAGACAGACAAATACTATATGCTTTCACTCATATGTAGAATTTAAGAAACAAAACAACTGAGCAAAGGGGAGAAAAGACAGAGAGAGGCAAACCAAGAAACAGGCTCTTAACTATATAGAGAGCAAACTGATGGTTACCAGAGGGAGGTGGGTGGGGGGTGGGGGTATGGGATGAAAGAGCACAGTTGTAGTGATGAGCACCAGGTAATGTACGTAAGTGATGAATCACTATATTGTATACCTGAAACTAATAGTACACTGTATGTTAACTAACTGGGATTTAAATAATAGCTTAAAAAAGTGGGGCTCCTGGGTGGCTCAGTAGGTTAAGCATCTGCCTTTGGCTCAGGTCATGATCTCAAAGTCCTGGGATCGAGCCCCACACTGGGCTCCCCAATTGCTGGAGTGTCTGCTTCTCCTTCTCCCTCTGTCTCCTCTCCTCTCCTCTGCTCATGCTCTGTCTCTGTCTCTCTCAAATAAATAAATAAAATCTTTAAAAAAAAATCACACAGTGGCAGAGCAAAGATTCAAACTCAGACAGCCTGGTTCCACGGATCATGGAAATACACTGGGCATGACCCTTCTGGAGCCTTGAAGGAAATAACCAATGGGACTCAATACCAAGAGCTGAGACTGAGAAAACCGAGAGAGAGGGAGCCCCTCTAGAGACTGAGGAAACCGAGAGAGAGGGAGCCCCTCTAGAGACTGAGGAAACCGAGAGAGAGGGAGCCCCTAGAGGGGCACCTGAGGTTGAGTAGAACACAAGGAAGAGAACTTATCCCTTTCCAAACTAGCCCTGTGGCCTATCACGGTAGCTAGGCTATTGCTATCAAGAGCAGTGTCAGGGCAGGTGACGGCAGAGAGGAGCTCAACAGCGACATCGTATGGTATAAGACCGCAATAGATCGAAAATACCAGGGCTGCTGAGGGGCAGAAATTGGAGATGGATGGAAAAGCAGATTTGAGTGGTATTTAGGAAGCAGAAGGAAGGAAGGAATTTGGTGACAGGTGAGATGTGGTGGAGTAAGGAAGAGGGAAGACTAAAGGATGAACACTAACTCACAAAAGTGAATAATTATGTCATTCACAGTTAAGGAAGTCCAGGCAGAAGAGGAACAGCGTTGGAGGATAAGCAGACAAGATTAGATCACAAGAAGGTTGAGGTTGGCAGAGGGGAATAAGGTTAAGTGAAAAAATTAAGTACCTACTGCATGCCTGTTTCAATGCTAGAAACATTGCAAATAACACCTCATTTACTCTTCCTTGTCATAATCCTGTGAGTGACGACATTATTATGTCCATGTTACAAACAAATGAACGGAAGCTCAGTGATCTGAGGTCACATAAACCAGTGAAAAGCAGACCCAGGATTCTGAACCCCATGTTGCTCTCTCTCCATCTGTTCTTCTTGAAGAGGCCAGTTGATCTTGGACTTAAGGACCAAGAATCTAACAAACTAGAAAGAACAGAGACTTCCTAAATAACATTGGAGCAAAGCCTGCCCAAAACAGGGTCAGAAGCCAAGTAGGCCAGTCATAGGCCCTCTCTATTCCTGCCATGCCAGCCCGAACCCCCTGTACATTTAGGTGGGGTGGAGGGAAGTATGGGGAATTTCTTCGGCCCAAACGATGTATAATTAGGCATGTACTTTCATCTGCTGAAGAGCAAAGACAAGGAGGGCAAGGCAGGCAAGCATTTTCAAGCAAGCTCTTTCGGGGCCACCCAAGGCCACCCACCTTCATAAGGAAAGTAAGCATGGGCCATGGGTTTGATAGCATCTACTCTTTGCAGGAAGCCAACACTATTGGTCATTGTGAGCTAGGTGAGAAAACAAATCAATGTTTTCTAGAAGAACAAATCAATGGCCTCCCAATCTACCCTACTGTGAGACTTTCTAAGGCCAGCTTCTAGGCAGAGACACTTTACTAGTAGCCTGAGACAGCCTTCCTTTGGGAAGGAAGGAAAAAAACAAAGGAATGAAACTAGGTCTTAAACCAGATTTCTCAGAAACCCAGGGAGACCAACAACTGGGCCCTAGCCTAGCATGGGTACATAGAGACAAGAGGGAAACTGAGATGGGTTGAAGAGGAAACAGATGGCACAGTGGGCTTGAGCTCCACTTTCCATGTGGCAGTTTGGGAAGATACCACTTTTCAGAGTGTCTGTGTGTTAATGCATTGTGGCAAAAAGAGGACCAAATACACTGCTGCTCCCAAGTCCTCCACAATTCCCAAATGGGAGGGGATACAGAAGACAAGGAGAGTTAATAACCAGTGAGCCTGATGAGTTCCTATGTAGAGTAGTGATGGGTTTCTATGTAGATTCCTGAAGCAGAAGCTATGGGGCCGGCCAGCCTAAGATGAAGACTAGGTGAAGGGTTCACTAAAATCACAAGGATCTGCAAAGCCATCAGGAGCCAATGCAGGGCAAAGTCACCAAAGCAGACACTCTGGGCTCCTACTAGCCAAGAGAACACACATAGTTACACCAGCTTAGGCCACAGCCGCACCAGAGCAGCAATGTTAAAAGGAGGTCAGAGACCAGGCAAGATGTACTACATCTCAGCGACGGTTGACAGAAGCCAGTAAAGAAGAGCCTACAGTCCAGCAGCTCTCTCCAATGCCAGATGCCACCTTGCAGGGGAAGAGGAGCAGAGCGCACTTGAGAATAAAAACAACCTAGATCTGTAGAATGAATTTTGAATTGACCAAATACCCGAAATAGCCTGAATTCACTTTCAATTGGAATACATTCTTCCATCATCTGCAGAAGTTGGGACTACAGAGTAGGACAATAACAGTTAAAGAGAATAACTTTTTATACGTGCATATTATAGTGTCAACTCTGACTGCTCCATGTGGAGAGGGGCACTCTCGATTCCCAAGAATATCTGCAAAGAAACTGAGCACACTAGCCTAAGGAGTAGGTTAAGATTTTTCTTAGTCATATTTGGTTTGAACTACTTCCATGCCAAAAAAAATAGAAGGTGTCAGGTGACAGAAATGTAACTCCAGAAAGTATGGGGAATGAGCAGAACCTATCTTCTGTAATAATCATACCTTTAATTGCAAAGGGAAGGGCCTGAGACCTGGCTTTTTGGAGGTTCTATAGGTCCAATGAGGGGCCTTCACCAAAAGTCCTTGGAGGACATTCCAAGCCCAAGGAGGGCCACGTGGATAAGATAAGGAAGGTGGAAGGAAAGAAGATAAAAAGCACTCACCCATCTCTAACTGTACATGATGGCAGCTCAGCAGCATCAATCTGCCTTTTGTGACTAACTTGTTAGGTATATTGGAGACACGGGTCTGCCAAACGTTCAGGCAGCTCACCAGCATTACGTAGTTCTTGATAGGACAACCTCTCATGGACTCCAGCTTCTGAGGCCCCCAGGCTTGCAGGAACTCATGAATGCCTGTCATCCAGTGATGTTCCCTGCAGAATTCCTTCACCTCCCGCAGCATGCCCTAGGCACAGACAAGGTGCTTAGGGCAGAGGTGGGTGCCTATCACTGCCCTCCTTAAACCTCTGTTCTCACCTCCAGCAAGGTCTGTTGCATAGTCAGTGCCTGCTGGATTCGGGGACTGTTGTCCAGGTCCTCTTGCAGCTGCTTAAAGTTGAAGGGCAAGAACTGGCCCCCCAGCTGGTACCCACGGACTTCCAAGGGTTGAGTAACTGTGTGAGACTTCCAGGGCCACACCAATCCTGTATTTGGGCCACAGAAGATGTGCACAGCCTCGCTGGGCTGGCCCTGAAGTTTGGGCATCACGAATTCTGTGTTCAAATCTTCTTCTTCTTCTTCTTCTTCTTCTTCTTCTTCTTCTTCTTCTTCCTCTTCCTCTTCCTCTTCCTCTTCTTTTTCTAGTGGGGCACATGCCATAATCGTCCATGAGTACTCCGCAGGGCCTCCACACAACCTCTCTCTCTATGTGAGCGTATACATTACACACACACATATAAACACACACACACACACACACACACACATGCACACACACTCCTTGCTCCTGAGTTTACACATACATCTATATCACAAACACAGACCCACTGAGGGAATTTATTATTTAGGGTTCAAGTTCAGAAAACAGAATTTACTTTAGTTAGTATAAGCAGTAAGGGAATTATTATAGAATATTAAATGGTTTGCAAATAGTTGGAAGAACTGAAAAACAAAAATACTCTAGGCTGAGCATCTATGGCTCTGTGCTGCCTGGCAATTGGGATGTCACTGCCACACTACCAGCTACAAAAGCATACTACCTCTGTTATGATCTCCTCCAGCAGAATGGTTGGCATATATGCTGTCTCTTTCCCATTCTTACCTTAGTTCTGAATTGAAGTCTCATTCAGATCTAAATCACAAACAACACTTAGCTGCAAGGAGGTCTGGGAAATGTAGTTCATAGAACTCTAGCCTCTGCAGAACAGAGGAGATAACAAAGATGGTGCGCATGGCAGTCCTCAGTACCTGCCTCAAGGAATATCTTTGAGGCTGGCTTCCCCTTTAACTTCTTAGAAACTGGTTAATTGCCAATTTCACTATATGTGTTAAAACTTTGTGCAAAATGGGGGAAAAGCATCGAAATGTTCAGAAATTAGATGCACAGTACCAACACCTAAAAATAAAGTGCTCCCCCACCAAGGCTCAGTCCTCGGATCTCATCTCTTCTCCATCTGTATTTACTTTCTAGTAGAACTCATCCAGTTTCATGTTTTTAAATACCATCTATTTGCTCTCAAATTTATATTTGGTTCGCATCTCTCCCTGAATTCCAATCTCATTTAAACAACTGCCTATTCCATATCTCTACTTGGATGTCTAACATGCACCTCAAAAAGAGCTTTGATTTCTCCCTTACCCCAAACTGCTCCTCCTACAGTCTTCCAACTTCAGCAAATGCAAACTGAATCTTTCCAGTTGTTCCAGTCAAAAACTTGAGTTATCTTTGACTCTTACCCCCCCCACACACAACACAAAATCCATTGAGTCTATATTCAAAACATCTCCAGAATCCAACCAACTCTCATCACCTCCACCATCACCTACCCCCTTGCTCTACTCCAAGCTATCAGCAGATCTCGCTGCATTGCTGCAATATGCTTCTGACTTGTCTCCCTGCTTTGGGCTCTTGCCTCCAAAGCTTTATAGTCTCTGCCCTACATAACATCAAGAATGATCCTTTAAAAATAATGCCAGAGGGGCACCTGGGTGGCGCAGCGGTTGAGCGTCTGCCTTCAGCCCAGGGCCTGATCCTGGAGACCCTGAATCGAGTCCTGAGTCGGGCTCCCTGCATGGAGCCTGCTTCTCCCTCTGCCTTTGTCTCTGCCTCTCTCTCTCTCTTCGTTTGACAGAGGTCTCATGAATAAATAAATAAAATCTTAAAAAAAAGATAAAAAATAAAATTTTAAAAATAATGCCAGAAGAGATTCTGGAAACACGAGAGACTCCTAACACTGGGAAACGAACAAGGGGTGGTGGAAAGGTAGGTGTGGGGTGGTTGGGGTGACTGGGTGACGGGCACTGAGGGGGGCACTTGATGGGATGAGCACTGGGTGTTATGCTATATGTTAGCAAATTGAACTCTAATAAAAGAAATTTTTTAAAAAAGAGATTCTGGAGAAATGGTGGAAGTGACAGTGTTGTTTTGAAATCTTTCCCAAGTTCCTATGTAAAACGACATAAAAGTGACAATTAGACAACAAAATTCCAGACCCAACAACATTTTAGTGAAAATGGAAGCAGGAGATCTTTACAAATCCCAAAACAAAAGTAAGTGGGGACAAAGCACCTACACACTCAAGACTTACATGGCATCGCTGTTTGTAGGGAAGGAAGCAGAGGGGAGCAATGAGACAACTGACAGAACTAAGACTAGGAAAACAGTTTGTATTGGAATACTCCATGGGCATCTCCTGGAAGGCAGAAGGCCAGTCTAAGAACAGAAGGTAAGAGTGGAGGGAATGTGTCCACTCCAAGAGCTGGTGATGTAAAGTCTATAGGAGCTGAAGCAGTCTATGCCCGAAACTCCTGAAACCAACTGGCCAGGGCTCCCTTCTGGGACAGAGCTTGACACTAAGAAAAAACTGCTGGGGGTGAAATTACAACTGAGCAGAATGGAAGCAAGAGAGAAAAAGAAGAGTCCAGACAAAAGTAGGAGAGCAAAACAGGAACCAGGAAATCTGAAAGCTGGCCACTGGGTGCCTGGGTGGCTTAGTCAGTAAAGTGTCTGCCTTTGGCTTGGGTCATGATCTCAGGGTCCTGGGATCAAGTCCCTGCATCGGGCTTCCTGCTTAGAGGGGAGTCTGCATCTCCCTCTCCCTCTGCTGCTCTCTCTCTCTTTCTCCCTCAAATAAGTAAGTAAGTAAGTAAGTAAGTAAGTAAGTAAGTAAATAAATAAATAAATAAATAAATAAATAAAATCTTTAAAAAGAAAGAAAGCTGACCACTAGTTTTTGAACACTACCGAAAAACAATTAAAAAGGAGGGGCAGCCCAGATGGTTCAGTGGTTTAGCACCGCCTTCAGCCCAGGGCGTGATCCTGGACTCCTGGGATTGAGTCCCATGTCAGGCTCCCTGCATGGAGCCTGCTTCTCCCTCTGCCTGTGTCTCTGCCTCTCTCTCTCTCTCTCTCTCTCTCTGTCTCTCATGAATAAACAAATAAATCTTTAAAAAAATTGTAAAGGTAACTGAGAGGTTAAAAAGTCATTTTGAAATTCACCTCCTCCTAAAACTGTAGAAAAATTTTAAAAAGTTCAAATTTTTTATTTTAGAAAAGTTTAGAAAAGCTCATGTGTTTTCCAAAGGTGAGAAACAGAAAAGTACCAACATCAAACCCATAGGAAATCCTTATAAGGAAAAAGAATAAGGACAGAATAACACTGTTAGGGACAATGAGATCATGTCAAGAAACAAGATCAAAACAAGCCCACTGCAAAACAAGGTAAAAGACACTAGAAAAATTATGGAAGTCATGAAAGTAGAACACATTAGAAAAATTAGAAAAATTCAGAAATCTTTTGATAGAATTCAGGAAGGAATTAGAAAAGAAAAAAATCATTTCAGAATGAAACGTAACTAAAAAGGAATTTAAGAGCAAATAAATTTAACAGCTAATACCTTAATAGAAATAAAAGGCAAAAAAGTAAAACTATAAAATAAAAAAGAAAAAGGCATTTTTTTTTTAACTTTCAAGATAAAGGGATGAATATTTGGTATAGATGGTAAGGATGTATACATATATCAGGAATCCCTGAAGAAAAATCCAAGACAAGGGAAGAGATCAATACTAAAAAACTTCAATTAAAGAAAACTTTCCTGCAATAAAAGACATAAAACTACATTTTGAGGAGTTCCTGGGTAGCACAGTCGGTTAAGCAGCTGACTCTTGATTTCAGCTCAGGTCATGATCTCGGAGTCCTGGGATGGAGCCCTGCATTTGGCTCTGAGCTCAGCAGGGAGCCTGCTTGAGATTCTCTCCCCCTGTCCCTCCCCCTACTCATGTGCAAGCTCTCTCTCTCTCAAACAATCTTTAAAAGACAAAAACAAAAGCTACATTTTGAGACAGCATACTTGAGAATACTGCTCACAGTGTTCAATAACAAGACATAGTCTACTGAAATTACTGAATTTAAGAAAAAAAGAAAAAAATGTTTCAGTCACCCAGGAAAAAAGGGAAATAAAATTTTGCTCCCACAAGCCCTTCCTAAAGAATCTAAATAGAGAATGAGCTTCAGACAAAATTGCTGAGAGACTGATCAACATAAAGACTGCTGGTTAGCTTAAATATATTGTCATTTGTAGAACTATAATTAAGTAAGGTTTTTTTAAATATAAATTTTTAGAAGGGAAAGAATATAGTGTGAAATGATGCTGTAAAGAATGCTGGTAATTCTCTTGCTTGCCAGGTTTTGAGAATGGAAGAAGGCACCAGGGAAGGCGTATTGCTGACTACTCAATAGCTATTCCCATCTCCCTTCTTCTCAGTGGTAGAGCCCATCTTCTGTGAGAAACTAGAAATGTTTGCCATTTGATTTCCAAGCCCTTCTTGCTTCTGGAGGTAGCCACATGACCTAGATTTTTACAGTGAGATGTAAAAGTGAGTCTGCTGGGAGAGTTTCTGGAAGATTTCCTTTCCTGATAAAATGTAAGAGTCAGGCAAGGAGAGCGCTCCCTCCAATGTTCCTCCCATTTTCCTTGATCTTGCTTAAGAATTGGATGCTTGGAGCCAGAGCCTGTCTTACAAGTATGAGGCAATAAGCCTTGGGATGAAAAAAACCTTTCTATTCAGCCTCCCCTACCATACACATACCTCTAAGAGAATCTGCCTTTACCTACAGCTAAACCCAGAAAGGATGTGGGGAAGTATGTAAGGAGCCTGGTACTTGATGACATTTTTGAGCCACTGAATGAACCCTGGGAGCGTCTATCTGGAAACTTCTTGTTATGGGAGATAATTGTTTTGTTGTTGTTGTTGTTGTTGTTGTTGTTAGGCTACTCTTAGGTCTTCTTACTTCCAGCTGAAAGCATTCTCAGTGACTCAGAATTCAAATACACAAGCAAGGTCAAAAGACTACGAAAGAGTAATAAGGCCTTGATGACAGACACTTCCTGAGCCTTAAATCAGCTAACCCTAAATCCATCTGCATCCATGTATTTCTTAGTTATGGGAGTCAGTCAGTTCCCACTTTTGCTTGCTAGTTCTGAGTTAGAAATGTTATCCAAAGCCAACTTGCACACTTAGGCTTACATAATGTTTATAGCCAATACAAGCATAACTGAAGATTGGAGCCTCCTCCACCACACATGACCTTCTAAGAGGATCTGCTTTTACCTATGGCTAAAACCAATTAATCTGTACCATCACCCATTCCCCTTGCCAGAGCTTATGGATATGTGGTTCTCTCTGGAGGACAGGCTGAATCAATCACACTCCTCATCTCGAAAATTTGAAATAAGTCAGTCACATATATAGGAAAACTTAACTAAAAGATCACATAGAGTCAAGGATGGAGTTGGTACCATAGAAAGTCATTTGGAAGCAAGCTATAAGGGAGCAGAAAGATCAAAGGAAACAGAGACAGCTAGTTTTAGTGGTGAATTAGGGAAACTGGGAAGCAACAGAGAGAGAAGTAGAGATAAAAGGATAGGCAGCAATTTGAGAGGCAAGGCTCCTGGCTTTCTAGTTTCCATTTCAGTGAAGCGTGGTGCTGCTACATCTTTGCTGCCTTTGAATTTGGTAACTTTCTGGTTTGTGAGCTCCTAAACACAGGATGAGGTTGAAGAACTGTGATTCAAGGCGCCAAGACCTACAGGAACACTCAAGCAATATGATGCAGTACAGTCGATTTACGTGTGATTCTGAGCAATGGAAAGAAAACCTGGTATATGTATTTTTTAACATGGTATATTTTTAATGCAACTTGGTGACTTTAATATCCCAACAAAGCAAAACAGAAATCGTTAATTAACTTCATAGCCAACGTAAGAGTAAAGTAAAGCTTGCTTATGATAAGAAGTTTGGTATCAACTAAATCAAAGAAACATAAAAGTCAACTGGAGCTGCATTTTTAAAAGATTTATTTATCTATTTATCTATTTATTCATGAGAAACAGAGAGAGAGAGAAAAAAAGAGAGAGAGAGAGAGAGGCAGAGACACAGGCAGAGGGAGAAGCAGGCTCCATGCAGGGAGCCCAATGCAGGACTCGATCCCGGGTCTCCAGGATAACGTCCTGGGCTGAAGGCAGGCGCTAAACAACTGAGCCACCCAGGCGTCCCTGGAGCTGCATTTTTAAGTACTGACCTAACTGTGAAAAACCAAATAATATAGACCTTTACTGTAGGTTTCCTTGAATGGGTTGCTCAGACATTTTACCTAGAGTAGCAAAGTTTCTTGTCAGACATATTTATACAACTTTTCATCTCTTGAGAATTTCTTATTCACAGGACGGCAAGAAAAAGTCTTTCTTCTCCTTCATCTATGAATCCACTCACTGTTATACTGCTTACCTCTATTCTTCCTCTTGCTGGTCATACTTTTCATACCTCACACTGCCAATACACCCTCCCTGCCACATGCAGCCCCCCTGGCAAAAAAAAAAAAAAATAGTAATGACAGTTTCCTTCTCTGCATTATATCTCTCAGCTAACTTCAACACCATCTCAACCAAAATATACACAAAAGAGTTTATGGGGCAATCCTTTGTTCCTTCTCAATGTAACACAAATATCAAAAAGATACACTGATCAAGTTAATGTAAGACCTTTAAATTCCTGAACTTGACGCCTGCCAGATGAGAAAAATCATTATCTGATTGTGATTTCCCAGTTTTAAACTGCAGAAAATTCCTGATAAGATTGTAAGGCCATCAGGTAACAATACTGATCATCTCTTTTGGGTTACAAAATGTTCTAGTACTAAGACCGTTCTCTGGAAAATGTTGGAGAATGCAGCCTAAGACTGCAGAATATGCTGCAACTGTTTTGTTAGTAATAGATTGGGTCTTCTTCTAGGGACCAAAATCTAGTCAGTGTGTAAGTTTCTACTGTAAGGGGCTGATTTCTCATATTTTTGTGTATATATAAAGGCATTGAAATTGTTTTGTAATTTGGTTACAATGCCATACAATGCCATACAATTGCCAAATTTTGCCTCATATAGGATCTCTCAGATAGATGTACATTTCGTAAAAACTATTAGTTGTGTTTTAACTGCTAGATATTTGCTTTTAATACATTAATAGATAATGCTTTTAAATACTACACCGTTTTCATTAAAAAAAAAACTTATGAAAAACATTAAATCAGAACTTTGGTCTGGTTCTTCCATGAACCATTACTCTGATTTTCTGTGCTAATCTTTTTTTTTCCCTTCAAATTTTGATATTGAAAAAACTCAAATATGTAGAAAAGTTTAAAAGTATTACAAACCCCTTTATCCATCCACTTTGATTCAATAATTATTGGCATTTTGCCACATTACTTTGTTTTTCCTTCTCTTTATCCCCTAAAACATTTGAAAATAAGATTACAAGCATCAGGACATTTTACCTCAAATACATCAGTTATGGTGCTCTTTTAAAAGTAGAAGGCACCACCCAAGACACTGCAGGTAAACATTTTTTACTTTCATTAGAATTTAGAATAAAAGTTTTAAGGTTTTTGTTGATTTTGCCGATCAAAAGAAAATACTACAGCATACCAAGATATAAATTAGTATAAAATGAGAGAATAATGTGAAATATCTCATTCGTCTCATTCTTTAATACTAGTAACAATAAGAAGTTACTATCTGTTGCATGTATCACTATGTGCTGAGCACTGTACTAGACAATTTACCTCTTTTAATCCTGCAAGTTAAGTGACTTTGTTATTCCCATTTTACAGGTTAGCAAACTAATGTGTTTGGTTCCAGAGCCCTTTCTCTTTCCATTGTACCATGTAAAACAAATATCAGTAGTCTGTATTAATTTACATAGATTCATGTGAGAAAATAATGTGCCCCAACTGGTGTATTCTGTAAAAGACATGGGCTCCTTTCAATGAACCTTTTTCTCCCTTGTCATCTATTTCCTAAAACTGACTTCATGTCTTTTAATCATCTTAATGAAAATGCTAGTTGAATCAAGGGGCGGGGGGAGCACCTACATGTCAGATGTGACTGAATGCATGTAATGATTTTGTTTATAACTGGGTTAGTATTCCAAATAAAGGAAATGTGAAGATGTATTTCCCTCCTGATGGTTAACAAGTTTGAGGACTGATAACCAGTAATAACTGGTAACCATAATGGCTCAATAATATTAATGGATTATCCTATATGAAATGAAAAAGAGTTGTATGAAGTAAAGCAAATATCAAATGAGCAGAGTTCTTCAACCCAGTACAAAATTAACTTAGAAATCAAATTTAACAGGGAACAAAATGCCATTACATTAGAGAAAAGCCTCACAGAGTCTGGATGAACCAGAGGAAGGACAATGCACTCACTCACATTCTTTCATACACCTCTCATTCCACTCAGTTGCATGCATACACATACACACAGGCACATGTATGAGTGAGCAAAGACACATACCCGCACTTCTAACCCCCGCCCCCAATACCTGTGTGTACTACCCAGGTTGCAGCTGTTCCATCTACACCCAAGGCTTGACTTGATGGCCCATGCCATTGGCACTCTGCACATGCCCTTCCCCCTCCTTCTACTCTTCTTACCCCCCTGCCTAAGTCTCCTTACTTAAATACCTTCAGAATACAAGGAGTCCCAGGGGGTCTTCAGGTCTGTAGACTGCATTACCTTCATGCCAAGGTATGTAGAGGAGGCAGAAATGGAAACGAGTGAGGGTTCAGACCAGATTGAGAATGTCTAATTACACAGAGAGGAACTGGGAATTCCTACAGCCAGCCCCCTGCCCAATCCAGAATACCTTCAGGACAGAGGCCTTGACAGATTGCAGGCCCCCAGTTAGAATCTGGATCATATTTTCAATACATGGCTCATGGGACAGCTGGCCACAATTGTCAAAGACCAGTCGGGCTGAGAGAAAGGGTTTCTGCCTTGGGGCCTATAAAGAAGGGTCAGGAGAGGTCGTGGGGCTACATGTCAGTATCTGCTGCCGGCCACCTGGCCTTGACTGCCTGCCCACCTCCACACATGCCACCCACCACCTCACTTGTAGGATTTTGGCCACAAAGGAGGTTATCTCCTCTCTATGATAGACACAAGGCTCTGGCAAATCATGTAGTCTACTAGGCGGGCCAAATGTCCCAGCCGCAGAAACCAGGACTCTGCCTGCTTCAGCTTCTGCTCCAGCCGCTGGCACTGTACCCTCTGAAGGTATACAGAGCACTGGTCTGTCCTGATCCTCTTGCAGTTTTTCACTCGCTCCTGTAGGCCCTGTTGCATGTGATACGTATCCTCGTGAACCTGTCGGAACAGAGAATGGACAACTAACTGAAGGGGGATGGAGAACAAACTGGCCACCCACTGGCCTGTGTAAAACTCTCAGGTCTCAGAGCCTGAAAACTAGTACCTAGATATACACATGGAGGGATGCTTTTTAGCTTAGCCCCTGAAATCTTTTAGTGCCCAGAGAAGATGTAAAATGGAGAACACACATTGAGAGGCTACACTGCTAATTTGATAAGCCAGGTCTGTGTACCAAAAGCCCCCAGGGTAGGACTCAAATAGAAAATTTATGCGTGTGTCAATGGAGAGGTTCACAATGCAGAAATCACACAGAGAAAGAGAAGGATTGGCTAAGTAAGGCCCAGCAATAATTCTAGGACATGGATTCCAATCACTAGGCCTGGGAGGCATGGCCTGCTGACTAGCATAATACTCCTTATGTGACAGTGGAAGCTGTCTCGGTACTGACACTTTCTATCAGGGGTGGGGAATGTGGGATAAAAGTCTAAGAGCCTCTTTGTGGGTCCTTCTCACATCTGGGAGGCTTCTGAGCCTACATGGGCTGCTGAGAGTTGCCACCTCTCTGGACTTGTCTTGTTGAAGAACAGAGAGGAGGGTACCTGGGCGGCTCAGGGGTTGAGCATCTGCCTTTGGCTCAGGTCGTGAACCCAGGGTCCTGAGATCGAGTCCCATACTGAGCTCCCCACAAGGAGCTTGCGTCTCCCTTTGCCTGTGTCTCTGCCTCTCTCTCTGTGTCTCTCATGAATAAATAAATAAAATCTTAAAAAGAAGAAGAAGAAGAAGAAGAACAACAACAACAACAACAGAGGGGAGACACCAGGAAGATATGGTTGGCCAGATGGACCTACTGTCCCTGATGCTCTCCTGTCCTTTCTGATGTTTGGTAGAGCCTGTGATTAGAACTGGGGCACGTGGATTATATTCTACTCACTCTGAGTTCAAATCCCAGTCTTCTGAAATCCAGACATAAGGCACTTGAGGACTACACTATACATCATACACAAACATGCCCTCTGACTTGCTTCCATGCTCTAGAAATACCCTCCATACTCAGTGCTTCCCACTTCATAGCCCTTAGTCCAGTGCATCACCACTATCCGCTTACTCATGTGACTCTTCCACTACACTGTAAATTCTCTGAGGAAGAGACCTCTGGCACATGTTATTTCATTTCTCTTTGCTTAATACAGTGTCTGGTACAAGTAGTTCCACAGCAACTGTTTATAAAAAGAATGTATCACTCACACTGAAAGGGCTTATGAGTGCCAGTTAGGATAAAACCATACAAACAACAACAATAATTACTACACCAGGATATAATCAGTATACATTTTTAAAACCTCACCACAAAGGGGCAATATCTTCAAAGTTCTGAGGAAATGTTTTAAACCTGGAATTCTGTATCTAGCCACAGTATATTATAGAAGCTTTGGAGATGAATAAAGACATTTTAAGATATACAAAGACTCCAAAAATTTAGCATACACAGATTCTCTCTGTAAAAAAACAAAAAAATAAAAAATAAAACAAACCATCAACAGTGTATTTCTGAGAAAGGAAAATGAATACCAGAAGTACAAGAAGCTTTGATGAGCAAAGACATTTGTAAAACATATTGTCAAGTCTAAATGAGTAGGCTGAGAAACAAGAATGTTCACAACAATTCAGAATTAAAGTCTAGGAAATCTTAACATAAGCATACCAGGAGAGGTGGAGGCTGAGGAAAGGAAGAGAGGTGAGAAAGGAAGCCAGAAGAGTGGTAAGGTTCTTATTTTGCTTGGGAGAAGGACATAGACGCAAATCTACACTTGACATTCATTCACTCAAAGCACTCACTGAGCTCCTACTATATGGCATAACTTGTAATTAGCACTAGAGGTAGAGCAGTGAATGAAACAAATAAAAATCCCTATACTTTTGGAGGCGTGGGTGGGGTGGGAGAAATACAATAAACTTAATAAATAAGTAATGTATATTGTATGTAAAAAGATGATAAGGGCTATAGGGAAAAAAAACACAGAGTAGGTAAAAAGAGATCAGGTATGTTGGTCATAGTGGGGGTTTACAATGAAGAGTTTTTAGAAAAAGAGATGAAAAAAACATTGTTATGAAAATGTAAGTGGAGCAAGGGCACCTGGGTTACTCAGGGGTTGAGCGTCTGCCTTTGGCTCAGGTCATGATCCCCGGGGTTCTGGGATCTAGTCCCACATCAGGATCCCCACAGGGAGCCTGCTTCTCTGCCTATGTTTCTGCCTCTCTCTGTGTCTGTTTCATGAGTAAATAAATAAGATCTTTAAAAAAAAAGTAAGTGGAACAGCTACACCTGTTGGGCAGGTGTTTTAACATCGTACATATGCATTAGTTTAAATATCTTACGTATGCAATATAGTTTAAGCAAGTAAAAGATTTATTGATTTATTGATTTATTTAATGCAATAAGAAATCTGTGGATGGCATATTGGCCCAACAGTATCAATCAGAACAAAGCTCTTTTTATGGTCCTTCTCCTCCATCTTTTTAAATATGACTTTTGTCCTTTTGTGGTGTGATAGTTTCATAGCTTCTCTAACATCAGAAATTTCATCCAAGTGTCAGGCAATAAGACAAAAGTAAATGCCCAAAAAGACATTCCAATTAGATATCTGCCTCTTTTTAAAAGTTCTCACGGTGACTTTCACTTATGTTTCATTGCCCAGAACTGAGTTACATGGCTTCCTCCAGCTACCAGTCTACAAAAAGAAACAAAGTCAAGATTCTAAAACTAAGGAGAATCAACAGGCATTGAGGGGTTCCTGGGTGACCATGAGAGAAATGAAACGTCTAACATTGAAACAATTAGATGACAACAAAAACATAAGCAATCCAACAAACAACAAGAAACATAAGGAAGAATTAACCAGAAATCATAGAAAGTAGAAAACACCAAAATAAGATGAGGAAAAATAGGGCAGCCCGGGTAGCTCAGCAGTTTAGCGCCACCTCCAACCAAAGGCCTGATCCTGGAGGCCAAGGGCCTGATCCTGGAGGCCCAGAATGGAGTCCCACATCAGGCTCTCTTCATGGAGCCTGCTTCTCCCTCTGCCTGTGTCTCTGCCTCTCTCTGTGTGTCTCTCATGAATAAATAAATAAAATCTTAAAAAAAAAGATGGGAAAAATAAGTCAAGCCTATCAGTAATCATAATAAATGAGATAAACCTATTGCAAGACAGACTCTCAGACTAAATGTTTTCCAACTATTCTTAAAAGATCCACATAAAATAACAAAGATTGAAACAAAGAGATGTAGCAAAACTTGATACTGCTAACATCAAACAAAAGAGAACTCTACTAGAAAAGAAATAACAAGAATGAAGACCTTTTCATAACAGTAAAGTCACCAAAAAATATCTTTATGAACCTGCATGCACAATAACATGATTTTGAAATACATGTTGCAAAGCGAAAGAATATCAAGGAGAAATTAACAAATCTATAGTCACAGGAGGGCATTTTAACATGTATTTCTCTGAAACTGAAAGATAAAGTAGATAAGAAAAGTAATTGTGGCTGTAGAATATTTGCATAAAAGGATGAACAAACTTGATCTAATATAATTTTCTTAGACTAGGTTCCCCAGATCAGGAATTTAGGAAAATGTGGTTTATTGGAGGAATGATCTTCAGGAAACAAACATCTAAGGGAGAGAGGGAAGCAAAACAGAAAAGGGGAAATTGCCCAGAAAAAGGCTAAGGCTTTTCTTGGTCTGATGTGGTGAGAGAAGCAGCTTTGGAATGAAGACCCTATTGAAGAGCTGTCCCACTAAGAGACAAGGAACCAAAAAGCAGGCAGAGAAATTGTAACGTATGAAACAGGCTAAGGAGGAATGACCACTAAATGCAATGATTCTGAATCCTGAAGCAAGAAAAAAAAAAAGTAATAAAGGAAATTCTTGGAATAATTTGCAGATTTTTAACAAGGACTGTGGGTTAGATAACAAAATTGTCAAAGTGAAATTTCCTATTTTTTGAGCATTAGACTAGAGTTATGGAAAAAAAATGTCCTTGCTCTTCAGAGAAACACACTGGCATATTTAAGGGTAGAGGAACTCAGTATCTCCAACCTAAAACTCTCAAATGGTTCAGGAAAACAATGTATTCATTCATAGAGAAAGAAAAAGCATAAATGATAAATGAGACAAACTATCTGGGTAAAAAGTAGATGAGAGTTTATTATACTATCCTTGCAACTCTCCTAATATATTTGAATTTACATCGAAATAAAAAGTTATATAGGAGAGAAAGAAAATGGGTTTATCCCAATAATACAGAGGTTATCTAACACTGACAGTTCACTGTATTAGACTAAAGGAGAAAAATTCTCATCATTTAAATAGAAGCAGAAAAATAATCACTGGACAAATTTCAAGATCTATTCATGATAAAACCTCTTAGCACACAAAAAATTGATGGAAACATCCTTAAAAATTGATAAAGGTTATCCACCAAATGCTCACATTTTATATCATTATTTATTTAATGTTTCAAATCTATTTTAGTTATTTAGTAATGCTACAATTTAATGGGCAGCAGCATGTTTTTATTGAGCACAGAGTACAAGCCTGGTTCTGTAACAATTCAGTTACCAGTTGGGATGATGACCCATCCTCCCTTCCCCTATATCACCCCCCGTTTCTGGGGTGACTGCCAACAGGGACAAGTTCCACTCCATTCCACACAGCAGCATAGGAAGTGGCTCTACATTCTACCTTTGCTTGTCTTTTCATTCTTTCGATGGTGCTTTTTAAAAAGTTAATTTTAATATAGATAAATATCTTGACTCTTTTATGGTTTATATTTTTATATTTTGTTTAAGAAACCCTGAGATAATAAAAATGTTACATTGCCTTCTTAAGGCTTTTTTTTTTAAGATTTTATTTATCTATTTATGAGAGAGAGAGAGAATGAGATTGAGAGAGAGAGAGAGAGAGAGAGAGAGAGGCAGAGACACAGGCAGAGGGAGAAGCAGGCTCCATGCAGGGAGCCTGATGTGGGACTTGATCCCGGAACTCTGGGATCACGCCCCGGGCCGAAGGCAGGCGCCAAACTGCTGAGCCACCCAGGGATCACTGAAGGCTTTCTGGATTTTCTTTTCACGCTTATGTCTTTTATCCATCATGAATCAATTTTTGTGTATGGTGTAGCAACTATTAGAAACAATAATATATTTTTTTAAAGATTTACTTATTTATTTATGATAGCCATAGAGAGAGAGAAAGGAGAAACACAGGAGGAGGGAGAAGCAGGCTCCATGCCAGGGAGCGCGTCGTGGGACTTGATCCCGGGACTCCAGGATCGCGCCCTGGGCCAAAGGCAGGCACCAAACCACTGAGCCACCCAGAGATCCCAGAAACAATAATATTTTAAAACATTTATAATAGCAACAAAAAATATCAAATATCTAGTAATAAATTTAATGAGATATGTTCAAGACCTCTACAGGAAACCTATAAAACCTTAGTAGAAGAAATTAAAGAAATCAAAATAAATGAAGAAATCAATGTTTATGACTTGGAAATCAAAATATTATTAAGATATCAATTCTCCTTCAAATTGACCTACAAATTTAAAGCAAAGTAATAGGGGCACCAAGGTGGCTCAGGGGGTGAAGCGGCTGCCTTCAGCTCAAGTCATGATCCCAGGGTCCCAGGATAGAGCCCCATTCGGGCTTCCTGTTCATCAGCGAGCCTGCTTCTCCCTCTGCCCACCACTCCCTCTGCTTGTGTGTGTGTGTTCTGTCAAATAAATAAATAAAATCTTTAAAAAAAAAAAAAAAGCAAGGCAATAAAAAAATCCCAGCAAAATTTTGTGGAAATTAATAAGCCAATTCTAAACTTTATATGGAAATTTAAAGAACCTAGCATAGCCAGGAAAATCTTGTATAATAAAAAGTAATAGGACTTATAATACCAGATATCAAGACATACCATAAAGCTACAATAATTAAGATGATGTGACACTGACAAAAAGACATCTGCAACAATGTGGATGGAACTAGAGGGAATTATGCTAAGCGAAATAAGTCAGAGAAAGACAAGTATCATATGATTCCAATCATGTGGAATTTAAGAAACAAAAAGAGATCATAGGAGAAGGGAAGGAAAATGAAATAAGATGAAAAGAGAGAGGGAGGCAAACCATAAGAGTCTCTTAACTCTAGGAAATAAACAGAGTTGCTGGAGGAGAGATGGGTGGGGGGGGGGTAACTGGGTGATGGACATTAGGGAGGGCATGTGATGTAATGAGCACTGGGTGCTATATGCAACTGATGAATCACTAAATTTTACCCCTGAAATTATTAATAATTGTATGTTAACTAAATTGAATTTAAATTAAGATAATTTTTAAAAAGACAGATAAATAGATTAATGGGACAGAAAAGAGTCTAGAAACAGATCCACACATATAGTCTTTTATTTAAGAAGACACTATTGTAATTAAGTGAGTAAAGGATAGTTTTTTCAATAAATGGGAAAAATAAAACTTGATTCTTACCTCACACCATACATAAAAATTAATTTGAAATGTACCAAAAACCTAATGTGAAAGAAAAGATAATAAAAGTTTTAGAAGAAAACAGGAAAATATCTACATTACTTTGGGTGTGGGCAAAGATTCCTTAAACCAGGACTCAAAAGCACCACTCAGAGAAGATTGATAAAATGAACTTCAAATAAATTAAGAACTGTTAATCAAAAGATAACATTAAAATAGGAAAAGGGCAAGCCACAGACTGGGAGAAAATATCTATAATACATATATTTGATATGGGACTCATCTAGAATATATTAAGAACTCCTACATATTAATAGGAAAAAAAGATAACCCAATTAAAAATGAGCAAGAGAATTAAGACACTTCACAGAAGTGGGTACCAAAACAACCAATATACATGAAAAGACGCTTAACAACCTTGGTGATCATAGAAATACGAATTAAAACTACTGTGAGATACCACTGTATGCCAGTATGGCTAAAATCAAAACCCCTGGCAATACCAAGTGTTTATGAGAACATAGGGCAACTGGAAATCTCCTACATTGGAGAATATAAACCTGGTAAAACCATTCTAGAAAACTGTCTGGTACTGCAAAACATATATATTATTCCAGAAATTTTACTCCTGGAATACATACTCCAAACTAATGGATGCTTATGTCCATCAAGACATGTCCAAGAATGTTCTTATCAGCATTACCCATGATGGCAAAAACTGGAACAAACTCCAATGTCCATCAATAGAAGAATAAATGGTGGTACATTCATAGAGGGAAATATTACATAGCATACAAAAAAGTGAACCACTATTACCTAGAAGATTATGGATAAATCCCACTAACAAAATTTTGAGTGGGAAAAAAAAGCCAGACATGAGATTTCATTTATATGTAACTCAAAATCAGACTAAATGAATCTATGGTGACAGAGATGAGAGTAGTGGTTACCTTTGTGGGGTTATTGACAGGAGAAGTACCAGGGAACTTGCTGAGGTGCTGGAAATATTCTATATCTTTTTTTTAAATTTTTATTTATTTATGATAGTCACAGAGAGAGAGAGAGAGAGGCAGAGATATAGGCAGAGGGAGAAGCAGGCTCCATGCACCGGGAGCCCGACGTGGGATTCGATCCCGGGTCTCCAGGATCGCGCCCTGGGCCAAAGGCAGGCGCTAAACCGCTGCGCCACCCAGGGATCCCCAAATATTCTATATCTTGATCTGGGTGGTGGTTACATGGATATATATATATACAAATATTTCAATAAACTGAACACTTAAAATTTGTTTTCCTTAGTGCATGTAAATTATACCTTAATTAACAAAAACTACTGACCATTACAAAAATTATAGTTTTGTCACATTAAAACAAAGGTGGGATTTAGGAAATAGGAGATAGAGAAAGGCCATGGAACAGTTCGCCCCCATGTTCTGTCCCTTAGTGCAATGGCAGGTCAGCCTGTTATTGTCTGGAGGCTAAAAGCCATCTCCCTGTATCAATCTACAGGGGGCCTTCCTTCCATTATTTCCCATGTTCACAAAATCTGGGTGGGCCCCTTCTCTCAGAACTAGACTAACTGCAGGTGGGGATCAACCAGATAACTGTGAAAATATCCAGGCCCACCTGGCAGACAACAAACTATAGTGATGAAAACAAACACACACCAGGACCTCCAGGAACCCTAAGCGGGGGGCATGTCCCAGAAATGCAAAGGAGGCATAATTAGGAAGGACATCATCACTGGATGCTTCTAACAGCCACTAACAGCCACAGTGGCCTGCCAAAGGTTCAAGATAGGTTCAAAGATAAGCCCAGCAGCACAAAAGATCCAGATTTCAACTTTCAAATTCCCTAATGCCCCTGGCACAAACAACTGAAGAAAAATTATTGTTATGTTCCCTCCCTCCCTGCTCAAGGCCATGACCAACCCTTAGGGAAAAGGTTGAGTCCAAGCCTCTGCCCATCTATATAACTGATCCATCCACTCCGCTGTCCTGTTGGACAGGACAATGGCTCTGAGCCAAATGCAACATCCAGGCCACACATGGGATCCCAGGAGAAGCTTAAGCCAAGACAACGCTGAAATTCTGACAAGCTTACCTTGGAGAAAAGGTTCACAGTAAGTTGGAGCCTCTTACCAGTTGAAGGATGGATGTGCAGAGGTGCAGGCAGCGATGGAGCAGCCGCAGAGCCTCGTGGTTCTCCCTGGCTAGAGCCCGCTGCAGGTCCAGCAGCTTGTAGCTTCGATTGGGCTCTTGGGGAAGCCACGGTACAGAGCGCAGCTCCTGCAGAAGCCTGGGATCAAGGGCCAAGCTGGTCAGAGCCAGCATCTCAGCCCTCTTACCTTTTTTTTTTTTTTTTTTAAGATTTTATTTATTTATTCATGGGAGACACAGAGAAAGGCAGAGACATAGGCAGAGGGAGAAGCAGGCTCCCTGCAAGGAGCCTGATGCAGACCTTGATCCCAGGACTCTGGGACCATAACCTGAGCTAAAGGCAGATGCTCAACCACTGAGCCACCCAGCTGCCCCCCTCAGCCCTCTTTCCTTGAACACCTTTGACCTCTTTCCAGCCTAGCCCACTTTAGAATAAGCAAAAGCTTAGAAAGATTATAATATTCCTAGTGACCTACAGTGACAGCTTCCTCTTGATTGTTCTTTGGAAGAATTCAAGCTGAGCAAGTTGCTGGCTAGGGAATTCTTTGGGAAAGGTCTGGGATTTGTGCAAATGTTTGTACTAAGTGACCTTTCTGCTAGGAGAGGGTCAAATAGATCCCAAGGTCTGACTTAGAAGGAGAAACCACAGAGGCTTCTTCCTTAGAATAGAGGAAGCTAAGGGCCCTAAAAGTCTAGATGGACAGATGAGTTTTAGGATCAAAGGTGATGAACCTCCAACTTATCTAACATGGACTGAGCATCCCTGAGAAAAATCTGCCTCTGTTATCTACTCTCCCCACCCTCCCCAAAAACTTCACATCTCTAAAAATACCTCAAGCCAAAAGACACCCAATAAGCAGAGGATGATCATAATGGGTGTCATTTTATTTAGTACCTATTTAGAGGCATTGAAGAAATCTTCATCCCTAGTTTTCATATCAGGAAATGAGGCTCAGAGAATAAAGTCCCTTGCTAGTATTCAAGATTTAAATTCAGATCTGTCCAGCCTCCAAGCCATCATGCTTTTAAGTATACCATGATAATTAGGCTAGACTAGAGGATTCCTAGAGTAAAGGTTGTAAACTGGTAGCCCATGGGTCAAATTCAGACTGAACATGCTTTCATATATTCCACTAAGAGTTGTCCAGCACACTGTTTTAATAAAAATCTGAGTTAATTAGGTAAAATTAAGACACTTTAAAACAAAATGTGGATTTCCAGGAAATCCTAAAAAAGATAAGGTGGCTGGCATGCTATACCCATATTCCCAGAGGCAACAGTGAACTGGAACTGAGTAGTGATTGTCCTATTTAGATGTAGTCTCCAGATTGCATTCCCCACACCCCCTAATGTCTTGCACCTAAACCACTGCCTTTTTTCCAAAGCCTTTGTTTGGGCCCTGTAGATGTTTGAATTTACAACTTCTCTCACAGAAAATAATTAGAAGTGGCTAAGAAGTACAGGAAAAAGAAAAAAGTACTGAAAATAGGAATCACTAAGTCCCCCCCACTCCAAGAAAGAAAGAAAGAAAGAAAGAAAGAAAGAAGAAAGAAAGAAAAAGAAAAAGAAAAAGAAAAAGAAAAAGAAAAAGAAAGAAAGAAAGAAAGGAAGAAAGAATCCAAGAGAGAAGAGAGTATGGAAAAAGCAAAGAATTTGAATTCAAACACCTGAGTTATATCCCCAGATGCAATACTTAATAATTGTATGATCTGGGGCAAGTTGATGTAGGAATACATAAATTATATGAATATATGCTTAGAATACATTATTCAGAAAAAAACTGGTTACTTAACAATATGTCAAGTATGACTAAATTTGTATATGTGATAGAAAAAAAGACTAACAAAATGTTTGTCTTGGTTATTTATACGTGGTCAGATTAAAGATTTTGTCCCTTTGTGTGTTTTTGTATTTTCCAAAATTTCTACAAGGACCATGTTACTACTTTTTGTAAAAATAATTTCAAAACATTCATTGACATTGTGTTTGCAGACCTTACCTGCTAATATGCAGAAGCCCAGCTCCAAAGTGGGGCACAGCCAAGAGCAGATGCTTCTCTAGGAAAGTTCGGCACCGCTGCAGTCCCTGTAACTTCACACTCCTCTTCCAACTACAAATCAGAGGGCAGTGATAACATGTTCTTGCTCCCTGCAACACTGGTCCCCAAATCCCAGACCATCATCACCTACCGAGCCAAGGCCTTGTATAAGAGGCAATATTTGAAGAATGGAATGAACTGGAGCTGCTGCCAGAGGACGGAGTGGCGGTGCCAGGTACCCAGCGTTATTGTCTCACTGCCCTCCACAGGATGTATATGCAGGATCCCAAATGGAGAGAAGATGTAGTGCTCAGGGTTCACCTTCTTTGGTGGCACCACGACCAGGTTATAGGGCCTTTTAAAAAGAGCTCTGATCAGCAGGAGCCCTGGGAACTTGTGCAGGCTTCAGGAAGGGACAAAAGAAGGTTGGAGATGGAAAACATGGAAGCAGAAATGAAGGCAGAGGAAGGTTGGAAGAGGGGAAACAGTAGAATGATGTTCAAACTAAAAAGAGGAAACAAATATTATTAAGAATAAATGGAAGCCAAGGGCACCTGGGTGGCAGAGTCGGTTAAGTGCCCGATTCTTGGTTTTGGCTCAGGTCCTGATCTCTGGGTTGAGATGGAGTCCAGCATCAAGCCTCAGCATGGGCTCTTTTCTCAATGTGAGACCACTTGAGTTTCACTCTCCCTTTCCCTCTACCCCTCTCCTTGCTCATTCACTCATGTGCATGCCTGCTCTCTTTCTTTCTCTCTCAAATAAATAATTCTTAAAAAAAAAAAAAAGAAGAAGAAGAAGAAGAAATGGAAGCCAAAGATAGAGAAGAAAAAAATAAAAAGGCACCTAGCCAGTTCTAAGGAGTTCATATCTCCAGATCCAGATACTTTACATCCCATCAAATCTAAGATTCCATTAGTTGTAAGCTCCAGAATTTAAAAAAAAATTAAACACTAAAATTTAAAATGCTGCCAACGTGATACTTCATGAATTTGTAAGATGCATCACAACTTCAGAGATGTTAAAATGTGAAAAAAAGTACATCCTAGAAATGATAAAACATGTATATCTCTAGGTACTGAAATAACACAGAGAGATCATTAGGGGGTGCTGTTTGGAGTAACTGAGAATGGGGAAAAGCAGGGGGGCAACTAGAAGACTAGACACGAGCAAATTAAGAGGAAAACTGTACCCTAGAGCACTGGACAAGTACCTCCAGAGTCATCTTAAAATCCTACTAAGTTCTCTTACTTCAGTGCAATGCATCTACATCCCACACTAAATGCCATTTATATGGAACTATACAATAGTTGTATCGAGTTGCAGGAGACTAGTTAGCATAATGCTATGTTTGGGCACATTCAGTAGAGCATTTATAAGTTTTATTTTACAGTTTTATTTTCATAACTTGGAACCAATAATATTTTTAAGCATTAAATATATTTTAGAATGCTTTAAAAGCTATTATGTCCCAGGTCCTACACCTATAATGTCTAAGAGATAAAATGGTCCTCTTCTATCTCTTCTCTCAATTTTCTAGAATATATTATTAAGCAAATGACTTAAGAGAACTTAGAGAGGTGCTTGGGTGGCTCAGTCAGTTAAGAATCCAATTCTTGATTTCAGCTCAGGTCATGATCTCAAGAATTGTCTGACCAAGCCCTATGTCAGGCTCTCAGCTTAGCGGAGAGTCTGCTTGAGGATCCTCTCTCTCTCCCTCTTCCTCTATGCCTCCCCTGGCTCACACTCTCTCATGTACCCTCTCTCTCTCCCAAAATAAATAAATAAAATCTATTTAAAAAAAAAAAAGCATTTAGGGCTCCTGGCTCAGTCGGTTAAGTGTCTGCCTTTTTTTTTTTTTAAGATTTATTTATTCATGAGAGACACACGAGAGAGAGAGAGAGAGAGAGAGAGAGAGAGAGAGAGAGAGAGAGGCAGAGATACAGGCAGAGGGAGAAGCAGGCTCCACTCAGGGAGCCCGATGTGGGACTCAATCCGTGTCTCCAGGACCACGCCCTGGGCTGAATGCTAAACTGCTGAGCCACCCAGGGATCCCAAGCATCTGCCTTCTGCTCAGATCATGATCCTAGGGTCCTGGGATGAGTCCTGCATTGGGCTTCCTGATCAGCCGGGAGTCTGCTTCTCCTTCTCCTGCTCCCCCCACCTCATGCTTGCTCATTCTCTCTCGTAAAAATAAATAAAATCTTTAAAACAAGCAAAAAAAAAAAAAAGAGCATTTAGATAGATTTGAGAATGAACTCACTAAATCAAGTTATATAAAAACTTTGTTTCTTTTCTGACAAAGTGACTTGATTTTCCCAAGTATTCTTTCTCCCAAACTATTTCTTCTTAAACAAAGAGTAGTTATAACTTCGCCTAAGGTAGTTAAGGGAAAAATATAGGATTTAAAGCAAAATCTATCTGATTGAAGCCACCCCTTTTAACCACTGGGTTGCTTAGCTTCCCAAAGAATAGCCTCCTATCCTAACTGATCCCAGGCTCTCCCAAGGAGTCATTCCTTCCCCTATGACCTTCTTAATGAATGCTTCTCTTTCTTTTTTCTTTTCTTTAAAAGTTCCTTCTCCTTCCCCTTTTTTAATGCCTTCATGGAGTTTAGTTAAACCATTGATCATGTTTCCCTTCTGTCCAAGTACTGTGATTGGAGATGAGGACATAGAAATAACTACTTCATAATTTTTGCTCTCAAAGGGCTTGGATCAGAGTATTAAATGATGCTAGAGAGTATTTAACTAATTCCAAAACATCTCAAACTCTATGCCTTAATGAAACATAGCAAGTTCTATACTGAACTCATAATTTACTGCCTCTAAATATGTTCCTACTCTGGATAATTCATTCATTCATTCAACAAACATTGAGTCTCTACACCAAACTGTTCTACACCCTTGGGATACATTGTTAAACAAAACAAACAAACATCTCTGTCATGATAGAGCTTTCATTATACTAAAGAAGAAAAATGATAAATGCAATAAATGAGAGGGGAAGAAAAACACAGGAAAAGGATATTGGCAGTGCCAGGGGAGGACAAAGGGTGAAGAAGTAACAATTGAGCAAAGGCTCTAAGGAAGTGAAGGAATAAATTCCTTTCTGAGTATGAATCAACACTTAGGACAAAAACCCATATAATACCGTATCTTAAATATATTAGAATTTTAAAAATTCTAGGATAAGTGCAAGAAAAATTTGATAAATTCAAACCATTGGGGGAAAAAAAAACCTGTTACATGACAAATAAACAAAATTAAACAATAAATGCCAGAGTTCTACTTTTATTGATGGTGCACTAGAAATTTGGAAGTAACACTCTTACTTGAGGACAACTAGAAAAAGGCAAAATAAGTGGATAATATAGGAAAATAATCTGTATGAACACATCAGAGAACTAAAAGTTAAATGCCCCAGGCTCTGGGTTGGGACCCTGGCCACATTATAGGTTGAAGCAGAAAACATGTCCCTCCTGGGTGTGTGCCCCAAACCACCACCTCCTGATCCTTTGGCTGTCTGCACCTGTCCAAAAAGCTCAGCTCCTCTTCTCAGTCTTTTAGGAACAGATAGTAAGACTGACACACAATTGCTGATACTGGAATCGACATGCATCTCTGTTTGGGGAAAAGCACCACCAAATGCTAAGCTCACTTCAGTCAGTTCCCTTCTTTGGCAGATGTTGATCCTATAATTATTCACTGCCTTTTTAGTTCTCTTGATTATGGCTTCTTGTCTCTCTATGTGCCTAATTATTTTTGTTTGTGCTGCTTCTCTGAGCTGATAGTTTAAAGTTCTAAGATTCTAATTTTCTTTGTGTAAGCTCTCTGCGACAGTCAGTAAGTGTCCCATCCCACACTGCCACCATTACTACCATTCCTGCCAGTCAATCAAGTGTGGTGGCCACTGGGTATCAGTAGGTAGTTCATCACATTCAGCCACAAGTGATAGTTTAATTAATCGTTATGTCGGGCAGCCCCAGTGGCTCAGCTGTTTAGCACCGCCTTCGGCCCAGGGCCTGATCCTGGGGACCCGGCATCAAGTCCTGCATCGGGCTCCCTGCGTGGGGCCTGCTTCTCCCTCTGCCGGGGTCTCTGCCTCTCTGTCTCTGTGTCTCTCATAAATAAATAAAAAATATATTTAAAAAATTATTCGTTATGTCACTATGTATCATGGATTACTAGTATCCTATATCCCATCAGCAGAGAGCTCAGTACTGTTCAAAGCCAATGACATTACCAAATCAATATCAGAATCCCATATTTGAGGCTCAATTTCTTTCATGATACCAGTAAGGGTCCAGTCAGGAAAACAGAAACCAAACTAGGCATTTCAACAAAGTGAATTTAATAGAGAGTATATATATATTTTTTAAGATGTCAAAGAAATGAAAAACCAAAAGGGAATACTAAGACAGCACACATACAATAATGGATGCCAGTCCCAGAACTAAAGAAACAAAGGGAAGGTAACTGGATTCTCAGAAGCTCTGAGCCTGGAGAAAGGGCTTGTAGAGCGTGGACCTGGACTTTTTAAGAGACACAGCTAGGCTGCTACTGAGTTTGGAGGAAGGGCCGTGTAGTCAAGATGCAGAACTCTGATGGGAAGGTGCCACCCAGCTCAGAATCATGACGAAGCTAATTCAGAAGGTGCCTGCAGCCACCAAGATAAAGGACCAATGCTGACAGAGGAAGAAAGGGGAAGAGAAATGTCCTTCTTTTATCTTGCTGCCCAGTCTCCTTCTAGCACCCCCTACTAATCAAATCTAATAGGAGGTCAGACCAAAAAGTCTCAGCCCCAATACCATGCAGAGAGAGGAGAGTTAGAGCCAAAAGACAATTGATTAATAACTGGCACAATGCTCTCAGTGAAAATGTGTTAATTAATTGATCAGTAAATGCATGGATGATATGGATCATTAGTGCTACATTAATAAATGCTCAGGAGAAAGAGAGCAGTGTACGCAGGAAATAAAGCTTTCTGGGAGGATATATTACATACTGCTTAAGACTGTGGACTTTTCAACAAAACTAAAAGACAACCTACAGAATGGGAGAAGATATTTGCAAATGACATATCAGATAAAGGGCTAGTTTCCAAGATCTATAAAGAACTTATTAAACTCAACCCCAAAGAAACAAACAATCCAATCATGAAATGGGCAAAAGACATGAACAGAAATCTCACAGAGGAAGACATGGACATGGCCAACATGCACATGAGAAAATGCTCCGCATCACTTGCCATCAGGGAAATACAAATCAAAACCACAATGAGATACCACCTCACACCAGTGAGAATGGGGAAAATTAACAAGGCAGGAAACCACAAATGTTGGAGAGGATGTGGAGAAAGGGGAACCCTCTTACACTGTTGGTGGGAATGTGAACTGGTGCAGCCACTCTGGAAAACTGTGTGGAGGTTCCTCAAAGAGTTAAAAATAGACCTTCCCTACGACCCAGCAATTGCACTGTTGGGGATTTACCCCAAAGATACAGATGCAATAAAACGCCGGGACACCTGCACCCCGATGTTTCTAGCAGCAATGTCCACAATAGCCAAACTGTGGAAGGAGCCTCGGTGTCCATCGAAAATGAATGGATAAAGAAGATATGGTCTATGTATACAATGGAATATTACTCAGCCATTAGAAATGACAAATACCCACCATTTGCTTCAACGTGGATGGAACTGGAGGGTATTATGCTGAGTGAAATAAGTCAATTGGAGAAGGACAAACAGTATATGGTCTCATGCATTTGGGGAATATAAATAATAGTGAAAGGGAATAGAAGGGAAGGGAGAAGAAATGGGTAGGAAATATCAGGAAGGGAGACATAACATAAAGACTCCTAACTCTGGAAAAGGAACTAGGGGTGGTGGAAGGGGAGGAGGGCGGGGGGTGGGGGTGACTGGGTGGCAGGCACTGAGAGGGGCACTTGACGGGATGAGCACTGGGTGTTATTCTGTATGCTGGCAAATTGAACACCAATAAAAAATAAATTTATTATAAAAAAAAAGACTGTGGACTTTTGGGTTAAGATAGTCCTAGGTTTGTCTGTTTCTACCACTTACTATGTGACAAGTTATTTAACCTCTTGATGCATCAGGGTACTCATCTCATGCATGGAAATAATAATAGCATCTACCTGGAAGGTGAAGGTTAAACAATACATCATGTATTTATTAGCACAATGCCTGGAAAAACTTACCTAATGGTAATTATTATTATTATTATTCCTGGGAAGAGATGGGACTTGAATAGGGCTTTTAAAAACATGTAAATTTTAGAACTAACAGAAGAAAATTAATGCCTCCTGAGTCATATGGAAGGAGACTTGTTTTTTTAGTCCCAGAGATAAAACTAGGACCAGAAGATAGAAGTTAAAAGAAAGCAGATTTTGGTTCAGTCTAAGGAATGAGATACCTTGGCAAACTCAAAGCTTCCCCTCACTGTAAAGATTCAAACACCTGATTCCTGCATTGGAGTTGGAAGAGAGCACCATTAAACTCCCTTCAGAGGCTATGACCAAATGTTTCTATCATTTTAGGACAGAATAAAGAAGACAGAGCCAAAAGTAGAAGAGGATGACTAAGACCAAAGACTGTGAAGGCAAAGGGGAGCAAAGCAGAGGTGGAAAATGGAAAGGAGGAGGCTGAGAAGGGAAGAAAGAGGGATACTGGAAGACAGAGAAGCAGCCAGAGAGGAATTCGTATGGAGAGGAGGACATTGCTTCCTCTCAGGTTGATTAGGATGGGAGTCTGTGCAGATAAATGTGTGGGAAGAGAGCATAGGCAGAAACCAGGGAGTGGCCAGAGAAGAAAGGGTCTGACATAGGCTCTTACCTAAAGTACCGGCTGGGAGCTACATTGAGATAGAGGAAGTGGATCTTCTTCAGGTATCTCTCAGTCTTCAGAATGGTCATCACCTGCCTACCCAGGAGGGAAGTCTGAAGTGAGAAGCCAGTGCTTCTCTTCTGGAAGGTCTTCTTCCCAGGAACTTCTGGATCAAGCTGAGACCTGTACAATAAAAAATCAGGAGAAAAGAGACCAAGTTGCCACTGTTAGTGGTGAAAAGAGGAGCTAGATCAGGTACCTAAGAGGATATGATGTGGTATTCTCAGAGCCTGTCTACCATCTATACCCAAAGGTGTTCACATACTGAGCAAATATAGTCAAACAGCTACATTCACACAGACCTATATATGAGCAACCCTTCCCTTTCTGATAAGTGAATAATCATTCTGGATTTATTGCAATAACTATGAAGTCAGTATTACTTAATACTGAGTAAAAGTACTGGGAATACTTTGTTTTCCCAACTCCTTACCTTCCAAGCCCACAGTTCTGGATTTCTCCTCAGTGGCAACCTTCCTAACCTTCTAGATCTATCTTTGCCCCTATTATGCCTGCTTTCCAATTCCGCATGATCCCCATGCTTGTGACTCTTGCTCTTCCCTCATCACCACCTAACTTCTAGTTTCACATCTTTTCCTTTCTAGCTAGAATCCAATGATGCATCCTTTGACCCTTTCAAGCCTGCACAGTACTCTCAATCTTCTCACCTTTCCACAATACCAGCCAACAAAACTGGTATGAAAATTAATTATCCAAGAAACCAAAAACCAATCACCTGGACTAATAATTTCGGTTGGAGTGACCTCAGAGCACAAAACAAACAAAAAATCTGAATAATTAAACTTAGAATTAACTAGTCAAGTATAACAATGTCACTAATTGACTCAAACTTAGAGCAACAGAACAAGTAACCCCGGGGATAACAGTGTAATCCTATTTTAAAATTCATATCAACGGTAGGGCTTGTAACTTTGATGTTAGATCTGGATATTTTAATGGTATAATAGCTACTAAAGCTTCATTTCCTCAACAATTAAAGTGCTACATGGTCTAAATTGGCTCAGAAGACTGAGGAACCAGAAATATCAGCGCCTCTATGGATTCCTGGTATCTAATCTCAACTATGGGCTTACTCTGGTCTGATGTCTTCATATGAGTCCTCAGGCAGCTTTCTCTTCGGCTGCTATTCCAGGCTTCTACCTACCCTCATGCCCAGCCCTGCCAGGCCTCTTTCTATCCCCTTCTCTGCCTCCTTCTCTGCCCAGAGAAAACTGAGGCTCTTGGCCATGAACTAACTTCCTTCAATTCAGCTGCCTTCCCACACATTTATCTGCACAGACTCCCATCCTAATCCCATCCTAATCAACCTGAGAGGAAACAATGTCCTTTCTTCTCTCCAAGACTTATTCCTCCATTTGTGCTATGGATCTCTGATCACCTCATCATGATGTATTTCAATCTCTTCCTTTTCTTACTATTAGCTTATATTTACTCATTCACTGTACAAATATTGATTGAACACCCACTTCTCAAGCACTGCCTGAAGGGCTATGAACATCTCTCCATTTTTTTTAAGAGTCCTATCCAGACACCACTATTATCCTATTATCTCTCTCCCTTTCAAGCCAAGCTTCATGAAAGAATAATAATATGTGATTTCTACTTCCTCATCTCTCATTTGCTCCTGAATACACTAAAATCTGGCTTCTGCCTCAAAAAACTCCCCTGAAATAAATCACTCTCATCAACTTCTTGTTACTAAAACAAATGAACATTTTTCAGATTTGTCTTACTTGCCTCAGTAGCATTTAATACTACTGACTGCTTCCTTTTCCTTGAAACTTTCCTCTTATTTCACCTTATAACCTGCATAATATTTTGTTAACAACTCCAATCTAAACTCAAACCCTTCTGATGTGCTTTCCCCTACCTGTACACACACACACACACACACACACACACACACATGCATGCACCCAGAGGAGCAGCCAGGGGAAAGGCAGTGTTCTCTGTTTTATAGCACTTATTACAATTTGTAATTATATTTTACTGGTACCAACTTTACTTAATATCTGTTCCCCTAACTAAACTGTAAAACCCCAAAGAAAGAGATTGAGTCTGTCTTGTTCACTTCTGTATCTCCAGCATCTTGCGGTTCCTGAAATATACTGGGGATCCAATAATACTTATTGAATGAACAGATGCCTAGGGGAATAGGCCTGGAGAACTTTGTGCAAATTAAGCCACATTAGCTGGGCCTCAGAGGCTTATCACCAAGTCCAAAGAGAAGGCTTAGAACTTAACCCCTCTCAACATCTCAGCCCATTATCATTTTAGTTACATTCTCCCAGGGAAGGAACCATACTCAGAGCACATGGCAGGTCTTTTTAAAGAGTCTGCTGATAGTATTGAAGAGATAAATTGTTCCATCAGGGCCTCAGGAACCTATCTATCTGTCCACCATTATGGATCCAAGTCTTTAGGAAAACTTTGACCCATCCATAAACTTAAAGCAAAAACTGAGGAAGCCAACCTAGTTTAAAGGTAAAGCTACCATTCTTCCCAGACAATGAATGTCCTAGACAAGCTGGAAAGCACTTAGAAAATCAGGCCAGAGGATGGGGGGAAATTCTCATGCTAGAGTTTAGAACTCTCAGAAGAGGAGGTCTCTGCAGGCATTCTGAAATTCTGAAAGGAGTGACAAGAGCCAGATTGGGGGAAACAATCAGCATTCAAGGGGCCAGGATACCTATACTGGCACAGCAGGAAGACTCTGGAAGGGTCAGAATGAAAGTCCCATTTGGCAGTGTTGCCAACTCTAATCTGCTTTGGGGCTGGCTTACCTCACATAGACATGAGTGGGAAGGCCCTTAGATCACCACTCACCTAAAGGCACCCTGAGAGAAGGACCTGTACCCAAAAGCCAGCACCCAACATTAGGTAGGCCCAGAGACAAGGCTCAGTGTTTATGAATGAGTAAGAGAAAGAACTCAGGAAGCTTCTAGCACCATCTGAGAAAGAATGACACTCTGGAAACTCAAGCTGTTTTCTGAAGCTTGGCTTCCTTATTGCTGATTTTTGATTTTCACAAATTTCTGCACTGCCCAATGGGGATGAACACTAAGATCACTTGGTTTATTAGCAGACAAAAAGGAAGAGAGAAGCAGCTTCAACCAGCATGGCCTGTAGTCCGGCTAATGCTTAAAATCAACAGGGAGCTGAGCTGGTTCTGGACATCCAAGTCCTAGAAACACCCATACACTGACTTCTTTTTCTCCTCTGCCTAAAGCCCCAGTCTGGGCCCCTCACTTACTTAGTCTCTTTTCTTCCAACAGGTTCCTCCGCTGTGTTGTCAGTGCCTTGGCTTTCATACTGTACAGGGATGTCTGTTGCCAGTGCCAAAGGCAGAAGGCTTAGGCCATCTAGCCACCAGGTCTCTGTCAGGGCCACCTGAGCGCCAACAATACCCAGGCTGTGCTGTAGCTCAGGCAGTGTCAATGGTCGCAGCCATGTAGCCAACTCCTCCCCTACTTGCTGCCCACCCCACCGGGCTTGTACAAAAGGGCAGGCTGGGTGTGGGGGCCCATGATGGAACTTCTGCTTCTGGGGACAGCACTCAATATGAGAGGCACTTTCTAACAAAGAGGTATCTGGGGGAAAGGCCTGTTCTATGGCATCTAGCAGGTCTAGCTGGAGCTGGGATTGGACCCAGGGGGCCCAGTGGGACAACTGTTCCAGGAAGGGCAGCAAATCAAGGCGACCAACAAGTAATGCACGATATGGAGGCAGTAGACGCAACACTGCATACAGGTAGTGCCAAGCTGCAGGACTGCCATCCTTCAGCACAGCTGAGAACAGATTTTGGAGCTCAGCTACCAGGAGCTCCAGCACTGTGGGCTGCTGTGACTGCGTCACTGCCTTTAAGAACTGCCTCTGTTTCCTCTGACCATCCCAGGGCTGCTTTTCTTCGTCTGGAACATAGATGGAATGCTGGGATTCAAGGTCTTCAGATAATGCCTCTTCAGGAGATGAACCTCTCTTTGGCTCTGAGGCCAAGAGGAGCTGGGCATTCAACTGCTGTCGAACTGACCTTGCCCACTGCTCAGGTTCTGATTGCCAGTTCCAGGCTCCCGGCTGCTGGGTCTCACCTGCTTGGCCCAGCCCAGGAGAGGAGTAAGAGAAGGGGCCTTAGGCTCTGGACCAGGAATGGTCAGGGTTTAAGGGGTTAGGGGGAAGGAGAAAGGGGGAGGGAGTGACTTAGGACAGGAAAATGGATGGAGCTGCAGGCAGAGCCAGAACAGCAGAAGACAACTCTCCCTACAGCTTCCCCAAAGACTGGCAAGAAGCAGGCCCAGGGCAGAGGTGGCAGCCCACTTTGCGCAAGAGTTCCTTCCCGCCACCCAGGATACAATCCCTCTCACCTGGCCTAAGGGGTACAGTAGGCAATGGAAGGGAAGAGAGACTGAGGTGCTGGTGAGGTTTCATCCCAATTGCCTGTTGGAGAAATTGGTGAACCGGGACTTGGGTCCCCAGCAGAGGCTCACTCTACTCACAGCTGCCCACACAGAGACTGGCATACATAGGAGTGATCACTTGCAGAGACAAAGTGACAAGCACCCAGAAAGGGCTCACTCAAACAACCTTGTAACAGCAAGGAACCATCACTGGGAGTGGAGCCTGGCAATGGCCTGAGGGGAGAAACAGGTCGTCACTCAGAGGCAACAAAGCCCTGTCCCATCTGCCCATGGGCTGTGGGGGGGCTGTTGAGGACTACTTGGTCGAGATGAGGTCGGGGGGAGTGCCCAGAGGAAAAAGTGGCAAAGGACAAACAAAACTGGGAGGAGGAGGAGGTAGGGTAGGAGGAATGGGAGGAGGAGAGGGGGAAGGGGGGGCATGGGAGTGTGGGAGGAGAGGATCTTCTGGCGGCGGTGGCAAGGGTGGTCTCCAGGCAAAGAGAAGCGGATTGCAAGCTGTGGACTCACCCGCAGCTCCATCATCCCTTTACGGCTGTTAGAACGGTTAGACCGTCCGGTCCGGTCCGGAAAGGCCCGAGGCTCTACCCGCGAACAGCAGAATGCCGCTGGGACACCCGAGGAGCCGGAGAGGGGAGGGGTCGGCATCCTTGTTGGCCGGGGTCACACACAGGCGGGGCGAGGGGCTAGGGCGGAGGCAGGGAAGGGCGGCGGCGCGGCCAAACCCGCTGGCTGCCCACTCAACTTGGGCATAGGCGATCAGCCTGGCTGGGTATGAAAACGAATGACACGGTTGATTTGGGGAAGTAACAACCCTGAGGGCATCGTGGGAAGGTATAATCCATGTGCCTATCTATTCATTGAGCGTCTACGCTAGCACCAGGTACCAACAAGCTAAGTCTTTGGGACCCTACCCAAACGCCATCCACATATCCACCAACCCTACCTCACTGTCCCCCTCAAGAAAACCCACAATAAGGTAAAATCCTTGATCATAGGAAGCCAAAATCGGGGGTGGGAAGGTCTGAATGATGAAACAAGGAAAAGGAAGAGGAAGGGAGGAAGGGAGGGAGGGAGGTAAAGAAAAAGGGGAAAAAATTCAGTGTACGATAGGGTCTTACCTCTGTTTTCCAATCCAGCCTTGTTTTTTGTTTATTTAAGATTTTATTTACTTATTCATGAGAGACAGAGACACAGGCAGAGGGAAAAGGAGGTTCCATGCAGGGAGCCCAATGTGGGACTGAAACCCGATGTGGGACTCCATCCCGGGACTCCAGGACCATGACCTGGTCTGAAGGCAGGCGCTAAGCAACTGAACCACGCCGGGATCCCCATGCAATTCAGATTTGTATATCCATCTGCCTGGTTATTGGCTCTACTTGGATATCTGATAAATATCTCAAACTTAAAATCTTAAAATATCCAAACCAGCCTCCTAACTACCACCCCTCTCCCCAGGGCAAATGAAATCTGCTTCTTTTACTGCATCCCCCAAAATGACAAGTCCATTTTTCTAGTTACTGGGGTCAAAACTTGGAGTCATCTTAGATTTCTCTCTCCCTCTCTTCCTTCCCACTTCACCCTATATCCCATGTTGAATCCTTTAGCAAATTCTGTTGGCTTATAGCTTCAAAATCTATGTGGAATCCAACTATTTCTCGTCACCTTTGCCAGTCACTATCACTTCTCACCTGGATTATTCCATAGCCTTCTAACTGAACTCCTTCCTTCCACCCTTGCCCCTCCTATCTGCTCTTTTCAGAGCAGCCAGTGACCCTTTTCAAATATAGGCAGCTCTTGTCACTCCTCTGCTCAAAACTCACTAATGCCTTACATCTCATTCCCTCATATAAAAGCCAAAGTTGGACACATACAAGTTTTCTGTGCTTGTGTAACAAATTACCATAAACAAAGCAGCTTAAAAACAAACACCAATTTATCACAGTTCTGTAGATCGATGTCCAGCATGGCTTGGTTGGGTTCTCTGCTCAGGGTATCATAAACCTGAAACCAAGGTGTTGGCTGGGTTGAGTTCTTATTGGGAGACCCTGGAGAAGAATCCTCTTCCAAGATTATTCTTGATGGCAGGATTCGAGTCATTGCAGTTGTAGGACTAGGTCCTGGTTTCTTTCCTGGCCATCAACTGGGGGCCATATTCAGGTCCTAGAAGCCACCCGCCTTCCTGGCCATATGGCACATTCATCCTCAGGCCATCAACAGTGCCTCAAAACCTTCTCAAGCTTGGAATATATTTTTGTTCGATTTTATTTATTTATTTGAAAGAGAGATCATGAGAGAGCACAAGTGGGAAGGAGAGGGAGAGGCAGGCTCTCCAGGAAGAGGGAGCCTAATATGGGACTCAATCCCAGGACACTGGGATCATGACCTGAGCTAAAGGCAGATACTTAACTGACTGAGCCACCCACCCAGGTGCCCCTCAAGCTTGGCCTCTTTCTGCAACCAGCCAGAGAAATCTCTCTGCTTTTAAAAAGTTCATGTGGTTAGGTCAGACCAACCCAGGTAATATCCCTTTCTTTGATCTGTGAATGTTAAGGACAGAAGATACCAATCAGTAAGACTAGGAATGAAAAACTTCTAAATCATTGGCAAATGGTCAAAAGATAAATGCAGAATCATTTCTGTCTCTTCCGATATAAAGCCTTTCTCTTCCTCCCAGACTGAGCTGGGAGGAAACTGAAAGATGTTCATTCAATAAATATTTACTAAGCACATATTATGTGCTGCCACTGTGATAAGGATACAACAGTGAGCAATTCAGCCATGAACTGTGACCTCATGAGGTATGTAACTATCAACTGTTAGAACTGCTACCTGCCACAAACATGAGGAATTATGGGATCTGGAGTCTGAGAAGTTATTTGAAGAAAGAGCATTCACACTAAGTACTCATTAAGAATGCGTTAGAAGTTAAGTAGGTAAAGTGAGGGGAAAGCACTGCAAGCCGGGAAATGGTGCGAAGGCCCTGAGAATGAATAGTACGTGACAGAAGAACTTTGGAGGCAATGTGGTTAGAGCACAGAGAGGGAGGGAGCAAGTGAGGTGTGGTGCAACTCAGTACAACAAACAGTACTGAGAGTCTCGTGTTTGATAATCAATGATGAGATAAAGCTGAGGTGGGCAGGGGCCGGATCATGCAGGGTCTCAAAGATCATGTGTAGAATGTATTTTTATCTTAAGAATGGGAAGCTACTGTGAGGTTTTAAGCATCAGTTTTCTGACCTATGTTTGGAGAATAGATTGGAGAGACACAGAAGTGGATGTGAGGTAAAGTAGCAATTGCAGTGACCCTGTTGGAAGATTATAAAAATGGGGAGAAGCAGACCGAATTAAGGGGGATATTTAGAAATGTAAAATGTAAACAGATGGAATTTGGCAACCGAGGTTTCTACCTTCTGCAACTGGAAAAGTACTAGGTATTGGAGGAAAGCTGATGAGGAAAACCTTTGAGTTGGGGAAGTTTTTGAGATATCTAAGTGGGAATGTCAAGTTGCTCAGAGGAGAGATCTGGGAGGCATGAATAACTGAAGCTGAGTGGGGAGGACACTGTCCTAGAAAAATGTCTAACAGGCCCTAGAGAAACCTTTAGATGTAAAGGCTGGAAGCAGGTGATCCTCAAAGGAGGCTATGAAGCTGTGGTGAAAGTAGTAGAACCATGAGTGGAATCAGACGCCAGTGAAAGACTGACAATGGAACTAGTCCATTGTACCAGATGCTACTGAGAAATGAAGTGAGGACTGGGAAATCATCACTGAATTCAGGGATATGAAAGTCATTTGGTGGGACAGGGTGACCTCATCAAGAACAATTTCAATAGAATAAAGATTGATGTCAAAATAGACTGGGTGGAGGAATGGGAATGGGAAGAGCCACAGTATCCAACTGTTTTAAGAAGTTAAACTGTAAGGTGGAAAATAATAGATAGTACCTAGAGGGGAATAAAGGAAGTGGTTTGTTTGTTGTAACAGGGGAGTTTTTAGCATGTTTGAACGATGGTGAGAATAGAGTGAAATAGGAAAAAGTCAGAGATTCCCAAAGAAGGAAGGACTAGAATTCAGAGCAGGGATAGGCATTGGCATGTTTGCCCTGCTTAGATGGAGGGAATGAGAGAAAGATGCAGATACAGGTGGGTGACCAAGTTTTGTTGTGAGATTTTGTGGTAGCTCCCAACTGACAGCTTTTTTTTTCTTTAACCCATGAATTAAAAAATAAAGTTACCTGCACAAAATTGAAGAGAATAGTTAGGGTAATAAGAGGCTTAAGACTACTGATTCAAAAAAGTCATTGCAGGAGCAGCGGAGACTGGAAAAATCTAGTGGGACTATAGGGGTTGAGACTCCATTTGATGCTGGTAACCACAAATTCAGTGATATAAATCTGCTCTGTAGTGATTTCCTTGGGCTTTTAGCTGTCCAAATGCAGGCAGACAAATACCTCATTTTATCTGAGTCCAACAAAGAGATGACAAAAAACAGGAGTAGCCTGTTCCAAGAGAATGATTGGAATTTAAGCTGGATAGGAATCTAAAGACAGAGGTGTTAATGGAATGAAGGTAGAATCAATGGTTTGAATGCTCCAGCAAAACCAAAGAATAATAGTAAAGGAATAAATCAATAAACAAAGTGGAAGTAATAGTCAGTAAATAGTGTATTAAAGATGGAGCAGTTTAGGGGAAATGACAATGGCTAGGACATAGCTAAGGGAGTGGGTGGATAAGACAGAGTGGAAATTATTGAAGACTGAGAAACCAAAATAGTTAATGGACTATCCAGTAACATTAAAGTACCAAGGGGTTGATAGGAAAACCAAGGGCTAGCCATTTCGAGGAAAGTAGGAGAGCAGTGGTTCCTAAGGACCAGTAATGAGAAAGGGTAGTATAGTTCAGTAGGCTCAAAGGAATCTGATTTTGCAAAGGAATAGGCAGTTAAGTTCTGAAGTCACAATGGCAAGAACATCAACTCTGTCTCCAAAATGATGTGATAAGGGATAAAGCTTTGTTAACATTCTTGTGTTGTGGGCAACCCCGTGGCTCAGCAGTTTAGCGCCGCCTTCAGCCCAGGGCCTGATCCTGGAGACCTGAGATCAAGCCCCACGTCGGGCTCCCTGCATGGAGCCTGTTTCTCCCTCTGCCTGTGTCTCTGCCTCTCCCTCGCCATGTCTCTCATGAATAAATAAATAAAATCTTAAAAAAAAAAATTCTTGTGTCATGCTTGAAACATCACACTGCTTTCATTACGCCAATGGTCATCACTTTATGATGAGACCTGAGGAAGATGTCGATGACTACAGGAGATAGGTAGCAACAGTAGAGTTCTTCTACATACTGAACATATTTATAAACAGAGAGGAAAGAAGAGGTTAAAAACTTAAGGGATTAATTGATGGATACTTGTTTTTTCATCCCTAGGGACAGGCTGGGTGCACATGAGCAAACAAATATAAATTCTGGAAATTCAAAGAACATAGCCTCTAGAGTCAAGACAGATCTTGTTCTCAGCCCTTCTCCAGCAAGTAGTAATTATGTGACATGGAAACAGATGATTCGCAATGGAAATTTACTGCAAGGATACAAGCAAATGTCCACGGAAGAGTCCTCCCACCAGCAGCACAGTATTCAAGGTCTCCATTCCTGTCTTGGAATTGGTTAAGTTCACAAACTGCTTTAGCTGAAGTTTTCCGTTCCAAGGAGAAAATTTTAATGGGTAGACAAACCCATTCAGTAGGGAAGTTCCTGGTCAGCAGCTTGTACATTCCTAGCAACCATCTGTTGAAGATATAGAAACTAAAGAGACGAAAAGCTATTTGGAGCAACTTTTCTCAAGAGGTAACTATGTAAACACGGGGCTCTGATACATTCTGGATTCTTGCTTCCTCATCCATTAAGTGGGGGGATAATATCTCTTACTTGTAGTTTTGCTATAGATTAAAATAGGGATGCCTGGGTGACTCAGTGGTTGAGCATTTGCCTTCAGCTCAGGATGTGACCCCAGGGTCCTGCAGCAGCCTATGGAGCCTACTTCTCTTCTGTCTCTACATCTCTCATGAATAAATAAAATCTAAAAAAAAAAAAAAAAAAAAGGCTGAGATAAAGCAGGACATATACCAGCACTGGAACCCATACAAATCGGATAGCTCAATGGATATTTTGAGAGGCAGCCTGGTGTAATAAAAAGCGCATGGATTTTGTTTTTTAAAAAAAGATTATTTATTTATTTATTTATTCATGAGAGACAAAGAGAGAGAGAGGCAGAGACACAGGCAGAGGGAGAAGCAGGCTCCACGCAGGGAGCCTGACGCAGGACTCGATCCCCAGTCTCCAGGATCACGCCCTGGACTGAAGGTGGCACTAAACCACTGAGCCCCTGGGGCTGCCCAAAAGTGCATGGATTTTAAAGTCAGATCTGTATCTTAATACAGGGTCTGCTACTAGAGAATTTCAACTTCCTGATCCACATAGGGGGAAAAATGTCTGCTTTGTGGGTAGTTGTAAGGAGTTTTATGGGAGCCAATGTCTAAGAGCTTCCATTTCCTCTGTAAAAAATGAAACATGGTCCCCTGATGGGGGATAGCTGAACGTGAAATGGGGGATAAGAGCAGTGAAGGTGTAAACTAACTGCCTTGGTGATTAGGAGACAAAATATACCAGGAAGCCACAAAGGGTTGCTTGTTGGTTGACGCTGGAGACCTTGAATGGTTAGTGCCACTCATGACACAGCTGTGTTTTTGTCTAGCAGTCTGAACGGAAGAACAGAAAAGGTAAAACAGCTGGAATGATACAAAAAGGACACAAGGGAGGCAAGAAAATGCGGTGATGGGGTGATACGCCATTTAGAATGCTGGACACAAGTAAATTTTATGAGGGCAATAAATGAGAGAAAGATAGAGAGGCTCAGCATGGAAATAACAAAACCGGGACAATGAAAACAATGTAGGGTAGAGGACAGAAGAGCTGGAATTAGATTATAGACGTGCAGGCAACGATAAAGAGGTCCCAAGGATTTGCTTTATCTTTTCCCCCATAACCATCATCATCTATTTCTCCCCTGAGCTTTTGTTCCTTGGGTCTGGCTATATTGCAGAATATGGTCCTCCAAGTTCCCCCTTTCTGACTGCTCCTGAAGACAAGCACACAGACCTTCTTTGTGTAAAAGCTTTACTGCTCATCCTGGGGGAGACAGAAAATAAGAAAATAACAACTTGGGAAAATGGCTGAAGTTCCAGAACACCCCGAAATCTTACAGGTTTCATTTCAGTTATGGGGCTACTGACTTTCCAGGAGGCACTGCATACAAAAACCCTGTGATTTCTTGATCTATTATTCTTAGGTATCTCCTCCCTCCCCTAAATTTAGCAGAATTCTTTAGAGCCCATGAAAAGAGTTATAAATGAATGCACACCCAGCTCACAAATAAACCATTAAGTCAGATTTAAGTGAAAGACAACAAGAAGAGCTCTTATTTTCTCTGCCATCTGGGCAGGAACCAACTTCCTATTGCTATTACTAACATTAAAATTGTACCACAGGGGTGCCTGGGTGCAGTTGGTTAAGTGTCTGTCTTTGGCTCAAGTCATAATCCCAGAGCCCTGGGATCAAGCCCCGCATCTGACTCCCTGCTTGGCCCGGAGTCTGCTTCTCCCTCTGCTCCTCCCCCTGCTCATTCTCTCTCTCTCAAATAAATAAATAAACAAAATCTTAAAAAAAAAAAAAAAAAAAAGAATTAAATAAGATGCACCTGGGTGGCTCAGCCATTGAGCGTCTGCTTTTGGCTCAGGGCAGGATCCTGGGGTTCTGGGATCAAGTCCGGCATCGGGCTCCCCACAGGGAGCCTCTGCTTCTCCCTCTGCCTAGGTCTCTGCCGCTCTCTGTGTGTCTCGTGAATAAATAAACTCTTTAAAAAAGAAAAAAATTGTACCCACAGGCCTTGTTTTAACCAGGTGCCAGGAAATGTTGAGGTTTTCCTTCTACACATAGAAGCCAATTTCTCCACTGCCAGGGCTGAAGCCAACAGATATGCGCTGACAGGATAAAGGAGGGGCCAATAAAGCGGGCAAAGCTTCCCTGCCCAGAACATAAATCAAACAGTGCAAAAGTGGGTTTATTGGCTCCTAGAAAAGGAGCAATAGTACCCAGCTGTCAGACAACCCCTCGCTCTATATATGGGCTGCATCCAGCCCAAGGTCCACTGGCTCCTTCAGTTTGAGGGTCCATCCAGCGCCTCCCTTCCTAGCTGCCTGATGGTGAGGTTCCGGGCTGTTCTGCAGCAACACCTGGCCCAGCTGAGGCAGCCTCGTAGTCTGCGATGCGGCGCTGTACCAGAGCCGGCATGAGCTGCACGTAAGCGGCCATGAGGCGGTGGTTGGAATGGATCAGCTTCCCAGCACAGCTGTGCAGACAGGCCTCCTGGAAGGAAGACAGGGTGAAGCATTGGTGTCCATTGGTGTCCGTCCCATCCCTAGCCCAGGGGCAAGGGTCATGGAAAGGCCCGGGCCAGAGGTAGGGGCGGTGGAGGTTGGGGACAGGCTGCGGCGAACCTCCCGACAGGGTTCCCCACCTAACCTCTTCAGCGTCCAGAGCTCGGTGGTGCAAGCTGGGCACGCAGCGCTGGAAGCAGAGTTCCGTCATCCGATTGTAGACCAACAGGAAGTCCCGCAACTAGGAGAGAAGGGGACAAAGAGCCCAGCGATAAGGGGGCACCTCGAGGCCGCGCCCTCGAGGTTTCCCAGGACGGCGCGCCACAGCGCGACGTTCCCAGCCCTCCGCCCTCCAGCCAAACGGACAAGGATGCCAGCTGAACTGATGGCCCCGTCGCGACTCAGCACCCACTCACGTTCCTCAGCTGCTGCTGCTGCTGCTGTGGCTCCATCGCGCCACCGGCGCACGCACGTCACTTCCGCACAGCCTCTTGGTAACGCCCCGGAAGTGACCTCTCCTGGCTCCCCGGGGACTGAGGGGTTGACTCAAGGATCGCCCCGCCCCTGGCTTTAACGTCATCTCCGCCCTTATAGTCTGCGACGTGGCCGGCTTCTTCTGCCCGGGAGGGGACGTCACTTCCGCCGAGTCCCTGACCTGCTGCTAGGATCGCGACGGGAACTGGAGCCCGAGGTCCCCGCGCGGCCCGGGCCTGGCGCCCTGAGGGGAAGAGCGGCCCGGCCCGAGGTGAGAAGGACATACTTGGGCAAGGGGAAGTTGAATGCACGAGCCTGCCCCGAGGGAAAGATGCTACAGAGCCCTGGGGAAGGATGAGGACACACCTGATGCCCAGGTGTGGGGGGGGGGCGGGGACTAACACACCTGGGGGACATAACTGACTTTGGAAGGGATCACTATGTGCTGGGAAAATGAGGCATTTCCCAGAGGCCAAGAACGGACACCAACTGATTCAACTAGGGCCTTCGGGGGGAGGGCTTCAGGAGGAGGGGGTGCATGGGATGGAGGAGGCAGAGACCACCTGAAGGAAAGGGGAAGCAACCCTAAGGGAGTGTGAGAGGCCAAGCAATGGAGAACATACCAGAGCGGGAGGAGTAGGCTCCTGAGCCCTGGAAAGGGGTTAATCTGATGGGAGGAAACAGCTGCATGGGGGTAAGTTCCAAAACAGGGCAGACTTTCTCTCCCTTGGCCACTGCTGTGACCTCAAATAGTAGTCTGTTGAATGGTTGAATGCATGAGTGATCACCTGAGTCCTGGTGGGGTTGGGGGTCCGTGAGAAGATACTGGGGACCTGGGTGTGCATGTGGAAAGATGCACACCTTGGAGGGGAGAAATACATATCCATGAGAAGAAAGGAGTGGTGGCCGAACCCCAGGATACTCAAGTCTTGGGACAACCTCTAAAATCTCTGAAATGGTGGGGGAGACCTTTCTTTCGGGAGTACTGGCTAGTTTCCAGAACTGTCTGTGTTGGGCTTTGCAGGGCGCTGGGGTGGAGACTTTGACTCCAGTCCCTTCCCTAGCCATGACGGACGGGATCCTAGGGAAGGCAGCCACAATGGAGATCCCCATCCACGGGAACGGTGAAGCTGGGCAGCTTCCTGAGGATGATGGGCTGGAGCAGGTGCTTCTGTTTGATTCTTCTCCATATTGTTTCAATTTAGGAGTCCAAAATCATAAGCCCTGGGCTCTCACCCCATTCCAGGAGTTTTCCCCTAACTTATCTAACTCCCTCCAATCTTTACATATCTTCATTCTGATTCTATGCAGACTTCCCTTGTGTGCTCTCTCTGTGATGCTTCAATCCAAGCTTGTTCTCACCCCCCAAATGCTTCAGCTGCCCCAATGTTCCTGAAGCCCCCCTCTTCTCTGGCCTATAGGACCTCCAGCAGGTGATGGTGTCAGGACCCAACCTCAATGAAACCAGCATTGTGTCTGGTGGCTATGGGGGCTCTGGTGATGGACTCATCCCCACAGGTATGAATGATCAGAACAGGACAGGAAGCTTGAATGGACAGAGGGAGTGGAATGGTTCTGGGGAGTATAGGATATGCCTAAGATAGCTTGATCTATGTCTGGAGATTTTAGGAACTCTTGCTAGTACGAGCCCAATGGACTCTACTCAGTAGGGCTGTCCAACTGCTCCCGCTTGCCATTTAGCCCTGAGATGTGTCCATTTGTCCTTTCTCTGCTTCCACCACCTGAATCACATTAAGAACTGTTTTGCAGAAGTTCTGCTTTGGAGCGTGAGACTTAATTGGAACTCTGAAGCTTCTCAGAGTTTTGCTTCAGACTCTCAAGTTTAGAGAAGCAAATAGCCCTGAATTTCACACTGACTAGGATTCCACATGAGAACGTCAATGAGATTTCCTATTGTCAGGACCCACCATCCTTGACCTGCCACCCAATACTCAGCATATTTTCTTCTGTTTTCTCTGCCCCTGTACATCAGCAACTCCCTCCCTCCCCCCACTCCAGCCCCCATCACCACCTCAGGAGGCCAGATGTATATTGGGATTTGGGTTTCAGGGCACAAGTGTGAGTTCTTCCTAGTGAGTAGGAGAATTTCTAGTTTCTGCTACTTCAGAGAAGTCATTTTCATGGTGGGAAGTCGGTGGAAAGTCATTGCATGGTGGGGTCGGTGGGAAGTGTGGGTGGAGCCACAGAGATGTCTGGTTATATCAGAGAGGCTGGTGTCAAAGAACTTGGTTCTTTAGGGTCTGGCCGCCATCCATCTCACAGTACCACTCCTGCTGGCCCGGGAGATGAGGTGGCTCGGGGCATCGCTGGAGAAAAGTTTGACATCGTCAAGAAATGGGGCATCAACACATATAAGGTGGGATTTAAGCACCTTTCCCTTTCCCCAGACTCCCCCTGGGTACCTTTTCCCCATCTTCCAGATTCCACTCTCCCATCCTTGTCTGAGATGAGGAGCCTTGGGATGCTAGGGTAGATACCTGTTGGGGGGCAGGGTGCTAGGATCTCTGACCTATTCCCCCACTTCCCAATCAGTGCACAAAGCAGCTGTTATCAGAGCGATTTGGCCGAGGCTCCCGGACTGTGGACCTGGAGCTAGAGCTGCAGATTGAGTTGCTGCGTGAGACGAAGCGCAAGTATGAGAGTGTCCTGCAGTTGGGCCGGGCACTGACAGCCCACCTCTACAGCCTGCTGCAGACCCAGCATGCACTAGGTGACGCCTTTGCTGACCTCAGCCAGAAGTCCCCAGAGCTTCAGGTGCCTTGGTCAGGCCAAAGAGGGTGGGGGGACTGGGCCCGGGCCCTCCCAGGCAGTCAGCCCTCAGCCTCCCTCCCTCCCTCCTGCAGCCCAGAGGGAGAACCCCTCCAGGGTAGGCCCAGCCCTACCCCCAGCAGCACTCACCTGTGGAGGCAGCCTAAGGGTTTGTACGGAGGTTCAGAAGTTGGAGGGGTGGGGGAGGCGGCACACTAGATGCCTCACAAGTAACCCTTCTCTGCATCGGTGCTCGGCCTAATCAGAGCCCCCCTCCCCACCCCTTGCCTGCTGCACTAGCTTTCCCTGTTCTCGTCCTGTGAACTTATCTGAGAACCTACTCCCATACTCCTACCCCAGCCATCCCCGGGGTGGCCCCAGTAACTTTCTGTCTAAGAGAGCCTTGCTGGAGCAGTCCTTGGTTCCAGTTTTGATGGCTCTTTCCTCCTGGGGGAGGAGGGGAATGAGGGCCCTATAGCTTTAGTTAGGTAGGAATTGTTGCTCAAGGCCTGTCCTCCCCTTCTGCCCTCAGGAGGAATTTGGCTACAATGCAGAGACACAGAAGCTGCTGTGCAAGAATGGAGAGACACTGCTAGGGGCTGTGAACTTCTTTGTCTCTAGCATCAACACTTTGGTCACCAAGACCATGGAAGACACTCTCATGACTGTCAAACAGTATGAGGCTGCCAGGTGTGGGCACCAGCAGGGCCCAGGGTTTTGGGAGTTGGCTGGCATGGGTGGAAGTTTGAGGTCATAAGAATTGAGGAAGGAAAGGAGAGTATGTGTGGAGGACACAGGGGTGGAGACCAGCCTGTATCACCCCTTCCCCAGGCTGGAATATGATGCCTACCGAACAGACTTAGAGGAGCTGAGCCTAGGCCCCCGGGATGCAGGGACGCGTGGTCGACTCGAGAGTGCCCAGGCCACTTTCCAGGCCCATCGGGACAAATATGAGAAGCTGCGGGGAGATGTGGCCATCAAGCTCAAGTTCCTGGAAGAAAACAAGGTGCCAACCCCACCCCTTTGACCCTAGCCCGCCTTCCCATTTGTAACACTGACCTTCTACCCCTAAGACCCTCCCCGTCACTGGATGGGGAAATGCAGCCTGGCTTACGGGTGGGATCTTCCCCCAACCCCTTTAATTCCTGGACCTTTCTAGTTACCCACCCTCTAGTCCCTGGCCCTTTTCTGTTGGAGGATTTGACTGCTGGTCCCAGGAACATAACTGGGAAAAAATCGTCCCTTGAGCTGAGGTACCAGAACCCCAGGCCCGGGCAAATCAAATCAGGTTTCTCCCATCAGACTGACCCTTATCCTTTGACTCCCTAGTGGAGGTCAGCCCCCACCCTTAAAGCACCATCAGAGCAGAGTCCATTTACCCCTGGTCTGGGCTCAGGCTCAAGAAGGGCATCTGAGTTCAGTCTCAGCTGACCCTGCTGGACCCCCAGATCAAGGTGATGCACAAGCAGCTGCTGCTCTTCCACAATGCCGTGTCAGCCTACTTTGCTGGGAATCAGAAACAACTGGAGCAGACCCTGCAGCAGTTCAACATCAAGCTGCGGCCTCCAGGAGCTGAGAAGCCCTCCTGGCTAGAGGAGCAGTGAGCTGCTCCTAACCAACCCTGGCTATCAAGAAGGACATTGGGAGAGGCAGTCCCAGGGTGGGGGAGATTGGACATGGGACCTCCCTTGCCACCTGCCCTCTGGCTTGGGTTCCGTTTCCCTGGCTGGGGCCTGACACCCAGTTTTGCCCACACTGCTGTGGGTAGGGAGGGGGCTTGCAGGGCCAGCAGCTGTTGCCCTGTCCTTTATCTTCCTGGCCTCTGGGCTTCATTCCCAGATCTTTTCCTTCCACTCCACAGCCAAAGGCTATGACAAAACCACTCCCTGGCCAATGGCATCACTCCTCAGGCCTGTCCCCAGCTCCTGGGGTGTGCCCCCTGACCAATGGCAGAGCCTCAAAGGCCCTGTCAGCCAATGGCAGCTCTTCTCGGGCTCCCCTGGGCCAATGACGTTGCCTCCAGTACCCTTTGTTCCTCCTCTATGCGTCCCCATTGCAGAGAAGGGGGGACTGGGACCAAAGGGGTGGGGAGAATGGGGAGCCCCATTTCTGGCCCTGCATCTGAATGGGCTTCCCCTCTCCTACCCACCCAGTTTAATTGTGCTTAGAGCCCTGGAAGATTGGGACCTAGCACTAGGAATAAACCTTTCATAAAAGCAGGCCCAGTGAGGTCAATTTGTGGGGGGCTCTAGGAGGGTGGGCTGGGTGGAGAAATGCTCAGTCTAATCATACACCCAAATCCTATCAAGCCAGAAGAGCAGAGGCCAGATAACCAAAGTTACAGGTTTCAGGAGCAGTCTGAGAGCCTGCTCCTCCCCCAGCCCCAGCTGGAGCCAAAGCTTATTTGCTCTTTAGGCCAGCACCGAGATAGCTATGATCTTAAGAGCCCAGGACCTGGAGGGGGTTGGGCCCCCTGGCCTTCATCATCCATTCATTCATACAGCAAATATTTACTGAGTGCTTTTATTTGCCAGGCACTGCTCTAGACCCTGGGGATACATCAGTGAATAAAACACAGTCCCTTCCCACATTGCTTATGGCCTAGTGGGGGATAGAGACAAGTAACCAGGCAACTACAATGCAGTGATGAGTACTAGGATACAGAAGTTCAGGGAGCTATGGGAATCCAGAGGAGGGGCATCTAGCCCAGACTGGAGTGGAGATGGGCTATCACCCTGAAAACCAAGACTGGAATGGCAAGTAGACACAGGCAGGCAAAGAATAGGGAGAAGAGCTAGCTAGGCAGAGAGGCCAGCATTTGTGAAAGCCCTGAGAGGACTTGTGAGGAATTCAGTTTGGAATGAAAAGTGGAAGGGGAGTGGCTTAGAGAAGGACTACAGAGCTGAGGCAGCCCTGGGTCACACTGGGCTGTTCAGGCTTATGATGAAGGACTTCTGCCCTTAGGAGAAAGGGAGCTGTAAAGCTTTTTCAAGCACGAGTTTGGTAGCGTGGGGGAAATCTGAAGTTGAGGAAAGTCATCCTCAGGCTTGAAATAGTGTTACACAGACCTGAGCTCCCTCACATTGGCCAGTAGTCTAGTAAGTAACCCTGGCCCCAAACCCCAAAGCGAGCTTATTCACAAGCATTGGAGCACCTGTACTGGGTCCCAGAGCTCCTCAGGTGCATGAGAGCTTGAGGGTACACCCAGATGTTGAGCCCATATCAACCTTGTTTGAGGCAAGAAAGCTCCTTAACAGCACTTTGGTTCAGTCTGCGCCCAGGTACCGTCACTTCTGTGCTCCCTGGCGGAGGAGAGTTCCAGAATTTTTCAAAATTCTCCGCTACCTCTCTGGAGGACTGGAGGAAGAGGACAACCCAGTCAGCAGGTTCTCCTAGCACTGAGATCCCTGCAGCCTGATTTTGCTCTTTGTCACAGATACTGCAGCTCCCAGGCAGGCTTTCTGGGTTTCGGTCAGCCCGCAGCCGTCTGACTGGAGCTTGATTATTAGATTGGGTGGTTCATACAGATAGATTCCCCCCACCCAGGGGACTTTCAACCAAAGGTACTGAATCTCCAGGTGACTGGAGGCAGGCTCTGAAGCAGAGGGTCCTGGTTACACCGCTTCCTAGCCGAGTTAGCTGATCAGGGCTCATGTCTGGGAAGCCCGGGGCCCTCAGTGCTTCCTCTGTAAAGCAGCTAATAAAAGGAGATACCTATTAAGATCATGAGTATTAAAGGAGACAATATATGTAAAGTGATTCGTTATGTTTCTGGCACATAATAAGCACTCAGTCCCCGTTAACTGTCATTATAATTTTCCACTGGGGCTGCTTTTCCACAATGTGATGATCCTGAATTGCTCTGGTTTTTGGAGTGTGGAGGGGAATCGCTGGAGGGTCTGAGCCGTATCTCCTCGCGAGGGGGCTCCTGAGGGAGAGTCGGGCGCACGGAGCCCAGTCGTCCTGCCCCCTTTCGCCCCGCGCCCCCTGTAGCGCCCGGTACTGCCCTTCCGCGGGGGGGGGGGGGGGGGGCTCCGGCCGCCCGAGGGCCCGTGCCCCGCCGCCCCGCCGCCCCGCCGCCCCGCCGCCCCGCGCCGTTGGGCGCGCACTGCAGATTCCGAAGGAGCCCCCAGCAAGGCCGGGAAGTGCGCCCGGGAGGGCCCGGACCGGCTCCCCGAGTCCGCAATCTCTGCGGTCCGGCGGCGGCGGCGGCGGCGGCGGCTTGGCCGAGCCTCAGCCCAGCCCCGGGACCCACTACGCCGCCCTGGCCCGGAGCGGCGGGGGCCGGGGATCGGGGCCGGGGATCGGGGGTCCGGCTCGCGCGCTCCCCAGCCCGCCGGCCGCGGCAGCTCCCGCAGGCGCCCGGGGGGGGGGGGGGGGCGGGGGGCGGGGGGCAGGGGCGGGCGGGGCCTCGGCGGCGGCGGGCGGGGCGTGGGTGGGGCCTCGGCGCGCGAGCCGCCCCCTCCCCCGGCGGGTCCGCAGCCCCGCCCCGGCCCCTCCCTCCGGCCTGTGCGGCGGGTCCGGCGGCGGCGCCGGCGCGGGGACAGGCGGAGGCGCGGGGCGTGGGGCGGCGCCGCGGGCAGGGCCGGGCGGTCGGGCGCTGGCAGCGGGGGCAGCGCCGCGGGCCGCGCCGAGGGGCCGCAGTCTGGGCCTCGGTCCTCCCTTCCTGCTCCGCCGCGGTGAGTGCGACGGGCGGCCCCGGGGGTGCATTTGTGTCCGGGTCTGCCCGGCCCCGGGTCCGAGCCCGAGCGGCGCTGTGTCTGTCCGAGCGTCTGCGGGTGGGGGCACAGATGCTTTTCAAAAGCCGTGTCTGCCGCGGTCCACGTGAGGCGTGTCCGTGTCCGTGTCCGTGTCCGCGCGAGCGCTGGGGGGATTCCTCGGGCTGTGGCTGCTCACGTGAGGTCCGCGTTAGGGGAGGCGCGGGTGGGTGGTGATGGTTCCCTGGGGCGCGGGGTTCGGGAGCTTGTGTGTTGGCGGAGGGTGCCGGGGGCTGCGGCCGAGGGTGGCGGCGGTGTGGCGGGTGGGGTTGCCGAATGGGACTCCGGAATCTTGTGGCCCAGCTCGACTGAAGGGTTCCTTTCTCCCGGGTGCAGACACCTCCGCCCTGGCTCCCCGCTCCATCCTCCTCAGGCACCAAGAAGCCCACCAGCCAGGGTGGAGGACACTCTTCCTCCTCTAGCGCTGGTCCCTGGACGGGAAGCCTCATCCGGAGGCTGCTTGTTGTAGCAAAGGACCCCTCTGGTTCCCCTTCAGCCTGGGCCCCGCTTGGAGGACCCCAGGCCCCTCCCTGGTCCTAGCCTCCTCCCTTCTGGACCTGGCTTCAGATCTCGGGCTGCAAACCTGCGGGGACAGATGGTTGCAGGTTGGAGGGGCCGGCTACACCCCAGGGAGGTCCGTCTGACTGCGGGCAGGTCCTGGGCTTGTTCCTGGTGTGGGGGTCTCTGATGTGGACAGCATAAACCCAGGACTAGCACCAGTAGGAAGGTGAGATCTGGGAGGCTGGAGTGGGTGCAGAGGTCTTTTTCACAGGTCTTTCCTTGTTTGTCTGTCCAGCTCGCCACGGCCCATTCATCCCCTAAGTAGGGCTCTGGTTTGCTGCAGAATTGGAGTCAGAGCTGCAGGCCTGACAGGTGCCCTGCCTCTCTTGGCTTGCATGCCTCCAGTGACAGAGCACTTAACTACCTTCTGCTGTGGAAGAGCTTTTTTATGTTAAGTAGAGGTCTTTTTCCTTGGAACTTTGTTTACTTGTCTTGTTATTGCCTGTGCTTTTGCCTCTCTGTCTGGTGAGAGGGAACTGCAGTGATTTAAACATGGCTCTCCTGTCACCAACATATACTGAGCACCCTCTGTGTGCCAGGTGCTGCCTCAGCCACTTAGGGGACAATGACATTCTTGCTGAGAGAAGAGCTTGAGTAAAGGCCCGTAGTTGTGAACACAGCCTGGGTTCAGAAAAACAGAGCAAAACCATATGGCTAGGGTATAGGGTGCCCAGGGGGAGTGTTATGGGTGCCCTAAACTTAGCAAATGTTTGTTTTGGAAGGGAGGTGGGGGCAACGGCAATCACCCTCCAACACAGCTAGCCGTACCATAGGAATCAGCAATCAAATCCTGAAGATGGGATTTAATCATGGCACATATTATAGTCTGTAGGGACCTTTGGCTAGAAAGAGAACCTTGGGAATCGCAGATTTGGGAAACAAAAAGACATCGCCCCCATCCCAATTTACAAGTAAGGAGATGGAATAGAAACTTGCCCAGAGTCTAACCTTGCATTAGTGACATTAGTAACAGAGTCAAGACTGGCTCCTAAATCTTCTGACCTTTTTTAACTGAGATACATTTTAGAGGCAGAATCAAGGATATAGTCATAGCTGGTATCTGAAAGGTAAAAGAACGGGGAGAATGGAGAAGATTCCCATCATCTACGTAGAGATGTCCAAGCTATGGTTGATATATGGGCCTGGTGTTCAAGACAGTTTTCTCCACAGGAGATAAAGTTTTGGGAGTCAAGAGGATAGTAGCTGAAACCATGGGAGGTGATATTTCCCAGGCAGAGTATGAAACTAAGAGAAGAGGTCCTGGATCAAAGCCCTGGGGAGTTAGACATTTAAGGAATGGGCAGTGAAGGCACAGCCGGAGAGGCAGTTGGAGAACCTGTATCAAGTGGATCATGAAAACATCTAGTATAACCTCTGCCCTTTTGAGTCTTGCTATCTTGCCCCAACTGGTCCATGTTTCTTAATTTTTCATGTTTCTCTTCCTTTACTCACTGTTTTCCCAGTGTACCTATCAAGCTGCTACAAGAGTCTGCTCATATATCCCTTCCTCTGGAAGCCTTTTTATTCTCCTTCACCACTTTCAGAGTTAGATACTTCCTCCTTTTTCTGGCCATAACAGTTTGAATATGTCAGTATCATGACACCACATTATAGTCATGTATTTCCGTGTCTCTTTCCCACACTAGTCTGAGACTTGTGAGGGACAAGGAGTGCATCTGTTTCAGTTTTGTGTCTCCAGTTTCCAGTTTAGGAGCCTGGTCCAGAGTATGCCCAGGGCAGTCTGATTCTTTGATAGGTTGATCAGCTGATTGGACCGTTCACCCACCTGCTCAGTCTGGCAGTTGTGGGGGTGATGGCACTGTGGATTTCATCACTTTCCATCCCTGCCAATCTTACTGAAAGGATTCCTTGGTTTTCAGGACTTTACTTCCTCCAGAGCTTTATCTGTTCCTGAGAAACCCCCAAAACTGTAACCTGCAGTCATTGTCATTTTGTTGAGGTCTCAAATGATCAAGTACACTTGGGAGCTAGTGTACAGGAGTGACTCATTTTAAGAAGCAAGTGAGCCTCGCTGACCTCTTGCATCATTTTTTTTTAACAATGCCTTGGTCACCTACCTCTAGCCACAGCTCTGTAAATCATGTGTACTGGGACTCTCGTGAGGTCGTAGGAGAAAGTCATCGGGAAAATTGGATGCTGTTTGAGAATTTGGAGAAACTGAAAAGCCTTGAAACGTATCCTTTGCAGATGCCGAGGATCTGGTGGAGTCAGCACTGGCTTTCTTCATTTACTCACAGTTAACTTCCTTCTCAGCCCTCTGGATCTGGCTTCCTCTCCTCCAGCCTCTGGAAGCCATACTCCTTAAAGCTAATGACAGTTTCTTTTTGGCTTTAGATCCTAGGGCCTCTCTGCAGCATTTCACTGTTGCCTTATCCATGAAGCTTCTTCTCCCTTGGTCTTCATATCTCTCCTTCCTGTTTCTCCTAGTTTCTCTGGCCACACCTTTTCAGTTTCTTTACAAACAAGCTTTGTTTTCTGGGCCTATCCCTTAAATGTTGAGGTTCCTCGGGTCACGGTCCCAGGCGCTCCTTTCTCTCCTTATACTCTGAGTGATGTCAGCCAATTCCATGGCTTTAGGCACCATCTCTACACCAGTGACTCCAGAATCTCTATCTCCGGGCCGATCTCTTTCCTAGGCTCTGATCTCTTTCCTAGGCTCCGGCCTTTCTTTCCCACCGCCAGCTGGACTTCTCCATTCAGATGTCCATCAGATTTGTCTTAGGGAAACACTGAACTTATCATCCTTTCATTCAGCGGCTCCTCTTCCAGAATTTCCAAGCCAGAAAACAAGGAATCATCTCTAATTCTTTCTTGTCCGTCTACTCTTCACATGACACCAATCAGTTGCCAAGTTCTGTTGATTCTTCCCTATGAAATCAATTTCTCTGCATCTCCCCTTGGCTACTCCCCTAGTCAAGGCCACCATCAGCTCTCCTGTGGAACATCATGCAGTCTCACCTTTGTCCTGGTGACGCCCCTAAACTAATTTTCACACAGAAGTAAAAAAAGTGACTCTTGTGCCTCTATCACTTTATATGTAAACCCTCTCTACCCATCTTTCCCAACCCACGTAACCCAACGTTTCCTTTGCTCTTTGGATAAAGCCTTAATTCCCAAGCAGGGAAGAGTAAAGTCTAAACTCCTTAGTAAGGCCAACCAAGCATTGTGTGATCTAGCCCCTGCCTACAACTCCACCTCATTTCTTTTTTTTTTTTTTTTTTTAAGATTTCATTTATTAATTTGAGAGAGAGGGAGAGCACAAGCAGGGGGAACGGCAGGCAGAGGAAGAGGGAGAAGTAGGCTCTCCACCGAAGAGGGAGCCTAATGTGGGACTCGATCCCAGGACCCCGGGATCATGACCTGAGCTGAAGGTAGATGCTTAACTGACTGACCCACCCAGGTGCCCTCTTCCTCATTTGTTAGCCCTCCTCTGTCACAGTATGTGACTCAGTCTCCTGATGTAGAAGGCACCATCCTCTGTAACTTACTCATCCTGGAGCTCTCAGTGTGAGTGTCACTTTCTTTAGGAGAACTCTCTTGACCCCCAACCTCCAGAAACCCCCTTCCCCTGCCCCAGCTCTAGATTAGGTGAGTTCTGTGCTCCTGTAGCAAACTGCTTTCCCACATAGTCTTCTATGTTGCATTGCAGTAATCTATTTATTAGATTGCGGAATCCATGAAGGCTGCACTGTGACTATTTATCTTTGTATTCCCAGTCCTAGCAGAGTTGTTGAGTGAATGCTGAATGAGGAAATGAGGTGCCTTTAGAACTGAGCCATAAAAGATGGGTGGGGTAAGAGATGCAGGGATGGCAGTGGGCAGCCCGAGGAAGGAGTGTGAATCCTCAGCTCTGAGTTCAACGTCTTCCAACTTTCCACTGTGAAAAACAGTCCGCCTAAACCATTACATGAAGGACCTTGGGGGCAGATCTCTAAGACATGGTGGGATGGGAGAGGTGGGAGTGGGAACCCAAGACAAGGGAATCTTAGTGATTCAGGCTGGGGTATGGCCTTAGCGGTTACATGCCCAGCAAGTCTGGGTGGGGAACTGAAGCAGGAAGGGGAAGGGAGGGAGGAGCTGCCTGTCCTTGGATGTAGCCCAGTCCCCGCCCCTGTGTGACAGGCTGAGAGAGCCCTTTGGGATTGGAGAGAGGCGGAGCCTGCTGTCCAGCTGCCCCAGCAGTACCCAGTAGGCTACTCCTCCTCTTCCTCCCAGCCACTCCTACTTTTTCTCCTAGCCCTCCCCTTCACCAGACAGAAGCTTCAGTTTGGCTCCCACCTCCTAACCTTCCACCAACCCTCAGTCTGTCCTCCTCCTGCTCTGTTGTCCTGGTGTTAGGTCTCTCTGGAGAGAGAACCTCAGAATCCCAGTGCTCACATCAGGAGAGGATGCTCTCAGGGATGCCCTTCCTTATCCCAATCCTACTCATGCCCACCCTTGTACAAATATAAGACATATGCAGTTCAGCCCTTCTTCTGCTCCTCCCCAAACCTGAAGAGGGTTCTGGACTGGCCCCCACAGCAGACAAACATGCATTCATTCATTCATTCACTCACTCACTTGTCCTTACAGAAGCCCATGATGCATCTAGCTGGGCACAGATAGTTGTTACGATCGTAGCCACTGCCTGTTTTGAAGTAGTCCAGTTCTGCCTCCCTTCATGGCCACGTTTCTCTCATGAATTGTCTACAGCCACTATTGTTCAAGTCTTCATCTTTACTCATCACTCAGCTACTCTAATGCCATTGCTTCTCCTACTGTGCCACGTAGCCAAACTGGTGGGCATCCCAGTCTTCATCTGCCTTCATCATCCCTTCATTCTTGAATCACTCTCTTCCTTGGATTTATTTGGTTCCACAGTCTCTTGGTTTTCTTCCACCCTTTTGGGTTCTTCACTCTCCAATCTACTCTCTGTCCCTAGGTGGCCTCATCCATTCTCATCGTTTTAAGTGTCATTAATATGCCAATCCTTCTCAAATGGTAACCAGCCAGATTCTATTCTACTCAGCTTATATTCTATTCCTTACTTGACATCTCTACCTGGACATCATATAGAACGTCAAACTTCACATGCTGAAAGCAGAGTGCTCCACAGCAGTTCCTCAGCTTTCACTGTCTCTGAGCATGGCCTACCATTTGCTCAATGGAGTCATTATTGGCATTCTCTTTTCCCTCTCATACCCAATCCATCGTGATGTCTTTTTTAAAAAATATTTTATTTATTTATTCATGAGAGAGAGAGAGGCAGAGACATAGGCAGAGGGAGAAGCAGGCTTCTGGTGGGGAGCCCAATGCAGGACTCTATCGCAGGACCCTGGGGTCATACCCTGAGCCAAAGGCAGATACTCAACAACTGAGCCGCCCAGGCGCCCCTTCATGATATCTTTTTGATTCAGCCTCATGAGTATTTCTCAAATTAGTCTACCTTTTTGCCTATATCTCTGCTAATACCAAACATCATCTGACAGGAAGAACTGAGGTAGCTTCCTCACTGGTCTCCCTGCTTCCACTCTGGCTCCTCCTCAATCCTCTTAGCTACCAGAGGAGCTTTTAAATTTATTTTTATTTTTTATTTTGTAAATTACACCATCCCCCTTCCTCCCCTAGGGTAAAGTCCAAAATTTTAAAGTCAAGGTTCTTGATGCTCTCATTTTATCCTACCTTCCCTAATTCACCTCTTGCCTTTTATTCACTTTGCACTGACCACATAGTCCTTTTGGATTCCCAGTGAACCTTCTACCTAAGAACTTTCATTCCTGCCATTCCTTCAGCCCAGAATGATTCCCCTCCATCAGTCTTTGATGCCCCATCCTCATCCCTACCATTTTCCTTCCATTCTTCAGAGCTCAGCTTAAAAAGTTACCTTACTGGGAGAGGCCCTCTCTGATCACCCAAACAAAAAAAATATTCTTCCTCATAGGATCCTTTCTTCTTTATAGCACTCTCCTCCCCTACAATTTGTAAATACGTAGTTTTAAAATTTACTTTTTTTTTTTTTTTAAATTTTTTTTATTATTATTATTTATTTATGATAGTCATACAGAGAGAGAGAGAGGCAGAGACACAGGCAGAGGGAGAAGCAGGCTCCATGCACCGGGAGCCCGATGTGGGATTCGATCCCGGGTCTCCAGGATCGCGCCCTGGGCCAAAGGCAGGCGCCAAACCGCTGCACCAGGGATCCCTAAAATTTACTTTTAAAATATATGTCAGGGCATCTGTGTGGTGCATTCAGTTAAGCATCCAACAGTTGGTTTCAGCTCAGATTGTGGTCTCATGGTGGTGAGATCAAGCCCCATGTTGGGCTTCTTGCTCAGCATGGAGTCTGCTTGGGATTTTCTCTTTCCCTCTCCCTCTGTCTCTCCTGCTAGTGCATGCTGTCGCTCTCTCTCTCTAAGATAAATAAACGTTTAACAAATAAATAAACAATAAAATAAATGTCACCACCTCCCCACCGCAAGTACAGTGACCATATCTGTTTTGTTTATCACTCTTTCCCCAGCGCCTGCACAAAGTAGGCACTTAACAAATATTTGTTGAATTATGGAATTAATTCAGTAAATATTGAACAATCCTTATGTTGGGCTCTGTACTAAGAGTTAGGAATAAAAGAATAAGATATAATGTCTGCCTTCAAGAACTCTGCATGTAGTGGAGGAAAACAGAGAGGTAACAAGGAAATTGCAGTAGAGCATATCCAGGCTAGAATGGAGGAGTACAGGGTGCGGAGGGACCCAAAGGTGGGATACCTAACCCAGACTTCAGGAAATCAGGGAGGGCCTTCTGGAGGAAGTGACATTTATGTGGAGACCTGAAAGGTAAGTGGGAGCCAGCTAGGCAAAGGGGAGCTTGGAAGAGGATCTCAGGCAAAGAGAACAGAATGTGTGACTGCCCAGAAGCAAAAGAGAACAAGGAGTTTTCCGGGAACTGAAGAGACACCAGTGTGACTGATTATAGAATCATGAGACATGAGGTAGTAGAGGGAGGTATGGGCCAGACACAGCTAAGCCTTGTTGGCCACTCCAACGAGTTTGGACATTGTCCCCTGGACAATAGAAAAGAACCATTGAAGGATTTTAATAGGGAGGAGGTGACAAGGTGGAACCTGTGTCTTAGGAGCCTCAGTTTAGTTGCGAGGGAGATGGATATTAGATGGATAAGAGGCACAAGTGAAGAAACAAGGGTACCAGTTAGAAGGCTGTCACTATATCACAGGACAGATTTGGTGGCAACCTGAACTGAGGGCAGTAGATGTGTGGTTGGAAAAAAGGGCATAAGATATTCGGGAGGCAGACTCCACAAGACCTGATACTGACTGGATGTGGATACTGATATTGAATGTGATCCCAGGGGAGTCGTGCTAAGGGCTGGGTCAGAGCTTAGGAAGAGCTGCGGGAGAGACCCTCCATGAAGAGAGCCCCCTGGAGGAAGATTTGGGGAAGGCAGAGGAAGTGAAGGGTGGGTGTCCTTGAAAGTGGGCATCCCTGTACTGTGCAGTCAGCGTGCACTATTGCAAATTCTCAAAACATCCATTTGAGGTATGCACTATTCCCACAATTGCAAATTAGGAAACTGAGGCTCAGAGAGGTTATATGAATTGTCTGAGGTTACATACCTGGTAAGAGGCTTTGAAACCCAATCAAACCCTAAGTCTGGTTTTAACCAGAGCACCATGCTCGGAGGTCACTGGGCCCACCTACTTCACCCTGTTCCCTCCTGATCTCTGCCTGTCCTGCCTCTGGCAGGGAAGAAACGGGGTTAGTTCTCTGCAGGGGGATTTGAGTGGTGGGGATCGGGTGGGGAGAGGGAGCGTGGGCTTCCTTGGGGCTGACCGTCTCTCTGTATGCAGGCTGGTGTGAGTGGCAGGAACCCTCCGTGGGCACCATGGCGAAGAGGGAGGACAGCCCTGGCCCAGAGGTCCAGCCAATGGACAAGCAGTTCCTGGTGTGCAGCATCTGTCTGGATCGGTACCGGTGCCCCAAGGTTCTGCCTTGCCTGCATACCTTTTGTGAGAGGTGAGGGGGTGTGTGTACCGGGGAGGGATGAGGACCTTGCAGGCCCCCCTAAGTGGGGTGGCATGTGTAAACCTATAGGAGATAAGGGAAGTGCATACACATGGAGGGGAGCAGATGGACCCTAACCTGCAGGAGATGAGGTTTTGGTGCAAGAACGTGTGACAGGCCAGAAGCTGCTGACCCTGGGTCATAGTACCTGCCCTTTGCCAGACCTCAAGGCAGCTTTCAACACTGCCAGAGAAATCAGACAGAGTGGAGACTCTCCACGAGCTGCAGCACCCGTGGGAGGACAGATGAGGGTCTTTCCTTCCCTGCTTGTCTTCATGGTCGTTCTGAGGCCCTGAATGAAAGGCATCACTCCCCACCTTTAGGCTTTTATCCGTTATTTATTCATTCTACATATATTTATTTATTGAGCATCTACTATGTCCCAGACTGTCCCAGGCATTGGGTATGTTAAGCAAACTGATGTAATACTTGCTCTTAGACAGCTTACAGTGTAGTTAAGGAGAAAGAGAGTCATTAAACGGTCCTACAGCCAGACTGCAGATAAATATTGCCCCCTTCATAAGGCTGCAAATAAAATGGTAAGCTACGAGAGTTTATGGTTTAGAGAATGAGGGAAGTCTTCCCTGAGATGCGACCTGGAGGATGCACTAAGTGATGTTAGCAAGTTAACAAGTGGTACAAGCATTCTAGGCAGAAATGGGAAAAGGCATGTGGAATGAGGGAGTGCGTCAGGTAAGAGGGCCTGGAGGAAGTCTGCTGAGGCTGGAGCAGAGCTTTGTGATTGAGGTGGTACGGGTGAAGCTAGAGAGTCAGGTGGGGCCCTCACCACAGGAGGCTTGGTAGACATGTTAGAGAATTTTGCCTTTACCCTGAGGTCCCCATGAAGCCTTTGGCCCCTGGGTCTTCTTGCCATTGCCTCCACCCAAGCCTTCCCACTGCCTCCTGCCTTCACTGAAAGCTGCCTCTGTCACAGGGACACGCTTTTCTTCCAACCCCACCACTCTTTAAGATTTCAGCTCTACTCTCTCACCCCATCATCAACTGGAAACAGTCTCAGCCTTCTGGTCTATTCCAACCTCTTCCATCAACCTGATGACTTCACCACTCACTTAGGCCTCTTGGTTCTCGACTGTTTCTCCAGGGACATCCTCCAGACCACCTCAGTCTACGTTCTCCCAACTGTGTCTGGAACTTGCCATTACCCAGAATAATATCACCTCTGTGGTCATAAACTCTGGTATCCCCTTCCTGCTCCCATTACCCCATTCCCACTCTAGCAGCTTTGACTGGGTATAGACACCCAGCCCCCTCAACTGCTCCCTCTCCCAGCCACTAGCTCCATCCTTTCTTACCCATGCCAGACCCTGTGGCTGACCACCTGACTGGCTGCCATAATTTCCTCAGGTCTTTGTTCTTTTCTGAACCCATGCAGCCGCAGCCGATGCTCAACCCTGGATCAGAACTGTAATTGGACATCTCTGTACCTCCTCCTAGGCCCAGTTCACTGAGCTCTCATGGAGAAAAATAAGTGCCTGAGAAATTATAACAGTAACTACAATATATCAATTGCTTAGTATCTGCCAGGGACTGGCTAAGTGAAATACATGTATTGAACTGCTTAATCCTCACAATAGATACTTTGTTATCCTCATTTTAGAGGGGAGTAAACTAGGGTTAAGAGTCACTGAGTAATTAAGAAATGTTTCTGGGGCTCCACAGTAAGTAAATAGCTGAGGTCTGAATGTCTGAATCCAGGTTTGACTTCAGGGCCTTCACTCTTAACTACTACTCATTCATTTATCCCTCAGTCCCTGCTGTCAAAGAGCTTTACTCTAGTGGGTGGTGACTGACAGTAAGCAAGCAAATAATCAAACAGGAGAGGTGCAGCAAAGTTCTTTGCAGGAAATAAAGAGGGATTGAGTGGGGATGGTTAGGCCAGGGGCTACTCTACATAGAATCATCAGGGAAGGCTTCCCTGAGGAGGTGACATTTGACCTGAGGCCTGAGGATGAAGAGATACACTTGCAGAATGGCCCATGTAATGGGAAAAGCCCGTGCCAAGGCCTTTGGGAAGGGGTAGAGATCTGGGCTATACTCAAAAGAAGTGAGTATAGCTGAATGAGGAGGATGAAGTGAGGTCCAAAAGCATCAGGATAGTTTGTGGAGGAACTTGGTGGTTTTAAGAAAGTGTTTAGATTTTATTCTAAACACAACGGGAAACCATTGGAGGAGGGTTTTTGTTTTTGTTTTTTGTTTAGGCAAGGAAATAACGTGACATAAATTAGATTTTAAAGCACCCTCTGGCTGCTGTGTGGAGAATGGATTACAGAGGTGCAAGAATGGAAAGAGGAAACCTGTTAGGAAGGTAGTATAAGCCAGGTATGCTCAACACATAGGAAGGAGATCTCGATGAGTTTGCAAGTATTTTGCTGAGGAAACCCCAGATTCAGTGAGCTGGGCAGAGAGCTTCAGGGAGACAGATATTAATGGCTGAAATTCAGATAGTAGGGTTGATGCAGAGATTGGCAATGAGAAACGGGAGGTAGGGGTAGGATGGGAGAGGACAGCTGAGGTGAAGTGGAAGAAAAGATCACTGGTTGTGTGAAGGTCAAAGAATTGAGATTCTGATGGTGGATGGGTCACCTTGCAGATGTCAGAGCCCTTGAGAGTGACGACAGGAGTTTGTGTGTGTGTGTGTGTGTGTGTGTGTGTGTGTGTGCGCGCGTGCATGTGGGCACACGCATAGGGGGTGGGGTGGGGTAGTGCTGGGGGGGGCGGTCTTGGGGGTGGCAGTAACAGAAGAAGAGAGTGAGCCAGAAGAAAGTCATTGGGCAAGCCACCATGAGGCCACTGGAGATAATAACAGGAGGGTGGTATAGACAGAACACATGAGCTTCCAAGGAGCTGTAGAAGAACAGAAATGTTCCAGCTGCGAGCGAGGAGAGTTCAACCCCACCTTCTGGCCCTAAGGAATGTGGAATGTGAGACAAAACCACTCTCTACTTGACACGACTGCTGGCAAAACTAGGTCACAAATTAATATTTGTGAAGCACTTAGAATCGTGCCTGGCACACAGTGTTTATTAAATAAATAAAAATTAATTAATGCAGATCCAGAGGTGTAGAGAACATTAAGAGAAGAAATTGAGGATATGGGAAAGTATACACCATGCAGATAGATCTCCCCTCTATAGATTCATGGTCTCCAAACACAGCCAGGGGCTGTGTTTCTAGAAAGCTTCTTCTCCTCCTCCCTTCAGTGACTAATCCCAGCCTTTACCAGTCTCCGGAACCCCTCCTTTGCTCTTGGCAGCCGATCTTGCCTGAGGGAAGCGAGGCATCCTCTCTAACTTCACCCCTGCACTCAGGTACATCCATCTCTCTTTCCCCCTTCCCCCACGCAGAGAATGGGGTCCACTCCTCCTCCTCAGGCCACCTGGAGCCATTACCCCCTCCCAGAGTCCTGTCCGTGTTTCTTCTTGTCTCTGCTGGCTCCTCAATTTATAAACATGTTCAGGCTCCCATTACAAACAGATGGGAACTCTCCTGTGTCCCTTCATCTCCTGCGAGCTGCCATGCAGTCCCTCATGCCAAGCCCCTTCTTCCTCAAACCCCCAACCTCCCATTCACTCTTCAACCAGCAGCAGTCAAGCTTTCTTTCCTCTGGCACCGCCCCCCCCCCCTCCCCACACACACACACAATTTTCCTTACAGACAAAACTACTCTCACACTGGGCAAGTTCAGGGGGCCTTTCCCCAGTCCTTAACTCCCCTGACTCCTCAGGTGCTTTCACACTGATCAGGATCCTTCACCTCCTTCTGGAAATGCACTACTTACTTTGATGCCTTATCAGTGCCTCTCCTCCTACTTCTCTGCTGGTTCCTCTTTGCTCTCCTCATTCAATATTTGTTCTGCCCTGCTCCTGTCACTGACTATGCCTTTTGGGTTGATCTCATCCTCCCCTGTGGCTACAGAGGCTACCTCAATGTTGATGGTACCCCATCTCTCTCTGCCTTTTCCCCACCTGTCCTACTACCCAGATGTCCTGCTGTTCCAGTAAACTCAGCCAGGTCAAAGCTGAACGCCTTTATAAACCACTCCTCTGTCTGTGTTTCTCATCTTAGTGACTGTCACCACCATCCAATCCATCATCTAAGCTAGGAATCTGGGAGTCAACCAAGACTCATCTCTCACTCCCCATATCTACTCAGACCTAACACCTCCCACTGCTGTACTTCTTAAATGCTTCTCAAATTTGTTCCAGCTCTTAGTCTACATTGCTACTGCCTAATTCCAGGTTCTTCTCATCCACTGCAAGATCTCTTACAAGACTATTGTGAGAGCATCTTGGCTAAGCACATGTTTTGCCTTGGATTTGAGTCCAGGCTCCAGTGCTCACTAGCCTGTTACCTTGGATGACTTACCCTTTCTGAGTCCATTAACATAAACATAAGGCACAGAGCAAGGCACCTGGCACATAGTACTTAATAAACAGTAGCTGGATGCTGCTGCTGCTGCTATCTGCTGTCTCATCACATTCAAATTCATGTTCCACACAGAGGCAATGAAGAGGATAAAATGTAAAAGTGGCTATACCATGCTCCCGGTGTTCCCTGTTGCTATTGGGATAATTTCTTTCTTCTTTCTTTCTTTCTTTCTTTCTTTCTTTCTTTCTTTCTTTCTTTCTTTCTTTTTCTTTTTTTTTTTTTTAGATTTTCATTAATTTATTTGGGAAAGAAAGAGCAAGTAAGAGAAAGAGCAAGCAGAGGTGGGGGAGGGGCAGAGGTAGAAGGAGAAGCAGACTTCCTGCTGAGCAGGGAGCCTGAAGCAGGGGCCAATCCTAGGGCCCTGAGACCATGACCTGAGCTCAAGGTAGACGCTTAACCAACTGAGCCACCCAGGCACCCCTGGGATCATTTCAAAGCTCCTAGTGTGGGCCATGTTACCTTGTATAACTGGCCCCTGTCTCTCTCAGACTTCTCTTACCATTTCTTGCCTTCGACTTGATCTCCACCCACCCCAAACTGCTTCCCTGCTTACATGATGCTGTTTCTGGCTACCTTCTATGTCTGGAACACCCTTCCTCTTCTCCCTGCACTTTTCTTTGGTTAGGCTAACAATGATTTATCCAGGAAGATTTAGCCTACACCCTCTGAAGCTTTTCCTGGCTTTTCTCTCCACTTGCACCTGGGGCCAGATGCCCTTTCTATGCATTTCCTTATCACTGTATGTATAGTAGTCTTTTGCTAGTAATAAATAATACTAATACCCTATAATATATAATGCTTGCTCTGAGTTGGCATGTAAGCTCTTTACTTTTTTTTTTTTTTTTAAGATTTTATTTATTTATTCATGAGAGGCACACAGAGAGAGAGAGAGAGAGAGAGAGGCAGAGACACAGGCAGAGGAAGAAGCAGGCTCAATGCAGGGAGCCGGATATGGGACTTGATCCCGGAACTCCAGGGTAATGCCCTGGGCCAAAGGCAGGCGCTAAACTACTGAACCACCCAGGGCTCCCCAAAGCACTTTACATTTAATCCTCCCTCCAAAACCCTGTGAAGTCTGTGCTGTCTCCATTTTACACAGGAAGGATACTTGGCTCATAAAAGTTAAGTAACTTATCAGGGGTCACATAGTATAATAGATGACTGACCTAGAAATTGAACCCAGGCAGCCTAACTCCAGACCCATGCCCTTATCATTATACTATTTACTTCTATAAACTCTGACTTTTTTCCTCTGTAGACTTGGAAGTATTTTAGTGATGGGTACTGCGCTTTATCCCAAGAGCTTAGCACAAATTTGGCAAGAGTAGGCAGTCGGTAAATGTTTAATGAGTTAATGGGGCTAGTTGCACATTTTCTATGAGAACGGTTTGTAAACACCTTGAAAGGTGAGCCTGTGTTTGTACACACTGTGAAGAATGCACATCTGTCTGCTTTTCTGAGAGAGATCAGGGATGTGTTTTACTCACTTGTGAAAGGTGAGGCCTTTTACACCTGCTGGCAGGACAAGATTTGTGTGCCAACTAGAGAGATTTCAAAATGAAGTGTACACCTGTGAGGAGAAGGATTGGCATCCCTGGAAGGCGTGAGGAGGGGTGCACTGATTTTGCCCACCCCTCATCCTTTTGACTCCCCCTCCTCCCTGGCCAGATGCCTCCAGAACTACATCCCTGCCCAGAGCCTGACGCTGTCATGTCCAGTATGTCGGCAGACGTCCATCCTCCCGGAGCAGGGCGTCTCTGCACTGCAGAACAACTTCTTCATCAGCAGCCTCATGGAGGCGATGCAGCAGGCACCTGATGGGGCCCACGACCCCGAGGACCCCCACCCCCTCAGCGCAGTGGCTGGCCGCCCCCTCTCCTGCCCCAACCATGAAGGCAAGGTGGGCCCAAGCAGGCCCAGTGAGGCCAGGACTTGGGGTGGAGGGCAAGGAGAGGCTGGGAGAGGGGCTGAGGGGCTGAGGGTGAGAGGGCGTTTTGTTGGATAAGTGGTCCAGGTAGGGGGATGCACTTGGAAGGTGAGGGGCGAGGAGGGCAGAGCGGGCGGGGAGGAGACAAAGAAGTCTGGTGTCTAGCCATTGCCTGACTGGAGTGCTTATGCCGCCAGACGATGGAGTTTTACTGTGAGGCCTGTGAGACGGCCATGTGCGGCGAGTGCCGCGCGGGGGAGCACCGCGAGCACGGCACCGTGCTGCTGCGCGACGTGGTGGAGCAGCACAAGGCGGCCCTGCAGCGCCAGCTCGAGGCCGTGCGCGGCCGGTAGGAGCCTGGTGGGAACCGGGGCTGGCGGGGCCTGGGTTGGTGGGGCAGGGGAGGGACCCTGGGGAGGCTTGGAAATAAAATTCTTAGGGAGGGCGGGGAGGTCTCAGGTAGGGGATCTCCTGGAGGGCACAGTGGAGACCCCCTGAGAAGGAATGGTTTGGTGAAAGCATCCTCAAGCAACCGCGGTATGAGATGTTTCCCCTCCCTAGACTGCCACAGCTGTCTGCAGCTATCGCCTTAGTGGGGGGCATCAGCCAGCAGCTGCAGGAGCGCAAAGCAGAGGCCCTGGCCCAGATCAGCGCAGCCTTCGAGGACCTGGAGCAAGCGCTGCAGCAGCGCAAGCAGGCTCTGGTCAGCGACCTGGAGGCCATTTGTGGGGCCAAGCAGAAGGTGCGTCCATTCACCCTTCCCTACCACTGTCCCTTGTGAGATGGCCTTGTTACCACCGTGCCTTCCCTGCTTTCCACGTCTGGGCACCCCTTTCTGCCTTCTGACCTGGCCCCGTAGGGAGGGCAGTACCCGTGTCCCTTGTCCATACTCAGCCTCTTGCATTTCTTTCATGCTGTAGTACCTACTATAAGTTCGTGAGGAATCACAGAGACCCCTTCCGTGCCAGTCTGCGCACCCAACCCTCCCCTCACCCCTCCTCAGGTGTTGCAGACCCAGTTAGACACACTGCGCCAGGGTCAGGAGCACATCGGCAGCAGCTGCAGCTTCGCGGAGCAGGCGCTGCGCCTGGGCTCGGCCCCGGAGGTGCTGTTAGTGCGCAAGCACATGCGAGAGCGGCTGGCGGCGTTGGCGGCGCAGGCCTTCCCCGAGCGGCCGCACGAGAACGCGCAGCTGGAACTGGTCCTCGAGGTCGACGGGCTGCGGCGCTCGGTGCTCAATCTCGGCGCGCTGCTCACCACGAGCGCCACGGCCCACGAGACCGTGGCCACGGGCGAGGGCCTGCGCCAGGCTCTTGTGGGCCAGCCCGCCTCGCTCACCGTCACTACCAAAGACAAGGACGGGAGGCTGGTGCGCACGGGCAGCGCCGAGCTGCGCGCCGAGATCACGGGCCCCGACGGCACGCGCCTCCCGGTGCCGGTGGTGGACCACAAGAACGGCACGTACGAGCTCGTGTATACGGCACGCGCGGAGGGCGAGCTGCTCCTCTCGGTGCTGCTCTACGGACAGCCGGTGCGCGGCAGCCCCTTCCGCGTGCGGGCCCTGCGCCCCGGGGACCTGCCCCCTTCCCCCGACGACGTCAAGCGCCGCGTCAAGTCCCCCGGCGGCCCCGGCAGCCACGTGCGCCAGAAGGCAGTGCGGAGGCCCAGCTCCATGTACAGCACCGGCGGCAAGCGGAAGGACAACCCCATCGAGGACGAGCTTGTCTTCCGCGTTGGTATGCGGGGGTGGAGGGCGGAGGGCGGAGGGCCCAGCCGGGCGGGGGCGGGGCGGGCAGTGGGCTGGGCGGTTCTCGAGCACCGCTCAAAATGACCTCAGCCAATTGTTCTGTTTTCCTCCTGCCCTCCCCACAGGCAGTCGAGGAAGGGAGAAGGGCGAATTCACCAATTTACAGGGCGTGTCGGCAGCCAGCAGCGGCCGCATCGTGGTAGCAGACAGCAACAACCAATGTATCCAGGTAAGCGCCTTGCCGGTTCTCCCCTGACACCGGTGAAGGTTCTCAGACTAGACCGCCTGAAAAAGAGAGTGTACCAGTCACCTCTTGAAAGATGAACCAATCCTTGAAGATAGTACCAGTCCTTAAAGAGCAAGGAATCGCAGCACTATCCCTCACCCACCCACTTGCCATCCACTTCCAGGGGCCACAACTCTATCCAGCACCTTCGTAGTTAGGCGTCAGCGTTTTCCTGTGCTTGCAGCTTCTATCTCCCAGGCTGAGCCCCTGTCCACGTGAGCTCCTGGACTCCAAAGATCTGGTTGATTCTGCATACCCCTCTGTCTCCATTGGAGCATCCACCGGATGGGCTTACTTTCTCCCCTATCCCCACGTGGTCAGGATGCAGGCATTGCCCTCTCCTGCTTTCTTTCATCATACCAGCCTGGCCCTAGAGTGTCTCTTGTCCATGCTGGTCTCTGCAAACATCTGCTTGGCTAGATAGTCAAGTGGGAGTGACTGATGAAGAGAGGTGTCTTCCAGAGGCTAAACTATAGTGCAGCCTCAAACGTGGTCCTGCACCCAGTGCTCCCAGCCCCTCACATGCCTGATGAAAACATCTGCTACACCAATGGGCGTGGCCTCACTCTGCACTTTGGGCTCCTTAAAGCCAGGAAGCATGATTTTCTCTCTGTATTCCTTGTACTGAGCCCAGAGCCTAGTGACAGGCACCAGCTTGATAGAGCAGATAGCAGTTAAAAGCTTAGGCTCTGAAACCAGACACCTGGGCTTGAATCCTAGTCTGCCACTTACTGACAAGTCATGTGACCTCTCTGAGCTTCAGTTAGCTCATGTTAAAATTGGGAAAAGAATACCTTGTGGAGTTGCTGGGAGCATTAAAATGACATAATGCACGTTACCTGACACCTGGTGAACCTTCTTCTAATGTTAGGTATTGTTAAAAATATCATTGTCCAGGTGGAGACTGTAAACAAAAGCCAGGAGGTAGGAAAGTGCCGGAGGGGGGTTGTTCAGGGAACTGGAAGAATCCTAGCCAGCTGGAGGTGGATTACTATTAGGAGCCAAGTAGCTGAGGTTATATTGTAAACAGTTTTGGAGAAGATGCTGTGGAATTTTTATTTTATCCTGTGCAGGATTGTTTCTAACTACCAGGCACTTCAGTTCTTGGAAACATTTTATCAGGTGGCCAAACCTTTCTTGAAGATCCTTGCTTCACAACACCTATAAATTTAAAGCTCTTCCTCACCCTGCCTGAATACCCATGCCACAGGTCTGTCACCTCAGTGTCAGCTCCTCCCACTCCCTGCCTTCCAGGTTAGCAGGCTGAAGGTGCCAGGAACTCTTCAACAACCATTGTCCCAGTCCTGTCCAGCTTGCTTTTATTCCTACCTTATTCCTGAGGGGAGAGGAATGGAGAGGTGCAGGGCAGCACATGGAAGCTTCTGGGTCCAGCCAAGATAGTGAGCGGATGGGGGGTGGAGGTGGTGCCAAGGCCCTACTCAGTCCCACCCTCCACCTTCCAACTCCTTTTCTCCTCCTTATGCCAGAGATGCCTTCTGGCCCCAAAAGCTGAAATTTGGGAAACTGTCCCTGGTGTGCACACACATGGACGTTCACATGCACACAAGGATGTTTGCTACTTTGTCTCCCTAATGAAGGACTGGGGAGTTGAGAGAGAGGGCCTGGGCCTTGCATTTCCTTTCCTCTCCAGACACTTGCTACTCCTACAGCAGGCCTCCTTGCTCCTATGCCACCTGTACCCCAATTTCATAACTGCTAGGACCTGGGCTCTCAGATTCCAGAGCTGAGTTACTGGGGTTTCCTTTATTTTGGGGTCTTCCAGCTTCATATGGGCCAGGCTCCCATATAGATGTTGCCTCCCCACCCTGTTCATGATGTTTGGTGACCTTGTGAACTTTTCCTCCTTTGGCCTGTCTATGGTGACAGCTGAGGCAAATCCCCTCGTAGTGCCTAATCAGCATCAGCTGACAAAAGAGAAAAAACATTTTGTGATTTTTGAATGAAGAATTTGATTTGTATATATTATATTCCTGTGTAATAGTTTTAGTCCAGAAATTTTATCAGCTTTTCTGTGAAAACTTGCTCATTTCCTTCAGGCAGAAGAGTAATCACATTCTTCTTTGAGTTCCCTCGGCCTTTGCTATAGCACTTTTCATTCTTTATTAGAATCATTGGTTTGTCCTGTTGTTTCTTTTTAGTCTCTCTGCCCCACCCGCACCTTGCCTCTAGACTCAGATCCTGAAGTTACTTAGTGCTACTATCGTGTAGGAGAGAGGTGTTAAGGACCAAACTAAGGCACCAGCAGATTCTAGAGACGTTAAGAGGGCAAATATGGAGGCACCTGCATGGCTCAGTTGGTTAAGTGTCTGCTTTCAGCTCAGGTCATGATCCCAGGGTCCTAGGATCCTAAGCCCCATGTTGGGTTTCTTGCTCAGAGGGGAGCTTACTTCTCTGTCTCCCTCTGCCTGCTGCTGCTCCTCCTCCTCATGCTTGTGCTCATTCTCTCTCTCTCTGTCAAATAAATAAAATCTTAAAAAAGAAAGCAAATATGGCAGGTTTTGATGAGCCATCAGATGTCAAGGGAGAAGAAGAGATCAAGAATAGCAGGACTTGGTGCCCTACGTAGCTGGTGCTGCCATTCAGGAGCAGGCCTGGGTATCAATTGGTGATTTCCCTTCTGTACATGTTGAGCGGCTGTGCAGCAGGACTGGAGATGCCCAGTTCTGTGTGAGGCTGAGCCAAGGAATTTGTACATTTGTTGACTGACTGCTGTGTGCCCGTTGCTGTGCCAGCAGTGCAAATGCAGCAGCAAGCCAGGCAGACGGTCTCTGTCCCACCTGAAGCTTACCTCCTTGGGAGGCAAGGGTATTTAGCAGTTAGTCTGCAGGAGTGAAAGTTGTTAATAGGAGAACTGTGAAGCATATGGCATAGGCCTACCTTTATGTGTGTATATTGACTCAAGAGCTGGAGTTGGTCATGGGAAATTTCTCTGAAGAAGTGACCTGGAAATGTCTGAGAATCAAAAGATGAGTAGGAGTTGGCCAGGTGTCAGAGGTGGATAGGATAGGAAGGGAAGAGCGAGACACCACCACCTCCACCAAGCCTCAGTGTTGAGTTGGACCAAGCTGCCTAGACCAGAGGGGGAAGAATTGCAGCCTTGCTGCTGATCTAGCAGGACCTTTTAGCCCCTCTGACATCAGCTCTTCCACTCACGGTGCCTCCCTGTCATGCTGGCTAATGCTGGCCTGCCACAAGAGACCAGGGCAGACCCCAGCCGCTGGGCTGGCCAGCCAGCTGAGGGCATGCTGGAAGTCCACGTCAGGAGGGATTGAGGTCTGCTGGTGGGTCCAGTTCAAATAGCCCTGCAGGCCTAAGAGATGGGGATGGGGCAGGGGCAGGGGGGCTAGGCCACTAAGGAAGGAGCAAAGCCAAGACCCAGAACTTGAGCTCCCCAAGGCTGCTCCTGGCTCATCTTCTGTCCCTAGAGCTGTAACAAAGCTGAGTATGTGAGACTTGTGTAGTGTGAGTGATGTTTTGGCTGTGAAGGAGAAATAAGAAGGCTTGGCTATAGAGGAAAGGAGCATTAAAGGAGGTGCTTTTAGGATGGGGAGAGCTGAGCGTGTTGCACACCTAAAGGAGGAGGTAGGAGAGGGGAAAAGTTTGGAAGGATTGCTCTGTCTGGGAAGAAGGCTCCTTGTCAGCCTCTTAGCCTGGACATACTCACCCTTGTCCACCACCCCACCTTTTCTTGTCTCTTGCCAAGTACTATTGTCTTCCTCCTATGTCTCCTGAGTCTATCTTTGCACCAGCAACTACCCTGGAACAAGCCGTCATCACTTCTCACCTGGACTAATACATCACCTCTAACTGCCCAGCTAGTGTCCAGTTTAGACTCCTCCCTGCAGCCCAAGTATTCCTTCCTAAAAGCTCCCATGTGTTTTTTCCAACAGTACCAAGCAACTATCAGTGGACACTAACCAGGTGCCCTGCAGATTTAACTGAATTTTGACACTGTCTACTAGAGATAGCATCACTTCCCATAAGACTGTCCCCGCCTCAGATGCCAGTCACAAGTCCAGGTTGTTCCTTGTGTTTCTGACTGACCAGCTATAAATTGGAGGGTCATATGACCCCCTCCTCAGGTTTGGTTAATTTGCTACAGTGACTCATAGAATTCAGAGGAACATTTAATTATGTTTACCAGTTTACTATAAAGGATACAGATGAACAGCCAGATGGAGAAGTAAATAGGGTGAGGTCTAGAAGAATCTCTAATGTAGGAACTTGGTCCCTGTAGAACTGGGGCACACCACCCTCCTAGCACCAACCTGGAAGCACATCAAATCTGTACCATTCCTCTCTTCTTCCCAGAGATGAGTGGGTGGGGCTGAAGGTTCCAACTCTTTAATGATTTGGTCTTTCTGGTGACCAGCCCCATCCTGAAGCTGTGTAGGGGCCCCATCCTGAGTCACCTCATTATCATGAGCTCAAAAGGGGCTCCTTGTGAATGGCAAAAGACACTCCTATTAATCAGGAAATTCCAAGGCTTTGAGGAGCTCTGTGTCAGGCACTAGGGACAAAGACCAAGTATATTTCTTGGTATACCACAAAAGCAGATCTCATCTTGTCACTCCCCTGCCCAGAAATTTTCAGTGAATCCTCATTACACCCAGGAGAAAACCTTGTTCTTCTGTTCATGGGAGTGCTCCCTGCAGTCCAGCCACACTGGATGCAGTGCCCAAACTGCACCCTGTGCCTTTTACCTACTGTTCACTCTGCTCAAATGCCTTTCCTCCTCCTTTACTGGCCAGTGTTGGTTTGTCTCTTGGCCTCCTTATTAGGCTGTTAACTCAGACATACCTCTCTTGGAACCTTCCCTGGCCATTCCCCCTCACCCCTGTCCTCTTCCTACAGTCTCTCTCCTTCATATCTGTGCTGCATGTGACCTCAGGTCTGCAGCTGTGTCTGATTCTTCCCTGTGCCCCCCAGCATGGTGTCAGTAAGTGCTCATTGAATGACTGAATGAATGGGGGGGGGGGGTTTCCTCCCTCAGGATCTTGCTCCCTTCCCTCTGTGCCCACAGTCTCTCCCCTCCTTCCCGCTCCTTCCCTTGCTCCTCTGCTCCAGGTTTTCTCCAATGAAGGCCAGTTCAAATTCCGCTTTGGGGTCCGAGGGCGCTCACCAGGGCAGCTGCAGCGTCCCACAGGTGTGGCAGTGGACACCAATGGAGACATTATTGTGGCAGACTATGACAACCGTTGGGTCAGCATCTTCTCCCCTGAGGGCAAATTCAAGGTAAGAGGCCTACTGCTGTCACTGTGCTCTGCACTTCAGATGGCCTGCCGAGGTGACCATTTTAGCGCCTCCTGGTGGTCAGGGCCCAGAATGGTCCATCCCTAGCCCCATGTTCTCCTTTAGTGGCAGGCTGGGACTACTCTCCCCACAAGGCAGGAGAAAGCCCCTAATGATATCCTCTTCCTCCAGACCAAGATTGGAGCTGGCCGCCTCATGGGCCCCAAAGGAGTAGCCGTAGACCGGAATGGACATATCATTGTGGTAGACAACAAGTCTTGCTGCGTCTTTACCTTCCAGCCCAATGGCAAGCTGGTTGGCCGTTTTGGGGGCCGTGGGGCCACTGACCGCCACTTTGCAGGTATTGAGGAAAAATTCAGAGATCTATCCTGACACCCCAGCCCCAGAGAACTACCTTGGGCACCCCAGACTTAACCACCCCTCCTCCTAGATCTGGGCCTTAAAGGACGCCTTGCCTTCACTATACCTTAGGACCATTATCCCAGAGATAACCTGTCAGCCTCTGAGACCCCACCTCTTTTCTAATACCCCAGCTCTGTCATCCCAGACACTCTTCTCCATCCCAGTCAGTATCCCAGCTCACTGCCCTAGAGACCACTTTGTATTTTCAGGGCCTCATTTTGTGGCTGTGAACAACAAGAACGAGATTGTAGTGACGGATTTCCATAACCATTCAGTGAAGGTCAGTGTCCTCCTTTCCTCCATGACAGCTGTCCCAACATCCTTTTCTCTTTCACAAGACTCCTCTCTCTCTCACATTTTCCCCCTCCTTGAGATCATTCATTGGAATAATAAACATTTATGGCATGGCTACTTTGTCCTGGGCACTATGCTAGAAGCTGGGGATACAGTGATTAATAAGGCAAATACACTGTCTTTTTGCTAATAGTCTAGTAGGGAAGAGGTAAAGCAGCATATTACAGTGTATTATTATGTTACATTATGTGGTAGGGAAGTGCAGGGAACTGTGTGAGGGCATAGCTGAAAGATTTGATTCAGGTGAGAGGAGAACCACCTAAAGGAGCAGGGGAATTAACTAGGAGGGATAGAAGGAAAGGATTTGAGGCAAGGGGGACCAGAGCAGCCAAGAACTGGAGGCAGAAACCCTTCAGCATGCTCAAGAAACCACAAGTAGTTCTGACTGTGTTTGAAGAGGGGAGTGGTTCCAGTACTGTTGAGTCTTGGTGCCCTGTTAGGGGACTTGCTTTCTTCCTGAGAGCCGTGGGGAATCATCGAAGGGTTGCAAGGAGCAGGACAATGCAGTCCTGTGTCTTGGAAAGATCACTCTGGCTGGGGCAAGACTAGTGTCAGGAAGATCAGTCTTTTGTAGTAATCTAGATGAGAAATGTTGAGGACCACTACAGTGGCCATACATACAGGAGGGTGCAGATTTGAGATAGAATCAGCTGGTTGTGTGAATTTGCTGGTTGTCATGCAGAGGAGGAGGTGGAGTTGAGAATGCCTCCTGGGCCAAAAGGGTGTTGCCATTCACCGAGAAAGAGAGGTTGGGGAAGTAGAGCTGTTAGGCTTGATAAGCCCAGGGGACATCAGCTGGAGATGTTCTGTAGGCAGTGGGAAGCATGGATGTGAAGCCTGGGAAGAAGGGGGCTGGAGCTGCAGATCTGGGGGTCCTCAGCCCTGGGGCTTCACCCCGCCTCCTCTAAGGCCCTGCCCTGTGCCTGAGGCCGGGTCCCCAGCCCCCAGCCCTTTCCCCTGCCAGGTGTACAGTGCCGACGGAGAGTTCCTCTTCAAGTTTGGCTCCCACGGCGAGGGCAATGGGCAGTTCAACGCCCCCACGGGAGTAGCAGTGGACTCCAATGGGAACATCATCGTGGCTGACTGGGGCAACAGCCGCATCCAGGTGAGGCCCAGGGATGGCATGGGGGTGAGGCTGCTTGCTGTGCTCCATGCACCCTTCCCCTTCCCCCCTGCAAATGCCTGCTATCTGCCCCGTCTCACCTCTCCCTCCATTGTCCACTCATTCCCCAGGTATTCGACAGCTCTGGCTCCTTCCTGTCCTACATCAACACGTCTGCAGAGCCACTGTATGGCCCCCAGGGCCTGGCACTGACCTCAGATGGACACGTGGTGGTGGCCGATGCTGGCAACCACTGCTTTAAAGCTTATCGCTACCTCCAGTAGCTGCATAGGGGCCCTGCCTGGCTCATGGAGGGACAGATATGGGGGGATTGGACAAGAGGGTCTGGCCAGGAGGCAGGCCAGACCTGGCAGCACTGAATGTGGGCCGTGGGCATGGGTGTGCCCGGTGCCCTCCCTCTCCCCCTCTCCCAACCCCACGGTTGCACTTTATTTATTCGGTTCTTGCTTTGGTGACTGGGTGGGCCTGGACTGTGGTCCCAAGGATGTGTGCAGAGCTTCACCCTACCCCCCACCCCATACACACCTGCCCGGTCCCCTCAGTCTGCTCCCCACCCCCATCCTGGGGCCAGAACAGCCTCTTACTCCAGGGCAGAAGTCCCTCTGGTTGTCTCCCTACCACCCTATACACAGTGACAGAGACAGCAATACCCCACCCCCCATATTAAGTAAATGTGTTCACCAAGATGGTTTTGTTGCTTTCTTATGGGGAGGGGCTGTGAGGGTATCAGAGTTTGGGACTCATTCTGAACTAAAAGATGAGCAAGGAGGTAGGCAGAGAATCCAGATTCCCAAAGAGCCCTGATACGTTAAAGTTTCAGGAGTGGAGTGCAAAAAAGGGTTAACCCCTGGGACTCTTAGCCACCTGCCAGATCCCTGTCCCTAGGCCCTCATTTCCTGCAGAAATAGTAAGTCCTTTGGCAGATTGCCCTACAGCTAAGAAGGAGCCTGGGAAAAAATGACCCTTCCCCAGAATACAACCAGTAGCTGCAGGGAGAACAGTTTGAGGATATGATAGCAATCCTTGAAGCCCAGGTAAGGAACCTAGGGGCTAAGCCCAGATGGAACCCACATGTGAGAGACTCTGTAGCCAATTTTAAAGCTCAGTGCTGAAGCCCTGGAGCCCCACTTAATCCTCCTGTTTTCCATTCTACAGTTGCCCATTCTCCACAGTGGAATGGGGGTCCTAGCATCTCTCCTGAGTTCTAGTGGGCCAGGGTTCGGCTGCCAATTCCAGAGATAATTACAACCAGCACTCAGTGATTTGGAAGGCAGGGTCTATGACTTCTCCCTCTACAAAAGGCTGAGGCTCAGATGAATAGGGCATATGACTGATAAAAAGCAGAGCCTGGACTTGAATCTATAGCTGTCATACTCCTAATCTGAAAGTTGTTGCACCTTACTCATTATACCTCTTGCACCTGGCATGGTAACTGGCAGAGAAGGCACTCAACAAGATCTGGGGAATGATGGCTCTGGGAAAGTTAGTTATGAGAGGTCATGGGAAAGCTCAAGACATTGTCCTCATGTGGCATGATTCCTGGAGCTAGGATGGGAGGGCCTGTCCACAGACCTATGGAGGACCGTGCAGAAATCAAGGAGGCACCACGTGGACCACTGGAAGTCTTGGTAATATTCACCTCCCTGATCCTCTGTTTCCATTGTTTGAGATCTGGTAGGCAGATGTAGGGACAGATGAATTCCCTGAAATTCTAGGGGAGGTGTTCTTATAGGGTCTGCACTTCTGGCTCCAATTATGAGTAGGATTGCCTACTCATTGCCTAGTAGGATTGCCTAAACCCATGCCTTGGGCACCAGAGATACTCAATTATCCTTGGGAGCTCACAGGTGGACAGTCTATTCCTTCCCTGCACTCCCTTCTTTATATTTAGTTTTTTATTGAAGTATGGCTGACACATAATGTTAAATTAATTTAAGGGATATGTACTCCCTTTGTGACAGAGCACAAACAGTGGCTCTGAGGATGCAAGCTCAAAGTTCCCAGCCCTCAGCTTCTCACACACTCATGTTCTTGACATCTAAAAGTAGCAGGGGAATAAAATGGCAATAAAAATAAACTTCCTTGGGTGGGAAGCCCCAGATGGCTTTCCTACCAGATGGAGAACAGGTTGCTGGGCTGATTTCCATAGATACCAGTTTAGGTTGTCTGCCTAAGTCATGCAGAAGGTGTCTCAAGGTGGGGTTATTCACTTCCTCTTGACCTGATCACAGTGGGCCTTTTTCCTCCAATTCAGGCCTCAGGCCCAGAAGTAGGTGGAAGTGATACCTGGCAGTAGAGGCTATGCCTTGACTTAGTTGGCATCAATCTTAACTAATCTTTACAGACTTGGAGATTACAGCAGGAGCCCTGCTGGGGCAGATTGGAAAGTTATTTTGTGGTCCCACAAGGGCTCACACCTGGTTTATATAGGGCATTCAGGTGATCAGAACAGCCCTGTGGCCATATATGGCCAGCTGGCTCATTTATTCATTCGACAATTATTTCTGCACACTTTTGGTCAGAGTGGTGGGCCCTGGGAATACAGGCAGAAATGTTCTTTGCCCTTATGGAGCTTATAGTTTATTGTGGAAGGCAGGCAAACAAACACAAGGACGTAAGTGTGTAATGACAGTTTGTGTTAAAGCTGTGATGGAAATGAATAGAAAGCAATAAATAGAAGAATACAATGTTAAATAGGGTGGGCAAGGAAGGCCTCTTGAGCAGTGACCTGCAGGCTAGGATGGGGTAGCGAGTGGGGAACCATTTGTGTTAAGCAGAGGAGTTAGAGATTTCCAAAGGAAGAGCAGGTACAAATGTCCTGAGGGGTCAAGATCTCAGTGTATTGGAAAACCTGAAAGAAGGCCTGGGTGATGGGGAGGAAGGAAGGCAGAGGGAGAGAGAGGAAAGAAACAAGCTTGGAGAGTCAGGCCTGCATTGGATCATTTAAATCAGAGTTTGGATTTGATCTGAACTCTCCTAGTAAACCACAGAAAGGTTGAAGTGCCAGAGAGGATGCTTTATGGGATGAACTGGCAGCTGGACAGTGATTCCGTAGGGTGAAAAGAAAAGTGAGAATAAAAAGAAAATCCAGCATCTCTACTCTCCTTGAAGACCATAGACATCTTAAAATCATCTAGTCTTTCAGTTCTAGGGATGTTTTCTAAGAAAAAACTGGGCAAAGGCACAAAGAGGTGTAAGCACCAATGTTTCTCACAGCTTTATTCATAATAGGAAAAAATAATCCTAGAAAACCCAAAGTATCCCTCAGCAGAGAATAGCTCTATAAAGTTTTGCTTAAATATTTAATAGAATTATAGGCATCCTTTTAAAATGCCAATATCTGAGATACACTAAGGAAGGAAAAGTTTTTATAAAATTCCCTCTGTTTCAGAAGGGATGTTGGAAGAATAGAAAAAGGCTGGAATAGATAAAATGTTAATAGTGGTGCTCTCTGGTTAGTAGAATTAAAGTTGATTTTTGTCTTTCAAGGAAAAAAAACTTTTAAGCAGGAGCTTACAGTGGTTTCAGACACATTTTTGAAAACTGGACTTGCTATAAAGAATGTATTGCAGAGGGGCAGGAGAAGCAGGGAAGGAGAGCCTATTTCAGTGGCCAAAGGAGATGATGGGTTTGCATTTTGCAGGAGGCAGAGAAAAGTGGATAAATTTTAGGTCTAACTAGAAAGTAGGAACAAAAGAGGTCAATATTAACACAGAACATTTCAGGCACTGCTTGAAGAACTGAAGAGATAGTGGTGAATAAAGCAGATGACATCCTTGTTCCATTCACTAAGGCAGTCTGGTGGGCAATGGGGTGCAGGAGCTGGTTCATACTGGCTCACAAGGGCTCACGGTTAAGTTTTCAGGATTTTTGATAGCTGGTTCTTGAGATTCAGCCTTTATTAAAAAATAAGTTATGTAAATTTGAAGTTAAGTACGTTTTATTAAAATCAAATATAGTAAATACTCAAAACTCATCACTTCTTAATTCTTTTACTGCATTTTACTATTACCTGTGTTCTTGAGTATCTGCGTGGTAGAAATACCATATAGTAAGTACATTACTGTATATTTCTTCCTGGTTCCACTCTGATGTGTTGTTTATAGCTTGATAATGGTCATAATAGAAGATTTACACCACAGAAATTAGCAAATGCTACAAATTGGTGCTTTTTCCCTTCTGGAGTGCTGGCTGTTAAAAATGTACCCTTTGATAGGGTAATGAGCACACCCCTAGAAGTCAGATAGCCAGAACTTAATCATAGTTCTACCCCTTGCTAACAATGGGATTTGGTTATGATACCTAATATCAGTTTCCTCATTTGTAAAATGGGACTAATAATATAGATAATATATACACACATATACATATATATACACACATATTTATTTATGAATTAACAAGATAATCCATATTAAGCATAGTGCCAGGCATATACAAGTGCCCAATAGATATGAGCAAATTATTAGTATATTTACTCATAGAGAAGCAAGCATGGACTATGCAGGAAGGCCCATTATAGGCAGAACAAAAGCAAATGTACATGTTGGAGGAGTCAATTGGGAGCAGCTAGCTCTTTTTGGTGCCTGGAGCTTTACCCCAAGCCTTCTAAGTCACAGAAAAGGAACCCAGGCTCTGCTCCTGGAAGTTCATAGCTACAGGCTGCAAGCCCAGCACACCCAGCACTCAGTGGGCCCCAGGAGAAATGACTGAGATCAGAGAACTCAGACCGGGGATGGGGGATGAGTGTCAGGGGGGCTGGACACAGCCATTCCAAGGGACAGTGGATCAGTGTCGTTTAAATGTAGCCCATAGCAAAATAAATAAATAAATAAATAAATAAATAAATAAATAAATAAATAAATAAATAAATGTAGCCCATAGCAATGCAAGAGGAAGCTCTGTCCATGAAGACATTCAGACCCCCTTGGGAGGAAGGTGGAAAGTTGCTGGATAGGATTGAGAGAAGACCACAGGAAAAGGGATAGTTGGCTTTTTCTGGGGTTGAATTCCTCAGGAAATCAGGCAAGAGACTGAGATCCCCAAACCTGCTCTGGACAGCAGAGGTTTGCAGAGGAAGGGGTACCACTAAAGCCCATAGCCAGGCTGAGAGGAGTGAGGAAAGGCTATGGAGAGCCAGTTTCCAGGAGGAAAAACTCTGGCCTCTGTTTGAAAGGTGGGTGCGCACTGAGCCCTGTGGCCTCCAGGGGGCGCTCAGGATCAAGTATGGACAAGAACTTTCTCAGCCTAGGCCAGCGGGGTGGGACGACTCTGGAGAAGCAGAAATGGCCACCTCAAGGAAGCAGAGAGGAAAGGCCAGCCTTGTTGGGTCCCCCGAGAAGAGGTGCCTTGTGCCGTCACCAGCACCAGAATGGCCAACATATCCACAGCCTGGGTTGCCAGATGGACCTAGTCCTCTACCTCTTAGCTCTTGCTCAGAACTTGAGCTTCAACAGCACTGTCTACCATGCAGATGACTGCTAGTCTGCTCCTTGGGAAAGTAGGGCAGGGGAGATGGGGTCGGGGTCGGGGGTAGGGATGGAGGGCCTGATGGGGAGGTTGGGGAGCAGGGAGGGAAGGGGAAGTCTCCTATCATGCTATTTAAGTTCCTTTAGGGTAGAAAAGAGAATTAGGAAACAATAGTGAAAACATGGCACAAATCACTCTTCTAGGATAGATAGACTCAGGGGTGCAGTGGAGGGAACCAGTGCTATGTGGAGAAAAAAGAGGCTAAGCTGAAAACTGACCACCAGTATATGTGCTCGGAGTCCTGCTAGGCCAGAGGAGGCTGCTTCCCTGGACCAGCAGAGCCATGCAGCCTCCTGATACAGCTGTCGAAGATGCTCACTGTGGATTTCTTGAGCGGTGTTTGTGACTCAGTGTGAAAATCTGCATCTCCCCCGGCAGGCTTAGTGCAGGTCTGGAGCTAGAGACAGTGGTTGAGGTAGTTACTATGTGCTCAATAGGAAGAACCCCAGGAAGCTTATATCAGGGTTTAGAGACTGAGAGGCAAAAAAGCAGGTGAGAGTGAGTCTGAGGGTGGTGCTCCTGGTGCCCAGAAACTGGAGGGGGTCAAGGTCAGTCAGGGATGCCCTGCGGTGGGAAGAAAGTGGGTGTCAGGTATCTGCCACAGGAGTCCTGGCATTTGCCCATGCTGCCAAGGGCTTAGGGAGTCCAGCTTTGCCCAGTAACCAACTGGGAGGAAAGATATTAAAGAGGCACATTTTTATTTGTAAATCAAGGAAGAACATTGGGCTTGATGGCAGAGGCCCAGTGACATGTTCCAGAGGTCCCACAAATCTTTGTTTTCCTGTTGGAAGGAAACTTTGCAGAATAGAAAACAAATCTGAGACTCTTGCTAAGGTTGTACAGGGGAATGCCAGGGGCATGGAGCCATCTGAGAGGGATCAGGGCCCTTTAGGGCTAGGCTGGGGATTAGGTGTCCTAGAATCTCAACCTGGCCCGTTGCTGACTGCCCACATCTGTCTTCTGAGATGGAGATGAGGCAGATTTGGGGAGTACTGAAGATAGCAGATACTAGTGATAGCAGGTAAGATCCCAGGGCTGGAGGAAGAGAGGGATGTGGAGGTGGGACACTGGAGAGAAAAACAAGACCATCAGATGAAGGGCAGTGACAAGGGGACTAGTGACCCCTGGATCACAATATGTCTCCCATCATTGACACACCCCCAATTCCTAATATTCCCCTTACCCCAGAGGGAAAGAAGGTTATAAGGAATTCAACTGCTACATTAGTAACACCAGTCAGTAGTTGAAATCCACTTTTTTTTTTCATTCAACAAACTGTTGAATAACACACCTGTTATGTGTGAGGTACTATTTTAGGTGGAGAGAATGTAATGGTAAACAAGATGGGCAAAACAAAGAAAAAAAGCAACAAATAAACAGATAGATGAAATGATTTCATGTTTTGATAAGTGACAGGAAGGAAATATGAAAGTGTCTGAAACAGCTAGATAAGGTGGTCAAGAAAGGCTTGATTGGGAAGTTAGCATTTAGGCAAGACTCAGCAGTAAATATTGTGAAACCCCAGTTACAGTTCTGTTTATCCTGTGATGGGTAAATAAAGCACTTTTCCCTTAAGGTGGAAAGTACCAAGAAAGATTAATTACTGGAAATGCAATCTGCGAGAGAGACACCTCTTTCTGCCCCATTCAGCCCTTCCCTCCCAGGTGATTTATCTAAGCACTTTGTCAGCAGGAGTGGTGTTGTGGGTGGGACTTTGACATTTGGTGACAGTGATATATTATTGACCCATCAAGGGCAAAGCTGAACGGGTTTGGGAATGCCCCAGGAAGACCCTTGAAGAAGCTTGGAGAGAGCTTTTCTCTGAGTAGTTCTAAGTGTGTTTGCTAAATAGATAGGAGTATTGGTGTCTTTAGCTGTCTTAGAGCAGGGCTTGACAGTACACTGTCATGATAGTTGATGATAGTTAAATGATAGTTTCCTCTACCTTTTTCCTCCCATTGCAGAGATAAATCCAACCACAAAAGGTGATCAATCTACATCCTTCCTTGACCTTATGGGCACCTGGACCTGTCACCAAGTTGATGAACTGAGCATCAATGGCATTGGGCTAGTTACTGCTCAAAAGTCATCGAAGGGGGATGGGGCCTCTTGCCGGGAAGAGTTAGTCTTGGACTCAGATTTCTGTCCAGACCCTGACCTTATTTGCAGTGATGTAATCAGCAAATATTGGCATAGTTCTGAGAGACAGGACTTGGAGGTTCAGCAGCCTCGTGGTGGGGGTGGTGCTGCTGCTGCCATCTCTATATAGGGAACCCAGCCAGGCATCCAGAGCTCTCCTGTGGCATCTCAGTATGGCTTGGGCACTGGGGTTGTTGGGCCTGTGCTGGTCTCTGGCTGTTGCCCACCCTCTTTCTCCGTGAGTAAAACTGGAGCTGGGAAAGGACTAGGGAGTGGGCTAGAGTGGGCTAGGGACATCGTTTAGGCCTGGGCAAGTTTGAAGATAGGACCTAAGGGAGAGGCAGTGGGCCCAGTGGATCCAGCAACTGTCTGTCTTCTCTCTAGGGACGGTACCCATGGGAATGGAACTGAAGGTGGGAGTGGGGCCAGAGTGAAGCCAGATGTGACCGGTGAGGCCCTGACTTCCTGAGTCTGTCTGTCTGGCTGTGTCTCTGCACTATATTACCTGACTGGTCTTTTACTTGCATCCCCCACCTCCACCCCAGAACTCTGCTTAGATGGCTGGAGCTTTGATGCTACCACCCTGGATGAACATGGGGCCATGCTGTTTTTTAAAGGTAGGAGGTGCTGGTGTTGGGCTGTTTGGGACTTCAGACTTGGTCCCATTCTCCGAGGGTGTATCTATCTGTGGGAGATCTTAGGAATTATCTGAGGGCACCACCCACAGTTTCTCTGTAACTATCTCAGTAGGCCAAAAGTTTGTTCTGGGTCCCTCAGTGAGTGTGTGTTTTTCAGGGGAGTTTGTGTGGAAGAGTCACAGATGGGTCCGGGAGCTAATCTCAGAGAGGTGGAGGAATTTAACCAGCCCCGTGGATGCGGCCTTCCGCCGTGGTCACAACAGTGTCTTCCTGCTCAAGGTACTGCTTGGTCAAGGTCAGGGCTGGGCCAGGAAGTGCTGGAATGGGCATGTTAGACACTCCCTTGGGTGGCCCTAGCATGGACCCCTTACAGTAGGTTCCAGGTTTCCTTCCCCTGTACCTTCCTTTCCTGAAAAAGCTTATGATAAGGGAGTGTATGTGCATGTGGGCCTAGCAGGCCCAGCATCCAGTGGCTATTCTTCAGGCCCAATCTTTGTCCTCTCTGCTACTCCTCATGCCATTGGCCATCCTTTCCTTCTTGGTAATCTCTTCCCTTAGTCTCCAAGACTCTGCATCATGTACTTCTCATATGGTGGCCAGGCTGTTCATAACAAGGCACCTGGCTGAGGGGTGAGGGGAAGATGAAATCCAGCCTGCTGTGCTCACTGAGTCCCATGCTCTGGCCAAGGCTGTGTCCACTTGGAGGAAGGGAATTTTCTAACTTGCACAAGGCCATGTGTCCTGGGGGTGGCCCTCACTGCCAGCTTTATTTCCCTCTTGCCTCTTTCCTGCTCATTTACAGCTTCCCATCCTCAGCCAGTCCCTGAATGTTCTTTGGAGAGCTGCTCCAGCCATTTCAATACACCTTCCCTGGGTGATCTTAACTAGTGGTTGGCTCTGAGGACTCTATTGTGGACACCAGATCTGTATCTCTCCCAGAGCTCCAGACATCTCTTTCCCATTTCCTGGCAGACATCTTTGGCTAGATGTTTTGTGGGCACCTCAGATCCAGTATCCCTCAAACTGAACTTAGTATCTTTCTCACAAACCCAACCCACCCATCCTGTTGTGTCCCCTATTTCATTAAGTGGCACCACCCTGTCCCATTTCCTGCAAGACAGGTACACATGAATTTCAAGATTTGGCCTCTGGTGATCTTTCTGGGCTTATCTTTTCCCCCATCACACTCACTGTGTGTCAGTTACATGAGACCAAATATAGTACTCTGAGCATGCTCTGTATCTGTTGCTCCCTCTGCTGGTAACACCCTTTCCACAATTGTCCTACTGAATTCCTACTCAGTTTTCAACTCTTGGCCCCAATGCTTCCTCCTCTGTGAAGCCTTTCAGGAATTCTCTAGGTAGGCTTAAGCATTTCCCCTGTATTCCAATGCACTTCACGTGTTTCCACTTTGGTGGTTGCATGGCTAGGACTGTAGGATTTTCTGCTTTTCTACACTGAACTTCTTGAAGGCAGAGACACTCTTATCATCCCTTTATCCTCAGTGCTTTTCACAATACCTGGTATATAGTAGTCAGTCAGCAACTATTTCTCGAGTGAATAGATAAATCAATAAATAGATAGATGACCAAATGAATATATGAATGGATGGATGATTGCAGGATGACTATTTTATTTGTGGATATGTTTGCCAAGACTAATAGTGTTATAGATAAGTGTGTCATAAGAGTGTCTGGTTATACATAGTCAGATGTGTGCATATGTTATAGTAATGGTGGTGGGATTTGCACAAACTAAGGTATGTATTTGTGCAAGGGGTAACACATTGCTGTCCACAGGTAGATCAAAAGTGTGTAGGGCCACAGGGGGAATACTGTATACATGCAATAGATCAAAGATGTTGTGTGTGAATGCAGGTGGCAGTATGTGGGTAAACAGTTAAAAACATTGAGTGATTTGTATGCAGGGAGACAAAGTCTGGGTGTATCCTCCTGAGAAGAAAGAACAAGGATATCCAAAGTTGCTCCAAGAAGAGTTTCCTGGAATCCCATCCCCTGTGGATGCAGCTGTAGAATGTCACCGTGGGGAATGCCAAGATGAAGGTGTCCTCTTCTTCAAAGGTCAGCCCAGGCTGGAATAAGAGAGCCTGGAGTCATGATGGGTTGGTGGTGATTGAGGTTGTGGCAAGGATGATGGTGGTGAGGGAACACCATGTGGCTTCCCAAGGAAGGGAAGAAATAGAGAAGTCAGTTATGGTCTAGAGGTCAAATAGGGTAAGGAGAGGAAGTCATCCTGGGTGAGGTAACTGGGTGTAATTCTGCTAAAAGTTCTTCACTGCTCCCCATGATCTTTAGGATAAATCTATGTCCCTTAGTCTTATATACAAAGTTTTCCATCACTAAATTCCTACTGACCCTCCAGCCTCAACATTCATCATGCCTTTACCTTGAATATGAAGCTCCTAAAACTCTATGATGTTCCTTGTACACCCCATTTGCTTCATGCTTCAGACTTTCCTTTCTTTAAGTTCCATCTCCTCCTCTTTTCTGCCTTGAAACTCCGGCTTCAGGTATTAGTTTAAATATTACTTTCTCTGGAAACCTTTCCCTGTCTTTCCTCACTGCACTTGCTGAGCCAATCATGTGCGTTTTGCTGCTGAATTTTATTATATGATCACTCTCTTCACCTGTGTCCCTGCTGGGTGTGAGCTCCATGTGGCCAGGATCATACCTGGCCCATCCTGGGGTCCAGTGCTAGCAAAAGAGAGGGCATAGCCTGGCCTCACTGAATGCTTGTTGATTGACTGGACAAAGGTAACCAAACATGGTTCTGGGACTTGACAACGGGAACCAAAAAGGAACGTTCCTGGCCAGCTGTTGGGCACTGCTCCTCTGCCTTACGATGGCTCAGCCGTTACTACTGCTTCCGGGGTAACCAATTCCTGCGGTTCAACCCTGTCACGGGAGAGGTGCTTCCAAAGTACCCTCTGGATGTTCGAGACTACTTCATACCCTGCCCTGGCAGAGGTGAGAAAGTCTGAGCCCCTGAAATCTACTAGAATTCATCTACCTTCCCTGAGTTTGCAGACCCCACATACCCAGCTCCTACCTTAATTCTGTGGTATAGCACCTTGGCCCTTGCCCTAGCCCCATCTCCATTCTGGACCTTCCCAGTTGTCCTCCTAAGGGAGAAGTCCACATCCCCACTAACCATAGCCATCTCTTCCACCTCAGACTTCATTCCAATCAGACTTCATTCTGCTTCCCTCTGTTTTCCCCTTCACCTATTTCTCTCCCCAGGTCATGGACACAGGAATGGGACAGGCCATGGGAATGATACCCATCATGGCCATGAGGATATGCGCTGTAGCGCATTTCCAGTCTTGTCTGCACTGCTGACTGACAACCATGGTGCCACATATGCCTTCAGTGGTGAGAGATGCCTCCCTGACTCCCCCATCTCTGCCCTTCATACCTCCCATCTCTTTCATGTGTCTCCCATCTCTGATATACTTCCTCTATTTTCATCACTGCATCCCTTCTTTTGTCCCCTTGGGCCCCATCCTTAGCATCATTGGCATGTGATTTTTTATCTCTCATCTCCTCTGATTCATATTGTTCAACCTTGTCTCTCATTCCCCAGGCCTCTAACTTCATTTATCTGTCTGCCCTATAATACCATCTACTCTCAGGTCTGTGCCCTCTTTGGATCTCTGTGACTCCTCATATTCCTTTTGCTCTTGCATGTCTTGCCAGGTCCTCTAGCTCCCCTTAAGCATATTCTCAGGAGCTCCATATTTTTCCAAGTGCCTCGTTCTTAGTTCAGGCTTTGGATACAGAATTACCTGGGAAGGGATACCTGGGTGGCTCAATAGTTGAGTGTCTGCCTTAGGCTCAGGGCGTGATCCCAGAGTCCTGGGATTGAGTCCTACATCAGGCTTTCCACAGGGAGCCTGCTTCTCTCCCTCTGCCTGTGTCTCTGCCTCTCTCTGTGTGTCTCTCAACGAATAAATTTTTTAAAAATCTTAAAAAAAAAAAAAAAGAATTACCTGGGGATAAGATGTTCCTATTGCTGAGAATAAGCCAATAAATTTTGGGTCCCTTAGAACTTTAGGAGATAGCTTTGCTGGTTTGAGGAGGTTTCTTCTTTTAGTGACCAGAGAGACATTTTTCTCCAGACCTGTGGCATTAATAGGTAAAAGTCATGTAATGATACCTCGGGATGTTCTGGCATTAGTCAGGCAGACAGTGATGAGTCTTTTTTTTTTTAATAATAAATTTATTTTTTATTGGTGTTCAATTTGCCAACAAACAGTAACACCCAGTGCTCATCCCGTTAAGTGCCCCCCTCAGTGCCCGTCACCCATTCACCCCCACCCCCCGCCCTCCTCCCCTTCCAAGTGATGAGTCTTGATCCACACTTGAGAATAACTCCAAGAGAAGGAGTAAACAATACTCAGTTTAAGACATACATATGATCAGATACAAATGTAAAATAGGAGTGAGAACGTAGAACAGTGAAAATCTTTTTTTGCTCCTAACCCCTGGACAAATCTGATCAGATATGACTATCAAACTATGATGAAAAAGACACAGTCATGAGGAGAGTATATCTACACAACAAGAATGCATGCTGAAGGAGAGCATTCATCCATGATGAAACACACACACTTGTAGTGCAAATATAGACTTGTACTGAGAATATATGCCATAGTAAGAACACATAATTACCAGAACATGCAGCTACGGTGAGTGCATGGGACCATCAGGAAGATAGACAGAAAAGGTGAGACAGAGATAGAGGTAGGTATGTAGATAGGTAGAGATATTGAGAAAACATGGTCAAAGGGACCACATAGAGATGTAGAGAGAATACAACTTGCCATGGAGAGATCACAGAACTTGCAGGCAACATGGCCATGAATAGAATGCAACTGAACTCCTAAATAAAAAATGTTAGCTACGTTCCTTAGCTGATGAAAGAGCACTCAGATATGGAGGAACACTGTTTTGTTAAAATTCTCCAGCTGAGGAGAGAGCTCAGTCTCTTGACGAAAAAACTAGTGTGACCCAGGTCCTCAGCATAGGGCTGGTCCTCTACTCTTTCTGGTAGATCTTTCTTTTTCCTCTGCCTCCTAATTTCTTACCCATTCTTTCTACTTTTTCACAATGTTGGCTTGCACAAGGCCCATCATGCCCTGGCCCTTCTCCATATTCATGATCTTTCAGCCTCAGTTCCAAAGGGAGACTGCCTCAGTTGCTCTCTTTTTCCACCTGGGGTTGCCAGAGAGGAAATCTGACGGACCCAGCTCATATTTGTATTCTAGACCACATTGAAGTGTACTCTGCACTCTGTGCATTTCCTAGTGATGCATTAGGGACCCATCACTTATTTCCTCTGCACAAAGAGAACCACAGCTCATTCTTTTTTTTTTTTTTTAAAGATTTTATTTATTTATTCATGATAGACATAGAGAGGGAGAGAGGCAGAGACACAGGCAGCGGGAGAAGCAGGCTCTATGCCAGGAGCCTGACGTGGGACTTGATCCTGGGACCCCAGGATCACGCCCTAGGCCAAAGGCAGGCGCTGAACCGCTGAGGCACCCAGGGATCCCCACCACAGCTCATTCTTAAAACAGGGGTCATAGCAGGGCAATTTCAGCAGGAGGTGAAGGTCTATATGTAGTCACTATGACATGCCCAGTAAACAACTATAGAATTTGTGGCTATAGTGAGAACATTGGCTGTTTATGTAACACATATTTATTGAGCATCTGAGAAACAATGGACATAGTTCTAGGCACTGGGATACAGTAGCCAATGTGGCAGATGAGACACATGCCCTCATAAAGCCTGACAGAGGGAAAGAGGACTGTAATCAAGAGAAAGAAGAGAGTACTTTTAGGTCATTGTGAAGTGTTCTGGGAATATCAAAATGTTTCTTATCCTCAAACACCATTTGGAGGTAGTATAAATGGATTTAAAAATTATTCATGTTTTAAAATATAAAATAAAAATGTTAGCTGTCCAAAAAAGCTGTGACGAAATTAAGACAGGATAATGAGATAGAGGTGAGGAAAATGAGCTGTGCGAGAGGTGATGGTCCCTGCTATCAGTATCCAGCTGTTGAGAAGGTGCTGATTGATTATTCCAAAAGCAAACCCTGACAACTAATCTTTTACTTCTCTAAATACGAAGTATATTCTCTTTAGGGGAAAATTAATGAATAAATATATTCTGTATTTTTGCTCACGTGATTAATAAAAGATCTTCTGTTGCTCTAAAAAAAAAGCATCTTTGAAGAGATGCTTTTTGAGCTGAGATTTCAATAATAAAAAGGCATTAGGAAAAAAAAAAGGCATTAGGTAAAAAAATAAGATGAAATAAAAAAAATAAGATGAAATCAGAGAGGGAGACAAACCATAAGAGATTCCTAACTATAGGAAACACAATTGTGTAAGCAAGGAATCCAGCTAGTAGTTCTTGCAGTTGTCTGGATTAGGGACAATGATAGCTTAGACTAAGATAATAGCAGCAGAAGTGGTGAGGAGTCATCTTGATACATTTTGGAGGTCAAAGTGACAGCATTAACCAATAGATTGAATACTGGTTGGAGTGGGGAAGGAAAAAGAAAGGTTTTTAAGAATGACTTAGCTTTTGGGGACTAGGCAACTGGGTGATTGGTGGTTCTTTTTTCTAAAATCAGGAAAGACTAGGGAAAGAGTAGGGGTGTGTTTGTGTGTGTCTGTGTATGTGTCTGTGTATGGCAAGGGGCAGAAATCAGCTTGGACACTGTAAGCTTTGGTGCCTAATGGCCCCAAATGAACATGTTGGGTAGGCAATTAAGCCTCTCCTTTGAGCCTGATACTCAAAGGAGAGGTCCATGAAAGCTGAAGAGAACAGATATAAAGTCATTAGCATGTAAATGATATTTAAAGCCCCAGACTAGGTGAAATCATCAAGAGAGTGAGTATAGGTAGTGAAGAGGTCCAAACTAGAGGATTTTGATATAAGATATCAGGCTGAAGAGAAGAGTAGTAAAAAAATAAATAAAAATTTAAAAATAAGAGGAACACTGGAAGAGGCTGGTATCACAGGAGCCAAGATCCAAAAAGCAGATATTTCAAGAAGAGAGTTGTGAGCAATCCAATGCAGCTGAGAGGTGGAGCAGGATGGAGAGAATTGATGATTAGATCTGGCAAGTTGGAGGACACTGATGACCTTGAAAAGGACAGTTTCAATGGGAGGGAAACAGTATAAGTGGAATGGGTTGGGGAAGGAAAGGTAAGTGGGAATATAGACAATTCCTTTAATAAATTGTTATGAGAAGGGGAAAAGAAGGTCAGGGCTTGTCTGGCTACTCTCTCATTCTCCTGCCACTTCCAGGGATTAGAGAACACAGCTAGGTGAGAACACTTGGTGGGAGCATGCTGTGGTGCTTCCCTTTTAACTTCTGGTCACTATCCCTCATTATTTTTAGTATCTCTGCATATGGATGTCTGAGATGCATAGGGAGCCCGTGCCAAACCCCATGACATTAGCCTCCCTTGGCACGTTAGCCACTGTTCTCCATGCCTGCACTTCTGTCAGGGCCCTAGTAACTCCAGCTCTATAAGCAGGTTACCATGACCAGGTCACCACTGATCAAGTCCTGCCCTATCTCCTCTCACCTGGTCTCTTCCCTCTTGGCCTCTGGATGTATTCTCCTCTCCCTCTCAAGACATATCCCTGCACATGTTCCTTTCCTATTCATTGTCTGGCCTTTTCCGCCAGCACTAGAGTTATCTCATATCCCACAGGGTCCCACTACTGGCGTCTGGACACCAGTCGGGATGGGTGGCACAGCTGGCCCATTGTCCATCAGTGGCCCCAGGGTCCTTCAACAGTGGATGCTGCCTTTTCCTGGGACAATAAAGTCTACCTAATCCAAGTATGTGCTGGAAGAGAGGCTTGAAATGGAAACTAGGAGAATATCCAACTCTATGCTGATTAATGTCTGTTGTTCTCCAGGGCACTCAGGTATATATCTTCCTGACAAAGGGAGGCTATACTCTAGTAGATGGTTATCCGAAGAGGCTGGAGAAGGAATTTGGGAGCCCTCATGGGATCAACCTTGAGACTGTGGATGCAGCCTTTACTTGTCCTGGGACTTCTCGGCTCCATATTGCAGCAGGTGAGGGGCATCTGGGTACTAAAGGGTGGCTTGTTCTGCTACTTCTCCATGGCATAGATTCCCATCAGGGTTTGAGAAGGGCAAGGCCAGGATCCCATGATGTAGAAGCCATGTTTTGTTTGGCACCTTCTTCCCAGGACGACATCTGTGGTGGCTGGACCTGAAGTTAGGAGCTCAAGCCACATGGACGGAGGTTCCTTGGCCACATGAGAAGGTTGACGGGGCCCTGTGTGTAGAAAAGTCCCTCGGCCCCAACTCATGTTCTGCCAATGGTCCCAGCTTATATCTCATCCATGGCTCCGATTTGTACTGCTACAGTGATGTGGAGAAACTGAGCACAGCCAAGTCCCTTCCACAGCCCCAGAGAGTGAAGAGCCTCCTGGGCTGCAATCATTGAGAGGAGGGCTCTTGAGATGATTCTGGCCCATCCCCTTCTCTCTGTTTTCCTCACAATAAAAACCACAGTGCTACTTTGCTGGACTTAAGGTGCCCTGGTTGTGGAAGAGTCTCATTTCTTTCTTTGAATTGAGAGCCTCTTTGGAGGGTGTCAAGTTCAGATGAGGCTGCAAGAAGCAAGGGAGGGGAGGGCTGAGGGAAAATTTCCCTGTAGACCCATACTCCGCACCATGGCCTCATCTAGTTTAAGGCCAACTCCTCCTGATGTGTTGGCACCTTGCTTTGTAGGAATTTGATGGGTAGAAGAGTAGACTGACAAGCTCCAACTGCTACACAGGGCTTTGTAATGGAAGGCCAGGCCATAGAGTGTCTCCTGACAGGCTCCAGGTTCCACTGGACCAGGAGAACTGCCTAAGATTCCTTCACCCATCTCACTGGCTGGGAAGGAGGGCAGGAGATGAATCTCGGCTTCTTAGATAAGGATGTACCCAGGGTTTGAGATTGGCTGGGGCTGGGAACAGAGGTTAGGGGTGAGGCACCAGAGCTGTGGGGTCTACTCTCAAGAAGTATCCTGAGCTTTCCCCTTCACTCTGGATGGTGTCTGGATGATTTTTTTTTTTTTAATGTGTCTGGATGATTCACATAGGGCTGGGTGCCTCTCCTTCAGTCTGAGAGGTGGGTATAAGGCCAGAGTCCCAGATCTGGGCCTTATATAGTTGATGTGCTACATCTGGAGCCATCAATGCATCATGCCAGAGAGCTTGAAGGTGTCTATACAGTAATCCAGCAACTCTGGCACTCAAGATTAATCTCTTCCTCTCTATCGAAGGAGGAAATTTGTCTTCTCTTCTCCCACCTGCTCTGACACAGAGTCTTCAAGGAACTCCACGTTGAAAAAAAAAAAAAAAAAGGAACTCCAAGAAAAGGTCCCACTCATGCTTCTTTCATCCATTCACTTAGCACCTCATAATGTGTAGAACAATGTGTCACTCAGTGAATCACACAATCTCTGCCCTCAAGAATCTCCAACTCTATATTACAATCAAGAGGGGACCCTAGGGGCACTTGGGGTATGTCTCTCATGAATAAATAAATAAATAAATAAATAAATAAATAAGTAAATAAATAAAATCTGAAAAAAAAACAACAACAACAGGGGACCCCAGACAAGGCATTAGATAAATGCAGTAAAGTGAGATAGATATTAAGATGGAAGAGCCTATATACAAAGGAGAGTGGAGGTTGGAGGGGTTAGGAAAGGCTTCATGTGTAACACTTAATCTGAAATTTTTTCAATATTTTATTTATTTATTTATGAAAGACAGAGAGAGAGAGAGAGAGAGAGAGAGAGGTGCAGAAACATAGGCAGAGGGAGAAGCAGGCTCCATGCAGGAAGCCAGACGCGAGACTCAATTCTAGGACTCTGGGATCATGCTCTGAGCCAAAGGCAGACGCTCAACCACTGAGCCACCTAGGATCATGTGCTGAGCCAAAGGCAGACGTTCAACCAGTGAGCCATCCATTAAAATCCATCTGAATTTTAATGGATGAGTAGAATGTATGGAAGTCCTTTATACACACTACCTACTATGTACTATCATGCCAGGAACATTATAGGTAGAGGAGGCAACATGAGCAAAGAAAAGCCAGAGTAGAAGAAATAGCCAGGATTGGGAACCACAGCTATTCAGAAGGGCTGAATGAGGGGCTGGTGGGAGGTGAGGTTGGAGAAGGAGGCAGCGGCTTGTCAGCTCATGTCAGACTAAGAAACATGGATTTTGTCTGTCTTTGGGGCAATGAAGACCTAAGGGATTTTAGACATGGGCATGGCTTGCTGAGGTTTGCATTTTAGAGAGATCACTCTGTGACAGAGAGGATACTGAGTAAAAGGAGGTCACAGTGGATGTGAGGAGACCACTGAGGAGGTTGATGCTGTGGCTTAGGTGGGAAACCACATCAGCCTGGAAACTGGATGGCAATGGAGATGAAGAGAAATAGGCAGATTAAAAATATCTAGAAGACAGTCTACAAGACTTGCTGATAGATTGGATAGAGGGGTGGGGGAAAGTGAGATATCTCCTCCAAACTGCTCCATTGCCCCTTTTCCCTATTCATAATTGCATGTTTGTTTGGAAATTTTGGGAATTTTCCATGGCACCCTCTTGTAATTCACTCCATGGTTAATACGTTTCTCTATATTCTTTACACACTCCATAGTTAGTACACATCTCTATCTCTTTATCTTCAGCTTTAACTGAAATCAGGCTCTACCCCTATGGTCCCTCCTCCTTTCCCTATAGCTGTCCCAATAGATGAGCAACAGTATTAGCATTAGGATGACTCCCATACACATCTGTACCATTTCTCTTCCTCTTTCTATGCAGATTAAATTTCTCCTTCTTTGGCATCATGCAAGTGAGCCATACCATTTTTTAAAAAAGATTATTTACCTATTTATTCATGAGAGACACACACACAGAAAGAGAGGCAGAGACACAGGCAGAGGGAGAAGCAGGCCTCCCTGCAAGGAGCCTGATACTGGACTCAATCTCAGGACTCCGGGATCACGACCTGAGCCAAAGGCAGACATTCAACCACTGAGCCACCCAGGCATCCAGAGCCATATCATTCTTATGGCCATAGTCTACCAACCTCCTGCCTATGTCCTCTCAATTGGTAAAGCCATCCAATTAGTATGGCCAAACTCTGACCCTAGCCATTATTCACAATTGCTCCATCTTTGAAAAATTTCCTTAAGTTCCACCATCCCATCCATTTGTGACAACTTCTTATCCTTCTGCTTCTTGCACAACTTCAATCTTCTCTTGCTCCTTGAGTTTAGAAATGCCTGATCCCTATATTATCTCTCAGTCCTCCATTCCCTCAAAGCCATTCTCTTCCTATCCAAATTAAACATCAAGGTCAATCACCTGAACAACTTCCTTAACAATACTTTTATGTCTTTGTCTCCTTTAACTTCTATTTAATCAAGCCATAAAGAAAGAAAAGAAATACAGGGACGCCTGGGTGGTTCAATGGTTGAACATTCACCCTTCAGCTCAGGGTGTGATCCCAGAGTCCTGGGTAATGAGTTCCACATCCGGCTCTTTGCATGGAGCCTGCTTCTCCCTCTGCCTGTGTCTCTGCCTCTCTCTCTCTGTCATGAATAAATAAAATCTTTAAAAAAAAAAAAAGAAATACAAAAACCATTGTTAGATAGAGAGAGTGGGAACTTTAGAATCAGACATGTTTGAATTCCAATCCCAGCTAGGTCACTTACTAATTTAGTATGTTTGAGAAATTTAGCCTCTCTGAACCTTGTGGTGGTGTAGGTATGTGTACATTCATGCATATAATCAAAATAGGAATGTGTATTGTATCAATGACTGTTCAGTAAGCATACAGAATTCACTCCAGATATTCCAAGCAGACAAGAGTTTAATACAAAGAATTTGCTACAAAGTTGTAATGGAGGGGAGTGCCTGGCTGGTTTAGTTGGTAGAGAATGCAACTCTTTTTTTTTTTTTTTTTAATTTTTATTTATTTATGATAGTCACACACAGAGAGAGAGAGAGAGGCAGAGACACAGGCAGAGGGAGAAGCAGGCTCCATGCACCGGGAGCCCGATGTGGGATTCGATCCTGGGTCTCCAGGATCGCGCCCTGGGCCAAAGGCAGGCGCCAAACCGCTGCGCCACCCAGGGATCCCGAGAATGCAACTCTTGATGTCAGGGTTGTGAGGTTAAGCCTCGTGTTGGGCACAGAGTTTACTTAAAAACAACAACAACAACAACAACAAAGTTGTAAGGGAAGCCTGGAGAAGCATAAAAACAAAAGCAGCTACCCAGAGACCAGGAAACTACCACCAATCTTGGTTTAGAGGAGCAAAACGGAGAAAAGTTACTGCCCAAAGATCAAGGAGCTGGAATCTACAAATCTGCACTAGCTGTTGTTGCACCTGGAGTTTATATTGCTGATGCTACTGGAACTACTTCCACTTTTGCTAGGCAGGAACCGCTGCTGCTGATGTTGCCAGAAGCACTGACAAGAGCCGGAGGATGTCTGCCTTCCTCTCCCCTTCCTCATGTGAGGGTTCCCACTGGTGGAACCTAACTGGAATTAAGTGACAAAGGCATCTGAGAAATGTGGTTTTCAGACTTCTAGTCCTGTTGGTATAGGGGAGATTATAGAAGAATGGGTGTGGGGATGAGTTCCAGCAGGCAATATCTCCAACACAGATTCATCATAACTCTTGGTTGCAAGTAATAAAACTCAACTCAAATTAGTGTTAAGCACAAAGGAAGTTTACTGACATATTTGACTTCAGGCAGAGGTAAATATACATGTTAAATTGATGTTACCAGGGATCAGTCTCTCTCCAACCCTGAGCTCTGCTTTCTTTGAGTTAGCTTTGTTCTCAGGCAGGCTCATTCTTCCCGGTGGCTAGATGTCCACCAGGTTTGCCTTCTATGAGCACCTCTTGCTCAACAGTTGCAGGAAAATTCCTGGATCGAATTTCAACATGTTCCCATTTCTGAATTTGTCACTTTGACCTGATTGTGGTTTAGGAACCCAGCACTGATGTGGGTATGGGACTAGGATGATTCCTGTCTGAAGCTCATAGATTTAGAATGGGGTGGGCTGGACCTTCAAAGAACACTGATGTGCTGTTACCAATAAGAAGGGGGTGGGTGCATGTTGTGCAGATAACAAAGGCAATGATATATTCATAACAGGATAATCCCTTGCATGTTTTTGTTGTTGGTGGTGTTCTCCCTCCAAACTTCTTCTCTTCCTCAGCTAAAGACATTGACCATGTTGCTATTACTAGGCATGAAATCCCACAAGCTCTTGCCTGTTCCACTTTATTAATTACCCTACCTATATCCTTGCCCTCACCTCTATCCCTTCAGCCTATAAAGTTAAGGGGTCTGATTCTTCTCCATGAGTCCTTGGTCCTACTTCCACTTGTTGCCTCCCGGATCTCCCTCCATCTCTCATCACCTTTTTTTCTTTACTTTTAAATTCATCTTCTCTACAGGTATCTTTTTGTAGTTTATACCTATGTTTAAGTCTCTATCATCTTTAAAAAGACAAAATCAGAATCTTTAACTTACTATCACTCTTCAGCTATAGTCTATTCCTCCCTCCAAATTTTTCAAAAGAGGGGGTCTGCACTTTTTCATTCTACTTCATTTTCATTTGTTCAATTCACTGCATTGTGGCATCTGCCCTTGTTTTCTGCTGACACAGACCATATCATGGGGATCTAGGCATTCAATGTTGCCAAATTCAAAGGATACTTTTTTTGCCTTGAACTTATTGGAAATCTTTGCTGCATTTGGTGCTGTTGACCACTTCTTCCTCCTTGAAAGTCTTTCCTCCCCTGGATTTCTTCCATGACATTACTCTCTGCTGATTCTTCTCTTACTGTTTCTTCTCAATTTTCTTCTTAGCTGTCTTCCTCTTTGCTGGCATCCGAAATGCTGGTACTTCCAGTAGATTCAGGCCTCAGTCTTTTTCTCTTCTCATCCTATATGCTCATCCTGGGAATGTATTAGAATAGCCCTGTTGAAGAAGGGTGTTGAGCGAGCCCTTGCCAGGTCTACCATGGGACTTATGAATTCTACTCCATATAATATTTGGAAAGATTTTACTCCTTACAGATTTTCAAATGATAACACCCAGAAGGAAGGAGATTTGTTGGATTGACTACAAGAAAGACTGCAATATCAAGATAGTGGTAGAAAAGGCTGCTTTGCTTTACTGTCTTCGTTGCTAATAGAGATGAAAGATCTATTCTCCCATATATGGTGCCAACTGCCCAGTAATGTTAAATGGCCGATCTATTAATCCGAATAGTGTAAAGCCAGTACTCTTGGTAAATGATTCTGGATAGATTTGCTTCCAATTCAGGTTTTTCCTAAATAGGTTTAAGGTAATAATTTTAAAAGATTGTTGCCTCAGAGGGACCTACATTGGTCAGAACCACACATTGAACATCTGAGGCAGTTATTAGGTTATTTGTTGCTACTAGGCCATGAAGAACATCAGAAAGGGGAAAGAGATACACTAGAGAGAGGATGGATGAAGGGCACAGGTTGACTCCCCTTGATCAGGAGGCTCTGCAGACCTAGGAAGAGGTCAGGGATTCAAGAAGACTGCATGTGGGTCAAACTGCACTACATGTGAACTGCACAATTTCCTTCTTACATCTTAGCTAATTAGACTTCTTTCGTCACCCCCTCCCCCAATCTGTGCTTTTGATTATCAGAAGAGATTTCCCTGAATATTGAAGACACCCTACTCAATGAGGTTGAGAAGACAAGTATCTGCTTTGTAAATAGGTGATATTTCTGGATTTATTTTTCATTTGCTCCTGCAGAAATATGGAAGTCATCTCTTTATTCATACTTCCACAGCCAATCAATCAAATGATCACTATTTTTTTTGTTAATTCTACCTATTGAATATTTATTAAACCTATGCAACTTTCTCCATCCCTACTCCTACCACTATAATTATCTGCTACCTAGACTACATCAATTACCTCCTAACTGGCCCCCACACTACCAATTTTGCTCTTCTCTTATCTATTCTCCATTAGCAGCTGGAAGTGATCTAAAACTCAAGGCGGAACATGCCACTCTGCTGCCTCAAACACTTTGGTGATTTTCCATTCCCCTTAAAATAATGTAATACATAAGGCCCTCTTTGTTTTGGTACTTACCCACCTTTCCAGCTCATCTAATATGATGAAAATACTTCAAATAAGAATAATTTGCTATAATCACATCCATACCGGCCTTCTTGTACTTCTTGGAGTTGGAATAATCTCTTCTTCTGGCTGACCTCCACCTCCTTTACCCCTTCCCCTCACATAAGTGCCATTTCCTTATGAAAGCCTTTCCAAACCTCCCAGGTCAATTTTAGTCCACCCATAGCATCTCTCAAGATACTCACCACATTTCTAACCACATGTTTAATATCTCTCCCCTGTTATTCAAGTTTCATGAAGATAGGGACTGAATCTTGTTTCTTTACCTGTTCCTAGTACCAAGGACAGTGCCTCACACTTAATAACAATTTGTTGAAAGAAAATAAATGGATGAATGAAGATACCTTTCCACTTTTGGGTAATTACTCATCTTTTAAGAATGAAGGTCAGATGTTATATCCTTCAGGTTGGGTTACAGTTAAATCTGATTTATCTTTGAGTCCTTCGATTCTAGGTTGGGACCTCGTACATGGTTCCCACATCATAGATGTTTGTCAAATCCTAGTAAACTCTTGGCCAGGAGTTGATAATTATTGAAAATGAATGATGGGCATATGAAGGTTCATTATACTGTCAGTGTCCTTTTATATATATCTGAAGTTTTCCATAATAAATAAACTTAAAACATTTATATTCACCTCAAGTTAAGTGAAAGTGTAGTCAAGGATGAGCTTGAGGCTTCTGGCTTGGGTAATCCAGTAGGTGATAGTGCCATGGACAAAGTGGACTTGCATCCAGCGTAGTGTGTGTGTGTGTGTGTGTGTGTGTGTGTGTGTTGGGAGGATTCTTTTTCATCCCAGTGAAACTTCTTAGGAGGCCAAATAAAACAGATGAAATAAGGAATTTAGATTTGGACACCTTTAGTTTTGGGTACTTTGAGGGCTTCTCCAGTCAGTTGCTCCACGGTTAGCATTTACAATAAATTGAAACCTCTGTCTTAGAGGAGTGAACCACTGGAAGGTTTCTGGATGGGAACACATCTCCCCTCATATCCTTGATGGCCTCTCATCCACTGAGCTGACCCCCGGGAATTAACACAGCATCCGGGGAGTAGTCTGCGCAGCATGGCGCCCCTCCATTCCCTCCTTCACACTCTTCCTCCACACTTTCCCTTTTTCCTCCCGTCTTGTGAATTTCCACCAGGGGAGGATTTATTCTAGGCGCGGACGAGGGACCCTGGTGTCACACAGCTCTACCTCCAGCGGCAGGGGTGGAGGGTTACGAAACCTCGCGGTCTCGGTCTGCTTTCACCACTTACTTGTGACTGCAGGCAAGTCGCTTTACCTTTCAGAATCTCAGCATCTGTCTCTGACATTTTTGTCAGGGGAACGGTGGTGTCTCCACACGGCCGATGTGAGGACGGTGCCTGCCAACGGTTTAACACGGAGCCGGGCACGGCGCGAGCGGGCAGTAAGCGCGCTCTACTATTGTCAGCCTCGCTGCGTCCTCGCCTCTCCAGCAGGCCCCCGGGGACTGCGGCCGCCCGGGCGGAGCAGGCCGCCGCCTCAGACCCCTCCTCACGCGGCCCCGGCCGCGGCCCGGCCGCCGCCACAGCCGCTCGCGCTCCAGCTCCGCCGCTGCGGCGCGCGCCGGGGTGCGGGCCCAGGGCCCTGCGGGGCGCGCTCGGTGAGTCCGCGGCCTCGCGGCGGAGGGCGGTGCCGGGCCGGGCGGCGGCAGCGCTCTGGGACCCGGGGGCTGAGGCCCGGGGTCCCGCAGGGCGGGTCCCTCGGGGGAGCTGCGGCAAGGGCCCTCTGCGACGGGCTCGCGCGCTCGCGCCCGCGCGCGGCCCAAGATGGCGGCCCTCCGCCCCCTCCCCCCCCCCCCCGCCGCCCGGCGCGCGCCTCCGCTGCTCGGGGCGCGGCCCCGCGGCCCGCGCGCTCCAGGGCGGGGGATGTTGTGATGGAGAAGGCGCCGCGGAGCCGGAGCCCCGCAGCCTGAGCCACCTCCGCCACCTGGGCCTGGGGCCTCCCCGCGCAGGTAGGAGCTGCCCCAGCCCCGGGCCTAGCCCCGGAGGCCGGATCCCGACCCCCCTCTGCGGGCAGCGGACCCCGCAGCCCCTTCCCCGCGGCGGCCTGGGGGGCCCTGGTCAGGCCACATCCCCGGGGCGGTACTCCCGCCGCGCGCGTTCGGACCGTCGCCAGTCCCCCAGCCCCCACCTTGTGGGCGCCACCTCGGTCCTCACAAGACCCCCTCCCCGACCTTTATTTACCTCTGGCCCCTCGGGGCTGGAGGGGGGCGAGTCCGGGGGCCACGCAGCGAGGGGCGATGGGGGAGGGGGAAGGGGCTGGCGGTGGGACGTGGGGTGAGGTAGGCAGGGCCCGCGCGGATTTCTGCAGGGTCCCGGGCCTGGAATCTGTCAAGCCGCATTCAGTTGCCCTCGGCGACCGAGGGGTGTGCCCTGGGGCCCACTGTGCCCCGGCTTGGCCAGGAGGCCTAGCGCTAGCAGCAGCACTCCTGGAGAGCAGTTTTCCAGCCGCCAATTCAGAGGTTATTCCGAATCCCGTTTTGCATCTGCCTGTGCATTTCTCGCATTCCCAGCCTCTCCAGCACAGTCCCATCTCCCTCTACTCTTTCAAAGCCCACACCTTGCCTGCACTTGCTGTCATGTCCTCACTTCCCATTCATTCCTAAAACCACTGACACCCACTGACATGCTGGAGCCAAGGTCACCGGAGACCTCCATGTGTCCGACTCCAATGGACACCTTCCTGTTATCCCCCTTTCCTTTCAGTAGTATTCAGCGGTGTGTATTAACGCTCCTGGAAGCGTTTTTTCTGGTTTCTCTTGTCCGGCATTGGCATTGTCTGCTCCTTCGTGGTCTCATTTGCTACCTCCTTCCCCTCCCTTTAGATGTTGGTAAAGCTCTTGTTTCCATCCTGAGCTGTGCTCTTTCATTCTGTACTTTCTCCTCTGGTATTTTATTCACTCCCAAGCCTTCAAATTTCATATATACCTGTTAGTGATTCTCAGATATATATATATATATATATATATATATATATACACATATATATATACATATATACATATACATATACATATATATGTATATATGTACTCCAGATTCAGCTGCCCTCATGACATCTCCATTGAAGTTCAACAGAAATTCCATACCTACAGATCCCAAGCTGAATTACCGTCCCTGCGTTCCCTCTTTTCCCTTCTTCCAAATCTGTTCTTCCTTCAGCTCTCAGAAATGGCTACTTTCCAATCAGTTATCCAAGCTGGAATCCTGGGCAATATTTTAGATTAACCTCTCTCCCTCACACTCTCCATCTCATGTCACCAAATTTTGTCACATCCGCTACCTAAGTATTTTTCAGATCCATTCGTTGTGCTCCATCCTGACTGCTACCAAATTTAACCTAAGCCAAAACTCTTTTTTTCCCTCATTGCTCTAACATCATACTCTCTTGTCTACCTCCCCTTAAATACTCTCAACACAATGTGATCTTTTTTTTTAAATGCATCTATCTGATCATTTATTCAACAAATATACTTTGAGCACCTTTCATATATTAGATACTGTGTTAAGCACTGAAGATATAACTATGAACAAAATAGACTGAGATCTTGTCCCATAATCCAGGAGGGAATCAGATAAGAATAAAATGACAAGTGTAATAAATACCATGAAGTGGATGGTGGATAGTGTCTTGAGACTACATAAGAGCACAAACTAAATTGGTCTGGGAGGTGTAGAGAGGGCCAAGGAAGGCTTCTCTGAGAACCTGACATTTGAACTAAGATGTAAAGGGTAAGTTCGAGTTATTTCTGCGGGTTAGCAGAAGGGAAGGGCAGAAGGGAAAAAGGCAGAAGGGAAAAGAATCACCTGCAAAACGCCTTGTGGAAGGAGAGAGCGTGATGTCTTCTAGGAATCAAGAGAAGGCCAGTAAGGCTGGAGAGCAGAGTGCTGAAGCTGGCAGAGGCCACACTGAGCATGACAGTTTAGGCCATGTTAATAATTTTGATCTTAAGATCTTTGTCCTTGGTGGAGATTGTGATGGTAGTGGATGTGGAGAATAGATGAAGTTCAGACGTTTTTCTCAGAGAGGGAATTTTCAGTATCTGGGGATGGATTAAATGTGGGGAGTGAGGGAGGCAGGGAGGCAGTAGCGTTAAGGATGCTACCCCCTGCTTCTGTTTTGCACAACGGGATGGGTGGTTATATTAGTCCATAAACCAGGATCCTGAAAGAGGACCAGTAAATGTATGGGAGAGAGAAACATAAGCAGGCATGTTTGTTTGAGAGGCCTTTGAGACATCCAGGCGGAGATGCTGAATAGGAAGTTGGATGTACACGTCTGGAGCTTGGATGAGGGGTCTGAAATGGAGATGTAAATTTTGAAATAAGCAGTGTATAGGTGGCACCGGAAGCTGTGGGCACAAATAAATATTTATTTTGAATATTCAATGAGAAAGAGAAAAGGGCCTAAGAACAAGCCATGAGAAATATCAGCATGTAACAGCTGATAGAGGAAGGTGAGCCAGCATAAGGGTCTCAGAAGCCACTGGACAGGAACTAGAGTATGTAGGAAGAAAACCGGGAGATGTAGTACAGGGAAGCCACGAGTGAAAGTTGGATGGGAGGCAGGGTGTCAAGTAGTGCTGAGAGTAGAACCAAGATGATATGCGGGTTGGATTAGATGACACAGGGTCCTGCTGACCTTGGCGAGAGCTGTTGCTGAGACATTCTGGGAGTGAAAGCAGTATTGGAGAGGTTGAGCATTGAGTGCGAGGTGAGGAAATGACAACAGTGAGTAGAGACAGCTCTTTCAAGAGGTTTGCTTGAGCTGGATGGGGAGAGAGAAAGAGCAGCTAGTGGCACTGGAGGACCATTGGTCAAGACACATTCTGCTTTTAAGTTGGTAGATAGTAGATCCCATTGAGAAGGAGAGGTTGATTATTTAGAAGAGAAAATGGGTGAACAGTGGTATAAAATTCCTGGAAAGGCATGAAAGGAAGGAACCAATTAAGAGATGAAGCAGTTGGTCTTAGGAAGAAGGATAAAAGGATAGGTGCTGAGGTCAGCAAATTAATGTTTGTGGACATTCCCCAATCCATTCCATTTCCTCTGGGAAGGAGGAGGGGGAGATCTTCCTCTGGGAGGGAGGGGTGGTGCACCAGGTGGTCCAAGGAGAGTTGTGTTCTTGTCTCAACTTAAAAGTCTTTCCTTGAGCAGCTCCTTGCTGATGTCTGGGCTAGAGTACAACTCAGACTCCTGTAGTGCTCTGTTCCTACCCCCATCATACTCCATCATTTATTTAACAAATAGGGAGTGCTTATCAGTGCCAGGGACCGTCCAGACCCTGGCATTGCACTGCATTGTAGGGGGTGGTTTCCCTGCTATACTGTGTGCTCCACTGGGGAGGGACCATTTCTTCATAATTCATCACTCTTCCCCATGCCTAGCACAGTGCCTTGCAAATAGTAAGCTGTCAGGTTAGAGGACTCTTGACCTTGAGTAGGATGTACCCCCATCCCTGTAGTCAATCTGAGCCCCTTCACACTTAGTGGCCACTCTTAGCTCCTTGCCTTGAGCCAGAATCCATGTGGCTCTTTCCGTCCTTTGAGAGGCTTCAGGTACACCTAACCCCAAAATGTGTGCCCCTTCTTGAGGATCCTGGGTCGCTGGTTATCCTTTGATCTCAAAAAGTTAGGTGATGGTGCCATACAATGCCTTGAACCAGGAGCTTAGGTTTCAGTGCTTGTTCACAACAGAGCTTCTGCATTTCTCCCCCAGTACTTTCTGCCCTGGTGACCAGAGGGACAGGGCTGCCTTGGAGTTGATCTGGCTCTTCACTGTCCCAGCCTCACAGTGTTTGTGCCTTTCCCAGATCATACCTCCAAGTGCTAAGGAGGTCAATACCATGCTGACCTCTTAAAAACCTGGCTCCATACACTGCTGCTTCAGAGAAGGGCTCATCGTCTCTGTGATCCTCTCAGCTTGCCATAGTCACAGGGTCTTCACATCCTGAAACTCAATGAGGATGCCACTGTGGAATAGCCTTCAAGTCAAGACGTCAGTGTACACTAATTCCCTCCCTCCCTTTGTCCCAGATCTTGGTCTCACTGCTCTGGGACCTCCTGCCTTCTCAGGTACCCTTCATCATTCTCCAGCAGCCTCTCTAATACTCCTATTGCCCACTTGCAGCCCATGGGACCACACAGGTTTGTCCTCAGTGTCTGATCCCACTAGTCTCAGCCTCCAAATCCCTCTTACCCCCTGAGAGCACCTCAGGGTAGCTCTGAGCTCTGGGCACACGTTGTCTGTTCCCTCCATCCTTCCCTTCTGTCCACATCGAGGCTCCACTGTGTGGCACACACACCACGCACACTCCTTGGTAATGGGAACGTGAAGTCGAATAAGACAGTCTCGGGTGTTTGGATGGAATGGGGCATTGGGTATCATGAGACATGGAGGAGGGAATGGTCCCCTGAGCAAAAAAGAGAGAGAACGGAACAGGAAAGCCTCACTGCTCAGTAGCTGTGCCTGCCGAGCCAAGTTTTGAAACATGAGCAGAGGTTCTCACTCAGGGAGACAGGATTCCAAGCCGGGGGAGCACTGTAAACAAAGAGCCAGGGCTGTCAGGGTGTGACATGTTCTAGAATCTGAATCTGCCATATTTTGTGAAGCTGGAATGTAAAGTGTGAAAGAGGCAGGGAAGGGGGAGGAGGTCTGAGAGGTCATAGGGATTGGCTCAAGGAGGCTCTCAGTGTCCTGCTAGTGAGCACAGATCTTATTCTGAAGGTAACAGTGAGCCATCTAAATTTTCCAACTGGGGAGTGACACAATCTGGTTTCCATTTTTGGAAGATTACTGTGGTTCTAGGTAGTGGCAGAGCTGTTTATTTTTCTTGTTTATGCCAGTGACCATGAGTTTGCTTATTACCCAGGTGGAGCCACACCAGGCAGATCTGCAGTTCCACATAAGGCAGACACACAGGAACATTTTTTCATCCAGGTCACGGATGTGTGCACAGTGTTGTGCTAGGGTTTGAGGAGCTAGGCATGATGGAAAAGCAAGCTATGGCTCCTGCCCCAGGACCATGTGCTGTACCTGAGGCACAGCAGAGCCTTGGTCAGACAGCCTAAAGCACCTCACTGGCAATGTGTGCTCAGAGCTGAGAGCTACCCCGAGGTGCAGGGAGAACCAGGACAGGGGGTTAGGGGAGATGGAACTCTTCAGTGGGGGCTAGGGGGGAGAGAGAACGCTCAGGTGAGAAATGGGGGAGAAGGAACCACACGGTGGGAGTCAGAGAGAGAGGTATGCAGTGAGAGGCAGCCAGTGAGACAGAGTTGTGTGCTGAAGAGAAGGGTTGAGGAGGAAGAGAGGACTCAGAGAGGGAATGGGGGAAGTGGAAGGCGACATGGAGCTAAGAGGGCCAGGATGAGAAAGACTTGGTCAGGGAGGGTGGCCTGTGAAGTGGTGACAATGAGGGTCCAGGGAGTAAGCACTTTACAGTGGCGGTCAGGGAAGGAGGACACTAGAGCAGTAGAAGGTGAGGATGGAAGGAGGCCTTGATGGGATCACTGGGTAAGGATATTTAGGCAGTGAAGGTGTTCCACAGATGGGTTGTAATGAGAGAGGGGCCAAGGGGCAGGAAGTGGGGGAGGGCTGTCACTGTGGAACAGGAGATCCCCTCCCCTGCGGCAGGTGGGATTTGTTTGGGCCACCACGAGCAGTGGTTGAGACACAGTGACATGACCAAAATGTGTTTCCTGCAACTGGCAGAGGAGATGCTAAAATCGGGCCTGGAGGAGATAGGAGAGCAGACTTACACATTCATTCAACAAATATTTATTGAATTCCTGTTCTGTGCCAGGGTTTGTTACGGTCTAGGCATATTGTATTGAAAAGAAAAAAAAAAAGACAAAATCTTCCACCATGGAACTGAAATTGCAATCATGGGGAGACAATGATTAAACAAATAGTGGTAATAATATTGATAAATAGCTTGACAGATGGTGCTAGGCACTAGGGAAGGTTTGCGTGTTGCTGAGAGAGGGCATGGTGGCTTGCAGTTTTAAAAGGGTGTCAGGGAAAGCCTCACTGAGAAGATGACATTTGGATCAAGACATAAAGGGCTGGAGGGTACAGGTCAAAAGCTCCTGTTGATTGAGGCACGAGGCATTATAGGGCCTGGCAGATGGAGTGGTGTCCAAAGTAAGATACTTTATAGTAACAGTCATCAAGATGTAGCTTCAACTGGCCAATTCAATTCATGAATTGAGGCTGAAGGTCTTTCCTTTGTGACCTTCCTTCCCAGGTCCATGCCCTTGATGGTCTACAGCTCATTCTCTCCTATTCTCACAGTCCCTAGTAGGCCTGGGCTTCGGGGCTGGTTGATGATAGGAACACTGCCTAGGGAGCTCACAGTAGGAAGTTGTGGATAGCAACGTGGCAAGAGGAAGGGGGCAGTCAGTGTCCAGTCCCAGAACACATGAGCCAGTCCCACACCAGCTGGGTCCCTGGCACAGTAAGCCCCGGTCAGATAAGTGGGGGTGGGGATGCACAGAGAGCCATTGTGTGGAAGCTCTGCTGTTGAGATTGAGGGCAAAGCAGGGGCTGGCTGTGCTGTCTCAGAAAGCTCAGGGCTGGGGATTTGGGGCTGGGGTGGATTGTAGGCCTGGCCCTAGCCTTTGGTGGAGATGGTGGTTGAGTGGGTGGTGGTGTGGGGGGACAGGAGTTGAGCCTAGTCATTGTCATGGGAAAATAGCTCACAGGACACAGCAGTGGGTGCTAGTCTGCTGAGCATAAGGGAGATGACGAGGTACGGAGCACAGCCCCAGGCAGAAGCAGGGGTGCTGCTGTCTTGACCTGGAGGCTCAACCACAGTCTCCTATCCTCACCCCACAGGATCTGCCAAGGCCATGTCTGTTCCATCGTCACTGAGCCAGTCGGCCATTAATGCCAACAGCCACGGAGGCCCTGCCCTGAGCCTGCCCCTGCCCCTGCACACTGCCCACAACCAGCTGCTCAACTCCAAGCTGCAGGCCACGGCTGTGGGACCCAAGGACCTGCGCAGTGCCATGGGGGAGGGTGGTGGGCCTGAGCCAGGCCCTGCCAATGCCAAGTGGCTAAAAGAGGGCCAGAACCAGCTCCGGCGGGCTGCCACAGCCCATCGTGACCAGAACCGCAACGTGACCTTGACCCTGGCAGAGGAGGCCAGTCAGGAGCCTGAGATGGCACCCTTGGGCCCCAAAGGCCTGATGCACCTGTACTCTGAGCTGGAGCTCTCCGCCCACAATGCAGCCAACAGAGGGCTCCGAGGATCTGGCCTGATCATCAGCACCCAAGAGCACGGGCCAGATGAAGGAGAGGAGAAGGCGGCAGGGGAGGCTGAGGAGGATGATGAGGAAGAGGACGAAGAGGAGGAGGAGGAGGACTTGTCTTCTCCCCAAGGGCTGCCCGAGCCCCCGGAGAGTGTGGAGGTGCCCCCCAGACCCCAGGCCCTTGCAGACGGTCCCCGAGAACACAGCAAGAGTGCCAGCCTCCTGTTTGGCATGCGGAACAGTGCAGCCAGTGACGAGGACTCCAGCTGGGCTACCTTATCCCAGGGCAGCCCCTCCTACGGCTCCCCAGAGGACACAGGTACCTTATGGAGCTTGACATGGGGGATCCGGGAGGGCAAGTGGACAGGGGTCAGGCCTCTCCAAATCAATGTCGGGGCCAGCCTAGACATGAGCCACAGAGCTGGTGTCCTCATAGTCCTCAGCAGGCCATATCCAGGTTTTCCTGGATGAAACCATTCCTGATATTCAGAGTGTTTTCACAAGTTGCTAGGTCCATCCATCATGCACACACTGATGGATGGTGGACTTAGGTGCATTTATGGAGCACTTACCAGGTACTGCCCTATGCTTATCATTAATTGTATTCCATCCTTACAGTCATACTGTGAGTTAGATGCTATTATGATGCCCATACATCATACATAGTAGGCCTGGAGAGGTTAAGTAGCTTTCCCAAGTCACAGACAGTCTGGGATCATAGTAGAACTGAGTCTAGACCTGAGCTCTTGTCCTTGCTTATCCTGCCACTGATGCACACAGCACGATGAGCCAGGTATACTTAAGTCAGCTTTTAACAGGCCAGATCTGGAGGCAACAGCAGCACCACCCCACAGATGTCTACTTGGAAAGACTGAGGTCGGTTGTGTGCAGAGCACTCTCTGGGCGTTGTAAGGATACCGTTTTGTATTCTTTGTATCAGGAATAGAATACTAACTAAAAGTTAGGAAATAAAAGAAGAAAGAATGAATATATCCATCTTTGTGGGGTGGGCAAGAGGGGACAATAGGTATTGGACTCCAAGGACTGATCATTAAATGTGTCCCATTTAAATAAATTGAATTTCTGTATTTCCTGATGTCACATAGAGATGCAGACAGAGCTGAGCAACAGAGGACAGAGATAATGGGTTGTAGCTACAAGCCCAGAGTTTTCTGGATTGGAAGACAAGTAAAGATTAGGAAAGACTCGGGTGTGCACCTGGCAGCAGGCACTATACCAGACCCCAAACTGTGGAGCCTTTGCAGGGGAGCATGTAGTTCATGCAGGTGAGCCAAAGGCAGTACAGCATCCCCTTTCCAAAAACTTAACATGGATATTTTCAAACATCTAGAAAAGTAGAGAGAATAGAATAATGAGCCCAGTTTATCCATGACTCCGTTTTAACAGTGACCAACATATGACTAATTTTGCTGCATCTATACCCTGACCTACTCTTGGGTCCTAGCCTATTTCAAAGCAGACACTCAAATCCATAAGTGTTTGTTTACTCATGCATTTCTAAACAACAAAATTCTTCTAAAAATTTTCACAAAACCATTATCATTAGTACAAAAATTCAGCAATAACTTTAATATTATCAAATATCCAGTCAATGTTTATAATTTCCTAATTGTTTAATAAATGACCCCCCCCCCAACACACACATCCTGCTATTTAAAGTTTTGATTATTTGGATCAATAACCAGTTAGTTGGAGACCTTCCCATGGTGGATGTGTATCTTAAAGTTTCTTTGGGTCTGTATGTCATGCTTCCATTCCTCCGTCTGTCTCTCTTTATTTTTGCTTGCAGAGTGTTGTTTTAAATTAGAGACACAGTGTTATTTATCTTGGGTTTTCCAGAGTCTGGATTTGTAGACTCTCCCTGTGGTGGCATCGAGCAGGTTTCTCTTCCCCTAGATTTCCTGCAGATTTGGTAGTGAGTTCTAGAGCCTTGATCAGATTTGGATTTGAGAGGTTTTTGTGTGTGTGTGTTTTGCTTTTGCAAGAACGTTTCATAGGTGGTATTGAGTACTTTTATCAAAGACAAAGTCTGGTTGCTTCTCTTTTCTGTGATGTTAGTAGCCTTCGATGGTCATTGCTTGGACCTCCTTTTAAAGGAGCAGCTGCTACTTCATTCCAGCTGGTTATCTATAGGGTTGCATGGGGGGGGGGGGGGGAATCTCATCCAGTCAGTTCATGCCACTTTTCAAGGAAAACCAAAAACTGGACATTGATGTGAAATAGCCCAATTTCTAAATGTTAGCAGCCAGTTCTGTTTTTTTACAAAGTACCACGCAGGCCACACAAAATCTGAGTCTTGTATTTGTCTGTAGGTTGCTAGTTTGGAACTTCTGCCCTAGCTGTGGGGTATGAGACAGAGGCCAGATACTGGAGAGCCTGATTGGTCCAGGGGCTGCTGGGGTGGTCGCTGTAGTAGCTGCACATGTGAACCATCTGGGAGAAGGAGACCAGAACTGCCGAAGAAGTGGGAAGGGCCTGCTGGGCACGGGCATCAACCTCAGCGAGAGAGGACAGCCAAGGATCAAGCTCTGGTGGAGGCTATGGAAGGTGGAGGGAGTGAGGTGGGGCCAGCCTCGGAAAGGGTTGAGTCACTGCTTACTCTTTTGTAATTGTGGTGCTGTGATCATAAAGGCCATGGAGGAGGTCTGGTTCCTGTAGGAATGGAGTAGCATTGGGCAAAAGTTATTTTGTCCTTCCCAGCCTAGGATCTCCACAGAGTTGTTGATTGAATAAATAAATGAATGGAAGAGTGAATGAACTTTACTACCTGTGTTGAGTTCATACTCAGTGCCAGACCTTGTCCTAAATGCTGAGAAGGCATAGCACAAGGGACAGAGGTTCCTGTCCTCATGGTGCTCACAGTCTAGGGGGGTACAGAGAGAGACGGGCAGCTCTGATCAGCATGGTGAGCACTGGGATGGAAGATGTGCAGGAGGACATTCAGCCTGTGTGCATGGGGTTGAGGGGGTGGGTCAGTTTTGATACGTGACCTTTACATGTAGGCCTGAAGAAGGAGTGGGTGATAGTCAGGTGAAACCTGAGGGAAGGAGGCTGGGCTTATAGAGGATGAGGGGCATGAAGAGCAGGGAGAGAGAGACAAGGGGCGTGGGGGCTGGTGATCAGAAATAAGGCTCGAAGGCAGAAGGTTAGAGGCTCATAACAGCACACACACCCTGCGAGGAGTTTGAGTTCTATCCTGAGGGCAAGAGAAAATAATTAAGATTACTAAAGTAGAGAATAGTTCAGCATTTTGAAACAATCATGTGGGCTGTAGCGTGCAGTCCACATTGGAGGAGACTAGGCTGGAGGAGGGAGCCCACCTGTGAGGCTGTTGCTGTGATCCAGGTAAGAATTCCAGGTAAAAGGGAGAAGCTTGAACTACTGTAGTGACATGGGGATGGAGAAGAGGAAAGAGCATTATGTGACTCACTGACTCCCGAGCAAATGGCTATACCTGTTTCACCATGACGGCACGCACAGATGAATGAATGAATGATGCACAAACCTTTGAATTCGTGCGTCAGTGCCTGAATGAGTCGATGCAGGAGTGAAGATGTACATTCCTGAATAAATGTGTGCATGTGGTACGGCAAAGGCCTTAGTGGGGCTGTGCTTGGAGGGAGATGTGCCAGGCTCCAGAAGGGCCTCCCAGATGGTCAGAGGGGGAGAGCAGCCCGCCCCTCCAGGACAGATCGGAAGGATGAAGCTCTTTGAAGCAGGAAGGTACAGGCTAACAGGGATGGCAGATGGATTGGTGTGTGACTCAGTCAGAAGATGGTGAATTGGTCCCCAGATTCAAGAGGTGTGTGACCCTTCATGAAGAAGGGTATGTCTGTGGAGGGCACGGTTGCTCTTGCTGTTGGTGCTCCTGAAAGGTTCCACAGGAGAGCCCCGAAGGCACTGGAGGGTCCCTGGGGAAGAGCAGGCATTTTAATTCCCTGGGGTCTGAGATGAAGGCTGGGTGGAGAGAGAAGAGGTGATAATGGCTACCTAGAAGGCTGAACAGGCAAGAGCCCCTCCTCCATGGGCCTACCTCATTTGCAAACAGGGTGGTGAGGAATCTTGCTTGCATCAGGTGTGCGGCCACCTTGGGTGACCACACCTGCTCTCAGCCCCTCTGTGTGCCTGGTTGCCCAGCAGCCTGGGTCTGGGGACTGCCTGTATCCTCAGTGCTGCCTCTTGGACCAGTCAGGATTCCTGGTTTCCCTGGTAACGGGAAGCACGTCAGCAGTCTGGGCGCTCCCAACCGTCCTGGTGCTGCGGTTGCCGAGGAGACGCTGCAGCCTAGCTGGGCCCTGGCAGGTGAGGGGGGCTGTGCAGGGAAGCCCCAAGCCCAGCCTCAAGCTTGCTGGGGCCCAGCCTTCAAGGCCCACTTTTGGGCTCAAACTGCAGGGCAGGTCCTGGGCAGGGGAGGGATCCCCGGGAGCTCCGAAGCCACACCCTTTTTGTGCTGAGAGCTAGTCTTTGCAGGGCCCCAGGTGGCTGAGGTATTCCTGAGGGGCTGAGTTTCCTGGTGTCCTCCAGACTAGGTTTGACTGTGGCACTCTGATGCCCATTACGGGGTGGGATGGAGATTCAGAATTGGGGGAGGGGAGTCAGGATTAGAAAGAAGAAATGTGGGCAGGAAGGGCTAGGGTCTTATGAGGACCCTCTATTCCTCCCTCCACGGAGGTCCCCTCCCATGGTGGTCCTGGCCCCTCCTTAGTGAGCGCCAGGCGGGGGAGGATCTTGCCTGGCAGGCGCTCTGCCCTGGTGAGAAGGGGGCGGGATGAGCTTTTCTCTGCAGCCCAGCACCAGGCTGTGAGCCCAGCTGGCTGGGCTGGAGGGGCTGTGAGGAGGGAGGGTGGAGGCAGGAGGGGCTGGGAACCAGCGCCATGTTCTCCCAGGACTTTTTCCTGGCCATCATCCTTCAGGACAGCAGCCCAGGTGAGGGGTAGCATGAGGCTGGGCAGAATATGAGGTGGGGCTGGGTAGGGAGGAGAGGCAGAGGAGGCATAAGCTGGGTTACAGGGCTGGAGTGGTGTGGCTCTGCTGGAAGAAGAGGGGTGTATGTCACAGGTATACGTGCATGTGCATAAGACGTTTGCCTGCATCTGTGTGTGGCAGGGGTCAAGGTGTGAGTGTGTGTGGTATCTGCACACACGAGGCAGGGGTTGACTGAGTGTGCATTCACTATCTGTGTGGTACCCACACATGTGTTGGGGGTTGTTGTGGGTGTGGTCTCTGCACACATGTGGTAGGAGCTGATACATATAACCGTGTGTGTGCATACCTCTATGTGGTGACTGCGTTAAGGTATGGCTGGAGTTGGGTTGTGTGTGTGTTTGCCCCTGCACATGTGTGTGCACCTGTGATACCCACCGTCTCTGCTGGTATTTTCTGTGTGTGTACACCCTTGTGTTTGTGGTGGCTGCACAGGTGTGTAGTAGGGCTTGTATGTGTTGTGTGTTTGAGTGCACGTGTGTGTGCAAGAGCTGACAAGTGTGTGTGCGCCTGAGATATGGGCATATATGATAGGAGGTCAGTTAGGGTCACCCAGCCTCCTTCTCCTCTCTCTGTCTTCCTCCTTCCCTCTTTGTGGGCACATTAGCCAGGAGCAGGGTCCAGGAGGAGACCTGAGTCATGTCCCCTGCTGGTGGTCCCCCATGTTGTGTGTGGCTCCCGACTGCAAGCTCTAGGAGAAAGCAGGAACTTTGTGCTGGAACCCTTCCCCCATCCCTTCCTGTCCACCATGGGATCTCCAGGAGGGGATTGGCATAAGTACCCACTGTCTGCTTGTTGGGTGGGTAGACCCTCATCAGTCCCCCCACCCACCCAGCAGATTCCTTCTGGAACCCCAACGCCTTCGAGACGGATTCCGACCTGCCAGCTGGATGGATGAGGGTCCAGGATACCTCAGGGACCTACTACTGGCACATCCCAACAGGGACCACCCAGTGGGAGCCCCCAGGCCGGGCCTCTCCCTCACAGGGGAGCAGCCCCCAAGAGGAGTCTCAGGTAAGCTCACAGGCCTGTTGTTTTTTGTACAGGGGTGGAGGGGTGTTGCTGCCAGAACAAGACAAGCTACCCACTTATTGCTCCTATCCCTCTTCATAGCTCACTTGGACAGGCTTTGCCCATAGAGAAGGCTTTGAGGATGGAGAATTTTGGAAGGTGAGGGGACCTGCTCTACAATGGGGGAGCTGGAGAAGGGGCATCATTTTGGTCCTGACTCCTCTCTCCCCTTTCCAAGGATGAACCCAGTGAGGAGGCTCCTATGGATTTGGGACTGAAGGACGCTGAGGAGGGGGCATTGCCCTTCCCAGCTCAGAGCCTCAGGTGAGTGGGAAGGCATGATACAGTGGGCTGGCAGGGGGATAGACCTCTCTGGGAGGGGCATGAGGACAGCTCCACGTTTGAGCATCTGTACCAAATGTTACCATCTTCCTCCAGCCCAGAGCCATTACCCCAAGAGGAGGAGAAGCTGCCCCCACGGAATGCCAACCCAGGAATCAAGGTTTGTTTAAGACCAATGCCCATTCCTCAGGCTGGGGCTCCTCTATGTGCAGGAGACCCCCTGTGTCATATTCTGGGGGGCATCTCTGGTCTCAGTAACCTCTCCAGGTCCTAAGTTAGGAGTTTTTCCAGTCTTAGCATAGATCCCTGTTTCTGAGCCAGAGGCACATCAGTGTTTCACTCAAGCAGCCCAATGGCTTGGCAGGGGCTCCATTCAGGCTTGACTCAGATGCTTCCTTGTGCTAGCAGGGGTCTCCTCTGAGACCATCCCCCTCCCGCCAACTATATCCTGTTGGAGAGCTTTTCAGTCTTAGCTCAGAGCATCCTCCCAGCTGCCATGTTCTGAGTCAGGAACTCCTCTGCTCTTAGCAGAGAGTGTCCTGTGTTGGAGGTCCTCTGGTTCTAGCTCAGACCCTATACCTCCCACCCCCTCTTCTATGTCTGGCAGTGTTTCGCCGTGCGCTCCCTAGGCTGGGTGGAGATGACCGAGGAGGAGCTGGCCCCTGGACGCAGCAGTGTGGCAGTCAACAACTGCATCCGTCAGCTTTCCTACCACAAAAACAATCTGCACGACCCCATGTCTGGGGGCTGGGGGGAGGTGAGGGCTGAGCTGGTGGGTATGGTTCAGTGGAGAAGGGAAGGGAGCTGTGAGAGAGAGGAGAGCTGGGCTGCCCGAGCAGTGGCTGGGGGAGGGAGGTGTCAACCCCTTGCAAGTGACAGCCTAGTGAGATTGTTGTGTGATCCCAGGTTGGGGCCTTGGGAGATGGTTTCTAGCAATGACCAGATGATAAAGGGAGTCACGTAAGGGATGACAGATGTGACCTCTACTAGAGTGAAGCCTGCAAGGTGGGTCTTCCACCACCAAGGCCAGGACCCCACAGCTGTGGCTGACTTCCCCTGAGCTGGAGGTGGCAGAGATGAGTCACCTCCCCAGCTGGGGCTCCACTGAGTGCCTGCTTCCTGGGCCCACAGGGAAAGGACTTGCTGCTACAACTGGAGGACGAGACACTAAAGCTGGTGGAGCCGCAGAGTCAGGCCCTACTGCATGCCCAGCCCATCGTCAGCATTCGAGTTTGGGGCGTCGGGCGGGACAGTGGAAGGTGGGAGCTGTGCCTGGGACCCTAGGGTGGGGGCTCATCTGGCAGTCAGAGTGGGGGCCCTCCTTCCTGACTCTATTCTTTGCCTCTCTTATGCTGCCGGAACCAGAGAGAGGTACTTATACCTAATTTACCCTGACCATTCCTCCTCCCAGACCAGGACCAGATACCTCAAAGCACCCAAGTTCCCCTATTCCGCCCTGCCCCTTCTTGCCCGCTGTGCTCGCCCATTTTCCCCCACCTTGGCATGCTTGCCTGTCTACCCACCAGCCAGAAGGCAGCACCCACAGGATACCATCCTGAGGGCAGAAGCCCTGAAGGAGCTGTGATGGACAGGGAGGGCATGGGTGGGGTAAGGATGATGCCTCGCACTGGATGGCACTGGGAGACACTGAGGTGCCCCTCCCCCAACAGGGACTTTGCCTACGTAGCTCGCGATAAGCTGACCCAGATGCTCAAGTGCCACGTGTTTCGCTGTGAGGCACCTGCCAAGAACATCGCCACCAGCCTGCATGAGATCTGCTCTAAGGCACGGCCCCCTCCGCTCCCTGGACTAGCTGGCACCTTTGCTCTACAAGGATGTGGGTGGGGTCATTGAATGGGGGTGGGGGACTCTGGGGCAATGAAGCCCTAATGGACTCTCTCTCGCTCCTCCCCTCCTCTCCTCAGATCATGGCCGAAAGGCGTAATGCCCGCTGCTTGGTAAACGGACTTTCCCTGGACCACTCTAAACTGGTGGATGTCCCTTTCCAAGGTCAGTGCCACAACCCTGCCAGATCCAGCTCAGCTTTGTTAGAAAGGTGAGGTGACCCAAGAAGAGGCATAAGCTACTACATGGACATGATAAAAAATGGGCACATAGTGACTAAATTCTTTGGATCAAATAAGTAGAGGGACTTTGGTTAAAGGGAGGTGGGGAAGGGCTGGAGGTAGGGCCTTGGATGGGTGCATATCCAGCTTATGCCCTAGTGGTGGGGCCTGGGAGTGAGCAAGGTCTGCCACCATGGCTGTTCCTCCTTTTCTTTTCCACAGTGGAATTTCCAGCGCCTAAGAATGAGTTGGTACAAAAGTTCCAAGTCTATTACCTGGGGAATGTGCCTGTTGCTAAACCTGTTGGTATGTATGTTCTTCTTCACCCAGGGACCACCATCCTGATCCCAAAGCTATGCCCCCACCCTCTGCCTTCTAAAACCTTTTTTTTTACCAGACCTTCCTCATGCTTGATGTCGCCCTGCTCTTTAAAATGCATCCCACCTCCTGTACCTCTGTCCTATCTGCATTCTGTGTCCTGCCTTATACCAGCAGTTGGCCTGCCTTCACTGAGTTTGAACCATTGAACTAGGCACACAGGAGACCCACTCTTGCATCTCACAGAGAAGCTTTGATTGGGTTAGGAGGTGGGTCTTAGATGACTAGAAATATCAGGTAGCAGCTGGGAGCTGGGTTGGGTATTACAGCACTAACCATGAGCTGTGAGCATCCAAAGAGGAAGCAGTGAGCATAATTGTGACATGCTTTATTGCTTATGAAGTACTTCCTTATATGTCGTTTAAGTTTTGATGTTCCTATGAGGTTGGGATTATGTTAATATCCATTTTGTAGATAAGGAAACTGAGAGTAGAGACTATCTGATACTGTCTTATATTTCTAGTGCTTTCACAGTACTTGTTATTTATTTTTCATTCATTCAACAAATACCTATGAAGCTTACCATGTGCTGGGTCCTGGGAGAACAATGACCATAGCTTTCATGGAGGTTACAGAAGGTTGCAGCAGAGAAAAACAAAACAAAACAGGAAGTAGTCAAATAATCATATTAATAATAAATGTGTAATTACAAATTGAGTCATTCGTTGAAAGAAAGTAGCAAGGTGCTATAAAACTATGTGAGAGAGGAACTTCATTTAGTCAGAAAAGACTTCCTTGAGAAAGTGACATTTAAACTGAGATCAAAAAAATGAATTGAGGCTAATGTGGTAAAGTGGGATGGAGATAGGAATAAAGCAGAGGAATATCATTCCAGGCAGGTTAAACAGTGTAGAAGTGGATCCACAGTGGAGGGCACTTTGGTACTTCAAAGGCATTGAGAGAAGGCCATTGGTACCAGATGAGGCTTGGGAGTTGGATCGCAAGTCAGACCTTATGGACCACATTAATGATTTGTTCTTCATCCTAAAATCAGTATGGAGCTATAGTTGAATTTTCAGGAAAATACTTTGCATAATCAAATTTGAATTCTGTAAAAGTTGGCTTTGGTTATACCATGGAATAAAATGTTTAGCAGGTGGAGGTGGATGTGAGGAATGAATTAGGAGGATCTTGGGGTAGTTATGGCTGGTAAGAAGAGTATCACGGGCTATGGTGGAGCTGAAGAAGAGTATGCAGATTGAAGAGACGTTTAAACAATTAGAATCAACAGATCTTGGTGATTGACTGAATGTAGGACAAGGGACAGAGGCATTCAGGCTGACTCCTGGCTTCCTGGCTTTGGAAACTAACTGGATGGTGATGCCATTCTGTAAAGGTAGTAGACATTGGAAGAGGCCAGTTTTGGTATGGAGATTGGAGTTCAGTTTCAGATATGCCAAATTTGATGGGGAAGCTGAGTGACAAACTCAGGTTGGCAGTTGGATTCACAGAGGAAGGTCTGGGTTGCAGATTCAAATGTGGCATTATTGGGTTATAGAGGTAATCAAAGCCATGAGTGTAGAGGAGACTGATCCCTGAAAATAAGCAGCCCACAGTGAAAAGAGAAATGAGGCTAGGCCTAGCTTTTAGACCCTCAGCATTTAATGGACAGAGGAGGATGAAATTGACAAGGATTGTGGGAGCAGAAGAAGAGAAGTGGGAGGCAAAAAGACTGCTTCAAGAGGCGGTCAAGTGTCACATCAAAAGATACTTAGGAAGAACTCAACTGTTTGATGAATGGGTAAATGAACATACGAAACAATGAATGAGACTTACCTCAAATGACATGGCCAGGAGGTGGGAGGCCTAGGGCTCAAACCTAGTCATCTTCAATTCTCTGCTCTTTCCCTTAAACCATACTGACTTTAATGACGAGCACCTTAGATCCAATAAGGAAACCCTTCTTAGAAAGAATGGAAATTGAGCTAGAGTTTGAAAGGGGGCCTGTCTTTACAGAAGGTAGTTGGTATTCCACTTGGATTCAGTGGCAGTGCCACAGACAGGGAGCCAGAGGTGAGAAAATAATGTGTGTGGAGCAGGAAGGAAGCTTGGCTGTCTCCTACATCTTTGCTTTCATTTCTTTCTGTTTTTCACCCTCAACTTCCAAACCCTTGTTGCTTCTTCCAGTTACTGTCCCTACCCCCCCTCTCTATCCACCTTACATAGGTTCTCACGACGATGAAGCAACTGTCTACGATCCTTGACTGCCCCTCTGCTGCCCGTCACTTCAATGGTCAGCTCCCTAAACTCTAAACTCACTTCCTGCTTCGTCTTATGCTCCCTTTTAACCTCCAGGAGTTTAACATTGGCTCCTCCTAAAGCTGCAGCATTCATTCATAAATCATTCATTTATTTAACAAGTATCTGTAGGATGCCTATCTGTGTGAGGCACTATTCTCAGTTCTTGGTTCACATTAATGAACCAAACTGACAGATTCTTGCCTTCAGGTAGCTGACAATTTAGGCAGGAGAGACAGACAATAATGAAATTATGTAATATGTTGGAAGGCAACATGATACGGGGAAAAATGCACAGTAGGATAAAGGGGATTGGGAGTGCAGGGCTGGGGGTCAGGGTATAGGTTTTAATCCTGAGTTGTTACCAAATATGGCAGACTGTTTGTAGGCCACATTGCTCCACAATTTTCCCTACCTCCACACCAATTCTCCCCACACTCCAAGGTCAGGCCCCATCCCCATGGCCCCATGAGCTTTGATATCTTGTCCACACTCATGGTCTTCAAGATTTTTCCATAGACTGGAATAAACATCAAAAACACCACAGCCCTTGTCAATTGACCTGACCCACTCAGGAACTGCCTGTGTTTTCACCCTTCTGTGGGCTCCTAGGTTACTTGGTTATACCAGTTTGGTTGCATTTGCCCATGTTGCCTTGAGGGTGATTTGCTCAAGCATCTGGAATTCCTTAAGTAGATAATAGATAAGCCCTGTGCTAGGATTGGGGACACAGAGATGAATTAAACTTGCCTTCCCTCCTTGAGATGGCCACAGCCCAGGGTGGAAAAAGGTTTTCCAGGAGTTACAAGATGTGCTAATAGTTGTCCCAGCAGCATCCTCACTCTGCCCTGCAGCAGGGAAGGCTTCCTGGATGGGTCTTGGGTGAACCTTGAAGGATGAGAATCAGGAGTTTCTCACACAATCAAGAGGGAAAGGGCACTCTAGACAGAGGCTTTTCCACAGTTACAGCCTGTGTCCCTTGAGGGCATCCTCTTCTCTTACTTTGTATTCCCAATCTGCCTAGCAGGGCATTTGCCAAGATTAGATGTTAATAAATGCTACATAAATCATTTGAAGCTCAGGGAGTAGTAAAATATGAGGCTTGACAGCTCAGATGAGGCCAGTTTTTGGAGGACTTACATAATTAGGAGAGGAATTAGGCCTTGATCCAGCCAAAGGTAAGATGAACAAGGCCAAGATGAGGGAAGACTTTCAAGGAAGACATTTGTCCTCTTCTTTGTCTGCCCACAAAGGGTCCATGTGGTCTGCTCCTCTGGGAACCCAGAGGCACTGAAAGGGGCAAGAGGGCCCTGGAGTGGGCCGCAGAGCTGCATGCTTTCATGTTGGCACTGTTTAACCTCTTAGTTGTGAAGGTGAAGACATGGTAGATCACAGCCCATTCATGAGAAGTGTGGGACTGGAACCCATGCCTCCACTGTGCCGTGTGCTTCCTCTGCCTTGCATCTCTGCTGAGTGCAAGCAAAAGTGGGATGCAAGAGTGAACTGTTTAATAGCAGTTTGAGTGGAGGGAACCACTGTGTTACAGGGGGATACTGATTGATTGATCTAAAAGCTAGGAATCTTCTGTTCCTTGTCCTCTTAATACATTATAGAAATTACCAAAATTACTGAACCCAACTAAGATTTGACAGTCCTTCTAGTTCTGAAAACTAGAAATATAGAGAAGAAGCAGAGGAACTGTAAGCTTCGGTTTCCTTATCTAAAATGGTGGTTAAAGAATCAGTTGGGAGATTGTTGTAAGGTGTAAATGATATTGTGCACTGTAATGACTGGCATGCACAGTGGGATACAAAAGTCAACATACCTTAAGTGGATAGAAAACAAAACAAAGATTGGGTCGTGGGAGAGGAGTGGCTTATAGGGGCTGATGTGCCCTTGTTGTATGATGCAAGATAATGTCTGAATGTGGGCAAACACTGAGAGCCAGGATGTGGGGAGGTCAGAGCTTTGGGGAATCAGTTCATTTTGGAGGCTGAAGGAAGAGGCAGAGTCAAATAAGGAAAACCAAGCCTAGGATTCAATATGGAAGAAACCAGGAAAGTGCTAAATCACTGAAGCCAAGGAGGAGGGCACCCAGGAAGGGGTATCTGTGCAGCATCATCCAGGGCTGTTGACTGGTGAGGTGGGGATGGAGCAAAGGCATCCTCTCCCCATCCCTAGTGGTGTCATGTTTGTGTCCATATCTTCCAGGGGTAGATGTGATAAACGGGGCCCTGGAGTCAGTCCTGTCCTCCAGTAGCCGTGAGCAGTGGACCCCAAGTCACGTCAGCGTGGCTCCTGCTACTCTTACCATCTTGCATCAGCAGGTAAAGACCAGGGTGGGAGAAGGCTTGGCTATGCCTTGCCATGGAGGGGAGCCTGGGGTGGTTGAGGAAGAGCTTCCAGTAAGTGGATATGCCAGTAGAAGAGAGGGTTGGGCTGTTCCTTCTTAACTGGGTTCTGTCCCTCTAGACGGAAGCAGTGCTGGGGGAATGTCGGGTGCGTTTCCTCTCCTTCCTGGCTGTGGGCAGAGATGTCCACACATTTGCATTCATCATGGCTGCCGGCCCAGCCTCCTTCTGCTGCCACATGTTCTGGTGCGAGCCCAATGCTGCCAGCCTTTCAGAGGCTGTGCAGGCTGCGTGCATGGTAAGCATGTAGGGTGGTGGAGTGATGACGCCCACTCCACATGGGGCAGGCTGGAGACTGACTGCCCCACCTGCCTCTTTGCAGCTCCGCTATCAGAAGTGTCTGGATGCACGTTCCCAGGCCTCCACCTCCTGCCTCCCAGCACCCCCTGCTGAGTCCGTTGCCCGGCGTGTAGGGTGGACTGTCCGCAGGGGCGTTCAGTCGCTGTGGGGTTCGCTCAAGCCCAAACGCCTGGGGGCCCATACCCCTTGAAGCCCTCAGTCCTCCCTCCACCTGCTTGCATTGAGCCCCAGGGAACTCAAGGGTGTGGAGCAGGGAGGGGCCCTAGAGGCTAGCGTTAGGCCTTAGGTCCCCCCCAAAGTTGCCCCACTCCAGTAGCTGGGGTTCCCTGCCTAGGGGCTGGGGAGAGAGAGACCTCATCCCTGCAATGAAGTGACAATACTGGATTGATAAGAGGAGCAAGAAGCAAGGCCAGCCCCGGGCTCTCCACCCCCATGTTTCAGGTGGAGCAGGAGGAACTGGTCTAGGCCAGGCCCCATCTTGGTAGGGTCCGGCAGGGGCAGTAGGAGGGGACTGGTTCAGGCATGGGTCCCCTCCCCCCTGTTCCATGGGCACCTCTGCTGTACTGATATCACTAATAAAGTCTGTCTGCCCTGCTAAGCTGTGTGCCTTCCTGTGCCTGCATCACACCATCACCTGCAGTACCCCAATCCCTCGTTCAGATCATATTCCCAAAGCCACCTTGTCCTCCCTGATTTGTTTATTATTATTTTAAAAATATTTTATTAATTTATTTGAGAGAGAAAGAGCGAGAGCGAGAGAGAGCAGGGGCAGGCAGAAAGAGAATCTCAAGCAGACTCTGAGCTGAGCACGGAGCCCCACCCGAGGCTTGATCCCAGGACCCTGAGATCAGTGACCCCAGCTGAAATCAGGAGTCAGAGGCTTAACCAACTGAGCATCTCACCCTCCCAGCTTAATAAAGTGGGACAGTCACAGAGGGGTCTGGAGTCCAAGTCTCATCTTTATTTTAACAGCCTGGCAACCAGGCAACAGCAGCAGTACAGGGTTCCTGGCTGGCCAGCACAGGCCTGAAGTGACGGCTTATGCCTGGTCTGCTGGGGCATACCAACTTAGACCTTTGCTCCACAGCCATGAAAGACAGTAGTCCCAGAGCACTTTAGATGCTGGGCAGAGGCAGAGCCCCGGACAGAGCTCCATGAAAGAAGGTCCTATTTCCCTGGTGTTCTTGGGGCCCAGAGGTGGGGTCTTCCACCACTCTTCTTACCACAGCTATCCTCTGGGGTTTTTGCTCCTTTCTGAAGATTTGTACTTTGCCAACTGTGGGCTCTGGGGCTCCTAGCAGAGAGGTGGCCTTGGCTGCAGGCTCTGGTCATCAGGGAAGCTTCCATCCGGCACCAGATGGCGACATAGAGCAGGGCTGTCGGAGCGAGCTGAGAGCTGGGCGCACAGAATAGTCAGGCGACAGGGCATGCCACAGGGCTCTGAGGGCGGGTGGCCCTTATGGTAGAGAAACCAGAAGGTCTGGAATAGTTGCGTGTCACCCCGCATGCGGTACACTAGGTCATGCCAGGCGGCAGGCAGTGCATTGGGCAGTCCGTAGGTTTCTCGAGCCCTGTAGAGACGCTGCCAACGTGGCACGGCTCCTGGTTCATTAGCCTGTGTCAGGTTCAGGATGTAGGTCTCATGATCCAGGACCACATGAGAGCTCCCCGGGTAGTTGCCATCTATCTCGTAGACACGGTAGCCTGCAAGAAAGGAGGGCTGACTGGAGAGGGAAGGAGCCAAGGCAACTCCAGGGAGGGGTCACATGTCCTACCTGCCCCTTACCAGCCTTGGCTCTGACTCTGTTTCTGCTTCCTCTATTCCACCAGCTTCCTCTATCCCAATGACTCCCTCCCTACCTCACTCACCAGGATTAAGGTCGATGTAGGTAGTGGCACTGGGCGCCAAGAAGGCTACAGATAGCGGCCGGCTCAGGGTCTCCTCGTCATAGAAGACCTCAAACTCATCCACGTGGGTGTGGCCAAAGAACTGACCAGCCAAGGTGTTCTCATACCTGGTTGGAGGACACTAATTTTATTCAGAAGGTTCTAGGAAGGGAGAGGCAACCTGGAGAGATGGGATGCTTTCCTTCTCCACATGTTGAAGTACATGCCTCTCTACCCCAATGGGGTGGCAGCAATGATAAGATGCTCAAAGGAATTTCCAACCTTCAGACTCTTCATCTACCCCTCTCCCCACCTCCCTCCTACCTGGCTACAATCCGGTAATAATTCCAGCTCCAGCTCTTCAGGCAGTGCCCTTGGGGGATGTGGCCAATTATATGTACCTGCAGGGAGAGTTAAGGAAGGTTATCAGGGAGAATAGAATGCCTTCTAATTGCTAGATGGGAAGCTGCCTGATTCATGAATTTTTCAATAAAGCCAATTAGAGCTTCAAATTTTAAAAAGAAATAAGAAAAAAAAATTAAAAAAAAAAATAAAAAGAAATAAGAGGAAGGGTATCAGGACAAGGAGGGGTCCAGACAGCCTGGCCAGGAAGAGGTGGTACTCATCTCCTACAATGGCCAGCATTGCTGGCCAGAGAGGGGGAGTGAATGAAAGGGCTTCAAAGGGGGACCAGGAGCCGAACAACCAGGGAACACTGTTGTTGGAAACTCCAGAAGACCAAGTTTCTCTGGCTCCAGATAGGAGTCTGGTCATGAAGGGCCTGCTTCTCCTCCAACCCCTGTCAGTGCATACTCCATCATGTTCTCACTGCTTTCCCTCACCTTGTCTCCTCGATCCTCAGCAGCCTGAAGCTCCCCCACTAGCCACTGGAGCTGTCCAGCGGGATCTGTAGAGTTGATCAAGAGCCAGAAGTTCTCACGAGAACAAAAATTCATATTGAGAGAGATGAGACGGAGGCCAGGGCGTGGGGAGAGGGCATAGAACCCCCCAATTCTGAAACAAAATGAACATGAAGGGTCACCACTCATTCATAATCTGGTCCTGCATGCCCAGTCCTGTGCTAAGCATTTGGGTGGAGGCAGAGGCGTACAGGACATCCTCCTATCAAGGAGCTCACATTCTAGCTGAAGACCAAACAGCACTAATTATAGGGTCGGTGTGACTGAGGTGAATGGCTCAGAAGACTAAGGGCTCTAGGAGTTCAGAGGAAAGATAAAAGTGAGCTAGAACAGGAAGCAAAGGCCTTTCACAAAGAACATGATCTGGGTCTGGGAAAGCTGGGATGTTAGAGTGGGGGGTGCATTTTAGAGAGGGCCAACATGAGCAAAGACACAGACCAGCATGGAGAAGACATACTGTCAGCCCTGTGAGAGACAGTGGCTGGCTATAAGGGTAGAGGTGGAAGTTAGGGTCGATCAGGAAGGGCCAATGAGGAGAGCTGACTCATACTAACACAGTCACAGGTAATGCCCAGGTCCCCTGCTCCCTTCACTATCATCCACCTTTTCTCTTCCTGAGTTTCCAGGGACCTCAACTACCTGAGGGTGTGAAGGGCTTCAGCAGGCAGCCAGGACTCCCATGCCTTGGCCATTGCTTCATAGAGCCAGCTGGAAGAGAAATTGCCCTCTATGAAGGGAGGAGGGAAGCCATTGACAGGGGTGGTCTCGTGGTTGCCCACAGCAGGGTACACAGGCACTGGCCCCAAGAACTTCTTCACAAGGGCTGTGACGGTGGTCAGGGCCCGAAGCTGGTCCTGACGTGACTGGTGCCAGACATTGTGGGCTGGGATGTCTCCTGTCCAGTACACCATATCAAAGGGGCCAGCAGGGCCCAGCCCACTCAACAGGCTCTCCAGCGTCCGCAGGGGCAGGTCACACTTGCTGTACTCTCCCCAGTATCCAGCACCTGGGCGGGAGGCAGGTGGCAGGCCAGAATCCCGGCGGCAACACAGTGGGTTCTCACAGTTAGGGTCTGTGCCCTCCAGGTAGTCATGATCCCAGTGCAGGTCAGTGAGGAAGAGGATGCGACTAACGGGGGCACCTGGGGCTGGGGGCTTGGGTGGCTGTGGGGAAGGTTTTGGTACAGCTGGCAAAGAGATGTTCCAAGATGAGAAGATGTCCCAGTGCCCACAGGTGGAGCCCAGGAGCAGACCACAGGCCTCAGATGGCCTCAGCACCGAGCGTGTCCACACTTCCACCATGTCACCTTCAAAGAGCTGGACAGCTGACTGGCACACAGTGGGTGGTGCTATTTTCAGCACTTTGCAGATCTTGGTGGCCATAGAGCCCACCCAGGCCACACTAGGCTCCTTCTGTGGTGAGAAGAACCAGTGGTGAGAGAGGTCGGAGATAGCCACAGAGACCAAGTCAACCCCTGGCTACCACCCTTTGTGCCTCTATCTCCAAACTGGGGGGCCAGGCTGGACTCAGTGCCACCCTGGTGAAGAGACCTCAATGCACTCCCTGCCTCCCAGTGAGATTGCCCAGTGACTCAGGCAGCAGCGGGCCAGTACTTCTTCAGCTCAGTAGGCAGTGGCATTTCAGGTCTTTTGCTTGTCCAGCTGGCTTCTGCACAGTGCCCTGAAACTTGGGCTGGGAAGTTTGGCTGTCCATAGTTTGGGGACAGGGGCAGGCCCTGGAGAGCACTGCAAATCTCACCTACCAACTAGCACTCATCATAATCCATCAGGGTCAAGGCACCCCTATACCATCCCATACCCTTGGATGCTTCTGAATTCAAGTCCCTGGTACAAGGCCTGGTGCTCTGGACTAGAGATGCCAAGTTTAAGGCAAAAGGGGTTCAGAGTCAGATATACAAGGAAAGGAGACCCAGCCCTTCCCCTAGCCACCAACTGTCTGCCCTTGAGCAAGCGACTTCACCTCTCCCAGCCTCTAGTCATTCGTAAAGTGGAGAGAACAACCATAATGAAAACACCTCACGGGTTTGATTTAACCAGCATAAAATGGCTAGCACAGTGCCCGGCAAACAATCTGAACTCTCCTTTCTTCACAAGGTCACGGTGGAGGTGGAGGTGGAGTTGTAGTCATGGGTGTCCCTACATGTAGGACAGCAAACCCAGTGAAGGCTAGCGCGTGCCAGCCTCCGGTCAGGTCTGCTCTTCCAGACTCCAGGCCCAGCCCCTCTCTCGCCCCTGCCCCCGCCAGCGCTCCCCTTGGCTTCTCCAAGGCAGCCCCCGTAAGCGCTCACCTTCAGCCCGAAGTCGATGGCGGTGAACAAGCCTTTGCAGACTGGGCAGGTGAGGTTCCACCACCCAAAGGCGTTGCGGAGCTGGGGCAGTAAGCGACCGAACCTGGCGGGATGGCTCTGGGGGGGGAGCGGGTGTGCCCCGGCGGGGGCGCAGAGAACCAGGGCGTGCGGCAGGGCCAGCGCCAGGCCTATCCACAGGAGCCTCAGTCTGGGGGACCTCCGGGACCGGTCCGATTCCGGCTCCCGTCCGGACCTGGGGTGGCCCTGGCCGGGCGACACTGCGTGGCGGGGCATGGCGCGAGCTCCTGGACAGGCTGCTTCGCTGCCCGGACCCCGCCGTCTCGGAGCTGGCTCTCAGGGACCGGACAGCGCCCGGGACAGCTGGCCTGCCCCCGCCGCGGTCGGCTGACTGCTCCGCGTCTGGCCGCAAGACAGCTCCGCCCCTTCCTCTTCCTCTGCTCCCCAGCAGCTGATCGCCGCGGCTGCTGTCAGGAGTCCTCCTGTCCCCGCGGGGGAGGTGGAGTGGGAGGGGCGCGCCGGCCCCGCCCCCCGCCCGGGCCCCGCCCACCGCACCGACCCCGCCCCCGCCCCGGGCCCCGCCCCCCCGACTGCGACTGCGCCGCCCGCCCGGCGGGGAGAAGTTGCCTGCAGTGCTAACCTCGGACGCATGCTGCCGCCGCCCTCTCTCCGATCGTGGTGCAGCCCTGGTGCGGCTGGCGAGAGGCCCGCCGAGGCTCCCAGGCGCCCCCTCTCTCCACACCTGGATGCAATTCCTGGAAGAGCTAAACTGCCAAGCCCACCTGGCCCTCCACTTGGCTGGGGGCGGGCACGGCCCCGCAGGTCTCTGCGTGTGTTACCTGGGCCCCTACGTCTCCCGCGCTCTGCCACTGGCACTGGCACCCTCGAGTCGCCCTGGCTGAGAGTCTTTGGGTCCCATTTGATGCGGACTCTTCCTAATGGAAGGGACCCTGAACTTGTGCGGACAGTCACACATTCACTCTACGGATAAGGACACTGGCTCAGAGATGGTGAAGTGACTAAGGAGGGGTAGAGTCAAACAGCCAGGAAGGCCAGGAACATGGACTAGAACTTGGGTGTCTCATCTCCGTGGATCCATGATGCTGGAAACTAACATTTATTGAGCTCTGTTCATGTTCCCACACGGATCCAGACACTATATTACTATCTTCAGTTGGAACAACCCTAAGAAGTAAGTATGTAATACTAACAGTCCACTTTGCAGATGGGGAAAATGAAGCATGGGGAAATTAAGTAGCAGAATAGCAATTAAAACCAGGTCCTTGGGGATCCCTGGGTGGACCAGCGGTTTAGCGCCACCTTCAGCCCAGGGCCTGATCCTGGAGAGCCTGGATCGAGTCCCGCATCGGGCTCCCTGCGTGGAGCCTGCTTCTCCCTCTGCCTCTCTGTGTCTCTGCCTCTCTGTCTCTCATGAATAAAACAACAACAACAAAAACCCAGGTCCCTTGGGGCAGCCTGGGTGGCCCAGCGGTTGAGCGTCTGCCTTTGACTCGGCCTGATCCCAAGGTCCAGGGATCGAGCCCCACGTCGGGTGCTTCTCCCGCTGCCTGTGTCTCTCTGCCTCTCTCTCTGTGTCTCTCATGAATAAATAAATAAAATCTTAAAAACACACACACACACAAAACCTGAGCTCTTTAATTTCTAGAGTGCTTCTCCAAGGGCGGTGGGGCAGAACTACTAAGTCTTGTCAGTTCTTTAAGAATTTCTTTCAAGTGACTCTTTTTCCTTGGTTCTGTGGTCATTACCTCAAGAGTAATTGTGGTATAATAAGAAATATATTTGTCCTTTGTCTCCAGTTTCTTTCTTTTTTTTTTTTTAAGATTTATTTATTTATGATAGACATAGAGAGAGAGAGAGAGGCAGAGACACAGGAGGAGGGAGAGGCAGGCTCCATGCCGGGAGCCCGATGCGGGACTCGATCCCGGGACTCCATCCCTGGACTCCATCCGGGGACTCCATCCCGGGACTCCAGGATCGCGCCCTGGGCCAAACGCGGGCGCTAAACCGCTGAGCCACCCAGGGATCCCCTGTCTCCAGTTTCTATTCCCAGCACAAAGCTCCTAAAATCTTTTAAATTTTCTTGTTATTTATACAAGCCCTTTTCAATCACACCTAAATTTATGCTAATGAGGGATGGTATCTGCTGGGCCCCCAAGATAGCCTCTGGATGGGGCTGGTGACTTAAATGATTACAGGATGAGAAATTTCAGCTCCACCCTCAATCTACAAGGAAGGAAGGAAGACTAGAGATTGAACTCTCTATCTCTTTGAGTTTCCTGTTGGTGAGTTTGTTGAGTTGCTAATAGGTGGCATACCTGGAGAGCACATGGCAGCTCCATGACATCACTCCCCTTTATGCCTTGTCCCATGTACTTCCTCCATTTGGCTATTCCTGTCTTGTACCTTTTTTTTTTTTTTTTTAAGATTTTATTTATCCATTCATGAGATACACACACACAGAGAGAGAGAGAGAGAGAGAGAGAGAGAGAGAGAGGCAGAGACACAGGCAGAGGGAGAAGCAGGCTCCATGCAGGGAACCTGACATGGGACTTGATCCTGGGACTGCAGGATCACGCCCTGGGCCAAAGGCAGGCACTAAACCTCTGAGCCACCCAAGGATCCCTGATTTGTACCTTTTATGATAAACTGGTAAATGTAAGCAAAGTATTTTCTAAGTTCTGTGTTCCAATATCAAACCTGAGGAGAGTGTCATGGAACCCCAGAATTTGTAGCTGGTTGATCAGAAGCACAGAAAGCAACCTGGAGCTTTCAAATGGCATCTGAAGCTGGGCAATCTTGTGGGACTGAGTCCTTTAATTTGTGGGTCTGATGCTAACTCCAGGTAGTGTCAGAATTTATTTTATTTTTTTAAAAGATTTTTTCATTTATTCATGAGAGACACAGAGAGGCAGAGACATAGGCAGAGGAAGAAGCTCCCCACAGGGAGCCGGATGCTTGTGTTTGTGTGTGGGGGGGTGGTGGTGGGGTGGGGGGTGGGATCCCAGGACCACAGGATCAAGACCTGAGCCAATGGCAGATGCTCAACCACTGAGCTACCCAGGCGCCCCTAGTGTCAGAATTTAAATGAGTTGTTGTATAGCCAGTTTGTTTTGGAGAATTGGAGAATTGCCTGAAGTCACCAGAAGTCATGTCAGAAATAGGATTTGCTTAAAAAAAAAAAAAAAAAAAAAGAATTAGGGTTTGCTAGCCAGGCCCTAACTCATGGAAACATGTAGTTTGGGAAAAGAGAGGATGAAAGGGCAGAGGAGAGGATGAGGAACCTTTGCTTCCAGGGTGGCCATGGCCACAGAGTCACTCAAAGTATGGAATAGTAGTTGTGCCATAATCAATTACTAAAGGTAACATTTACCAATGGAATTTAGAGGTGGATCCAACTCTTGGGGAATTGATTCACTGGATGCTTAAGGCAATGGAAACTAATATGAAAAAAGCAAACTATATAACCTTTTAGTTATTGTTATTTGTAATAGCTAAAACGAAAGGTGGGGAGAGTGATGGGGGAGACCTTGATGCTGGACCAAGCTCAGATTTTGGTTGGTCTTAGTTTTTGCCACTAGTCTCAAATCTACCCCTGTGGGGAAAACTGAGAGTATTTCTAATACTCTGGTCACAAGAAGATAGGACACATGGGGGAGAGGACAAGACCAAGAGACTCCTGAAATCAGGAGATATAATGCGAGGGAATTGTTTTATTTTGTAGATCAGTATCATCAACTTCCTGAAGAACTATTACTGAAATGGACTGTGAGCATGACTAATTTAGGGGCAGTGTCTTTGTTTTTACATGCTTCAGCGTGGGTTGTTACAGGACCCATAGCTTACTATGGAACAACCACAGATGGCTATACATGATCCAGAGAGACAGAGGATTATTCCTGAGAAAATGGCCAGCTTGCTGGATTGGATAAAAGCCACTGTGAGATCTGTTTACCCTGACAAGGGAGACTATATACAATCCCTAAAAATGCCAAGTGAAATGCCCTATATCAGGCAGCTGATCTGCTGCGTATGCAAGCCAGGTGGGGCTGGTTTTATGATGACCCTGGCTTTATATTCGGTAAGCACTGTGGTTAAGCAGACCACTTTTACATGACCTCCCACCCCCATGCACCTTTTCTGCTGCAAAATCAAGCAACAGTCCAAGAAGCTTTATCAAATTTGTTGTCTTAGCCTCCCTTCATGGGTCTTATAGATGCTAATAAAAACATTAGAATAATAAGAGAATGGGGAGACACAAAGGGGAGAGTCAAGATCCATCTTGATGGACAGCAGGATGGATATCTTTAGATGGTTATTAAGAAGGGCATTTCAAATAGCCCCATTTCTCCCTAACTGTTACTGTTCTCCGTCTCTGTCCTTCCTATATAAGAGCACATTGATGATCCTCAGGGCCCAAATTCTATCTGTTCTCCAAGACCTTATCCCAGGAGATTCTTTCCTTTGCTTGCATCCCATCTCCTTCACAACATCTTTCTTGCCATTCCCTCCTTGCTCATTTGCCTAGTTCTCTTTCTCACAGTGTTTCATATAGTTGCTTTTGGTGGCACCATTGTTGCTGCATATCACACGCACGTATCCTTCTGGGTGGGTGTTCTCCAGGAATTAGATTCTGAGATAGAGATGAACATGCAAGAGATTTCTTAGGAAGTGATCTTAGAATCTACAGCTATGGAAGGAAGGGAAAGGTAGCAGGATTGGGCAGAGGGACAAGTTGAGCTTTGATGCTCAGTGGAGGCCTCAGTGGACCCTCTGGGAGTTCTGAAGCTGGGATGACCTTTAGAGTTGTCCTGAAATGGCATGAGGGGACCTGCTTCATTTGGAAAATCACTGTAGGGGGCTGATAGCTGAGGGCTTTCTGTTGAGAACACTCCGAACAATGGGAAAATGAGTCCTTCATTCCTGAAGGGAGGCCAGGTGGCAAGGACAGCATCCACCACAGTCCATCTATCTCATGTGCCACTTGGATCCATTTCTTCATATAAGGTCTGGGAGCAGCTCCTTCAGCATTCTGGTGAGTCTCCCCTCATGGTGGAAACTTAGGAAAGGAAAGCTAGTGGGAAGAGTTACAGTTACTGTAGCTGATATTAGGACAGTATCAGCAACAGATACCCATCACTTTCCTTTTCTACTACACATTCTAGATTTCTTTCACGCTCAGCTAGCACCTGTGCTGATTTCAGTGGTTTACCTCATGGTGTGACCCAGACTTTTACTCTAGAGGTACCTGGAGCACCTGGTATCCATGCCTTCCTCAAGCCATTGCTACTGCATTTTTTATTTTACTATTGGAATAGAGGAGGAGGGTATCAAGAGGCTCTCAAGTGGATGAGCTGGTGCCATACTATTTCCCCTTCATCTCTTTTGTGTGGCAGCTGCCCTGCCTCCTCTGCTCTTGTAATCAGGATCCACTTTGTGGCCAACCAAGATGCCTCTTCTTGCCAAATTGTCCTTTCACGCAAGGAGCCCAAAGTTCCTGGGCAGGAGCCATACTCTGTCCCCAGTTGGACACATTTTCCTTTAAGGAATCGGGCCCTCTAAACCTGGGGAGCCCAGAGTTGTAGGGGCAGAAAGCACAGATTTTCCAGGTATATCATAGAAGTAACGGTAAGAAGACCATTCCTGCTTCCTCCTTTGTTTCTGGACTCATGAGTTCTATCTGTTGGGCACATAGCACCATATAAAGGTTGATATTTTAAAGTGGACATTGCATGATGGAAGAAGGCACCTTGTCTTCTCTAGGTGTCACTTTCAAGTTTATGCTTTAGTGGTGCCTTTACCAGCCCATTCCATCACTGTATCAGGCTGGCAGTTTCTGGGTGATGTGATATGTAATGTGACCAGTGGCTAGACCAGTGACTAGTCATGTGCTCACTTTACACCTCCTTTGCTAAGGACTGGATCCTTGGTCTGATGTGATGGGATCCCAAGCCTGTTGTTCAAACACTGTAAGTAAGCTCTTGGATGGTGGTAATGGTTGAGTCTCAGTGGGCAGGAAAGGCAAAACCATGCCTGAAATATGTGTTTATTCCTGACAAAACAAATTGCTTCATTTTTAGGAGTGGAAGGAATCCAGTGTAGTCAACTTGCCACCAAGAGGCTAGTTGGTCTCATCAAGGTATGGTGCCATATTGGAGGTTTGGCTTCTGTTTTTGCTGCTAGTAGGTTAGACATTTGATATTTGAAGAAATCAATACAAGCTTTGGTAGATGGAGCCCACACTATTGGCCCCCTAGCCTCTATTTTGGGAGGAAAGTCCTATCATTTCTATTACTATCAGTAAGCCCAGCTCAGCAGTAGTGTTTCCTACCATCACCTTGGCATGTAAAGGAGAGCCATTATGGAATTTCTTGGTGTTGCTGGTGCTTCTCTTACTAAACATTCCTTATTGCTTTGGAAAATTGTGTATCCCAGGGAACACAGTTATTTCATGAGTTTTCTAGCCTTATATAATATATCCATTCTTGATACCCACTTTCTGAGCCTTTTTATCCTTCCTGCCAGTTATGGCTTTTCTGCCTCACTTGGTGCAGGCCATCACTTTTTCCATGCTTCTCATTTCTGATTATTTAAAGCTTTTCATTACTTTTTTCTAGAGCATCAGTTGAACTTCATACAATCACTCAATTTCCTTATTCTTATAGTTACAATTTCTGTCATGTTTCTCAAAAGCCTTATGCAATGACCCAGCCAGGGCATTTCTTACCACCAGCATACCATCTTGGTTCACCAGGGACTCTTCAACTCTACCTCACTGGTGCTGGTGTCCTTGTCGACTGGGTGGCACAGGATCCAGCTCTAAAACCCTATCTTCCATCTGCTTTCTTAGAGCAGCCTGGTACCAACTTCTGCAGGTTGCATTACCCAAAAGCAGACCTTCAGATGGAGATGAACTTGTCTGAGGTTTATTAGGGAGTACTCTCAGGATCGCTATCTGTTCCCTGGGTGGCGCAGCGGTTTGGCGCCTGCCTTTGGCCCAGGGCGCGATCCTGGAGACCCGGGATCGAATCCCACGTCCGGCTCCCGGTGCATGGAGCCTGCTTCTCCCTCTGCCTGTGTCTCTGCCTCTCTGTCTCTCATGAATAAAACAACAACAACAAAAACCCAGGTCCCTTGGGGCAGCCTGGGTGGCCCAGCGGTTGAGCGTCTGCCTTTGACTCGGCCTGATCCCAAGGTCCAGGGATCGAGCCCCACGTCGGGTGCTTCTCCCGCTGCCTGTCTCTCTGCCTCTCTCTCTGTGTCTCTCATGAATAAATAAATAAAATCTTAAAAACACACACACACACAAAACCTGAGCTCTTTAATTTCTAGAGTGCTTCTCCAAGGGCGGTGGGGCAGAACTACTAAGTCTTGTCAGTTCTTTAAGAATTTCTTTCAAGTGACTCTTTTTCCTTGGTTCTGTGGTCATTACCTCAAGAGTAATTGTGGTATAATAAGAAATATATTTGTCCTTTGTCTCCAGTTTCTTTTTTTTTTTTTTAAGATTTATTTATTTATGATAGACATAGAGAGAGAGAGAGGCAGAGACACAGGAGGAGGGAGAGGCAGGCTCCATGCCGGGAGCCCGATGCGGGACTCGATCCCGGGACTCCATCCCGGGACTCCAGGATCGCGCCCTGGGCCAAACGCGGGCGCTAAACCGCTGAGCCACCCAGGGATCCCCTGTCTCCAGTTTCTATTCCCAGCACAAAGCTCCTAAAATCTTTTAAATTTTCTTGTTATTTATACAAGCCCTTTTCAATCACACCTAAATTTATGCTAATGAGGGATGGTATCTGCTGGGCCCCCAAGATAGCCTCTGGATGGGGCTGGTGACTTAAATGATTACAGGATGAGAAATTTCAGCTCCACCCTCAATCTACAAGGAAGGAAGGAAGACTAGAGATTGAACTCTCTATCTCTTTGAGTTTCCTGTTGGTGAGTTTGTTGAGTTGCTAATAGGTGGCATACCTGGAGAGCACATGGCAGCTCCATGACATCACTCCCCTTTATGCCTTGTCCCATGTACTTCCTCCATTTGGCTATTCCTGTCTTGTACCTTTTTTTTTTTTTAAGATTTTATTTATCCATTCATGAGATACACACACACAGAGAGAGAGAGAGAGAGAGAGAGAGAGAGAGAGAGAGGCAGAGACACAGGCAGAGGGAGAAGCAGGCTCCATGCAGGGAACCTGACATGGGACTTGATCCTGGGACTGCAGGATCACGCCCTGGGCCAAAGGCAGGCACTAAACCTCTGAGCCACCCAAGGATCCCTGATTTGTACCTTTTATGATAAACTGGTAAATGTAAGCAAAGTATTTTCTAAGTTCTGTGTTCCAATATCAAACCTGAGGAGAGTGTCATGGAACCCCAGAATTTGTAGCTGGTTGATCAGAAGCACAGAAAGCAACCTGGAGCTTTCAAATGGCATCTGAAGCTGGGCAATCTTGTGGGACTGAGTCCTTTAATTTGTGGGTCTGATGCTAACTCCAGGTAGTGTCAGAATTTATTTTATTTTTTTAAAAGATTTTTTCATTTATTCATGAGAGACACAGAGAGGCAGAGACATAGGCAGAGGAAGAAGCTCCCCACAGGGAGCCGGATGCTTGTGTTTGTGTGGGGGGGGTGGTGGTGGGGTGGGGGGTGGGATCCCAGGACCACAGGATCAAGACCTGAGCCAATGGCAGATGCTCAACCACTGAGCTACCCAGGCGCCCCTAGTGTCAGAATTTAAATGAGTTGTTGTATAGCCAGTTTGTTTTGGAGAATTGGAGAATTGCCTGAAGTCACCAGAAGTCATGTCAGAAATAGGATTTGCTTAAAAAAAAAAAAAAAAAAAAGAATTAGGGTTTGCTAGCCAGGCCCTAACTCATGGAAACATGTAGTTTGGGAAAAGAGAGGATGAAAGGGCAGAGGAGAGGATGAGGAACCTTTGCTTCCAGGGTGGCCATGGCCACAGAGTCACTCAAAGTATGGAATAGTAGTTGTGCCATAATCAATTACTAAAGGTAACATTTACCAATGGAATTTAGAGGTGGATCCAACTCTTGGGGAATTGATTCACTGGATGCTTAAGGCAATGGAAACTAATATGAAAAAAGCAAACTATATAACCTTTTAGTTATTGTTATTTGTAATAGCTAAAACGAAAGGTGGGGAGAGTGATGGGGGAGACCTTGATGCTGGACCAAGCTCAGATTTTGGTTGGTCTTAGTTTTTGCCACTAGTCTCAAATCTACCCCTGTGGGGAAAACTGAGAGTATTTCTAATACTCTGGTCACAAGAAGATAGGACACATGGGGGAGAGGACAAGACCAAGAGACTCCTGAAATCAGGAGATATAATGCGAGGGAATTGTTTTATTTTGTAGATCAGTATCATCAACTTCCTGAAGAACTATTACTGAAATGGACTGTGAGCATGACTAATTTAGGGGCAGTGTCTTTGTTTTTACATGCTTCAGCGTGGGTTGTTACAGGACCCATAGCTTACTATGGAACAACCACAGATGGCTATACATGATCCAGAGAGACAGAGGATTATTCCTGAGAAAATGGCCAGCTTGCTGGATTGGATAAAAGCCACTGTGAGATCTGTTTACCCTGACAAGGGAGACTATATACAATCCCTAAAAATGCCAAGTGAAATGCCCTATATCAGGCAGCTGATCTGCTTCGTATGCAAGCCAGGTGGGGCTGGTTTTATGATGACCCTGGCTTTATATTCGGTAAGCACTGTGGTTAAGCAGACCACTTTTACATGACCCCCCACCCCCATGCATCTTTTCTGCTGCAAAATCAAGCAACAGTCCAAGAAGCTTTATCAAATTTGTTGTCTTAGCTTCCCCTCATGGGTCTTATAGATGCTAATAAAAACATTAGAATAATAAGAGAATGGGGAGACACAAAGGGGAGAGTCAAGATCCATCTTGATGGACAGCAGGATGGATATCTTTAGATGGTTATTAAGAAGGGCATTTCAAATAGCCCCATTTCTCCCTAACTGTTACTGTTCTCCGTCTCTGTCCTTCCTATATAAGAGCACATTGATGATCCTCAGGGCCCAAATTCTATCTGTTCTCCAAGACCTTATCCCAGGAGATTCTTTCCTTTGCTTGCATCCCATCTCCTTCACAACATCTTTCTTGCCATTCCCTCCTTGCTCATTTGCCTAGTTCTCTTTCTCACAGTGTTTCATATAGTTGCTTTTGGTGGCACCATTGTTGCTGCATATCACACGCACGTATCCTTCTGGGTGGGTGTTCTCCAGGAATTAGATTCTGAGATAGAGATGAACATGCAAGAGATTTCTTAGGAAGTGATCTTAGAATCTACAGCTATGGAAGGAAGGGAAAGGTAGCAGGATTGGGCAGAGGGACAAGTTGAGCTTTGATGCTCAGTGGAGGCCTCAGTGGACCCTCTGGGAGTTCTGAAGCTGGGATGACCTTTAGAGTTGTCCTGAAATGGCATGAGGGGACCTGCTTCATTTGGAAAATCACTGTAGGGGGCTGATAGCTGAGGGCTTTCTGTTGAGAACACTCCGAACAATGGGAAAATGAGTCCTTCATTCCTGAAGGGAGGCCAGGTGGCAAGGACAGCATCCACCACAGTCCATCTATCTCATGTGCCACTTGGATCCATTTCTTCATATAAGGTCTGGGAGCAGCTCCTTCAGCATTCTGGTGAGTCTCCCCTCATGGTGGAAACTTAGGAAAGGAAAGCTAGTGGGAAGAGTTACAGTTACTGTAGCTGATATTAGGACAGTATCAGCAACAGATACCCATCACTTTCCTTTTCTACTACACATTCTAGATTTCTTTCACGCTCAGCTAGCACCTGTGCTGATTTCAGTGGTTTACCTCATGGTGTGACCCAGACTTTTACTCTAGAGGTACCTGGAGCACCTGGTATCCATGCCTTCCTCAAGCCATTGCTACTGCATTTTTTATTTTACTATTGGAATAGAGGAGGAGGGTATCAAGAGGCTCTCAAGTGGATGAGCTGGTGCCATACTATTTCCCCTTCATCTCTTTTGTGTGGCAGCTGCCCTGCCTCCTCTGCTCTTGTAATCAGGATCCACTTTGTGGCCAACCAAGATGCCTCTTCTTGCCAAATTGTCCTTTCACGCAAGGAGCCCAAAGTTCCTGGGCAGGAGCCATACTCTGTCCCCAGTTGGACACATTTTCCTTTAAGGAATCGGGCCCTCTAAACCTGGGGAGCCCAGAGTTGTAGGGGCAGAAAGCACAGATTTTCCAGGTATATCATAGAAGTAATGGTAAGAAGACCATTCCTGCTTCCTCCTTTGTTTCTGGACTCATGAGTTCTATCTGTTGGGCACATAGCACCATATAAAGGTTGATATTTTAAAGTGGACATTGCATGATGGAAGAAGGCACCTTGTCTTCTCTAGGTGTCACTTTCAAGTTTATGCTTTAGTGGTGCCTTTACCAGCCCATTCCATCACTGTATCAGGCTGGCAGTTTCTGGGTGATGTGATATGTAATGTGACCAGTGGCTAGACCAGTGACTAGTCATGTGCTCACTTTACACCTCCTTTGCTAAGGACTGGATCCTTGGTCTGATGTGATGGGATCCCAAGCCTGTTGTTCAAACACTGTAAATAAGCTCTTGGATGGTGGTGATGGTTGAGTCTCAGTGGGCAGGAAAGGCAAAACCATGCCTGAAATATGTGTTTATTCCTGACAAAACAAATTGCTTCATTTTTAGGAGTGGAAGGAATCCAGTGTAGTCAACTTGCCACCAAGAGGCTAGTTGGTCTCATCAAGGTATGGTGCCATATTGGAGGTTTGGCTTCTGTTTTTGCTGCTAGTAGGTTAGACATTTGATATTTGAAGAAATCAATACAAGCTTTGGTAGATGGAGCCCACACTATTGGCCCCCTAGCCTCTATTTTGGGAGGAAAGTCCTATCATTTCTATTACTATCAGTAAGCCCAGCTCAGCAGTAGTGTTTCCTACCATCACCTTGGCATGTAAAGGAGAGCCATTATGGAATTTCTTGGTGTTGCTGGTGCTTCTCTTACTAAACATTCCTTATTGCTTTGGAAAATTGTGTATCCCAGGGAACACAGTTATTTCATGAGTTTTCTAGCCTTATATAATATATCCATTCTTGATACCCACTTTCTGAGCCTTTTTATCCTTCCTGCCAGTTATGGCTTTTCTGCCTCACTTGGTGCAGGCCATCACTTTTTCCATGCTTCTCATTTCTGATTATTTAAAGCTTTTCATTACTTTTTTCTAGAGCATCAGTTGAACTTCATACAATCACTCAATTTCCTTATTCTTATAGTTACAATTTCTGTCATGTTTCTCAAAAGCCTTATGCAATGACCCAGCCAGGGCATTTCTTACCACCAGCATACCATCTTGGTTCACCAGGGACTCTTCAACTCTACCTCACTGGTGCTGGTGTCCTTGTCGACTGGGTGGCACAGGATCCAGCTCTAAAACCCTATCTTCCATCTGCTTTCTTAGAGCAGCCTGGTACCAACTTCTGCAGGTTGCATTACCCAAAAGCAGACCTTCAGATGGAGATGAACTTGTCTGAGGTTTATTAGGGAGTACTCTCAGGATCGCTATCTGTTCCCTGGGTGGCGCAGCGGTTTGGCGCCTGCCTTTGGCCCAGGGCGCGATCCTGGAGACCCGGGATCGAATCCCACGTCCGGCTCCCGGTGCATGGAGCCTGCTTCTCCCTCTGCCTGTGTCTCTGCCTCTCTCTCTCTCACTGTGTGCCTATCATAAAAAAAAAAAAAAAAAAAAAAAAAAAAAAAAAAAAATTAAAAAAAAAAAAAAAGGATCGCTATCTGTGAAGGAAAAGAAGCAAGTAGAATCGGGCAGAGGCAGAGGATGAACTTTAATGCAGTCTCCACAGAGGCCTCAGCTGACCCTACAATGAGTTCTGAAGCTGAGATGACCTTTCAGAAGTGTTCAAGGCTGAATCAAGGGGACTGGACCTTTGTTTCCTCCCAAACTGATCAGTCACAGGAGGCCTGAGAAGGAGGGTATGGTCCTGGGAGAGGTGGCTTTCTTAGGCAGAGGCTCCTATGTGGGCTCATCATTAAGGGGTATTTTTCAGAAGCACCCCTAGTAGCTGTGGGACCAAGTCTTTTATTCCTAAAGGGAACCTGGGTGACCCAGAGCAGTGTCCACTGCACTCCTATTCCTAGGGTCCTTAAGAAAGGGCATAGACACAACTTGGGTATGCTCTGGCCTAAGAGTTATGATGAGCAGAGCTCTGTGGGGCTAGGAGGGAGAGTGGTAAAGACAACTTTATTCTTTATTTTCTCTGGATATTAGAACATCTGAAACCTATTTTGGAGGCTCCTAGGCTACTAGACAATGGGCAAAACTTGGAGAAGGGGAGAGGAGCCTGGGGTTTAAAGATCTAAGGCTCACATAGCTCCTGTGTCAATAGCAATATTGAGTGCCATGCTTGGAGAGTGATCGACAGAGCCCATAATATGGGCTGCCTGGTTGGGACACAGAACTTCCTAGTTAATTTGGGCTGATTGGATCAGGCACCCACTTAGGGTACCTATGCTCCATCGTTGTCAGGAAACCTGTTCAAATTCTATACAGGTAATGAGCCAACTCCCCAGCTGCCTGTGCAACCACAAACTAAATACATAATTCCCCCCGCAGCAGCCTAGAACTGATGGGAAGAGGTCCCCCTCTTGTGGATTTTTTTGGGAGTACCAGAGCTAGGAATCTATGAATTTAAGGGCATGGACCCTGAAAAAATGGAATCTTCTGAGAGGCAATTCCAACAGTGTGTCCCAAACCCTCAGTGGTAGGGACAGTGGCTAAGGGGTTGGGCATTAGATTCAGCCTCCTGTAATAGAATCCTGGCTCTGCCACTTACTAGTTGTGTGACCCAGACAAGACATCACTTTCTGAGCTTCATTTTCTTCCAAGATGACATGGAGATAACAATGGCACAAGGTTATCGTGAGGATTCAGTGAGATCCAGAATGTTTAGGGCAGTATGTAGTGCAGAGGAAGTGTTTAGTATCTGATGCCATTCTTTTAAGATGTATCACCCATCTGTATTGACCATCATTGATTTAATGAGGTCCAGCTCCCAGGGCTCCCAGCTCCACAGGCCCCATTCGTAGCGTCCATTGCCAGGGAAGAGAAACTGACTGTAGTGAGGTGAGGGCCAAAGGAGAGAATGTGGGGAAACTGAAAAACTTTTTCCCTGACCCACCTCCCTTAATCACCCATGGAAGATGTGGAGAATTGACTTAGTAGACAGCGACTTGGCTCCTTTTATTGCCAAGTAGTCATACATTTATTTGCTCAACACACACACACACACACACACACACACACACACACACACACACACTGACTTGTCTAAACAAAACCCTCACAGAATTCAGTGTCCCTAGAAAAGCCTTATAGTCATCTACTGTTATTCATACAGCCTCATCTCCCTACACAAAATTCCCTATGAAAGGATTCTTTCAATAACAACAATTCCCTTTAGAGGGGAAAGAGTGAAATTTTACATCTAAGATAAATATAATTTAGAAATTTCCCTATATTGTTATACTAGTACCTGAGCAGCTCTAATCAATGCAGTAGGAACTTCTATGGGGGATGTGTGGGCAGTTGTGGGAGCAGAGAGAAGTCATGTCGCTTGGAGCTGAGGGCCTTAGCACAGGTTCCCCAGGAAGTGAGTTATGTCTGTACCAGGCTTGAAGAATGCCCAGGTGGGGTGAGATTAATGCCTCCACAGAGGGGACTACACACATAATCCTGTGGCAGGGAAGGGCTGGCAAGTTTGAGGACTGAGGGAGAAGACGGTATGACCCCTGAAGCCCTGGGAGGGAGTTGGATGGTGTATGAGGCTGAGACTGGAGACTGGCACTGGCCAGAGTAGGAAGTGTTTATATATATCAGTGTTTAGTCTTAATCTCCAAAGGAATGGATGCATTTAATATTAATTTTGTTCATTTATCCATCCATCCACCCACCCATTCAGATGGCACACACTGAGAAGTCTATTCTGTGACAAGTGTGCTAGGGACCCTGATGCACAGAGATGACTGTGCACCAGCACCTCCCTCAGACAACTCATGGACCTGTGGGGAAAAACAGACATGAAACATAGACCTACAGGAAAGGGCTTTCGGTGACATGTTTATTTGGTACTGTAGGGGTCAAAGAAGAAGTGGTTGATTCCTACTGGCCTGAGAGTAGAGGTTGGTAGGGATAAGAAAAATTTTCCCAGGGGGCCAGTCTTGAAATATGAGTTAGTATTTGCCTGGAAGACAAGATTGGGAAGGGGTTTCTCCATTTTCAATGCTTGAGATGCACTAACATTCTTTTAGAGCCTATACAACATGCTCCTGGCTTTCTCAGGGCCTTTGCACCTGCTGTTCTTTCTGCCTACAAAGATCTTCCCTCTCCTTGCACTTAATTAACTGCTACGCATTCTTTAGCTCAGTTGTGATTTCCTTGGAGACATTTTCCCTGATCTATTTTTTTCTTTTTCTTCCTCTTTCCCCTCCTTCTCCACCTCCTCATCTTTCTTCCCTCCTCTCCTCCCCATCCTCTTCCTCCTCCTTCTTCTTCATCTCCCACCATAGTTTTTCATTGCAGTTATAATGTTGTATTTGTTTCTGTCTTTATTTAATTAATGCTTGCCTTATCCAGTAGACTGTATACTTCATGAGGGTGGGGACCATGTCTGGTTTTGTTCCCATCATGTCCCCAGTACTCTCTACAATGTCTGCCAGTGCCTCCATAAGATGGGCTACTTGAATAAATTAGAAGTGAGAGTATAAGCAAAGGGCCAAAGGCATGAAACACTATGCACAAGGGGGAATTTCCAAAAGTTTAAATGAAGGCCTGTTGTGGGGAGAGATGCAGGGAGGTAGGCAGGGCTCAGATCTTGAAGAATTTGGTTGCAAATCTGGCCAACTGAGTCATTAAAGGATTTTATTGGAGTTTGTCCTGACTCAGCTATGGAGCTTCAGTGAGGAGAGCCAGAGATGTCAGCTTGTAATAGGTGAGGTTAGAGATGAATTCTGAAAAGTGGGATTGATGATGGGTGTCCAGCAGTGGAAATAGACCGAAGAGATACAAGAAAACCAGCGTCCACAGAACCACCCTGATACCTGCCAAGTGGCCATCTCACCTCTCTAAGTAAATAGAGGAACAAAAGGAACACTTGAATTAAAGACACCAAGGTCTCTGGTTTGGTTGACAGGAAGTGGAGCATACGTGTTAAAAGCTAGACTGGCACAGGAAAAGGGATATAGCTTCCCCTGAGGCTGAAGGTTGGGGTAGAAGGAGGATAAAAGACCACAGATTTTCAAAGACAGTTGATCTTTCAGGAATCGAGGTCATACGGGCCCTCATGACCTGCTTCCTCTTCCATCTGGCTAACTTGTTGTCCATCAGGTTTCAGCTCAGCCACTCTAGCACACACAGGGCGCCCTCCCCATGCTCCACCCCCAGCACACTCATCTGGCATTTAACACTAGACAATTACTTGATTTCCCCACCAGATTATGAGTGATAGGGCTGGGGGCTAGGGGACAAGACCTTCAGTGTCTCCATTCATCCCCAGTCCTTGGCACAATATCTGGGGCATAGTAAAGGCACACTGTCACTGTTTATTTGTTCAAAGAGAAAGGAGTGGTGTTCTTGTATCTAATCTAATAATTTTATATACACAACCCCTTATCCCCCCTTAAAACTTCTTTCCCCCAAAGAAATTTTTTCTTGGAAGCTTAGCTTCCAAGGGGAAGTTTGAAATAAAACTTTAACCCTTGTTTGAAATCAACTTGTCTAAGTTGCTTTAACAAAGCCCTTACTTTGCTTACTTTGCTTCTTTGTGAGTAATAACACCCACACTTTTTTATTACATCAGTGTGAGGACTACACCCCAGTAAGGTATTTCATCTTAAAAGCCAATTTTCTGGGGCACCTGGGTGGCTCAGTGGTTGAGCATATGCCTTTGGCTCAGTGTGTGTTCCCAGGGTCCTGGGATCAAGTCCTGAATCGGGTTCCGTGCAAAAGCCTGCTTCTCCCTCTGCCCACGTCTCTGCCTCTCTCTGTGTCTCTAATGAATAATTTTTTTTAAAAAGCCAGTTTTCTTAAAACCAGAAGAGTACTATATGCACATGTTAAAAATTTTTTTTCAAGTACTTAAAGGGTATGCTTAAAAAGTATGTATTTTATTTATTTATTTGTGAGAGAGAGAGGAAAGGCACAAGCAGGGGGAGGGGTGGAGGAAAAGGGAGAAGCAGGCTTCCTGCTTAGCAGGCAGCCAAATGTGGGTTGGATCCAAGGACCCAGACAGAGATCATGGCCTGAGGCGAAGTCAGCAGAAGTCAGATGCCCAACTGACAGAGCCACCCAGATGCCCCTAAAAGGTATGCTTTAAATAGAGAATGCTTCTTCCTACTGCAGACTCCTGAGCCTTTCTCTGGAGAAACATAGCTTCTTTATTTGTGTGTTTTTAGAAAATTTCTAGAATGTTTCTACTATAGTAAGTGTGTGTGTGTGTGTGTGTGTGTGTGTGTGTGTGTATAATAGAACATGGGATGGGACTTATGATGCCTTAGTATTTTGACCAAAGCTCTAAGGTTAGACAATATATATACCCAAAAGATTACTTAAAAGTTGGCTGAACAGGAGTGCCTGGGTGGCTCAGTCATTTATGTGTCCAACTCTTGATCTTAGCTCAGGGCTTGAACTCATGGTTGTGGTTGTGAGTTCAAGCCCCACACTGGACTCCATGGTAGGTGTGGGGCCTACTTAAAGAAAAAAGCGTTGGCTGAACAGATCCTTTGACCCTCATCCTAACATCCACCTTTGGTCTGTATAAAAAAAAGTCTAAAAATTCTATGACATTTATTTATTTATTTATTCATTCATTCATTCATTCATTCATTCATTCATGAGAGACACATAGAGAGAGAGGCAGAGACACAGGCAGAGGGAGAAGCAGGCTCCATGTGCAGGACTGGATCCCGGGACTCCAGGATCATGCCCTGGGTCAAAGGCAGGCGCTAAACTGCTGAGCCACCCAGGGATCCCCTTCTATGGCATTTAAAGAATAGGGGCAAGTGCTATGATTTTTCTATGTATGTGTATGTTTGTGTACATGTTTGGGGGGGACAGGGGGTAGGCTGCTAAGAAAACCACTAAGAGTGATTGGGAATCTGGTATCTTTCCTGGGGAGAAAGGCTTGGGGAGTTGCAGATACATGTACCCAACACAATCCCAGAATAGCTACCAGAGCAAAGTATGATGGAGAGAGTTCTTGAGAAAAGCTTCATATGGAACATGGAACCTGCTGCCTCCTTTCTACCTATATAAGTTTCAGGTGGAGGCTGGCTGGAGTAGCTTCAGTGTTAGAGCAAGGAGAGAAGTCTGTGTGCTCAGAGTATGATGTGTCTAAGTCAAGTGAGTACCAAGGAAGAGAGCTGAACCTGAAGGAAACTTGTCCAAGGGGGGGTACTTGGTAGTGGCAAAAAGAGAGTATAGGGTGTACTTCAGTGGGGAGGTGGGGACTCAGGAGATTAGCTGGAGGGTGCATACCCCTTCCTGTCTACTTCTTCCTCATCCTCCAGGTCAGGGAACTAACTGTATATTGTCCATATCCCTACAGGGTCTCGGCAATCTGCACATGTCCCCAGGAGAGAGCCAAATTTAGACACCTCTATACAGAATACCTTCTGTATAGAGCTCAGTTACAACAGGCTAGCACCACTCCTATAAACTCACACCCAGACGCCCCATGTGGACTCCAGAGGAGCCAATTACCAGAGGTGAAGGAGGATGGATAGAAAATGGAAGCACTGTTCACACCTCCTTTCATTATTAAAAGTTCCCAAGCCACAGTGCTGGCCTGAGCTGCATATGCAAGGCTCAGGGGGAAATTTTGAATTGGAAATGTTTTTCTGTTTGATTTAGGCAAGACTGAATCATCTTAATACACGGAAGTGAGTTTAGTTGTAATGACCAATTCAAAAGTGTTTTTCTATCTGAAAGTACACTGTCAGTCTGTGGGATTAGCTCAAGACATCATGGGAGGGGTGGTGTGAGAAGCGGTTTTAGTACAGCATGTGTGAAGGCTGTGTTCAGAAAGAAAGCTGAGGCATATTTGTGCTCCACTGAATTCAGTTCATTAGGTAAATCATCCATTACTTCTGTATTTATAGGCTATCGTGCAAAATTCACAAAGGAGAAAACAGTACATTGTTTCTTTTGCTTAGTAAGGTATCTTTTCATATCAACAGGCAGAGAGCTAACTTCTGGAGAGTTCCAGGGAGCCAGTGAGTCACATGGGCTTCTCACTGTATTCTGAATGGAGGGTAAATGCCCAGAAGCAGATGAGGGTTGAGGTGCTCCATCTGCTTCAACTTGGTACTGTACTGAGAAGGATGCTTGGGCCTGAGGCCACAGCAAGACTTCCTATGCATCTTCTCCCCTGGCCATCCTTCAGTTAGATTTAGACTCTGGGATGGGTCCTCATCCAGGATCATAGCCTGGCATGAGGCCCATCTACACATTTTCATTACTGTCTCTAAAATCATAATACCCAAGCTTTTTATTTAGAAATCCCTATGAATAAATGATTTTTGATTACTCATCCTCAAATATTCCTTCATTTACAAATTACATATAAACTTACAGTCAGTTTTTCTTTAACAACTTAAGATATAAACTTGAGAATGAAATAAAAATAAATAACAGTTCTAATATCTTATTCTTCTATCTCAATAGATTGGCTTATGTAGTATTGCCTGTGATGTGTATACTCCGCTACCATAGAAGAAGAATCTAGGTCTGACTTGAAAACAGAAGTGGAGAAAGAGTGTGCTCCATGTGGGCCTGCAAGTCCTAGGAGAGAAGAGACTGGACTGTGGTTTGGCAGACACTTCACCACATCTCACCAACTGAGTTATGAGTTCGGTGAGGGGAGAAAGAGACCAGAAGTATTCTTCTGGTAGAGTTTTATCTTGGAGAATGGAGCAGAATCCTTCCTCTCCATGAAAACTTAAAGAATGAAGTAATAAGCAACTTTTGAAACTTAAAGTTAGTGTAGTATCCACTATCGTGAGCTATCTTGGAATATTTTTGTGTATGTGTTTTTTTCCTTTCTGTGTGTTCCAGCTTTAGACTGGGGTGGGCAAATCTGACTTGTTGCCTTTTATTGGGACAGACTATGAGATAAGAATGATTTTTTTACATTTTTAAATGATTAAAGAAAAACCAACAGAAGAGTGGTATATTAGGACATATGAAAATTATAGGAAATTCAAATTTCAATATCCATAAAGTTTTATTGGGAAACAGCTACCCTTACTTATTTATCTATTGTCTGTGGCTGATGTTACAACAGAATGGTAGAGCTGAATCATCACAACAGAAACCCTATGACCCTCAAACCCAAAGTATTTGCCATCTGGCCTTTTACAGGAAATGTTTGCTGAGCCCTGTGCTAGACAGTGAGAATAGCCATATTATTTCAAGGAAAATTAGGGTTGTTGTAATAGTAGGAATGCAAATGGAAGTAGAGGGCTGCTGTTAAGAGTGGTATGTTTGTATCTGGTATATATGTTTATTTTCAATTAAGTTTTTGAGAATAAAATGGAAAAGGAAATCAAGGCATAGACTTTATGTCATTACAGTCATAGAGAACAGAACAAGGCAGGTAATTTAATTCCCCCCTTCTTGCTCTGGAGAAACCAGAAAAGGACCTTTGGGGCCTCTGATAGTGAGCAGTTGGTGGTAAAAGATGGACTGGGAGTCTGGAGGAGAAAGTCAGACTCGGGGGGAACTGTTATGTCAGGGTCAGCATCAAGTGGCTGAGCAGCCTCTCCTACTATCCTCAGGAGGCCATTTACCTAGTTGAAATTCATAGATTCAACTAGCACGGAAAATGGGAGAAAGGCTATTTGAGGACATTAACAATCTTAGTGTTCTCTCCCTCTCTGGCATCTTCAACCTCTCCTGTTCAACTTGAAAGTCCAATTGACACTCCTTCTTTAAAAGTGAAGCAAATATAAGCAAGAGAAAACAAATGCAATCCCCTGTCTGGACCTAAACTGATGTCCAATTATCCCCATTTCTCTGCTCTCTTAAACAGGGAGCATCTCAAAAGAGCTCTCCACATGTGCTGTCTCCACTTCCTCACCTATTTGTACTTCAAAACATTCCTAGCTCGTCTTGACCCCACCAATCTACCAGAACAACTAAGGCACTTATGACCTCCACATTAATAGATCTAGTGGACACTTTTCTGTCTTTCTTTTCTGGATCTGGACTTATGTGATTACTCTGTCTTCATGCATTCCCTTCTCTTTGCTTCTTTGACACTTCAGTTTTAGCTGGTCTTTCCCACCCCTCCCCCTTTCTGTTCCTTCTCAGTCCCTTGCAATGTTGACTTTCTCTAGGTGCTGCAAACATGAGGTGATGTGGTGACATATGCTTTTCACCCATTATCTGATATTACTGAGAGATAGAAGAAGCTTGGTTGTAGAAGCCACCTGCTAACCCAGCCTACAATCAGTAGAGGGTTCAAGATGCAAGGAAAGTAATCTGGGCTGAAAAGCAAAATCATGGTTCTGCTCTTAGCTTCAAATAGCATCAAAAACTCTAGATCCTATCTGAACACTCAGTTCCTAGTATTGCCCTTTGTTGGGATGGCCTTCCTGGCTTTATGCTCTTTCCCCTTAGAACAGATAAGCAACCTGTAATATACTCGCATTTTGCCCTTAGTGGGGGTGCAAGAGGGAGCTTCCTCTTAACTAAGGCAGCTGATTTCAGCCTCCATCACCTAAAAGTATGTGAAGTCATTGTCTAACATAAGGATATATCCCATAACTGGGGCTCCTGCCTGCTTGGCTCAGACCCTTATTTCCCCTATTTTCTTGTCTTAAATCTACACCAAGAGGCAAGGCAAGTATATTATTTTCTGCAACAGTTTTCTTCTTTTTTAAAAGAAGGTTTTTGTTTTTGTTTTTGTTTTTGTTTTTTTAAATTCCTCCCTTGTGACACTGTGTGCAATGTTAACAGTAGCCAGTAATGGACTTTCTTTTGCTTTTTATCTGCCGCAAAGCTCCAGCTAAAGGCAAGCCTCCTGCTTTAACTTTCCTGCTTTAACTTTTGTGTGCTAAAGTAGATACTTCAACTACTCAAAGACTCATGGAAATCACTGGAGCTGAGGTCAGTATGTCCCGCCTCACTGGAAAGTTGGTTGCTTTCCAAGTCCTGCACAGCTGTGCAGTATTGGCAGGGCAGGTGACTGTCTAGAATTTGCCAGGCCTGTCATATCCTTTATGTTGAAATCTTCTTTGTCCCTCATGCCATTTCTTTGGATTGAAAATATTCAAATTCTTATGTTCACTTACTGCAGTCAGAATTTAATGCACACAGTTTGGAGGGAGTGGGGAGTAAAATCAGATTCTGGAGCTGAGCTCTAGTATCTTAGCAACTAAGAATGGAAGGAAGACGCCTTGAAGTAGAGAATTTATTTATTTATTTATTTTAAAGATTTTATTTATTTATGAGAGAGAGAGAGAGGCAGAGACACAAACAGGCTCCATGCAGGGAGCCTGATGTGGGACTCGATCCTGGGACTCCAGGATCACACCGTGGGCCAAAGGTAGGCGCTAAACCACCGAGCCACCCAGGGATCCCCCAAAGTAGATAATTTAATCAAATTATCACAACACGACCCTGAGGCAGGTAGTGTTATCATCCCCAGTTTCCAGGAAACTTAGGCTTGGAGAGATTTAATCTGACCAGTAGAATCAAAACTTGGGACTTGCTTCCAGGTTGTCCAAACCCTGGCCATGCTCTCAAAGTTCTAATGCATGCCTCTCTGTGTCCATATTCCATTGTGAAAATCTTGACAGCTAGAGACAGGCCATAAAATGTCAAGCTTTCCTCCCATTTAGAAAATAGTTGTAGATATCAGGATGCCACGTAAACCTCTGAGAGAGTGTGCCCTGGGACTGGACATCATTGAAAAGATGGGAAATGTATGTGGTATTCCAATGTCTACCAAGAACAAAATGAGTAACATTAATACAAGCAAACAAAAAAGGTCTTTTTTCTACTACTTGGCTGGGTAAGAAGATAGCTGGAGTTGTAATAAATGACTAAGGAGGTAGTCTGAAAACTTAGCTTAAAAATGGAACTTTAGTTTCAGTTTTTCAGACAGATCCCTATCACTGTGGTATGAAGACATACATGAAGAGTGTGGTTGGCAGTTGGTGATTTGAGGAAAATGAGAACGTTGTGCTATGGACAGCACAAAAGCCAATTGATTAGAGACATATAGTTAATAATGTGGGACAATTTTGGATTTATAGGACTATTATTCTATTTCCATACTTATATATTAGGATAAACATTAGCTGCTTTAAGAAACAGTCTTAAAATATAAGCGACTTAACCCAATATGAATTTACTTTTGGCTTTTGTCACTGTCCATTGTGGATCTGCAGTGAAAGAGAGGTGAGGGGAATGTAGGTAGACAGAGTTTCTATCACTTTCAGCTCATGACTCCTAGAATTGCCTGGATGTTGAAATCCAGGCAGCAGCTGGGGATGTGGGTAGTAGGAGTAGGAAGAGAGAGAGATGATCATGCAGATGATCTAGGCTTGGAAGCAGTTTTCATGAGGCACCAGCCTGGAATAGTGCCTGCTGCTACTGCTTAGATTCCCTTGGCAGAAAGTGGGGCAAAGAGGAGGCCCAGGGAGTCTGTGGACCAAAGAAGGAGAGGAAAACAGGGATCTTGCAGAGTATTATAGCCTCTGTTACAATATGTAACCCTTCAGTGCCAGGGCTGCTTAATTTTTTTTTTTAATTTTTATTTATTTATGATAGTCACAGAGAGAGAGAGAGAGGCAGAGACACAGGCAGAGGGAGAAGCAGGCTCCATGCACCGGGAGCCTGACGTGGGATTCGATCCCGGGTCTCCAGGATCGCGCCCTGGGCCAAAGGCAGGCGCCAAACCGCTGTGCCACCCAGGGATCCCTTAATTTTTTTTTTTTAAAGATTTTATTTATTAGAGACAGAAAGAGAGACACAGGCAGAGGGAGAAGTAGGCTCCATGCAGGGAGCCCGACCTGGGACTCGATCCAGGGTCTCCAGGATCACACTCTGGGCTGGAGGCAGCGCTAAACCGCTCAGCCACCAGGGCTGCCCGGGCTGCTTAAACTTATCTTGACATTCCCTCCTTGCTCTCACCTGTTCAGTGTCTTCCCCATAGAGGCTCAGAGACTATGTGGAATTGTTGAATGACTTAGTGCTAGAGCTTAGATAAGAATTCAAGGATTCTAATTTTTAGTTTAGTGTTCTTTACCACCTGTATTTACTTGACTCAGATTATAGAAGGTGACTGTTCAGGGAAGGGAGAGGTCAATGTGGGCTAAAGCGATCAAGAAAGCCTCCAGAGGAAAGTAGTACCTGAACTGGGCCATACAGTTTATATAGGATTTGGATGGGCTGAGTAGAGGGGCAGTACATTCCAAGCAAGTTTGAAGACAAAGATCTGGGCTCAGGCAATAAGCATATTCGATTATTTCAATTTATATCCTTTTATTGTTTAAAATAATTTTTATTAAATTTTTAAAAAGGTAACACATTTGCATGGTACAAAATTGAAAAAGTACAAAAGGACATTAAAATGAAAACAAATCTGTGTCCCATCCCTATTTCCTGTCCCTATCAGCTCTCCTTCCCAGAGGCAAGCATTATTACCAGTTTCTTTGGTGTCTCTCCAGAGATCTTTTGTGCATATAAAAATAAATACTTGGATTGCCTGTCTCCTAACAATATTACCATAGCAAAGCATTATATTTTCTAATAGGATCAGATAAAAAATGATATTTCGGAGTTGTTTTAGTTTGTGTTTTTTCTTTTTATAAGTTGATTATTTCATATTTAGGGCCATCCATATATACTTTTATTGGAACCCTTTCCCTTGCCCATTTTTCTCTTGGATTATTATTCTGTTGGTATTATTATGATAGATTTCTAGGAGTTTTTAACATATTAGAGAAATTAGGCATTTGTCATTAATATGAGTATGTTCCCCCCCCCCCCCCCCCCCAGTTTGTCTTTTCTTTCCTGGTAGTTTTTTTTTAAATGCAGAATCTCAATTCTCTGTTGTTAAAATTTTGATCTTTTCTTTTATGGGTTATGAATTTTGGTACCTACCTAGAAAGATCTTCCATCCTCCAAGATCCTTTTTGCAAAAATTCTGTGCTTTCTTTTTCTGAAGGGAGGAAGTAGGGACCATGGCCACGTGGATCTGGACACAGACCCACTGGCAGCACTGCCGGCCCCAGCCAGTCCCAGGCACCAGAGGACACAGAAAACTTTGATCCCCTGAATCGTTGGGTCAGAGCAGGGGCCTTGCTTATAGAAGTCTGAAGGCCTTACTGGAATGTGGAGATTCACTTCTCGCCAAGGAGGAAAAAAATAAGATAAGGGAAATCTAGCTGTCTACAAAGTGATAAGGAAGATCTGCTGGCTATTCTGGGAATTTTGGGAGTCAGCTTGACCCAGAACCAAGCATCTCTGCCTCTCCTGAGAGGCAGGTGATCTTGTCTATGCCCACAGCCTCACATACTTCTTATGTTGATGAGTTCCAGATTTATATCTCCAGTTCTCACCTCCAAGCACAGGTATCTCTGACTTAACTATCTCTAAAATGGAATTTGAGATCTTTCTTCCTGAATTTGGTACTGCTCCAGTCTTCTCAACTTGGGATTAGGTGCCCCAATCTATGTAATTATTTGTACCAGAGACTTGGAGTCATCTTTGACATTCATCTCTTATCTCTAAATTTTATTCGTCACCAAGTCACATCTATTTCTCTTCCAAAATCTATCCTAAATCCTGCTGTGCTGCTAATCATCTCTGCAGTTACTGTTTTAGCCAAAGCTGTATCATCTGTTGTGTAGATGACTTTAAGTTTTCCTAACTGGTTTCCCTTCATCTACCCTTGCCCCCAACCCCGTAGTCTACTTTCTGTAGCCAACTCTGTCCAAGTCTATTTTCTCCCTCTCTTTGCCTACTGTTCGTGTTGTGCCCCACCAGATGGGTATGGAGTTCTCTCAATAGCCTGGCCCTCTGTGCATTGTATACATCAGTTCCTTTTTCAAATACCTTCCTATCCTTTGACCTTCTGGAAGACTCCTATTTATCCTTCACACCTCAGCCCAAATGCCCCTTCTGTGCTGTTGTCTCCTGCATGCAAACTCCTAACCCCTCCTTTAGGTGATTTCCAACACATGTAGAGGCTCATTTAATGCTTGTTTGAATGAAGAGATGAACTTGAGTGGGATAAAGACCAAGGAGGGAAGGGCCTGACTCGTGTTGGAGAATGGAAGAAAGGGACGATGGAAGAGTCAGTGCTAGAGCCTGGGGTAGGTGTCAGGCCTGGTGGGATGCTGGCCTCTCTATGGCAGGACCATGAGGTGACAGAGGTGACGGGGGCCTTGTCTATGATGGGTCTGTGTGTGTGTGTGTGTGTGTGTGTGTGAAGTGACACATATATATGTGGCCTGGTGTTGAGAGGCCAGTATAAGTGAGCTTCAGGTGGTAATGGATAGGCTGCCCTGCTATGGAATCTAGTCTTCTCAGGCCTGAGTGTCTGGGATGGGATTCATTACCCCTGCAGAGTCCAATATCCTCATGAGACCAGGGCATAGCTGTGGCCACATCTGCAGCAGGGGCCAGGAGCAATGGCAAAAAAAGATAGAAAGCCCTGGTGACCAGAAGCCTCTGTTTTGGAGACTACAGAAGGAAGGAAGATAGATGAGGGAAGCGGATAGGACCTGCCTGGCTTTTGGGGAGCCAGCAGCTCCCCAAAATGCCACTCGATATGCCCAGTGGGCTCTGAGTAAGGGTCTCTAGATAATGACATGCAGAGAGTCCTGAATGGGGGGTTCTGGGTCACTGAGGGGCCCTGGTCTCTGGGAGTCATAAGCTATAGGTCCTGGTCATTGAGTAGCCTGAATGTAAGGCCAGGTCACTGAGGGAACCTATGTGAGATGCCATGGTCACTGTGAGACTTGAACAAGAGGTTCTGGTCATTGAAGCCAAAGTGAAGGTTTTGGTCATTATGGGGCCTGAGTGAAAGGCCCTGGTTACTGGGGACTGGAATTAGGGGTTGAGTGAGGGGCTTGATCCCTGGGACCGGGGGGCCATGGCCATTAAGGGATATGAAAAGGGTCCTCATTGCAGTCTTAGTGAGGACTTTGGTAGCTGGGTTCTTAAGGGGGAGGCCACTCCATTAACCTTGAACTGAGGTACTTGGGGAAGGCTTCCTAGTGCCCCCAATCTACCCGGCGCACTCTGTAGGTTCTGGGTCTGACGAGCATGACTCACAGTAGCCAGCAGATGGCACTGTGGCCCCATGCAGCCTGGACTCGGAGAGGGGCAGCTGGCACACAGTCCTTGGGGTGAAGCTCAGCTGAGACAGGCTCAGCGGCAGCCTCCACCAGCTTTGGGAGCTGCAAGACCTGGGGGGGGGCATTAGGTGGACTCCAACCAAACTCCCTGGGGTGATGGCCCAAGGCAGATCCCCTGGAGGCAAATAATTCCGTGCTGTGCCTGTTCCAAACCCCAGAAACCAGGACAAGCTTGGTTAGTAGTTCTGGAGTACAGAACAAAAATCTGAAATCTGGCCTAACACACTCAGATGCACTTTCACCTCTGAATTGGCTCAGCTGTCCCAGTCCACAGATCTAAGACACACCAGAATCCACCCTGAACATTAGCGCTATTGTTTCTCAGAACATCCGGTGCCTTGTGAAACCCAGAGAGACTTAGTCTGTTCCTTGCCATAGCCAGACTTGTTACAGCCCAGAACTCATCAGTACTGCATATTCCAGGACCCAGTCACATTCCAGAACCATGTCACATGTCAGGGCTTTGTTATACCTCAGATATAGTCATAGAGCAGGGCTTGTCATCTTTGAATAAGGGCACATCCTAGGATCTTGTTAACAGCACAGAGCCTGTCCTGTCAGCACTTCGCCAGTCCTGTCACAGCCCATGCTTGGCCTTGAGCTGTGACAGTACTGGGTATGTGACTGAGCCCTGAAATGTGCCTGAATTTGAGTGATACAGAGCCCTGGGCTGTGACTGTAGCCACGGTATGGTAACTAGGCCACAGACTTGCACCTTTGAGTTTGGCCATCGTCAGCAAGTATTCGTGACCAGCGTTCATAGCGATCATAGTGACAATTGCTATGGAGGATACAGATAAAGTAGTTCTCCTCCAGCTATCTGTGGGGAAAGACCAGTTTTGTTTTTTAAAATCTCCACTTTGGATCTATTGTGGACTGACAGACACTTTTGTAAAATAGAGTTAAATTGCTCAAAAAATGAAATTGGAAAAAAAAACACAAAATGTAAGCCCACACTTTAAAAAAATCTAAGTTTCATTTTGGAATAATTTTAGTTTTGCAGAAAGTTGCCAAGAGAGTGTAGATGCTATGTAGCCTTCACCCAGCTTCCGCTAAACTACCATCTTGGATAACCCAGGTACATTTGTCAAAATTAACAAATTAACATCAGTATAGTATAATTAACTAAACTATAGACTCTTCAGATTTTAGCAGTTTTCCTGCTTTCTCTGTTTCAGGATCCAAGCCAATATTACTACACTACATTTAGTGCACGTTTTATTATTGGATTCAATAATCATTCTGTCAAATTGCTATACAAGTTTCTAAGCACTTACTCTTAATTTCTGAACTTATCTCCTCATGGGCTGGTACAAAGAATCTGTGGCATGGCACTGGTCCATAGGCCACACTTGACAGCACTAGTATGAAGAATAGTTACTATATTTACAGTGGCACAGCAGGGGAGTGAGAAGGGTAGGAGGCAAATGGCATGAAGTTAGAGCAGAGGGTACAAAGGAAGATGGCAGCCATATGGGTGGGCCTTGCGCATGGCCTGCTTTGAACAAGATGGTGGGAATGGGATGCTTTTGGGAAAGAAATCCCAAAAGATACCCAGTAAGGCTGTGGTTCTGCATTTCTGTGCATTGCACTGAAGCTTCAGTGTAAATGTCTGCAGCAAGCAGCAGGTCCTGATGACTACGTGTGAGCTCACTGAGCTATACATGTGTCTGGGTAGAGAATGTAGGACTTGAAAAGACAATGATGTGTATGGTCCCAGGGATTCCAAGGTCTGATCCAGGCCCCTGCCAGTCTATGGACTCTGGTGAGTCTGTATAGGGTGAGGAAGACTCAGGTGTAGGATCATATGACAGGAGATCAGGAAGCTCAAAGGTCCAGGGATGGCTGCATTTCCCCCGAGGAAGGAAGATACCAGGACAAAGTGGCTTTCCCCTTGCTTCAGGGCTTCCGTTCATCCTGAATATGTTGTGATCTGGGCCCCCAGCAAGTGTAAACACTTGAGCATTTCTCCCCTTATAGGCAGTGAGGTAAATTAAGAATGCAACCTCTGGGAGGGTTCTGAGAAGGAAATGAGAAATGGTTCTTAGAGGAAATGGAAATGTCTTGACACCTGCATGGAGCTGGAGCTCCCTTTTCCCTCTGTTCAGCACAGCCAGCTAGAGTCATCAGTTTCCTATCTTCACCTTTTCCTTTTCCTCTAGGAGTTGGAATCAAAGTTCTAGTAGGGGTGGTCTAGCCCAGTTCCAGTCACATCCCAGATTCTTCCTACCTCCTCCTCTTTGCATTAGTACCACTCATCTCTCAGGTGTCAGGAGAAAGCCCCCAGGCACCCTCTCTATGCCTTCCCTCCATCACCTCTAATATACACGGGTTGCTGCTAACCACTTTCCACACTTTATCATCATTGCTTATTTGATTGTGAGAACAACAGTGGCAGAAACCCTGCCTGTCTTTTTATCCACTCTGTTTCCAGCACCCAGCAAATGCTGGCCCATAGTCAACATTTAACCAGTATTTGTTGAATGAATAATTGTGAGGAAAATATGTGATTTCTTTCTTTAAACAATTTCAAGCGGAATTAACAGGGAGTAATAGAGAATGCACTGTTGAGTGTCAAAATAACTGTTGCTTGGGATTGGAAAGGTTGCCTGGAAAAAAGATGGCTCTGATACATATGAGTTCAATATACGATAAAGGTAGAATCAGGAATCACAGTTAAAGGAACAGATTTATTCTATACATGCTCTGGGAAAACTGGCTACCATCAAAGAAAAATCACCTTTTTCTCACATTGTATAACAAAAACTTTCCAGATGAACTGAAGAGCTTTAAAAACCTCAGAAACACTAAAGTATTTATCACATCTCTGGAAGGAAGTAAATTTCCATCTTAGAAGCAAAAGAAGCAAACAGCAAGGGAAAGGTTAATTGGCTTGACTATAGAAGTATTTTAAACTTTCGCATGTTAAAAAAAAAAAAAAAGGCAACCCAAATAAAAAGGCAAACAAATTAGGGAAATATTCGCAGTCAGCTGCCACAAGAACTTCCATAAATTTATTTTAAAAGAATATACTGAGGCCCCAGTGAATAAACAGAGTATATAGCAGATAGATTAAGCACCATTCTGTGGTGCTTAATCTGCATAGTTAAAGATCACCAACCCCAGGAAGGAGAGGTCCTTAGTGGCCAAAAGAGTCTGGGAAAACTTGACAGGTGAGGTGGAGTGTGGGTTTATTCTTACAGATATGGACTGTCAGAGATGGAAGGAAGAGATGCCACACATTTGGGTGGCATTTCCTGCTCACTAGACTATCCTGGCTTCCCTCTTAATTTGCAGGGCTTTTGAGACCTAGAGCTGGATAATCTCCCTAGTGTCTCTCCAACCACCATTACCCATCTGTAATGGAAACAGCTTTCTTCATGGGGACAGACCACTGTGGAACCTCGGGGAGGTCTAGCAGAGGGGTGTTCTAGAAGGAGAATTCTGTGTCCATGAGGGTAGTGAGCTGGCCAAGGACTCTGTCCTGTCCTATCCTCTCTACAGTCTTGGAGCTTTCTGACCTAAAAACCAGCTGCTTGCTTACCTCTACCCCAGCTCCTAACTGGGGTTGAACGGCTTGGATATTTTGGTTTTGTTTTGTTTTTTTACAACTCTTCTGGAAACGTAGGCAAAACTTTCTTTAATTCCTCTGAGTATAGCTCAACTAGCATTATAATTTTAGAGTCTTTTCATTATATGACTTTTAATAAATATATTTTTAAAAATTATGCAGGCAATACATATTCATTTGAGAAAGTACAAATATAGCTGGCATTTCTGAGAGTTCTTCTGAAGAATAAAGGGGAAGAGAAAATAGAAAACAGAAATAGTTCACCACCAGTTAGATTTCCAAGGACAGCATGCTGGTCCCGCAGTAAGGAGATGCTGCTCTGCCATGAGGCTTTCCAGGCACCTGGGCTGGCTTCCTCTCCTCCCAGTTCCAGACCTGCCTAGCTTTGGGCACCTCCATTCCTTTACATGGGAGGGGTCTCCTGATGTCATTGTTTCCTCCAGGACACAAAACCCTGATTCATACTTGCAGCTCTTTCCCTCTGGCCTCCCACTCAGCTGTCTTCCCGGTCTAAGGAACTAGACTCATTCTTAGCCATGTGCATCAGCCATTCTCAATCTTTTCTCCACCCACCACGTGTGATGGATGGCATCCATATTCATACACGCTCTCAAAGGTTAAACCCAATTTTATCGAAACCTGGACAGGATTTTTGCAGGAAATGAAAGTTGGTGGTAAAAATAACTATTACATCTCAATGCAATACGATGACTTGAAATTGGCATGACTGTTGGTATGTTAGCAATCTGCCCACTCCTGGCTACTGTGCATCTGGCACAGGCCCTGGAGAAGAAATTCCTGGGTACTGGCTGTGACACCACCTCTTTTTCTCCCAAATTAGTGAGGATGACATTATTATAGGGTTAGCCTTAATAGTGGGTTACCACTGAGCCTCATGCATATATTTTATAGCAATTCTTGTGTTGCACTGTGTGTGCATTTCCCTCATTAAACTTTTTTGTTAGTTGTTGTATCCCTTGTACCCAGCACAATGACATTGATCGGTGCACACTGATTGAACAGATAAGTGAAGCCCTCTTGCCCTGACTCTAAGAAACCCAGCCTTCCCTTTGTTCCTCTCTCCCCACCCAGCCAGTACTACCAGCAGCTCGGGCTACATTGTCTAAACTTAGTTTGCTTTCTTATTTGGCCTGTTGGCACAAGTCTTGCATTCCAGCCCTGAGTTGTTGACCCTATTTCCTGGGCTCCTTTACCCACATTTTGTCTTTTCCAGTCATCAGGAGCCCTGGAGATATTATTAGGGGCTCTATTTAGAGTGCAAGATTTCTCTAACCTTCTCCTTCCCCCAGCAGGAGCTCTAGGTTGGCTCTCCACCTACATTTTAACTCACTGACTGTATACTTATGCCTTTTCCACTTCTTTTATGATCACCCAGAGCGTGTAGCACAGGCCTAGATATATGTTAGGCCCATCCCTTTGCAGTATATATCATACTGCTTATGAAATAAGTAACTGTATAGTTTATCTAACATCTCTGTCTCCTATTTGGAGGTAAAATCCATAAGGACAGAAATTCTGACTGTTCTAGTCACTGCTGTATCCCGAACATCTAGCACAGGCCCAGTACATAGTAGAGTTCAATAAAGATGTATGATAGAGGGGGTGCCTGGGTGGCTCATTCAGTCAAACATCAGGCCATGATACTCAGGTCATGATCCTGGGGTCCTGCAATTGAGACCTGTGCTGGGCTCCCTGCTTGTGGGGAGCCTGCTTCTCCCTCTCCTCCCTGCCTGTGTCCCCTCCCCCCCTCAAATAAATAAATACAAACTTAAAAAAAAAAAAAGATGCATGATAGGAATGAATGAATGAGTGAATTGAATTGACCCACAATGACTTTGATAAATGGGGGATGGTTCTGTTTCTTTGAAAAGAAGGCTTAATGTTTGTTGAAGGATCTGTTTGTGGAAGGGGAAAACAGGCCTTGGGGCAGTTGGTGACGGAGGGCAGCGATGAATGCTTAAAGTGACTCCATGGGCAATTTGGTCAAGTGCTGGGGAGCCTGCTTGGGCCAAAATAGAGGGAACAAAAGGTTCTGGGAGGGTTGGGAATGGGAGTGGGATTGGTGAGTCACAGTTTCCTACATCCATCTCACCAGTGTCTTCCATGATCATATTTACTTTGGAGCACATACTATGTTCCCAGGAGATCTAGGGTAAAAGTAGAAGTTGGTTTCTTTATTTGTTACACTGTTCATGTGAATTAGTGTTTGGCGGCAGTGTTTCAAGGAGGGTTATTGCTAATCACTTCTGATACATGTGGGCTGGGGCAGAGGTGGCCACAGTTGGCCTTTGGGGAGATTATACCTGGGATTTACCAATTAGCCCAGCAGGCTTACACTTCCTCATGAGACCTTGGTCCAGCTGTGGTCCCTGTCTGGACAAGGGATCCAGGGACAGAGCAGGAGGCAGAAACCTTAGAGGCGAGGGGCTTTGACAGCTTCTTCGGGGACCAGAGGGAAGCAGAAAGTAGATGGGCAGTCTGAAGGGACTGCCCAGCTCTTGCTATGCTTACTAGACTTTAATTAAGGCCTCTTGATCTCTGAGCCCTGAGTGATGGGCACCAGGCCCCTAAGGGAATGGGGCTGAATCAAGACTGTGAAAGGTCTAAACACATTAAAGATTGTGGTTGGTCTCCATATGTCATTCAAAGTAAAACAGTTAAATCATAAAATAAGTTCAGTTCAGTAATACAGGTCAGGTTTATCCTGTGATGGTCATATTGATGCTTTTCTGCAAATATCAAATTCTTTTTACAAACTTTTTTCAGTTTTGTTTTGGTGGTTCTTTTTAAAAAAATATTTATTTATTCATGAGAGAGAGAGAGACAGAGACACAAGCAGGCCCCATGCAGGGAGCCTGACATGAGACTCGATCCCGGGTCTCTAGGATCAGGCCCTGGGCCAAAGGCAGTGCGAAACCGCTGAGCCACCCGGTCTGCCCGTGTTTTGGTGGTTCTGCTTCAGTAACATCACCCCTGATGAGGAATGTGAGGGAGAGAGGCCTGTCACTGAGAGGCTGAGCAAGGGGCTAAGGGCATGGAAGGAAAAGCCTGACTGAAGCGTCTCTGAGGGTTCTAGCCACCCATGGGGTTGGCCTGGGATGTTGCCACTGAGGCCTGAGTGAGGGTCCCCAGTCCCTGACAGTGCCAGGGGTGGGCTTTAGTCAGTGAGGGGTGTAACAAAGTGCCTTGGTCAGTGAAGACCTGAGGAAAGGTTCCTAATCTCTGAGGTGTCTGTCAGTAGCCCTGCTTACTGAAGCTTTTGATGCAGGCATCTAGTTACCAGAGCCTAAAGGAGAGTCCTCTGTCACAAATTCCTGAGTGTGGTCCATGGGCCCTAAGTGAGAATCTCTACTCCCTGAGGGGACCAAGGAGGATGTTTGGGTCATGAAATTAGGGTCTCTGCCTTTAATGCCCTGCAACGGTGGATTGGACATCCTGGCTTTGAGAGGTTTGAAGAAAGAGCTCTGATTAATGAGATACAGCTGAGTGTCTTTGGTCAATAGGAAATATAAATAAGGCCTCAATCAAGTATGGACTTGTATAGGGGAAAACTTCCCAGTGTGGGGTCCAATAACAGCTTCTATGGCCAGATTAAGCCAATGTGGCCCGTAATTCCTCCTCCCCTTCCTCCTTCAGCTTGATCTGCAGATCTTCCAGTCACCAGTAGATGGCACTGCAGCTTCACACGAGGACAGGGCTGTGGCTGGAGTCCCAAGGTGGGGTCCAGGTGCAAGCAGGTGAGACAAGAGAGAGGGAATTAGTTGCTCCTCTGACCAGATTCCCTGGAGGCAGGGAGGAACCAGGCTATGATGGCCCAAGCAATCCCCTAAACATAGGCCACCTAGAGGCCAAGTCGTCTTAATCACCAGGCCAACTCAATGCCCTGTGACTTTTTACATTTGATTCATTTATACATTCATTTGTTCAGCAGGTCTAGTACCTGATAGAGTTTGTGCTGGGCACTGAGGGAGGATACAAGGGTGATTAAAGCAGATTGCTCTTGTTGAGAAATCCATAATATTGGAGGTGAAACATTAATATAAACAAACTATAATACATATAATAAGGACTGCAATAAGAATGTACCCAATGCTGTAAAAGTCCAGGGAAGGAAAGAATATAGAATTTGGGGAGTTTGTGAATGTAAGGGAAGAAAGAAATGACATTAAACCAGGGTCTCAAAGTATGATCCGTGTTTTTGTTTGTGAGGCACCAATGGGGGAAGGTTGGTGGAGTAGAAGCAAACATGTGAATAAAGATGTGAGGTGTGAAAGACCATGGGATGTTGAGGATCATAGTGTACTCCAAATTTCTACAGTAGAGAAAACAGGGTGAGGATGGGCAGAGAGGGTGGTAAATAGTAGGGATGACAGATACATAGGTGGGGGGGGGGGATCATTAAGAACCTTATAACCTATATTTAGTTATGGGTTATGGCTGTTCAATTCATGAAGAATCAGGAGAGTTTTCAAGTAGGCAGATGAATTTCAGGTTTCTGTTTAATTCCCTAGTGGCCAAGATGTGGGGTGGCTTAGAGGAGGAAAAGACTGCATGCAGGAATCCAGGTAGGCAACCAAGTTAGAATTTATGAGGGTTAAGTGAAGAAGGGAGATAGGGAGGAGAAAACAGATTTAGGGTATTTAGGAGGGAGGATGAATAAGATTTTGTGCCAAAGTAGATGTGAAAAGTTAGGAAGAATGAGGAATTAGGAAAATAATAAGTGTGAATATTTACTGAGCATGTAACACTATCTCAGCCATCATGACAATGCTCATAAAGTAGGAATAATTATCCACATTTTCAGATGGAGAAATGAGCTCAGTGAGGCTGTGTGATTTGCCGAAGGTCACAGCTGTTTATGTCCCCAGCCTGGTTTTCCTATCTTCAGCCTTGTCCCTCTACAGACCACCCTTCACACTGCCACAAGATAGAGCTTCAGAAAATCCTTCCTGAAAACCCTCTGGTAGCCCTCTACTGTGTATAGGATAAATTAGACAAAGCACTTCACAGTTGTATATGAAGTCCTTGTCTATCCAGTCCCAGCCACCATCAACCTTTCCACACCCATTCTAAGGATCAAGCAGACTGGGCTGCTGGTAACTAACTCCCTAAAGGGCCTACCTCTCTTGCCTATATGCACTTGTATATGTGGTGTGTTGCGGGTGCACGCCTCACATGGAAACCTAAGGTATACTGACCCTCTGCCTCATCTGTACCTATCTCTACCCTGTTGCCTGACCAGCTCCTACTTATCCTCCAAGTCTCAGCTTAAATGTCACTTCCTTAGTGACTTCTTAGCCTTTTGTGACTCATCCTCAACCCCATGAGGTTAGGACCTTGCATAATGTCCTGTCCCAGCATTTCATAACATTTATCACAATGATAATTAAGTAATTATTTTCATAACTATTGATATAATAGTCTCTTCCACTAGACCCTCAGGCTCTTTGACAGGATGGCCCTAACAGGAATTAATTGCAGCCTTTTTTGTGACAACAAAAATGCCTGATTTGCAGAAAGCTCTGCTAAAGACACAGATGTCCTTTGGAAGATGGGAGTGTCCTTACTCATAATTATATTTTAATAACCATTTTCAAAATGTTGGCTTCCTGATACCAAGATTCTTTTACTACCCAAGTCAGGAACATTTCCGCCAGGGGGTTGTAGTAATAATTTCACTAAATTGGAAACTGCAAATTGGTCATTTTACATTTCTAATGACACACAACAGAAAGGGAACAAAAAGCGTCCTAGTGTTGTCTAGGATGATTGATCTTGATGACCATTAAAGAACAAAAATTCAACTGAGTGAATCTGAAGATCTAATTGGCCTTATTAAGTGATTCATGAATCCCATAGTACCCCATCTAGCAAGTGTTAGAGAGATCCTCTGAGAAGTTGTACAAAAATACAAGATTTTTATCGGAAAGAAGGTGTGGCAAGACTATTAGCAGAAAGAAAAGAAAGGATTGTTTTAGGGAGAGTCACCTTCCCTTAGGGGGAATGGCAGGGGGTCTTACCCTGTGGATTAGCTGTCTTCCTGTGTGTGGGAGCATGGGGGGTGTATGTGGGGGAATTGAGGGAATCCATGTGACCAATACTTCCTTGGTGCTGACCAGAAAATTTCTGGCTGGCTGGTTAAAATTACATTTCTATGGGAGATTGAAATTGCCAATTGTAACTGAATTCCAGGGGTTTGCCAGTTGGGGGGCATCAAACTGAACATAACCCAAGGAAATGTGTAAGCAAAGAACTTTTCATTACTTGTTACAAGTACAGAGACAGGGAGATAGCTCTTAGAGCACTGTCTCCCTGTGGGGTTAGCACAGGAAGTTTTTATTCAGCGTGTTAGTGGGCAGGACAGAACTTAGGCCCTTCTGGTTCAATTGGACATGCCTAGCATGGCAACATTCTAGTGCGTACATCATACATCATACATTTTAAAAATGGTGGAAAACTGCTGTAGAAAGAGATCCTAGTATTCTAATGAACTAGAGGTCAACCTCAGGACAACTCAGGGGGTCTTTTGTACAGGTCCTCAGCTCCAATCCGGCTCAAACTGGCTCAGAAAGGAGATACCAGGCGAGACACACCTTGCAAGGGGTTATCAGGTGAAACACCTAGTTGGGCATCTCCTTGGCTGAAACTGTAGGTTCTGCAAAACAAAATAGTTCTTTCTCTGCTTTTTCCCTTCCCCTCCTCCCTTCTGCTGATAGCTTTCAGCCCTCTTTGAGTAACTTCTCACTGCATCCTGGCTAACACAATTAGGTTACTGTTAAGACCTGATTTGGTGACTTGGCTTAAGTGACTCCATTTTGGTCCTGTGGTTTTTTCTCTTTTTTTCTCCAGTCTAATGCCACAGTGTTTATTCTATCCATCCTTCTCTTTTTCCTTGTTTGTAACATATTTCTTTGACAGGAGAAACTGCTCTCGTTATCCACATTATAGATACATGATTGATCAACCTTAATATACACATCATTTCAGAACTGGTAATCAATATCATTATGAGGAACACATCTTAGAAATACAGAATAGGGCCCATGGGTGGCTCAGTTGGTTGAGTATCTGCCTCCAGCTTGGGTCATGATCCCAGGGTCCTGGGATCAAGTATTTCATCAAGTATTGATGAAAGTGTGGAAGGAGCAGGTGGACTGGGGTAGAAATCCTCAGGCAAGTGGTGTGTGCCTATGGTTTTCTTTTTAACATAGCTATTGGAGAAAAAGTGGTTTTCCCTCCCTCTCAGGCATTTGTTTCATCTGGAAGGAGCTCCTTTGGAGTAACACTCTTGGTCTCCACAGAAGATAAGTCAATAACTTATCTGAAAATGTGAGAAAAACAAACTGGGCACAATTGGTTCAGCTCCTCCATGTTTCTCTTTGACAATCAGACTGACCACAGTCTCGTGTATTCTGTAGGATGTTTTCAAGGGACTTGCCCCAGCAGGGAGACCTTAGTTTTCCAGGATGGTCTGTCACTGGGTAGGTAAGCCTCTATTTCTAGGGTTCGCTATAAGAAAGTTTATCCAATTATATAAATCACCTTCTTCAATATCTTTATATTGTAATAAAGATAGTATATTGACTTCTACCTTTTAACTGGTTTTGAACTGAGGAGAGGGAAAGAGGGGGCTATTTACTTAGGATCCACAGAACCTCAACATCCAATTCACTGGATCAGAGGCCTAAAGAAAAAAAACAGGGAGTAGAATTTGGGGATCCAACTAACATGTGAAGAGGCTTTTGGTGAGGCCAAAATGCCTCTGTCTCAGTGCATGTAGGTGAGCCTCAACATTTGTAAGGGTAAGATTGAGGCAGACACCACCCTGGGCCAGGGTGTTAGGGGAGTGGGGAAGGTAGGAATGGCTCAGCTGACACCAGCCTCAGCAGATGCCTGCTACACAGAATCTAGCAAGCATGTGCTGGCCACATTGCTCTCAGAAAAGGCATGGCCACAGTAAAAATGAGAGGCTTGGGTATAATGGTTGCAGTTTATCCTTCAACTACACAGCTTTTAGACTTAGCATTTGTGCATGGGCCACATAGGGGCCACACAGAGATGCTCATGGGCTGCAGTGCTTTAACAGAAGTGGCTGAAGCAAAGCTTCATTTGTGGAGAGGCCTTCTGTATATGAGCCTTTTAGGCATAGGGAGGGTGCAGAACAATTGTTTACTGGTTGTGTTATTTATCAGACTGTTCCAAACTTGATCCGAAACAATGCTGTTTTGAACTTGTCTCACCCAAGAAGGGGAACCATGGAGAGATGAACCTCCTCTTACCACATGTTGAGAAGACCAGAATGGATGAATAAAAATGGGAAAAGGAGGATGCATCTAGGTCTAATTACTCTTAAAGAAGGTATAAGAACAGAGTAAGATGTCTGAATTTTTATTAGCTCAGAAGTTAGATTAGATTAGATCCTAAGAAAATCTAGAAAGAGAAAAAAGTCTAGATTTCAGAGCTGACTGGAAGGACTACCTCAAAAGGATTCTAAAATTAGGAAACCATTAAGAGGAAGCTTCTCAAAATGGGAGAGATCATAGTTTGAGCAAATTATAAAGTTGTAGTTTACTATTTTTGTGTGCTGGCAGTATTCTATTGACTTTATAAGTTTATCTACTGAGATTAGTAGCCAAGAACATTCCAAATCACCTCCATGAGTTTTTGACTATAGTACCCTCAACTGCATGGGAATTCAAAACACTTTAAAAAAACAAAAAACCAGCATAACCACAATGCCATTATGGCACTCAAACTTATTTCTTTAATATTATTTAATGTTCAGTTAGCATTAAAATTTTTATTTATTTATTTAAAGATTATTTATTTACTTATTCATGAGAGACACAGAGAGGGAGAGAGGCAGAGAGACTGGCAGAGGGAGAAGCAGGCTCCATGCAAGGAGCCTGGCGCGGGACTTGATCCTGGGTCTCCAGGATCACACCCTTGGCTGAAGGCAGCACTAAACCGCTAAGCCACCCGGGCTGCCTGGCATTAAAAAATTTATTTAGCGTTCAAATTTCCCAGATTATGTCATAATCTTTTTTAGCTTCTTTTTAGAATCAGAGTCCAAATAAGATCCAATCATTAGTATTAGTTTATAAGTTTCTTAGATCTCTTTTCATCTATGTATTTACCTTCCATCTTTCTTTTCTTTGAAATTTATTGGCTGAGGAACCTGAGTCATTTATTCTGCATAATGTCTCACAGTATGCACAAATTGCTTAAGTATCATTGGCAATGTTTGTCTCATATATTGCTGATGAATTAGTAGTTAGATCTAGAGACTTGATGAGATTCAGATTTGATTTTTGATTTGACCCCTTGGGGCACAGTGGTCATTTCTCTGGTAAATTTGGAAAGAATGAATTGGGTATGCTCAACACAACTCCTCTGGCTCTTTTTAGCCAGACTCCCCCAGGATATATATATTCTGCTGTCCTCTTCCATGAAGTGAAATTCAAAGGGGTCTTCCTTAGATGGAGTGGAGGATGGAGTGGGGAGCAGGGAGAGCTATAGTTTTCTTGCACAATCTATGAATGAGTGGGCTAGTTTCTCTAATCCTGGGGTTTAGGATCAAGAAGCCTAATTACTAAGTGATAAAGCTACATCTGTCAGTATCAACTTTATCAGTAGTGTTGTTATTTTGACCTCTCATTTACCTTATTCTTTTGGATTATTTCTCAACTGATTCAGAACTCAGGCAGAGAACAGGGTGGGTATTATTTATTGGAACCTCTAGAATCTACAACCACTACCAGGGATAAATAGACTAGCTACCTGTGTTAGACAAGCTTTATGCCTGCCTTGCACACAGGTCCTATAAGTGTTGGCTATATTTACTGTATTCATCTTACTCACCCTTGGGCAATAGCTGATTGGATCAGACCCAAAGCTACCAGTTAGATGCTCATTCTCTTTATCTTTCAGGAAATTCTACTAAGACACAGTGACTTTAATAATTTGATAGTAGGCACTCGAGCTGGATTGGGAGAGCCATTTTCTGGCCCTGTGCATTGCTGAGAGTAGGCACAGAGAGTCAGCTTCAGGGAAGCAGCATGGGGTAGGCACACAGAGAGGATTGGAGGTAAGAGATCAGGAGACCTTTGAGAATCAGAGGGAGAAGACTGGCTCTCTGACCTCCTGATTCTAGTCCTGAAGGTTTTTGTTTTGTTTTGTTTTTTTCTTAGAGTCTGTGAGATGTTCACTTCACCCTATGTTGATGAGATGGAGGGAATTATACTCATTGGATTTGCTGAAGAGACAACACTAGTTTTCTGGAAGAACTGTCAGGACAGACTCACTTGAGGCAGAAGGCAAGGAGTCTCAGTATGGACAAAACATTTGCTAGAGCTAGGAAAAACATTTGCTTACTCTGGAAAGAGTAAGAGTGCATATGTGTATGTGTGGTGGGGGAGAGGGTAGTCCGTGACATTGATGTGACACTTCCCATGACCAACCCTCCAAAACTTCAGAGTTCTGATCTTTTGAAATAGGAATTTTCAATGTTCATAGTGAAAATTGATGAAGAGGCTGTACTTGACACCCAGAGTCATTTGTAAGAATCAAGGCAGCACAAGGGAGTGTAGGATCCCTGACAATGTGTGTGTGTGTGTGTGTATGTGGGGGGGTGTAGAAGTGGATCAGAGTATATAGAACTTTGGGCTTGAAACCAAGGTTTAGAACCGATTGTTACTGGATGATATCGGGTCTCTTGGAACATGAGCCTCCTTCACTTCTTTTAGAGGGCAGAGTCCTGTAATCTACACAAAGACCCCAAAGCTTTGGTCATATTGCTGCTCAAATTTGTCATTTCTGCCAGGCTATTCTATCATGATGGTTATTTCCCCCTGCCCTCAGCATAGCCTGTCACTACCAGGAGCACCTCATTACAGCCCACTTTAGGTCTCTTTCCAGTACATTAAATGAAGAGGTGTTTGGGGCAGATCTTTTTCCCCTCACAGGTCTCTTCCTCTCGTCTCTCCCAAATGACCAACAGCATAAGTAGTTCAATGCAGGTTTCTTCACTGAAGAGTTGAAGCAATTTCAGAAGGGAGAGACAGTGTTAAAGAGGGGAAGGATAAAGTGCTCCCAACCTTTTATGAAACTTTCTTTAGTTCTCAGAGGGATGGTATGTACAAATCTAGATCCTTCAGGCTCCCTGGATTTTAGCTGGACACTTTTTCTTCTTCGTGGGTCTTCTTTTAAAATGTGTCCCATTTGAAAACCCACCAGTTTCCACACCAATCATAGGAAAATCCAGTCGCTTCTTGGATCTTTTCTTTCTCCAAATTCACCATCCTTCCCCCACCCCCAACATCCCAAGTCTCAATGTGCCAATTTGAGGTAAGCCCCTAGGATGTTAAGCTAGTTCAAAATAATGGCCGCTGTCACCCAGGTCTTGCAGAACTTGTGCATATAGGGGAGGAGAAGGTGGCAGGGTGGTGGGGGCGGGGGGAAGGAGGGGAGCAGAAGAGCTTCTGGGTCTGTAGTTAGTTGTGGATTTAGATCTTCCTGACCAGATTTCCTTTTCCATATTCCTACATGTGTGAGCAGGAATTGTGTCAGTTCATTTGATTAATAGAATTGTTATATTAGCTCATCCACTGCTCCCAGGAACAGACATTAATTTTTGGAGAGTACAATCTAGACTCATATTGAAAAAGGATATATTTCCTCAATTAGAAGGACATCTCGCCTTTTTCCCAGAGTTAGTGGGCCCCATTATTGTTCAGAAAAGAGGTCTGGTTTCTTTCCTGCTCTGCCTGGGAAGCTATTGAAAGAATAAATAAGCTATATTATCCTTTAATGGCTCCTCCCTTTTGGTAATTCAGGAAGGGCTCCAGACTCAATAAATTGTTTCAATAGTCTGCTTCGGGAGCTGGGGTAGCTGCTAATTTTTTTTTTTTTTAATAATAAACCCACCTTCATTTAAATTAACCAGGATAGTTTCTGTTCCTTGCAACCAGAGAAAGAGGTTCTGACAAGTAGGTTTGCAAGCGGTAGAGCCTCAAAACAATGTGGATACTGTCTCCAGCATTGCTGCATGTTGTCAAGTGGTAAAGATTCTTTCATCCTGAGAAGAGCAGTTTGGTGAAGCCTGGCCAGCTTGAATGGGCTTCTGTTTATTGAAAAAAAAAAAAAAGTGAGGCCTGCATAGGATCCAATATAACAGAAGTCTGGAGAAATATGGGTAGAATGTGAGGAACACCTAGCATGACTTCTTATCCTGCCATGTCTGGTAGTAAAAGCAAATTAAAATATTAGCACGATTCTAGGCTAATTCATTAAGGGTTCAGACTCTTCTGGTATTAAGGTTTGGGTCAATTCACCTAGTAAAGAAACTCTGGCCAATGTAGGTACTGGTTAAGAGCCTAGGCAACATGAGATGCAATGTAGAAGAAGATGGACAAAATAAAGATCAGTTTTACTTCTAAAATTCAACCATTAGGGATCCCTGGGTGGCGCAGCGGTTTGGCGCCTGCCTTTGGCCCAGGGCGCGATCCTGGAGACCCGGGATCGAATCCCACATCGGGCTCCCGGTGGATGGAGCCTGCTTCTCCCTCTGCCTGTGTCTCTGCCTCTCTCTCTCTCTCTGTATGACTATCATAAATAAATAAAAATTTAAAAAAAAAATAAATAAATAAAAAAATAAAAAAAATAAAATTCAACCATTAGTTTATCATCCAATTGGGATGGATTTTAATTTGAATTTATATTTAGCTTATATTTATTTTATTTTATATATACTTTTTAAAGATTTAAAAAATTTTTATTTTAGAGAGAGAGAGAGAGTATGTGCATGACAGGGGGAGGGGCAGAGAGAGAGGGAACTAGACTCCCCGCTGAACATGAACACTGAGGCACGGCTCATTTCCTGATGCTGGGCTCAATGCTCTTTTTTTAAAAAGATTTTTATTTTTTTATTCATGAGAGACACACAGAGAAAGGCAGACACATGGTCAGAGGCAGAAGCAGGCTCCCTGTGGGGAGTCCGATGCAGGACTCCATCCCAGGACCCCGGGATCACAACCTGAACCAAAGGCAGATGCTCAACCACTGAGCCACCCACGCATCCCTTGATGGTCTTCTGATGCTGGGCTCGATCCTAGGACCCTGAGATCATGACCTGAGCCAAAACCAAGAGTCTAACGCTTACCTGACTGAGCCATCCAGGTGCCCTTGTATATGTTTAACACAATCTGCTTTCTGAACTTTGAACTCTAGTCTTAACCAACTTCATCTTCTCTCTTTCTTTCCCTCTTTCTCATAGTATTTGACATTTAAAGTCTTCCCAGTTTATTTTGCCCTCTCATTCTAATGGTCCCTGATTGACTGGAAGGATGAGAGAGAGAGTCCTTGGCTTGGCAAACACAAGCTTCAGTCAAGGACTCTGTAGTGCAGGCCACTTTCTGAGAGTTGTGTCAGGTCTTTCTGTAGCCCCTTCCCTAAGATCCAGGTCCCACAAGGTTTGTGCACTACACAGGTAAGCAAAGGGTTTCCCTATGGCTATTGCTTTTAGTTTCAACCAATACACTATGTGTTGGCCTCTTGAGGCATCTTATAGAGGCTCAGGTCCTAGATCGAGCCTGGGATCATGGGGTGGGGTGGGGGGCTTAAATTGTTCAGTTGTACAAAAAGCTTATTTTTGCCTCCCCTTCACTCATTTGTGTAGCTAAAACAAAGCAAGTCCTGTGAAGAGTGTAAGCAGAGGGTTATTTAAGGGAAGGGAATAGACACAAAGCAAAGCAGTGTATTCCTTCCTTTCCTTTCTCAACTTTTGTTGCCAAGATATCACCATTGTCTACAGGATCTCCTTCAGGGTGGGGACATCTGGCAATGAATATAATGGTGACTCCTCTTTGACAGGTGAGCTGGCCTCAGGAAAAGCTAAGGAGCCTCAGTGACACTAGCAGGGTTCACTACTCCAAATATTGTAGTCCTGGCCCATGACCAAACCCAGCTCATGTGTGGTGTTCCCCCTACTCCCATCCTTGCTATCTCTCTCTCCCAAGGTTGCCAATCAGAAGCAGGGGCTTAATTCTTATTAACACATTTACTCCGAAGGCTGTCATTGTAAGCATGATCTACCTTGCTTAGCAAAGCAAATTTTTTGTTTTTTTCAATTAACAAATTTGTACTGGGTGCCCTCTTGTTCTAGGCTCTTGTGTACTTAACATTTGTTATTAAAACTAAGAACTAAAATATCTGTTGTAGGTAGGTGTAAAGTTATACTTACTTTTTTACTCAAAACTGCATGCTCAATCTTTTTTTTTAAAAGATTTTATTTTATTTCTTTTTAAAGATTTTATTTCTTTATTCATGAGAAATACACAGAGAGAGGCAGAAACATAGGCAGAGGAAGAAGCAGTCTCCCCACGTGGAGCCCGATGTGGGACTCAATCTCAGAACCCTGGGATCACGACCCAAAGGGAGATGCTCAACCACTGAGAATCCAGGTTGCCCCTGTATGCTCCAATCTAAACATGCTCATCCTTCTCATAACCCTCACATCCCTCTTCCAGGGTGAGGCAGGCTTGCAGTGTACATCTCGATCATTTTTACTATATAGACAGAAGAGATCTTGTTAACTTCAACAGACAGTTCTTCATTACTTCCCCCCAAATGATAAAATCAACAATAATAGGGGTACCTGAGTGGTGCAGTAAGTTACAAGTCCGAGTCTTGGTTTCAGCTCAGATCGTGTCCTCAGGGTCATGAGATCAAGCCCTGAGTTGGTCTCCACACTCAGGTCTAGAGTCTGCTTGAGGTTCTCTCTACCTCTGCCCCTCCCACTCATGCTCTTTCTTTCTCTCTTTCTCTCAAATCAATCAATCAATCAATCTTGGGGGCACTTGGGTTGCTCAGTGCTTGAGTGTCTGCCTTCAGCTCAGGTTGTGATTCTGGGGTCCTGGGATCAAGTCCCACATCAGACTTCCTGCAGGGAACCTGTTTCTCCCTCTGCCTGTCTCTGCCTTCTTTTTGTGTCTTTCATGAATAAGTAAATAAAATCTTAAAAAAAAAAATAAAAAATCTTAAAAAAACCCTAATAATACTCCCACAATCAAGGTAAATCATGTTGGAAGGTATGTATTTTTTTAGAGGGTGCTGATCCAGGTCCTAAAACATTTTAGAAACTATTTTCCTGTATCCTTATCTACAAATTTTAAATTTGATGGAAGAAATCACTTCTTCATTAATTGCTTGTGATTTCATTCATACTGCTCATTTCCTGTCAAAATGTGGCTTTCAGATGAAATGGAAGATTTCTTTGTCTCATTTCTCAGAAAAACCTGTGTTATTGTTATTGTTAACATTTGGGGTGGCTCACTCCTGTAGTATTAACTAGAGTAGTTAATTAACTAGGGGTGTCTGGGTTAGTAGGATAGCCACTTGCCAAACGTGACTGTTAAGCTTTTGAAATGTGGATTGTGTGAATGAGGATTTCATTGTAATTATAATTTATTTTGTATATATTTTTAAGTAGGCTCCACTCTGGGAGTGGGGCTTGAACTCACCACTCTGAGATCAAGACCTGAGTTGAGGGACATCTGGGTGGTTTAGTGGTTGAGTGTCTTGCCTTCGGCTCAGGGTGTGATCCCAGGGTCCTGGGATCAAGTCCTGTATCAGGCTCCCCATGAGGAGCCTGCTTTCTGCCTATATCTCTGCCTCTCTGTGTCTCTCGTGAATAAATAAATAAATAAAATCTTAGGAAAAAAAAAAAAAAAAAGACCTGAGCTGAGATCAAGAGTTGGATGCTTATCAACCAACTGAGCTGCCCAGGAGCCCCCTTTAATTGTAATTTAAATTTAAATAGCCACAAGCTAGTAGCTATGATTTTTGGACAGTGTCAGGCTAGAAAAATCCTCAGACAAATTTAGGAAATTGGGTTTTGGATCACACCGCTTGTATTAGGCTTTACCAGGTAGCACTGTAATCTGACTTCCCAAGGATCCTAGCTTAATTGCAAAGAGTAATTTCCATTCTTTGTTTGAGGATTTATGTTGCAATTTTACAACCTTTATAATTCAGCAGCGTCTGGACATTATAATTTTCTATCTTTATAAGCTTTCATATTCTAATTGGAACCATGTAAGTACATGGTTTCCTTAACATATTGCACAAATTTTCCAGTCGTGGAAATATAAATCAGTAAATATATATCTTTTCCTTTTTCTTTATTTTCTTCCTCCCTCCCTCCCTCCCTCCCTCCCTCCCTCCCTCCCTCCCTTCCTTCCTTCCTTCCTCTCTGTCCCCCCCCCTCCATGGACTTCCTTCTTCCCTTCTTTCTCTCTCTTTTTTTTAAACATAAATTTCTAGCCCACATCAGTAGGATGGCTCCAGCTCTCTCCTACATTCCCCCATCTACATTAGCTTCCAAGCAAACTGACCTTTGGCTGAATCTCATGCCTCCAGGACCAGCAACACCTCCTCCCCCTGGTCTTTCTCCTTGGTCCAGGCACGGAAACAACCCTGTGTACTCCTATGGGGCAGGAGTGCTCGTTTATTGCTCTCTGGCCCAATCATTGTGTGGCTTAGATGCAACTTGGTGACAGCAAGTGTGTCTTAAAACTTATGTTTTGAGTGTTCAATTAATACTTCCTTCATCCAACTCCCCACAATAAGGAGGAGTCATGATTAATCTGCAGCTCCCACAAACAGGCAAATTAGCTTGCAGTAGACTGATTTTATATAGTATATTACTTCTATGAGATTCAGTGGATTAATGTGATACCACCCCATTTGATGGGAAAGGGTCTGATACTAAAAAGCTGGGGTACCAGCCTCAAGGACCATTCCATCAGTCATAGGGATCATTCTCAATCTTGGATTAAATGGGTAAACTTGCAGACCTATTAAAACATTGTTACCCTTTTCAAAGCCTTTCAACTGCCATACCTGGCGGGCTTAGTGAATGATTATTCATATGGTCTGATTCTGAGAGCTTTCTCTTTTGCTTCCAAAATCCACTGAATTCAAATAGAATAAGAAATATTTAATACGGTACTTTGTGTTGTGCAGTATTGCTAAACCATGCCAATTGCCTGAGAGTGGGATGGGATGACAGAGCCAAAGCTTTTCTCTGCCAGGGTAAAGCTTACTTCCCCCACTTCTCTAGTTGAATTGATTAGCAACTATCTCTTTTTTTTAAGACACCAAACAAATGAGTTATTTTTCAAACAAAATCTTACAACTAAATACCATCCAACTAATGTAGTGTTAAATCTTATAAGTCACATTATTTCCCAGTTGTGATAGATACTGGGTGGCTCATAAGGACTTATCCTTCCTTGGGCCCAGCCTGAGATATACAGGGGTCTCTTTGTACTAAGATGAATGTAGCTGCAGGATTCTAGCTATATACAATTTCCCGTTAGTCACCACTGGTTTGGAGTCACTGCCCATGGCATCCTGGTCAAGTCTGTCTTCCATGCCCCATTCTGTCTCTCCGTACAGGGGGCTGCCCTATGAGTGGTAGGGCACACCATTTCCTAATGATTGGCCCTGTCCTTTGTTATGTGGGGGGCAAAATATGGTCCTGGATCAGAGGCTGTAGTTGAGAAATGCCATATTAGCACACAGTAGAGGTCTGCAGTGGCTTTGATGGTGGCTTCTTGGTGATTTGCCCAAGAATGCAAGCTCAAATCCAGGCGAGGCTAAGGCCCTCCATGTCAGAGTCCACTGAGTTCCTCAGATTACAGAAGGAGGTTCAATAGAGTCTATTCAGTAAGTGTTCCAGGCTTTTTGCTTTTTGGAATGTCCCAGGACATTTTTGCAAGAAAAGCTCAGCTCCCACGTCTTGACTGGTAGCTCCAGGGACAATTACATGCTCCAAAATTGTGGGCTCTTGCCAACCTTGGTCTCATCTCAGGTACATGATGCTCCCATGTGCCTCAGCCAAAATGTCCATCCATGGAATATTAATTTACTTCATTGTCAAAATAGTTTTTTCTCCCCCTAATCCTTTCGGTAGGTGTCTTTCTGTGTAATGGTTTCCTAGGGCTGCCATAACAAATTGCCATAAATTTAGTGGCTTAAAACAATAGAGATTTATTCACTTCCAGTTCTGGAGGGCAGAAGTATAAGTCAGTGTTGGTAGGGCCACCCACCATTGGAAGGTTTTTGTTTGTTTGTTTGTTTGTTTGTTTTTTACTATTTTATTTATTTGAGAGAGAGTCCAAACAAGAGGCCACAAGCAGGGGGAGCAGCAGAGGGAGAAGCAGGCTTCTCATTGAGCAGGAAGCCCAATTCAGGGGCTCAATCCAAGGACCCTGAGATCATGACCTGAGCCAAAGGCAGGTGCTTAACCCTCTGAGCCACTCAGGCACTTCTGCATTGAAAGTTCAGAAGGAGAATCCATTCCATGCTGCTCTTCTAGCTTCTGGAGGCTGCTGGTGATCCTCTGTATTACTGGTCTCGTGGCTACTCTCTGATCTCTGTGTATCACCTTTTTCTGTGTCTCGGTTTTCTCCATTACATGGGTACCATTCATTGGATTTAGGACCCACTTTAAACTAGGATGATCTCATCTCATTGTCCTTAACAGAATTACATCTGATAAGACGCTACTACCATAATTATATCTGATAAGATACATTCACAGGTATCAGGGGTTAGAATTTGGACATATCTTTTTTTAGGAACAGTATTCAACTCACTAAAAGTATGAGATAAAAAGATAGTGGTTTGATTTAATAGTATGCCTGATTTTTATAAAAAGGCATCCTCAGGCCTCTTGGTTATAGTGTACCATTCCAGGATCTTCTATCCATTTGGTGATTTTGATTTCTGGAGTCAATTCAGATTCTTATTTCCTGTTGCCCCAAATTTACAGCTCTCTTAATCACCAGTGACACAGAGCTCTGTCATTGTGTGGAATGGCCTTACCCCTTCCGTAGACAGGATGTCTATGACAAAAGGTGGAAGGTAGTGCCTGTCCACTGGGGTTTATTCCCTGTTAAATGCACGGTTCTGCTTGTGTTGCACATTGTTACTTTTGATTCAAGGGTTAAGTAAGTCCCTGGAGGATGCCCCAGTTTGTCTGGGCAGCTGAAGGTGAGGTTCAGGGCCAGGGATGCTTCTTGTACAATTAACTCATATAGCCATACCTCATGTTTTCTTAGGACCACCCCCCCGCCCCCCGCATTTAATAATCAGACTGTTATAGTCTGTTTTGCTATGTGAGACAGAGCATTCCAATTTGCAAAACAACCCTGCAACCTCTGGTGAAATCTCACCACTAGCTTTTGTGGTAAGCTAGCAATCAATTTTTTTTCAAAAACAGGATAATTCTCAAAGGCTGGAAGCATTGCCCTAATCTAAAACCCAGAATACTTCTGCTGTATTTTTCCTGCTAGGATCTGCTCCCTTTCCTTCCTCCCCTCCCCACCAAATCATCTGTGAGAGAGGCAGAAATCACAGAGATCTCAAGGCATATCTTTCTTTCTGATGTATAGGGCACAAGAGGTAGAGCTGACCAGAATGTGATTTGTAACCTGGCCAAGGCCAGTCACTGAGGTTCCTCTGAACCCTATTCAAAGTATGTGGCCTTCTGGATAATCCAAGAGATGGAATGTGTAAGAATCCCAGCGTGGAGCATATGCCAACTCTAAAACCCAAACACCCCCCATTTGCAGCTATTCTTTGTTGGTGGGAGGTATTACATATGCTTCACTACCTGCCACAGGCTTAAGTACCACTACTTCTTAACCCCTGTCTGCTGGATTCATGTCACTGGTCCCCAGAACTAATGGCCCATACTCATCCCCTCAGGTGTGCTGTTAAGAACTGCAGTGGTACTGCCACTTTTGTTTCAGAGGATCTTTGCAACATCATATAGTGGGGCACCTGACCACTGAGAAAAGAAGGAAGAAAACAAGGTTACAAATTATACCACCTAAGGCACTGTAACCTGGTCTATTCTCTCAGAGGTTTCCTTTACCCTCCTCTCATTGAAAGTAAAGGGAACAGAGACAGAGGGCCATCCGTGAGCATATCTTTTGTTAGGCAGACATATTCCACAGATTTAACCCTGTTGAAAGGTGTAGTGGATTTTTTTTTTTTTTTAATAAAGCCAGTCTTTCCTCATAGTATGTGAAATTCTAGGAAGAGGATGGGCCAGTGTATAAAAGGAAACTTTGACAAGTAGAGTGGGCAATACCTTTGTTTTAGTTTTTTAAAGGGTGTGTTGGCTCCATCACCATAGCATTCCACTATTTTTTGCAAGAGTCATTATACTTGGGCAAATGTTAATTTAATTGTTTATGAGCTACCAGGAGTCTTCAAGCTCCATTAATTTTTCCTACAGAGAACTTCATACTTCCACAGAATTACCTGGTGATGTCATTGAGGGGGCAACCTATGTAAAGGGATACTATGATAATGATGGTGATTAATTAATAGATATATTAGTTTCCCAGAGTTATCAAAGTAAATTACCACAAACTATGGCTTAAAACAACAGAAACTTATTCTCTCAGAGTTCTGGAGGCTGGAAGTCTGAAATCAAGGTGTTCCTGGGCCATGCTCCCTCTAAAGCTTCTAGGGAAGAACCTTTCCATGCCTCTTTCAGCTTCTGGTGCTTCAGGCATTCCTTGGCTTCTGGCAGCTTAGCTCCAATCTCTGCCTCTATCATTACATGGTATTCTCCTTATGTTCTCTTCTTATAAGAGAACCTACCCATGTCATCTTGCTTCCAACTGCATTGGACTCCCTTAGCATTACTCCTCAAAGCTGGTCATTTTTTTCATACGCTTCCTCTAATAGATATTTTGACTAATTCTAGCAGTACTGAGATTTTTTTTTTTTTTAATACAGATATCCACTTTTCCTCCCATACCATCCATGTTTCTGGTGAAGCTTAAGAAGTGGCTCTAATTTGTCAAAACGTAATTATCAGCTCTCTTGTCACAGATGGGTGAAGCTAAAGCCTATTAATGCATAACACTTTTCTAGCCATAGAATTTGGTTCTGGTATATGTGCTGCCGAAGCGAGCACAAGAATTTGGTTTTGGAAAGGTCATGTAACCCAGTGGAAGGCAAGTGGATTCTGGGGGGCTTCTGGGAAATGTCCTAAATTTTAAGATGGTCCCTTTTAGAGGTAAAGGATCTATACCCTAAAAACTACAGAACACTTCTGAAAGAAATTGAGGAAGACACAAAGAGATGGGAAACTATTCCATGCTCATGGATTGGAAGAATTAATATTGTGAAAATGGCAATGTTACCCAGGGCAATTTACATGTTTAATGCAATCCCTATCAAAATACCATGGACTTTCTTCAGAGAGTTGGAACAAATCATCTTAAGATTTGTGTGGAATCAGAAAAGACCCTGAATAGCCAGGGGAATTTTAAAAAAGAAAACCATAGCTGGAGGCATCACAATGCCAGATTTCACGTTGTACTACAAAGCTGTGGTCATCAAGACAGTGTGGTACTGGCACAAACACAGACACAGATCAATGGAACAGAATAGAGAATCCAGAAGTGGACCCTGAACTTTAAGGTCAACTAATATTCGACAAAGAAGGAAAGACGATCCACTGGAAAAAAAAGACAGTCCCTTCAATAAGTGGTGCTGGGAAAATTGGACATCCACATGCAGAAGAATGAAACTAGACCACTCTCTTTCACCATACACAAAGATAAACTCAAAATGGATGAGAGATCTAAATGTGAGACAAGATTCCATCAAAATCCTAGAGGAGAATACAGGCAACACCCTTTTTGAACTCGGCCACAGTAACTTCTTGCAAGATACATCCATGAAGGCAAGAGAAACAAAAGCAAAAATGAACTATTGGGACTTCATCAAGATCAGAAGCTTTTGCACAGCAAAGGATACAGTCAACAAAACTCAAAGACAACCTACAGAATGGGAGAAGATATTTGCGAATGACATATCAGATAAAGGGCTAGTTTCCAAGATCTATAAAGAACTTCTTAAACTCAACATCAAAGAAACAAACAATCCAATCACGAAATGGGCAAAAGACATGAACAGAAATCTCACAGAGGAAGACATGGACATGGCCAACAAGCACATGAGAAAATGCTCCGCATCACTTGCCATCAGGGAAATACGAATCAAAACCACAATGAGATACCACCTCACACCAGTGAGAATGGGGAAAATTAACAAAGCAAGAAACCACAAATGTTGGAGAGGATGCGGAGAAAAGGGAACCCTCTTGCACTGTTGGTGGGAATGTGAACTGGTCCAGCCACTCTGGAAAACTGTGTGGAGGTTCCTCAAAGAGTTTAAAATAGAACTGCTCTAAGACCCAGCCATTGCACTGCTGGGGATTTACCCCAAAGATACAGATGCAATGAAACGCCGGGACACCTGCACCCCGATGTTTCTAGCAGCAATGTCCACAATAGCCAAACTGTGGAAGGAGCCTCGGTGTCCATCGAAAGATGAATGGATAAAGAAGATGTGGTCTATGTATACAATGGAATATTACTCAGCCATTAGAAACGACAAGTACCCACCATTTGCTTCAATGTGGATGGAACTGGAGGGTATTATGCTGAGTGAAAGAAGTCAATCAGAGAAGGACAAACATTATATGGTCTCATTCATTTGGAGAATATAAAAAAATAGTGAAAGGGAATAAAGGGGAAAGGAGAAAAAATGAGTGGGAAATATCAGAAAGGGAGACAGAACATGAGAGACTCCTAACTCTAGGAAATGAACTAGGGGTGGTGGAAGGGGAGGTGGGTGGGGGGTGGGGGTGACTGGGTGATGGGCACTGAGGAGGGCACCTGATGGGATGAGCACTGGTGTTATTCTGTATGTTGGCAAATTGAACAGCAATAAAAAATAAGTTTATAATAAAAAAAAAAAAGGTCCATTTTATCCTCTTGACCTTGTGTGTTGATATGAGGCCTGAAAGTATTTTAGCCACCTTGTGCCTACTTTGGGAATGAAGCTGACACCTGGGAATGAAGCTGCACAGTTGGAGCAGTATAAAGAACTAGATTTGATGCTGTGACTGACCCACAATTTATCATCACTCTATGGTCTTTTACAATTACCTTTAGATTGGATTTCTTGTTTTAAGAACTGAATTGGGTTTTCTGTTACCTTGGTTTGAAAGCATTTTATCTGGCACATCCTGATGCATCTCTTTGAGCAAATACAGACCAATGGAAGACAGTGATTCCAACAGGGTCCCAAGGGAGTCTTTCTTCTGTGTTAGGGGGGCTCAGGCTCCAGAGCCTCATGTTTGTAGAAGTCAATCATCAACTTAGCATCCCCAGAAATCTGGCAATAGCTACCATCCTCTGAGGTAAAGTGTCAGACTGTGGGTCCTTCCCATGTAACTTGCAGAGTGAGTTACAGTTTCTTCCACAGTTATCAAGTGGGCATCACAGATTGGGTGAGGAGAGGGATCAGGATCAAAGGATTGCTTGGACTCCTGAGCCTACAATCAGTTTACCAAGTACTGCTAAAGACAAGACAAGGGGTTTTCCAAACTGATGACATTACAAATTCATGATCCACAGTAACTGGACCCTCCATGTGCACTCCTTCCCCCTCTACAGCAGCAATTTCAAATCTTTCTCACTCGTTGCAGTTATTCTCAGCTATTTCTAGAAAAAAAAGAAAAATCAGGCAGGAGCCACAGCCAACCTCTGTGGAAACAAAAAGACATACCAGCACTTACAATAACTCTTTCAAGGGTTTCAAAGGAAGAGGTGTTCTGCCGGCCCTCCAGGCTTAAAGTCTAAGAGCTAGGTGTGGCTGGGCTTTACCCCTGAAGCATAAAGAAAAGAAGGTGAGAGAACTAGAAGAAAGAAAACAGGGTAATGCTACCCAACTGGAGAGGCAGTAATACTAGGAGGCCTGTGGCTAAACCCTGGCGATGACTATTAGGAAAATACCAGGGGATGCCCCGCCTGCGGCCTGCAAGTGCGCACTGAGCAGTCTGTGTGGTCAGCAAGCGAGGCCTTAGGCCTAAACAGTCTTGGGTCCCTGAGCGGCGGCGCACCCCAGAGCCTCTCTGCCTACCTACCCCCAGCCCCGGCGCACAAGTACAGCCCTCGGAGGCGAGGGAGGCCGCAGGCCGAGGCTCTGGAAGCCCTTCGGGTTACCCTTGGGCCGCACTTACATAGTTTCTCTGCCCACTCCATGTGCACGACAGAATTTTCCATGGCTCAGCCTTTGCGATGGTGGGAGTAGGTTCAGAAAGAGGCTCACCAGGGAACTGGAGCGGAGGGAGGGGAACTCAAACTTCCAGGGAGAGTTTGGGGAGGGGGGGGCGGATGGAAGGCGGGCGGAGGGGCACCGGGGCCGCGCGGCCGAAGGACCCCCCCCCCCCCCCCGCCCTCTTTCCCGCCTCCGGGAGGGCCCGCTCCGCCCGCCTGAGTCACGGCTGGAGCTGGGGAGGAGCCGGGAAGGGAGGCCCCGGCCCAGAGCGCAGCCAGCGGCCGCAGGGACAGCACGCGGGGCAGGGCGGGCGGGCTCATGGGGGAGAGCGCTCTGCAGCCGGGGCCGGGGCCGGGGCCGGGGCCGGGGCCGGGGCCCGCCGCGCCGGCGGGGGGCCCGGTGCACGCCGTGACGGTGGTGACGCTGCTGGAGAAGCTGGCCACCATGCTCGAGGCCCTGCGCGAACGGCAGGGGGGCCTGGCCCGGAGGCAGGGCGGCCTGGCGGGCTCGGTGCGCCGCATCCAGAGCGGCCTGGGCGCGCTGAGCCGCAGCCACGACTCGACGAGCGACGCGCTGGCGCAGCTGCTGGCCAAGGCGGAGCGCGTGGGCTCGCACGCGGATGCCGCCCAGGAGCGCGCCGTGCGCCGCGCCGCCCAGGTGCAGCGGCTGGAGGCCAACCACGGGCTGCTGGTGGCGCGCGGGAAGCTCCACGTTCTGCTCTTCAAGGTCAGTGACTTCCGGCCCCCGCCTCCCCCGGCCCGCGCCCACCTGCCACACCCGCATTCCTGGCCCCTCCCGGAGGCGCGCACTGCGCAGCCGCACCCGCTTCCCGCCGCGCCGGCCCGGCCCGGCCCCGCCCCCGGCCCCCTGCCCTCGGCCCCCGCCCCTCGCCCCTCGCCCGGCTCGAGCTCAGGCCACGTCGGCCGAATCTGCTCCAAGCCCCAGCCCGTCCCGAATGGAAGTGACGGCGGCAGAAGCGCCCCCCGCGCTGTGCCCTGCCTCCGGTCCTTGCCCCTGCGACCTCCGCCCTGCCTGAGCAGGCCCCCCCTGCTTTGCCAACTTCTGCAGCTCGCCCGGTAGCTCCCCCCGCCCCCCCCGCCCCCGACTTTCCCACGGTCCGTCCTTTCTCTTAGGCCCGCGGAGGCCGGGGGTGGGGCCGGCCCCCCGGTGTCATGCAGGGGTGGGGGCCAGGCCGCCCGCCGCGGGGCAGGGGCTGCCGGGGTCGGAGCTGTGTCCATCACTTGCAGGACGAGGCTGAAATCCCAGCCGGCGCCTTCCACAAGGGGCCCGAGCCCTTGGGCGCCGCGGACCAGTCGGAGCCCGCCCCAGAGCAGCCGGAGGCCGCAGTCGGGGAGAGCTCAGACGAGGAGCCGGTGGAGTCCCGGGCCCGGCGGCTGCGGCGCACCGGGTTGCAGAAGGTGCAGAGCCTGCGGAGGGCCTTGTCCGGCCGCAAAGGCCCGGCAGCGCCGACACCCACGCCGGTCAAGCCGCCCCGCCTTGGGCCCGGCCGGAGCGCTGACGCCCAGCCCGCGGAAGCCGGGCCTGCGCTGGAGCCCCAGCCGGAGTCAGAACCCCCGCAGGACACCAAGGAAGATCCTGGGAGACCTGGGGCTGCCGAAGAAGCCGCAGTGCTTCAAATAGAGAGTGCAGCCTGATGGCTGGTGCTGGCCGCCCGTTCTGTGCCTATCTATGCCTAATCCCAAAAGAAATCTCCCGCTCAGAATGCAGCACTCACGCCCAAATAAGGAGTGAATCCTGCATCCACAGCCCCACTCTGGCCTGCCTTTCCCAGTTCCTTCAGGCTGGCCTGTGTCCTCTGAAAGAGGAGCACCACTCACACCTGCTTGCAGTCACCGTCAATAAAAGTAATGTCACCTAATCCAGACTCCATGCCTAATCCTAAAATAAATCTCCCTCTCAGAATGCAGCATTCACGCCCAAATAAGGAGTGAATCCTGCATCCACAGCCCCACTCTGGCCTGCCTTTCCCAGTTCCTTCAGGCCAGCCTGTGTCCTCTGAAAGAGGAGCTGCCACTCACACCTGCTTGCAGTCACCGTCAATAAAAGTAATGTCACCTAATCCAGACTCCCATGTGAAGGGGGTGGGAGGAAAAGACTCCTGGGGCATAAGATAAATGTTGGAACCTGCAGTGTGGCTCAATTTCGAAAAGATTATTGTGTCATTTCTCAGGTTCCCAATGAATCTTGGTCTCTGGTTAGTGGTACATAGAAATCATCTGTTGGCCTCTTGCTTCTTGAGTACTAGTGGAGAACCACCAGTATAGTCTCTTGCCGTAGGTGCTCAATAAATGTCAACAAGTGATTTTCCTCTTAGTTTCTCTTTCCTCTTACACCACATAAAAGTTGGATTTTCTTTTGTTCTCAGCCCTCTTCTCATTCTGGATATTCTGTGAACATTTATTGCAGGTATTTCCCACCAATCACACACACCCTAAAATCACTGTCCTGAGCTGCAGTTGAAATGTACTTCAACTCAATCTGTCCGAAGCAAGCAATCTACCTTTTTAATTAAGTCCAATTTCAATTTTACAGATATTTATTGAGCACTTACGGTATATCGTTAAAAATTGCTCCTCCTCTTTGTTTTGTTTTGTTTTGTTTACCAAGGAATGGCACCATCATCCACACAGAAACCTGGAAGTCCTCCTTGGCTGCTCCCTTTCTCCCCCACTCCCACTCAGAAACAGTTATCCTATTGCTTTGACCTCTGCAGTCTGACTACTTTTTAAAGACCCATGACCACTGCTCTACTTGAGGCCTTATCTTTCACTTCCCTGTTATTTGAACTGCCGATCTGATTCCATCATCCTCCTGATTCAGGCCTGTCCATCACCTGTGGAATAAAGTCTTGAGTTCTTGATTATTCTTTCAACATCTTTATAACCTTTCTTGATCTGGTTTCCGCCTATTTTTGTAGCCTCGCTGCTTGCACCACTTCCAGTCATTCTATTGAATTACACTGAGCTATGTGCTGTCCTTCTAATCTCTACTCCTGCAAAACTCAGCAAGGGACCCCTGTTTCAGGGCCAGCTGCTTCTCTTCCTTGCTCCCAAAGTACCACCTGTACACCTCCGTACTAACTGTGCTGGTTGTGTTTGTAGTTACTCCCCCCACCCAATTCCACTAGACGGTGGCTCTTCTGCTGTAGGGATTGTTCTTTTAATTTCTGTATTTCCCATACCACATACCATGCCTGGCCCACAGTAGGCCCTCATGAAGCAAGAGCATCACAGAAGAAGTGAGAAGTGTGAGGGAATTCACTAGGGCTGGGAGCATGGTCGTCAGCCCATTCATCCAGTTATTGTCATACAAAAACATTTTTGAGTACCTAATGTATTCCAGGCTCTATCTGAACTCTTGTGAACACCAAAATGACAATCCTGAAGCCTTCAAGGACTTCAGAGTTTAGGGAGATTCAAACATGAATGATGTAAATGTAGTGATTGTTATACATATGTTATTTTCAGAGGAAAGACAGAAGGGACACAACCTAACCTGAAGGAGAAGTGGGGGATATTTAAGGCAGTGTTCTTGGGAAAGGTAAATAGTGAGATGGAAAACAGGAATGGTAAGTGGCAGGAGAGTTCAGTAGTTCTAGTTTGATTTCTCTGTTCATCTATTACATGGGATAATGATAGCCCCTATTAATTGGGCAGTTGTGATGATTAAGTTACATAAATGTCTAGCACAGTGCCTGGAGCAGAGTTTGTTTCAAGGGCATAATTCATTTCATCCAATTATTCAACAGATATTTACTGAATTTAGGGACGCCTGGGTGGTTCAGCGGTTGAGCGTCTGCCTTCGGCTCAGGGCATGATCCTGGAGTCCCAGGATCAAGTTCTGCATTGGGTTTCCTGCAAGGAGCCTGCTTCTCCTTCTGCCTGTGGCTCTGCCTCTCTGTGTCTCTCATGAACTAAAAAAAAAAAAAAAAAAAAAAAAAAATTTACTGAACTTGGTGTTTTTGCCAGGCACTGTTTTAAGAGCTGCGGAGGTGATCCCTGGGTGGCTCAGCGCTCTGGCGCCTGCCTTCGGCCTGGGGTGTGGTCCTGGAGTCCTGGGATTGAGTCCCACATCGGGCTTCCTGCATGGAGCCTGCTTATGTCTTTGCCTCTCTCTTTCTCTCTGTCTCTCATGAATAAATAAAATCTTAAAAAAAGAAAAAAGCTGGGGATACAGTGGCACATAAGGAAGACAAGATCCCTGCCTTTGTGGATTATGTAGGGGAAGACCAGGAATAAATAAGTATACTTATGAGACAGATAAAAACAAGCAAACATGAACTAGAAGGACTTTCTGGTAATGGGCTCTGAAGGAAAGAAAGGAGTAAGGATACAGATGGTGGTGGGGCAGGGGAGTACTTTAGATGAGGGGATTTAAAATGGGAGCAGATAGGTCATGATCTTGGGGTCCTGGGATCTACCCAGTGTAGGGCTCTGCACTCAGCCAGGAGTCTATTTCTCCCTCTCCCTCTGGCCTTCCCCCCGCCCTCCGCTTACGTGCTCTCTCTCTCTCAAATAGATGAATAAAAATGTTTTAAAAAAAAAAATGGGAGAATTCCATAGTTGACTTAATTTTTTTAAATTAAAAAAAATTTTTTTTAATGGATTCAACTAGAAGAATCTAAGCCCCCACTGCCCATGATTGGCAGGAATTCTATTATCAATCACTTTAGGGCAGCCCTGGTGGCTCAGCGGTTTAGCACCACGTTCGGTCCAGGGCGTGATCCTGGAGACTCAGGATCGAGTCCCACGTCAGGCTCCCTGCATGGAGCCTGCTCCTCCCTCTGCCTGTGTCTCTGCTTCTCTCTCTCTCTGTATGTCTCTCATGAATAAATAAAATCTTTTAAAAAATCACTTTAGGGCTCCTCTCCTTCCTTAGATTGTACAGTTATACCAGGAAGTTCATACCATCTCCTTGTCTCTCAGACCTTCAATGTCTCTGCTGCTATTGCTTCTTATGTCCACACGATGCCACTGTTGGGGTACTGGTGTCCTGGCTGACGCCTCAAGCCAGAGGTCTCCTTGTTCAGCTCTGTGCCCAGGGGTCCTTCCCTGGAGGCTGGCTCTGTTGTAGCTCTGTTTCTCCTGGAGAAATTCAGGGCTTATCCCTGTGGGCTTCTAAGCCTTAGTATGTAGCCTGTATCAGTTACCTGGCAGCGACTCCTTTCAAGGTTTTGCCGTCAAAGAGGGGCTGGTCTGAGCAGGCTCAGTTCTCTATCCCGAAGGTAAAACAAGTTCTTGTTCTTTTTCCAAATCCTTGGAAATATACACAGTTCCAATTTCCTTTCAACTCATAGACAAAATTAAGAACCCAACTGCACATTTCTTACATAAAGTGTCTTGATTACTCACTGGGTAGCACGTGAAGGCTCAGAGCCTAGACTCTGACCTCTAGGAACCTAAAGTCTTGGTTAACTTGGGGGTGAGTGTTACTTTTTATTCCTTCTTGGTGCTTCTACAGGAGAAATAATAAACATCAAGTTAAAACTAGCTTAATTGCTTAATAGTTCTCTTTGTTACATACGTGCTCAATCATACCACTATTGCTATTATTATTAATGTTATAAACTAAAAGTAGTGGAGACTGGCTCCCTGCAGGAAGCCCGATGCGGGACTCAATCCCAGGACCTGGGATCACGTACTGATCTGAAGGCAGAGGTTCATCCACTGAGCCACTCAGGGTTCCTGGAAACTCACTTTAGAAGGTGGTTGTGGTGGTCCAAGCAAGTGGCTAGAGGGTGCAAGAAGTACAAACGAGGGTACAGAGTGGACAGATTCAAGGCCCCCAAGGCTTACAGAATCATACTCAATGATGGATTGAAAGCTTAAAAAAAAAAAAAAAAGGATTGAAAGCGTTCCCTTAAGATCAAGAACAAGACAAAGATGCCTGCTTTCACCACTTCTGTTTCGCAATGAACTGGAAGTTTTAGCTACCCCCATACTAAATACTAATTTTGGAACTGTTGCTTATTATGAATGGAGGCCTAGATAATATGGAGACTCTTGGTTACCAAGCATCTGCACTGTTGACCACCCATGGTCTTAGGACTCTAAAATGTACTGCTTGAGGAGGTTTTGGTTTTTTGTTCTTTTGAGAATGTTGACTGAGTCCGTCTTTTGGTGTCATTGGGACATATCTTCTGGGGGGGTCTACCTCACGCTGTGTCTCTCATTTTCTCTTATTTCTCTGTTTCTCTATCTGTCTTCATCCTCTCTCTGTCTCGCTTTCCCTCTGGTTCTCTCTCACACACAGACACACACACACAGTCACACTCTCACACACTGCACAGAGTCAACAAGTCACGTCCTCCAAGCCTGTTGCACTCATACTCACTCCTTGCACAGAGAGTACATTGATTTCCTAGGAGTGTAGTAACATGGACCTATTTTCTCACCTGGGAAAAAAGCTGCCTATCTCACACACTCCCAAGCCTCAGGAACATGGAATCTGGGTGACTCTCCAGAATGAGGACAGCAAGGTTGCCCCATATGCCTTACTATATATAGTTTTTCCTAAGCAAGACACTGATTCCAGAATACATACCAGTTTCAGTACTTTCTGAGATGGCCTGCAGTTACATAAAAGAGGATAATATGGAGGTCAGTTCATGTGTGTCAGTTCATGTGTGTACTTTGTCATTGGTTCCTCTGGTAAGTATTGAACACCAAATGAGCAACAATAGTAGTGTCAAAGGCCCCCAAAGAAAGCACAGATTGCACCCATGGAGAAAGCATGAGCTTTTCCTGGGGGGATAGATATCTCTAGTTGATTGAAGCAGCAATTCCAAATTCAGAATTCAAGGCAGAAAAGTGCTTCTGAGTAATGTCCCCTACTGCACAGTTAACATCCTCCCCTTCCAACACTCCACCAAAATGGTCCTTAACCGAAAAAAATACACTGTTCATTACCTTACATGTATTCACTTCAAAAAGAGGAAAACCAAGAGAGTAGAATTTCTAATTCAGGGAAAATGGGACAGGCTTATCATAGAAGTGGGTGGAGAGTCATTCACTGAGTTTTGGTGGACAAAATCTGGCAACACAGCCTTGGCAACATCTAGGAGGACACAGAATAAGTATCACTGCCTGAGTGGTGGTTCTCAGATATTAGTGAGATCAATGTATATATGAATCCAAGGGAAGACTGGATGGTAATTACTGGATAATAAGTATAAAATGAGCTATTGCTAGGCCATCCTCATTGATGGATGAGGAGAAACCTTGGCTCAGGCCAAGGTCCCAGGTCCTGGATTCC